>NC_042616.1:422851267-423486730 GCF_901001135.1 Rhinatrema bivittatum | reverse complement strand
ATGCAGAGGAGGAGGTCCTTGAAGATGGCGTGGATGGAAATCATCACTATTTCCTTCGGAGCGTCGACAAACTGGAGTACTTCCAGTTTTTTGTGTTTTGCATCCTCCTCCATGTGTAACTGAAAGGGGATGGCTTCAGACATACCCTTACAAACCCCGCAAAGGACAGATCCTTGGGTGGTGACTGCTCCGAGAGGGGGATTGTCTGAATATTCAGAGAACGACTCCATAGAATCATCTCCCCAAGGATCGTAAGACCCTTCCTCCTCACTAGGGCCCACATGACGTGGACGAGGCCCATGAGGGGTATCAGCCCTGGGCTCTGATGGCCTCTGAAGCCGCTCAGGAATCGCAGGAATCGATGGTTCCCCTGGCAGAGGGGATCAGATGGGCCCGCAGAAGCTCGAGAAATAGTGGTCTCGGAACCACAGCATCACCAGTCTTCCACCTCGAAGGACCAGAGGATCAGGTTTGCTCTGGTGGAGGGCATCGTTGGCCATGGAGGAATCGAGGGTCCCTCAGGCACTGGTTGTGTCAGTAGGGCGACTAAAAGGATGTCCAGATGCTCTAGCAAGGGTGCTAAAAACAGATAGTGGGGGCTCGGGCACTGATATGGGGGCCGGTGGCACTGGCAGCTCAATGTTCTGAAGCGCCTTGAGCACTGCGGACTGCACCCTGCGTCCAGCTCCTCCTGAAAGTCCGCCGTAGCCAAGACTGAAGGAGGGGGACAAGGAGTCACCAGCTCTTCTTCGGGTCCCCGAGAAGGCGCAGTGCCCAGCACTAGTATCGATGGGGAACACCTAGGACTACTGGGGACATCTGAGGATGGGGCCTCCAATGGCCGGTGTTGCTTCGTGATGGCCCGGCAACTGCCAGCGTCGCATCAGAACCAGAGCAGTGAGTCGCCGGCAACTATGCTTACGTGATCTCCCTCGGTGCTCGGACTGGTCTTTCCCTGGTACCGAGGATCCCGAAGTTAAGGAGAGTGATGAGATCATCAAGGCTCTCTTCACCATCACCGCAATCCTTCGAAGGACCAGCGAGATAGTGAGGGGGAGTGTGTTGAGAGGCTCCCTGCGACCTCTCGGATTCGAGGGATCCGAAACAAGGGTATATGGAGCAGACTTGGGCGCCCTGAAAATTTTATCCATCTTATTGAAGTGTGTCCGACGGCTCTTGGGAGTAATCTGGTCACAAAGATGACACCCACGGACGTCGTGCAAGGCCCCTAGGCAGAGAATACAGACCTCATGCGGATCTGTGATGAACATGGTCCACGGGCACTGGGGGCACAGATGCCAGGAAAAATACCCAGCGTGCAGTCGATGACTGGTGGTCACCATGCAGTAAGGCATCAGGGATAGACTGCAAGTTGGAGAAAGGGCAAGAAAAAACCCTACCAACCGAGGAGGCACAGACTGCGAAGGGGGACCAGACGAGGAAGTCAAGAAAAAACCCAAACTTGTCGAGAAGAGAAAGCAAAAACAGAGCTCCACAAACTGCGAGACAACTGTACCGCGGAAAAGAAAAGACTGAAGGGTGACCTTGTGTGGATAGTAGCATACTGGGCAGGAACATTCAAGCAAGCAAGCAAGCAAGCAAGCAGAGACCCCCACTTTTGCAAGAAAGGTGGGCAGCCTGAGAATGCTGACACTCTGAAATACAGCTTGGCATGCCAACGTGCTAGTTTTCCCCCAAAGAAATGGGAGGGGAACAAAGGACTTGCAAATTGACAGGACCCCTCCCAAACTAATGGGGAGGGGGGAAGAAAAAAAAGACATGCAATGTGGCAAGAGACCCTCCACCCACCACGAGGTTATGCATATTTATTGGCTGAGAATTATAAGATGGGGGGGCAAGAAGAAAATAGGAAAAGAAAGAAAAAAAAAGAAAGAAAAGAACGCCCTGGGGAGAGCAGCCCAGAGGGAAAGAAAGCAACAGATCCCCTGGTACAGCGACCCTGAAACTACAAGGGAGCAGAGAGGCAAGCCACAGACCTCTGGAGGAAGAGGAGGCACAAATCCTGAACGCAAACCCGGGGAGAAAACCCTGAGAGCGAGAACCTGTGCTGAGGTGCCCCTGGAAACAAAAGGAGGGTCCGAAGGGTGAGAGCCAGCCTAGACAGCCAGGAAGTAAGCCTCTACCCTGTCCACACTCTTCAGCACTCCAGCTGGATCCTGCTTCAGAGGTGAACAGAGAAATCGCCTGAAAGTTAGAATCAGGAGTAAGTCAGTCAGTCAGTCACAGTCAATCATAAGTATTAGTATCTTAAGCAGGATAAGGTTTATGGCATATTTTGTTACCACCCATGTTACAGAACTTTCTTTAGGGAAAACTGGTGCATAGTAGCCAGGATGTTCAAGATAGGAATTGTTATTTTCTAAATGCTATGTCCTGCCAAATCTGATAAATAAAGGTCTATTTCCGAGGAGCAAACACGTTGTCTTTTCCCTGACTTAGGATTGCAAGTAAGGTGGGAGGGCAGCTGGCAGTGTCTTGTAGCAGACCCCTGCACCCCGCAACTCGCCTACACTCCATCACTGCTTGCACCTTTATGTAACGATCTGGGACAGATGACATTTTTGGAAATTTTCTGGACAATATCTTTAGGCATCAGTATGGTCACTTTATCTTTGCCGTTTATACTCCCCATACTATCTGTGCATGCCTTTGTCTTAATGCAAGCATTTTAAAGAGTTTTCATGCTCATATCCCAGTGGCAGACTGCACAAAAATCACTCGGCAATGTCTGGCACAAACCAGAACTTTGATTACATCTAGCAATCAATATATGATTAGTTTTGTCATATAAACAGGCTATTTTGTAAGGAACACTACAGGAGCTACAATCTCCTGTGTCTGTTTATCTGCCAGGCAGATGACACATATTTAAAGTAGTTAAAACACAAGAAGACTGTAAGGAACTGCAGAACCACCATGTGAACTTAGGGAACAAGACTTTTAAATGGCAGATGACATTTAAAGTCTTGAAGTGCAGCAATGGGCTTAGGGAAAAATAATCCAAAGCAAAGGTTCACAATGATGGGTTCTGTATTAGAAGTATCCAGCCAAAAAAAGCATCTTGATAATCTTTGTGGACAATACGTTGAAATCCGCAGCTCAGTGGGTAATGGCGGTCAAAAAACACAAATAGCATGTTTGGAAACATTTGGAAAGGAATGGAGAAGAAAATTGAATATCATAATGCCTCTTTATAAATCTATGGTGTGACAACATCTTGAGTACTGTTGTGGTTACTTATGTCAAAGGTTGAGTTCTGGTTACTTATGTCAAAGGTTCAAATCAACTGTGCCAGTGGTTTGAGGTATATTGTTGAGTACTGGTGACAGTATGGAGCCTTGGGGGAACCACATAATTCAAGACCCAGGGTATCTCTCACCCACAGTGAAATATATTGATTGTTGCTTATCAGATAGAAAGGAACTGAACTAGGTTAGGACCTTGAGACTTAGGGCAGAATCTGCTAGTTGTGATAACATGATATTGTAATCCACAGTATCAAAAGCTGCTGAGAAATCCAAGATCACTACAACTTGTACAATACAGTATTATTCTAGAGTCTACAGGATCAGACGTTTTTACTTATTACATGTATTTGTCTTTTAGTATTGTGTTACATCACACAGATATATACACATACATACATACACACACACATATACATACATATTATATACACACACACACACAATTCTGGCTGCCGAAGCTGGAGGCCTTCACTAGCTAACTTTACTGACTTACAGGCCGATACAATACAATGCGCTCCGCCAGAGCGCACTGTTAACCCGCGTTTGGACACGCGGCCAACACCCCCCCCCCCCGAAACTAATAGCGCCCGCAACATGCAAATGCGTGTTGATGGCCCTATTAGTTATTCCCGCGCGATTCAGTAAGAAAAATGTGTAGCCAAGCCGCACATTTTACTTTCAGAAATTAGCGCCTACCCAAAGGTAGGCGTTAATTTCTGCTGGCACCGGGAAAGTGTACAGAAAAGCAGTAAAATCTGCTTTTCTGTACACCCTCTGACTTAATATCATGGCTATATTAAGTCGGAGGTCCCAAAAGTAATGGAGAAATTACTTACCTGATAATTTCATTTTCCTTAGTGTAGACAGATGGACTCAGGACCAATGGGTATGGTGTACTCCTGATAGCAGTTGGAGACTGATCAGATTTCAGTCTGATGTCAGCCCCAGTACATATACCCCTGCAGAAGTGCAGCTCTTCAGTATTCTCCTCGAAAAGCATTGTGGATATATGTGAGACTGACTAATTTGATTAACTTGAATAACTTCATAACTTGGTTAAACTTTATAACTTGATTAACTTGATCTGGTTGAATTGGCTATAGCTGGAGACCGCCAGTGCCCTTAACCGGAAAGCATCGACACCCAGTAGGGTGGGTGTCCTAAGTGAAGGAAAGCATGGCTTACCCTTGTATCATTTGAAATTCCATGAGTAACTGCAGCCAAGGGTGGTTTGCCGAGTCCATCTGTACACTAAGGAAAATGAAATTATCAGGTAAGTAATTTCTCCATTTCCTAGCGTGCAGCAGATAGACTCAGGACCAATGGGATGTATAAAAGCTACTCCCGAAGCGGGTGGGAGGTTGCCCGTGATCCACTTAGTACTGCCCTTGCAAATGCCGTGTCCTCCCGAGCCTGAACATCCAGGCGGTAGAACCTGGAGAAGGTGTGAATGTAGGACCATGTCGCCGCCCTGCAAATCTCGGTGGGTGACAACATTCTGGTTTCTGCCCAGGACACTGCCTGGGCTCTAGTAGAATGGGCCTTGACTTGTAGAGGCGGCGGCTTACCTGCTTCTACATAGGCTGCCTTGATGACTTCCTTGATCCAGCGAGCTATGGTTGCCTGCGAGGCCACTTCCCCTTGTATCTTCCTGCTGTGAAGGACGAATAGGTGGTCCGTTTTTTGTACGGGTTTCGACATTTCCAGGTATCTGGATAGGAGCCTGCCGATGTTGAGGTGGCGTAGACCTCAGGCTTCTTCCGAATTCTTAAACTCATCCGGTAATGGCAGCGAGATGGTTTGGTTAAGATGGAAGTGTGATACCACTTTGGGAAGGAACGAAGGGATCGTGCGTAGCTGGATGGTTCCCGGGATGAGCCTGAGGAACGGCTCATGGCAGGACAGTGCTTGTAGTTCTGAAATGCGGCGGGCTGAACAAACTGCCAGCAGGAATGCTGTCTTCAGAGTCAATAGTCGGAGAGACAGTCCGCGGAGGGGCCTGAAGGAGGCTCCTGCTAGAAAATCCAGGACCAGGTTGAGATTCCAAAGAGGTACTGGCCACTTTAGGGGTGAGCGGATGTGTTTGACTCCTTTCAGGAAGTGTGAAACGTTCGGGTGAGAGGCTATGCTGTCGCTCTCGCTCTTGGTGCCGTACCATGACAATGCGGCCACCTGTACCTTGATGGAGTTGAGGAACAATCCCTTCTGTTGCCCGTTCTGTAGGAATTCCAAGATCGCGGGAACTTTGACTGAGCGTGGTATGATGTCGTGGTCTTCGCACCAGGCTTCGAATACTCTCCAAATCCTAATGTACGTTAAAGATGTGGAAAACTTGTGTGCTCGGAGTAGGGTGTCGATTACAGCCCCCGAGTATCCGCTCTTTCTCAGGCGAGCCCTCTCAATAGCCAGGCCGTAAGAGAGAATCGAGCTGGATCCTCATGGAGGATTGGCTGTTGTTGAAGCAAGTCTGTGTGTAGGCAGCGGCAGGGGGGGTCCCTCATGTCTGCGTACCACGGTCTTCATGGCCATTCCGGGGCCACCAGAAGTACTAGTCCCCTGTGTAGCTATATCTTATGAATGATTGCGCCCAATAGGGGCCACGGCGGGAAGGCGTATAATAGAGTCTCCTGTGGCCAGGTCTGTACCAGGGCATTGATCCCCTGTTACTGAGGTTCCCGCCTGCGGCTGAAGTACCTGGGTACTTTGGCGTTGGACCGGTTTGCCAGAAGGTCCATGCCCGGTGTTCCCCACCGGTTCACTATAATTTGGAAGGCTGCGGTCAACAGCTTCCATTCTCCTGGGTCTAGACTTTCTCTGCTGAGGTAGTCCGCTGTGATGTCTTTCCCGGCGATGTGGACGGCTGAGATCTCCTGGAGATTTACTTCCACCCACGATATTAGGGGGTCTATTTCCAGAGACACCTGTTGGCTTCTGGTTCCCCCCTGACGGTTGATGTAGGCCACTGTTGTGGCGTTGTTCGACATTACTCTGACTGCTTTGTCTCGGAGTCTGTGGACGAACCATAGCCAGGCTAGTCTGACCGCCCGCGCTTCTAGGCGGTTGATGTTCCATCCTGACTCTTCTGCGTTCCACTGTCCTTGGGCGGTTAGCTTCTCGCAGTGTGCTCCCCATCCTCTCAGGCTGGCGTCTGTGGTAAGCAGGGTCCAGGTTGGTGAAGATAGTCTTGATCCCTGACTCATGTGGCTGACCTGCAACCACCATCTTAGCTGGTCAGAACTCTGCCCACTAGTGGTAGATGTGCGGTGTAGTTCTGAGACAGTGGATTCCATCGCGATAGGAGTGAGCGCTGTTGGGGTCTCATGTGAGCTCACGCCCATGGCACTACTTCCAATGTGGATGCCATCAGACTGAGGACTTGTAGGGTAATCCCATGCTGTGGGGCGAGGTTCGCTCAGCAGGATTTGTAACCAGTTCCTCAGTTTTGATCTCCTTGTGGGAGTCAGGCTGACCTTGTCTTCTTTGGTGTCGAATCGGACTCCTAGGTATTCTAGAGACTGTGAGGGCTGCAGGCAACTCTTGTTTGTGTTGACCACCCATCCGAGGCTCTCCAAGAGAGTTTTGACTCTGTAGGTTGCTTGGTGACTTTCCTTTGGGGATTTCGCCCTGATCAGAAAATCGTCTAGGTAAGGGTGTACGAGGATTCCTTCCTTCCTCAGTGTTGCCGTCACCACCACTATGATCTAGGTGAACGTCTGGGGTGCTGTGGCTAACCCGAAGGGTAGTGCCCGGAACTGGTAGTGACAGTCCAGGATTTTGAAGCGTAGGAAGCGCTGATGTTCCTGATGGATCGGGATGTGTAGGCAGGCTTCCGAAAGATCCAGGGATGTGAGAAACTCTCCTGGTTGTATCGCCCTTATTACAGAGCGTAGTGTTTCCATGCGGAAGCGGGGAATCCTCAGGTGGCGGTTGACCGACTTGAGGTCCAGGATGGGCCTGAACGTCCCCTCTTTCTTGGGGATGATAAAATAAATGGAATAATGCCCAGTATTTATTTCTTGTGGAGGTACTGGGGTTATGGCCTCGAGGGCCAGTAGTCTGGTCAGTGTAGTTTCCACTGCCACCCTTTTGGAGGGGTCGTGGCAGAGGGATTCCACAAACTTGTCCGGAGGGGTTCGCAAGAAATCCAGGTAGTACCCCTCTCGAATGATGGTTAGGACCCACTTGTCCGAAGTTATCTCGACCCATCTGTGGTAGAATAGGGCTAGTCTGCCCCCTATTGCTTCTTCCCTTGGACGGGTCGGCTGAATCTCATTGTGGGGTGCGGCTGGGGCCTGGACCCAAGCTGGTTCCCCTTTTGTTGTGCTTGTTCCAAAAGGGCTGGTTCCTGCCTGTAGGGCGGGGCGCTTGATAATTGTGTCTGTATGGATTGAAGCGCTGTGAACCTCTGCCCCTGGATGATTGGGGGAAGGGTCGCTGGTTTCTCTTGCTTGTCTTCCGGTAGCTGCGGTAGTGGGGACTCACCCCATTTGTCAGCCAGTTTCTCTAGTTCACTGCCGAACAGGAGGGCGCCCTGGCATTCCCCCAAGTCGCCAGTAGGTCCAAATGGGGAATCCCCCCACCGATGAGATATCAACGCGAACGCCTTGGACAGCTCCCATTCTCCGGGATCCAATTTCTGATGGCTCAGAAAATCCGCCTGTACGTTGTCTACTCAGGCCACTCACCTGTGCGCGCGATTTAGTATTCAAATGAGGGCCCACGGTAAAAAGAGGGCTAGAGACACTAGCGCGTCCCTAACGCCTCTTTTTTGACAGGAGCGGTGGCTGTCAGCAAGTTTGACAGCCAACGCTCAATTTTGCTGGTGTCTGTTCTCAAACCCGCTGACAGCCACGGGTTCGGAAACCGGACGCCAGAAAAATTGATCATCCGGTTTTCAATCTGCAAGCCGCGGCCGACCAGCTTCGGAGCCAGAGTTGTCTCCTGGCTGCCACAGCTGATGACTCTCCTCTAGCTGCAGTGCGTACTAGGTCGGAAGCAGCATCCGCGAGGAATGATACTCCTGGTTCCATGGCTTCCCCAGGGGTGTTGCTCCTGGTCTGTGATAGGCAGGCAGTGTCACAACCGTGCAGCAGGCCGCGATTTGTAGGGACATAGCGGCGAAGTCAAAGGACTGTTTAAGGATGGATTCCAGATGTCTGTCTTGCGCATCTTTGAGTGCTGCACCTCCCTCCACTGGGATAGTGGTGCGCTTCGAGACCGCGCAGACCATAGCATCCACTTTTGGGCATGTCAGAAGGTCTTTGGTCGGAGTTTTGGGATATTGTTGCATGCACATTTTGACTAGTCTTGGGCCATGGAAGCCTGTAGCTCTGTCAAAGTTACCACTGGCCTCTTGTTTGTCTTCCTGATCAATTTCCGCTCAATCATCCAGTTTGGAAGGACAGCAACATCTAGGCAGGGTCTTGGTGGGGCCATATGCCTTCCACTTCTTAATAATCATCTTGACCATGCTGAGGGACAGTGAATTACTTTGCAATGCTTTTATACCCATCCCTAGATCTGTGCTTCTTGACAACTTTATCCTAGAGTTCTTTTGTCAGCCTTTGCTTTGAAATGCACTACCCAGCAGACAGAACCAACAGGAACTATTGAATTTATCCTGCCAGCATGTGAATCAGCACAATTTAACAAAGGTGGGTTCAACTCGCATAGTTTGTGCTTTTGAAGGTGATTGGTTATGTCAGAGATTTTAAGTATTCAAGATTACTACAAAACTATAAGGGGGTGGACACTCATCCAAACAAGCTACTCCTTGTTTTAAATTCTATTTCATTTTCTAAGGAATTTTAGAATATATTTCATTTAGCAGTTGTGGGGTAGAATGTGTAGAGACATGGAACAAAAACTATTTTAAGCATTTTACTTCCAGGCTATAAGGCAATAAAAGATGAACATTTTGGAAGGGGGAATAGACTTTTCATAGCCACATTATATGAATGAAACTCCATATCAGACCCCTGAAACTCTTAAGGAGATTGGCATATTTGTAATCAATAGTCACCATAGTCTTAACAGCATGGTTGATAAATTATCAAGACCTAGAGTTTGCTAATTTTGGGGGTTGATGCTATTAAAAATATCAGCTTCTAGGAAAGATACCTGAGCTCACAGGAGTTGAAAGCCTTCAGGAGGATTAATATTAGCTGGGTTAAGATGCCATTGTCCTACAACACTGCTGTGTCTCTTATGGGTGACTTCTAATAGAAAAGACCCCACACATAAACCAGATAACTAAAAGCTGAACTGAAATCCAGTACCAGTTTGTAGAAAGAAACCTAACTGTACTTAAGTGGACCCTAATGGAACTGGGTTACAATCCATACTTTGGACGATACAGAATGTAATCAAGCAAGTTTATGTGGGTTAACAAAAAGGTCCAAAACCTTACTCTTGCAGCAGATGGCAAACCTTTCTCTATTTCAAACCATAAATCTAACCACTAAATGGGAAATTCCTTCATAAAAGGCAGACATATTTAAGATAATTTCTCAGAGACTCCAAGGCTACTTATTACTGTTCTCATGGGATTAGCTGTTGGGATGGAAGTGTGTGCTTTGGCTCTTGACTTATGCTTGGGTTCTGTGATGGACAACTCCAGTAGAGGGTAAAATCATACTTGCCTCACTAATGTGAGGCTATGAGGATCATAGATTAAAAATAAAAAGGAGCACTGAAATAACATGACTGATACAGATTTGTTGACAATAAGGAGAAGAGAATAAAGAGATCACTATGGCTCCTAGCTATTAAAAAAAATGAAAGGAAAAAACTAGAAATCAGAAAATAAAAGTCAGGAGGAAGAAGAAAGGCCAAATTTGCAGGAGAAACCGACAAGTTCTCAAATAGAAGAGTATACTGCTTGATCAGTACAAGCAGGAACACAAGTTTATTTAAATGTATTTATTTATTTATTTATTCAAAAGCTTTTATATACCGATGTTCATGTACTGGTACATATCACATCTGTTTACATAGAACCAAAGTTGGAAATTACATCGAACAATCGAACATTATATCAAACAAGAGGGTACAAATAACAGGGCTAACATCATGAGAAATTACAGCTAATGCTGAGAACTTATAGAGCTGAAGACGATTTAGGATTAAAATTAACATTATTATTACAAATAATAAATAAATAAACAACAATCAACAAAGTCGGAATTACAACCGACTTAATAAACATGGGTGAAGATTGAAGTAAGTGGAGCCAGACAGGAGAATTAAGGGCTACGGCGTCGTAGTTCTAACGTGATGGGGTATGAAATGAGTGAATCAACCCTAGGGAGAGACCTTTAAGTGAAGGCTTTTGTAAAAAGCCAAGTTTTTAGCTTCTTTCTGAACGTTCGACTACAGGTTTCTAGACGAAGGTCCGTGGGGAGGGCGTTTCATAGAGTAGGGCTAGCAGTTGAGAAAGCTCGTTTCTTAAGAAGTGACTTGGCTGGAGGTACATATAAAGTGCCTAAGTAGCTGGATCTGATAGGTCTTAGTGATGCGTGGGGATGAAGTGGGTCACTTAGATCTAACGAAGTTTGGGAATGAATGGTCTTGTGGGTTATGGTTAGTACTTTAAAAATGATTCTATATTTAATAGGGAGCCAGTGAAGGTTTTTTAAAATAGGTGTGATGTGTTCACCTCTTCTAGAGTTAGTTAGAATCCTGGCAGCTGAGTTCTGCAACATCTGTAGTGGTTTGGTTGTGATAGCTGGTAGGCCAATTAGCAGAGAGTTGCAATAATCGATTTTTGAGAACAGAATTGTTTGGAAGACTGTTCTAAAGTCCTGAAAATGAAGGAGAGGTTTCAGCTTTTTCAATACGTGTAGTTTGTGAAAGCATTCTTTAGTTGTGTTTTTGACAAATTGTTTGAGATTCAGCTTATTGTCGATGGTGACGCCAAGGTCTCTGACATGTGTGGGTGGGATCCAAGATGGTGTGATTAGATTGCTGGCGGCCTGAAAGTTGTCATCGAAATTGATCAGCATAAGTTCCGTTTTTGAAGTATTTAGAACTAAGTTGAGGCTAGTGAGGAGGGAGTTTATGGACTGTAGACACTTGTTCCAGAAGTTGATGGTGCTGGATAAAGATTCAGTGATTGGCAGCAGAATCTGGACGTCATCAGCATATATAAAATGAGTGATCTTTAGGCTTGAGAGCAAATGACAAAGGGGGAGAAGGTAGATGTTAAACAGGGTTGGAGAGAGGGAGGATCCTTGAGGGACTCAGAGAGTGGACTTGACTGGGTGAGAATCCTTGTTGCTTATTCTGACCTTGTATGTCCTGTTGGTAAGGAATGATCTGAACCATTCGAGGGCTGATCCAGAGATGCCAATGTCTGAGAGCCGGGTGATGAGGATTGAATGTATAATTGAAAGAGAATGACTACATGAGGAATATTAAGAATTAAAGCAGAGGATGGGGTTTAATATGATTAGAAGAAAGAAGATATCTTGGATACTTTTTCTCTATGTTTACATTATAGGAAGAGAGTAAAGACTAATGCAACAGGCAAGGATATAAGAGACTAGCAGGCAAATACACTACATTTGATGAGGTGGTATTTGCCATATTAAGGGGGCAATTTTCAAACATCTCACCTAGATGCAAAGTCCACTGGAATAACCTTGTACCTAATTTTCAAAGGGAAAGTATTGTCTATGGGTGCATAGTACTTGCAGAATCTGCTTCTGTTTTTTGTGTGAGTAAAACTTCAATAGAAAATAAAGCAAGCAGATTTGAAAACAATCTACACGTGTTATTTTCCACTAATTCCTAACACACAACCCTAAATGCAGCTGAAAGCACATACTTTTAGCCAATTAAAAGGTTGTCAATTTTCAGACAGATTATTTAGCCCAGGATACTAAAGGAGCTCTAAGCAGTACCAACTGCACCACTCATAGCTTTGCTCAATTTATCAATGAAAATAGGAGGGGTCCAAAAGACTGGAGAAATGCAGATGTAGTACTTCTGTAAAAGGGCAGAAACAAGAGGAAATAAACTGCAGACCTGTTAGTGTGACATGAGTAGTGGGCAAAGCATAGTTGCTTATCTTTAAGAGTTGCTCTCCAAGAACAGCAGGAGAAATCATTCACAAAAGTGGGTCACATTATCTGATAATAATGTGGATAAAAACGCTCTCGAGCTCTGAAAGACCAGTAAGTCTTTCTGAGCATGTGCAGGAGTTCCCATGCTGCTGCCCCAACAAGAGCCACCTCAGTCATTACATTATTGAGCTTCAACTTCAGGGAAGCAGGGGGAATTGTGTGGCTGATTTGGTCTCCTGTCCATAGAAAATACCTCTTTTAGGTAAACAATTAAGCTTTCTCTGTGGATAAGAAGGAGCAGCCTGCCACACAAGTGGGGACTCCCAAGCCTAGGGCTGCATAAAAGAACTTGCTTTGAAACAAAAGAATGTGGCCTGCCAGAGAAAAAGGGGAAGTTGAAGCTATTATTGAAATAAACTTTGGAGAATCTTCTGCCTTAAAATAATCATTGTGAGAATCCTGGTTTAAACAGTAGTATTTATGAAATGTGAATGATGTCCATGCTGCAGTCCTACAAATGTCTTGAGTAGAGGCTTGTTGCACCTGGGCTAAAGAATTCACTGTAACTCTTACCTGGTGCACGTTTACCTTTTGCAGTAGAGGAATTTCTGTTTTTGAGAAGCAGAAGGAAATATATTGATATAACCACAATTACAGTGCTTTTTGACTGGACATCCTAACTATGTCCTAGGAGATGGACAAATCCTTTCAAAGAGTTGTCTTTTCCAAGGAGAACAAGGTGGTTTTCTGCAATCCAACATATAAAATGATTGTTCTGTTGAGGATGATTGAGGCTTTGGAAAGAACAGTTGGTAGGTTAATAGACTTTTAAAGGAATTGAGAGACCACCTTAGATAAGAATTTAGGGTCTGTTCTCAAAATGACTGAGAAAAATGTGTGTATGAAACATACACTATCAAAGCTTGAAGTTCACTTACTCTGTGTGCTGTTTTAGCAGTAAGGAACAGAAATTTCCAGGAAAGTAATTTCAATCTTGTAGTAGCCAATGGTTTGAAAAGTGATTTGATCAACTGAGAAAGAATTACATTAAGTCCCACTGAGAAGGGGAACTTTGACTGGAGGTTTTAGATGATATAATCTCCTGATAAATTTAGAAATAAATTGCTACAATTTGAAACTGTTGCTGTGGATATGGTTGTTGTCTATAATAATGGTAAAGGTAGTACCTCTTTATGGAATATAAGTTATAAGGTCTTCTACAGGAATACTGCTGGAATCTCTTGAGAAGGTTGTTCCATAGCTGATGTTAAAAGTCTGTAAAGCAGATCAGTGCTATTTGATGGTATTCACTACTACTCTTACTTTTTCTCCAAATAAATTGTCTCTTTTTATTTGAAGTGTCTGCTATTGCAGTATACTATGCAGATCCTCACATAGTTCCAAAGACTAACCAAGCAACTCTACTAGTAGCAATCGCTAAAGCTGAAGCTTTGGAGGAGATATCAAAATCATATATGGATCTGGCCATATTTTGAAAAACTCATCAGTAAAGGCATCAACTTCTCTAAATCTTCCTGTTGAAAAGAGCTAGAAGTTTCTTTTATTCTTTGTAATGTGTTATATTAATACTGGACCATTTGCAATTGGACTGCTAGATTGAAGCATAGCCATCTGAAACTGTTTCCTTCTCATAGTGCCAATAAATCTGGATTCTTTGGTTGGTGGAACTGCTGAAAAATATTTTGACTTTTTTGCTTTCTTCAGAGCTGACTAATGCTAGAGAGTCATGTGGAAGCAGAGATTTTTCATGACCTGGGTACTGCTGAACTCTATATATTTTTTGGCACAGGAAGAACTGATAATGAGTTTTTCCAGATTTTGGCTTGAAGTTCTTGTAAGGCTTTCTGAACTGGTACTACCTTTATCTGCTTAAGAAGTTGAATGATCCTTAGAACACCTTGCATCTCTTCAAAAGGTTGAGTATTGTCTTCCAGTTTAAGAGATATTTTCTGTCATTTTTTGCAGGAAGGCAGGATAAATCATTCTCGGAGGGATGAAGTTCCTTAGTTTCTGAAGAAATATCCGGTGGTATATCTATGGTGTCTTCTAAGGAATGAAGCAATTCTGATTGGTCAGGGTACTGACTGCTCACAATCAGGAACTATGTGAAAATCTTTTTGTAAAGATTCTCTAAGCAAAAGTGATCTTTTGATAAAGTGTAATGGGAGATTGCATCAATGTCTACAGCAAGTCTCTCCATACCAAGTAAGGATTCATGATCATTTTTGGATGTAGATGGTTTTTCATGTAGTCTTGTATAAAGTCATTCTACATCTTACGGTCAAAATGCATCCTGAAAAGGAAGCACTGAAGGTGCTAGAAATTCTTTACCAATTACTTGTCAGATTCAGACATTATTGGAGGAGAATACATTTTAGAAGTAATTTGTGTGTTTGGTGTGCTCTGCACTGATAGCTTTGGTGACTATGATGCCAAGGACATTTGTGCCAATGTTGACACAGATGAGTTAATTTATTGAATTTTCTTAATCTCCTTAAAAATGACAGCAATTTACAAATAAAATAATAAGTACATGTTAATCATACAACAGAATACAAAACAAATAAAAAAGCATGGTGTCGTGGACTTCCGTGCTGATGTTAGGATTTTTCGTGACAATGAGGATGTCAGACTTTTGCCTCAATTCCTCCCAGTGATGCTTCTTGGAAAGACAGGACCAGATAATTTTTTGTGACTGATTTAGCATGGCATTTATCAGACATCTGTTCTGAGCCCTCAAAGCAGAGTTGCTTATCTGTAACAGGTGTTCTCCCAGGACAGCAGGATGTTAGTCCTCACATATGGGTGACATCATCAGATGGAGCCCTGTTACGGAATACTTTTGTCAAAGTTTCTAGAACTTTGACTGGCACACTGAGCATGCCCAGCATGCCACTAACCCTGAGGCCTCCAGGGGTCCCCCTTCAGTCTAGTTTGTAGCAAAAAGTACAAGCGAAAAATAAAATAAGAAAACGTTATCGAACCCAACTCCGCGGGGTGGCGGGTGGGTTTCGTGAGGATTAACATCCTGCTGTCCTGGGAGAACACGTTACAGGTAAGCAACTCTGCTTTCTCCCAGGACAAACAGCATGGTAGTCCTCACATATGGGTGAATAGCAAGCTACAGGCTGAGTTATACGAATCAGGCCAACCAGCACACAACATGTGCAAAAGGCACAACAACTGGAGTGCTGTTGGCAAGGATGAGGCAGCCTGAAATTCATAGTGGGTCGAGGTAGGACGAGTTGGGTTTCTACACTGGGAATAAATTCCTTAGGACAGACTGGCCAAAGACAGAGTCTTGTCTAGACAATAATGAGCTGTGAAGGTGTGGAGAGAGCTCCATGTCGCAGCCCTGCAGATGTCGGCAATTGGTACTGAACTGTAGTGTGCTACTGACGTTGCCATTGCCCTGAGTGCGCTTTCACTCGTCCCTGAAGTGGAAGGCCTGCTTGTTGGTAGCAGAATTCAATACAACCTGCCAACCAGTTGGAGAGAGTTTGCTTGCCCACCGCAACTCCAAGTTTGTTTTTATCAAAAGAAACAAAAAATTGGGTGGACTTCCTGTGGGTAGTAGTGCAGTCTAAATAAAATGCTAGCGCACGCTTATAGTCTAAGGTGTGTAGAGCTCGCTCACCTGGATGTGCCTGAGGCCTTGGAAAGAAAGTGGGCAAGACTATGGACTGATTTAAATGAAAATCTGTTACCACCTTAGGAAGGAATTTAGGGTGAGTTTGGAGAACCACTCGGTCATGGAGGAACCTTGTGTAAGGTGAGAAGGTCACAAGGGCCTGTAACTCACTTACCCTGCAAGCAGATGTGATTGCTACGAGGAAAATTACTTTCCATGTAAGATATCTGAGTTTGCAGGAGTGCAGTGGCTCAAAAGGAGAATGCATGAACCGTGCAAGTACCACATTGAGGTCCCATGCCACAACCGGTGGGCATAGAGGTGGCTTAAGCTGTATTAAGCCTCTCATAAATCGACTCACCAGGGGTTGAGCCGTTATCGGTGCATCCCCTACTCCTTGATGGTAAGCAGAGATGGCACTGAGGTGTACTCGTATGGAGGAAGTCTGTAGTCCAGATTCCGAGAGGTGCCAGAGATAATTCAAGAGTGCTGGTGTGGGGCAAGAAAAGGGGTTAAGGTCCTTTTGTGTGCACCACCCTGTAAACCTTTTTCATTTAGAGCGGTAAGATTTCCGCATGGAAGGCTTATGTGAAGTTACAAAGACTTGAGAGACGCTAGTAGAAAGGTTGAGGGGTTGTAGAAGCAACCTTTCAACATCCATGCCTTCAGAGATAGGGTCTGGAGGTTCGGATGGCGTAACTTGCCGTGATTCTGTGTTATGAGGTTAGGTGCTGTGCCCAGGCGAATGGGTTCCTGGATAGAGAGGTCGAGAAGTATGGGAAACTAGACTTGGTGTAGCCAATACGGGGCTGTGAGTATCATTAAGCCTCGGTCCTGTTGTAGCTTCACGAAAGTCTTACTGATTAGTGGAATCGGAGGGTACGCATACAGCAGGCCTGTGTTCCAGGAGCGGGCGAAGGCATCCATGGTTGGTGCTCTTTGGTGCCTGTGTAGGGAGCAGTAGCGTTCAACTTTGTGGTTCTGTTCGGATGCAAAGAGGTCGATGGTCTGTTGACCCCATCTGCTCGCAACAGAGGGACCCAGAGACCAATTGTGGGGCTGGAAACGTCAGCTGAGGCGGTCCACTACTGCATTCTGTGTGCCCGCCAGATAAGTGGCTCGCAGTTGTATTGAGTGCGACAGGGCCCAGGCCCAAATCTGCGCCGCCTCTTGGCAGAGTAGATAAGAGCCCGTGCCCCTCTGTTTGTTCAGGTACCACATTGCTACTTGATTGTCTGTTTGAATCAAGACTATCTTGTTGGATAGGCAGTCCCTGAATGCATAAAGGGCATACTGCATTGCCCGAAGCTCCAGGAAGTTGATCTGATAGATCGCTTCGGTTTTTGTCCAAGTCCCTTGGGTTTGAAGGCCTTTGACATGGGCTCCCCAACCTAGGATGGAGGTGTCCGTGGTTAAGGTCACCTGAGGAGCTGGTTGCTGGAAGGGTAGACCTATTTGTAAGTTGGCCTTGTGTGCCCACCAAGTAAGGGTCAAACGAAGTTGACTGGTTATGTGGATAAGGGACATAAGCGGCTGAGTGGCTTGATGCCACTGAGACTTTAAAGTCCACTGTGTCAGTCTCATGGCTAAGCGTGCCATTGGGGTGACATGGCCTGTTTATGCCATATAGCAAAGCAACTTGAGAAGTTGGTGAGCCGAGGCTGTTTTTCGAGTGTGGATAGAGCTGGCGAGGCTGGACAGCGTGGTTGCACGGTCGTCAGGTAAGAACCCTTTGGCTACTGTGGTGTCTAGGTCTGCTCCTATAAAGGAGAGATGGCGAGATGGTGTCAAGTGGGATTTCGGGTAGTTGATCAGAAATCCCAGTGAGTGCAGGAGCCATATAGTGAGACCAAGGGAGTCTAGGGCCCCTTGTCTGGATTGGCTTTTTATGAACCAGTCATCCAGATATGGAAAGACGTCTATGCCCTTGCAGTGTAAATGTGCAGTCACTACTGCCAGGCACTTTGTGAACACTTGGGGAGCCAAGGCGAGGCCGAATGGCAGTACTCTGTATTGATAATGCCTGTGACCCACCACGAATCACAGATACTTGCGATGAGGAGGGAAGATTGCAATGTGGGCGTATGCGTTTTGAAGGTCCAGAGAGCAGAGCCAATCCCTTTGATGTAGCAGAGGTAGCATGGTGCCCAGGGACACCATCCTGAACCGTTCCTTGCAAAGAAACGTGTTTAAGGCACGGAGGTCCAGAATAGGAAGGAGGTCGCTGGCCTTCTTTGGAATTAAGAAATACCTGGAGTAGAATCCTTTCCCCTGCTGGGTCAAGGGAACCGGTTGTATGACCCTGGCATACAGAAGGGTTGAGAGTTCTGACTCGAGAAGTGTCGTGTAATTGTCCTGGCTCCATGCTAGACTGGATGGGGAGTCCAGGGGTTTAGTTGAAAAATTTAGATGGTAGCCGTGGGTTATGATGGACAGTACCCACTGGTCTGTGGTAATTGGGTGCCAATTGGTTGCAAAGTAGCAAAGGTGGCCTCCCACTGGGATCAAGGGGAAATGGCTGCTACTCTCTGGAAAGGAGTCAAAATCCAGTCGAAGAACCAGCTTGTGGAGCTGGCTGCGCTCTAGGTGTCTTTGCAAGGCGTGCATGTCCTCTGAGGGGCTCGAGCTGGTTGAGCACGGGACGTGGGAGGAGGATAATGCCTACACGGTCTATAAAATTATTTTCTGTTCTCCCTGCGCATAGCCCTGTGGGCTATGGATGGTGCTTCTGAGGTGACAGTTGAAAGTTGAGGCAGAGTCTCATGATGGTCCTTTGACTGGGCCACTGCGTCTTGGATCTTATCCCCGAATAGGTTTTCTCCTGTACAGGGGAGGTCTGCAAGTTTGTCCTACACCTCCGGGCGTAAGTCTGAGGCCTTGAGCCAGGCCCAATGCCCGCTGCGGAGACTCTGGATGCCATTTCAAAAGAGTCGTAAGCAGCTCTGACCTCGTGTTTACCTTGTTCCAATCCTTTTTGTAGGATGGAGGTCAAGGTATCTTGCTGTTGTGGTAAGGTCTCTGCAAATTCCTGGACTTGTTTCCAAAGATTTCTGTTATATTGGGTCAGGTATAACTGATATGCTGCTATTCGTGCTATCAACATGGACCCTTGAAAGACTCTACGTCCTAATGCATCTAATGCCTTCTGTTCCTTACCAGGAGGAGAGGAGGAGTGTGGATGGGGATCTTTTAGCCTTCTTTTGGGCTGATTCCACCACTACAGAATGGTGGGGCAGCTGGTTCTTTTGAAAGCCTGGGGCTTGTTGAACCAGGTATGTAGCATCTGTCTTTTGTTGACTGGATGGTCCCACAAGTGGTGCAAGATGTCAAGCAGTACTTCATGTACTGGTATCGCCATTACCTCTTTTGGAGCATCTACAAATTGTAAGACCTCCAGCATCTTGTGGCGAGCGTCTTCCTCCGTTACCAATGAAATGGGATAGTTTCAGACATCTCCTTGACAAAGCTGGCAAAGGAGAGGTCTTCAGGAGGAGATAGACGTCTTTCTTCTGGGGATGAAGGCTCTGAGAGCAATTCCTCGGATGAGGAATGGTCCGAGGATGCATCCTCCCATGGATCATAGGGAGTTTCTTCCTCACGTGCTGGTAATTCTGAGGGAGAAAGGATACCAGAGCCTAGAGGGTAAGAAGGCATTGATGGATGCGGCACCGGCATCGAAGGAGTTGGTGCCGGCCTCGAGGGTGTCTGTGATGGACGGTCACCCGCTCCGTGATGTTCCTGGTGAGGAGTCTCAGAGGTCGATGGACCCTCTTTGGTCAGAGCCACTTAAGCTGGAGTCGATGGAGCAGAGCGTTTCGACAAAAACAAATGCTCCATCTTGTCCAGTCGAGCGCGCTGGCCTTTGGGGGGTCATTTGTGCGCAACTGGGGCATTGACGGACGTCGTGCGAGGGGCCTAAGCACAAAACACAAACATTATGCGGGTCTATTATGGACATGGTCCTCGGACACTTGGGGCATTTCCTAAACCCGGTCGCCATGCCGAAAAAGATGGGTGCGCGGTCCGTGACTGTCGGGCACTGAGGTGGTAAGCCGCCGAGAACCAACCTCAAAGTACGGGAAAAACACTTACTGAGTGTCAGAGGAAAGGGAGCACGATAGGGGACCCCAGCGAGGGATTTTTTAAGAAGTTAAACTTCAAATATTTCCGTGAGGAAAGTTGTGAAAAATTTCTCACAGAGCTCCTAAACCACGAGGCAACTGCTGCGCGGAAAAAAAAAAAAAAAGAGACTGAAGGGGGACCCCTGGTGGCCACAGGGTTAGTAGCATGCTGGGCATGCTCAGTGTGCCAGTCAAAATTCTAGAAACTTTGACAAAAGTATTCCGTGACAGGGCTCCATCTGATGATGTCACCCATATGTGAGGGCTACCATCCTGCTTGTCCTGGGAGAATTCCTCTTTACTAGCGGAATGAGATGAGTAGCTCGAATCACTACTTTGTGATGCTGACCTGTAAAGTACTGGTCTTTTAGAAGAGGAACCCTCTCTATATGCAGGCTAGAGTGGCAGAACTGGAGGAACTGAGGCAGACAGAGGTATACAGACAAGACTTTCAGGGATATAGTAGCTAAGTCCCAACTTCAGTCTGGCAGCCCTGGTGTTGCCTTGGAAGAGGAAGAGAGCATCTTCCTGGTCCAGAAGGAAGTGAGCCTGTAGCAAGGCATGCTATCCAGGTGAAGCATTGTTCTCTCGAACCAAGGATGTCTCTCCCAGGGCTACTGCCCATAAGGAAGGGGTTAGGTCGGCTGTCATAGTTGGTGATTCGATTATTAGGAATAGAGAGCTGGATGGCTGGTGGCTGTGAGGATCACCTATTAACATGCCTACCTTGTGCAAAGGTGGCAGACCTCACACAGTCATCTAGATAGGATTTTAGACAGTGCTGGGGAGGAGCTGGCTGTTGTGGCACATGGGGGCAGCAACGACATGAAAATGTGGGAGGGAGGTTCTAGAAGCCAAATTTAGACTTTTAGGTAGAAACTGAAATCCAAGACTTTCAGGGTAGCATTCTCTGAAATGCACTCTGTTCCACGCACAGGTCCCCAGAGGCACACAGAGCTCCAGAATCGCAATGTATGGATGAGATGATGGTGCAAGGAAGAGGGATTCAGTTTTGTAAGCAACTGGGCAATATCTTTTGTGGAAAGGGATATCTTTTCCGATGGACAGGCTCCACTTGAACCAGACTGCTGGTGTTACCCTTTAAAAAGGAGATAGAACAGCTTTGAAACTAGAACAAAGGGGAAAGTAGTCACTCAGCAGTGCATGGTTTGGAGGGAGGTATCTTCAAAGGATACTAATTAAACAGGAGAGTTAGGGCATCCCAACAGAAAGGTTCCAATAAAAGCGAAAGTAGTCCATGTGCCTATAAGTAAAGAATCACCTGAGCTAACAGATTCCAAATTATCCCTGTCAACTGAAAAGCAGGTTGTGAATGCGCTCTCCATTGCATTGTTTAACCTTTATCTAACTCCAAAATGCCGCATCCTCAACGACCTTGGAGTTCACTATAAAATCTATGCTGGTGACATCCAATTCTTTTTTTCCTCTCAAGGAAACATGGGCTAAGATTTTTCCTCACCAAATGCCTTACATCCATTAAAAAATGGCTGCACCGCAACAAACTAGCACTTAACGTATCTAAAACATAAATCATTGTGTTGTCTTGCTATCCTGTTGCTGACATACCCAACCATATCTCCTTTGATTCCCATGCCATCTCAATTTCCCAAAGTATACAAAACTTGGGAGTCATTAGTGACCCCTTACTCTCTATGCGCAACCATATAAAAACTATCACCAACTCCTCCTTCTACAAACTGCGCCTACTCCATCACCTCAAGCCCCTCTTCAAATTTTCTGATTTCAGGTCAGTCCTTCAATCCTTATTATTCTCTGGGCTAGACTACTGCAACTCTCTCCTGTCAGGTCTACCGCTGTATGCTACACACCCACTACAAATCATACAAAACTCAGCAGCAAGACTCCTTACCTGCACTCCCATGTGCAATCACATTTCACCTGTACTCAAATCTTTTCACTGGCTCCCTATTCTCCTATTGAGTACAATATAAGCTAGTGATGATTCTGCATTCCTCAATTCACAACCTAGACTCCCCATGGTTCTCCTCTATAATAAAAATCCATGCCCCCATCCTGACCTCTCAGATCATCTAACCAAATGCTACTTGATACTCATCCAAAGTTCACCCACCTTGTGGGAGCCAGAATGCGCACTTTCTTCTCTAGAGGACCACTCCTTTGGAACAGCCTACCTCCTGAAGTAAGATGTCTCTGTGAAAGGACTTTTTTCCAAAAAGCCCTAAAAACCTCTCTTCAAGAAAGCATTCCCCAACCTAAATGACAATGGATTACCCCCAACACGCCCCCCCTCAGAGGATGCTACTTAAATCCTCTCCTCCTTTTACCCCTACCCCCCTCCACAAATGAACCTCTTCCCCCTTTCTCAAATGATCATACTCAAATTATTGGGCTTTCCTTCCTCTTTATCCTAAGATATGTGCATTGTCCTCTTCCCCCTCTCCTTTTATCTGTGTAAGCTTCACATTGTACCTCGCTCTGAAAGAAGGAAGGGTGGGAATGAAATCTATTTAAAATAAATAAACAACACTTTGAAATGTCTGTATGCCAATGCCAAAAGTCTAAGAAATAAGATGGGAGAATTAGAATGTATAACAGTGAATGATGAGAGACAATTGAAATCTCAGAGACATGGTGGAAGGAGGATAAACAATAGGATAGTGCTAACCAGAGTACAAATTCTACTGCAATGACAGGTAGGAGGAACTTGGTGGGAGGGTTGTGCTTAATGTCTGGGATGGCAGAGTCCAACAGGATAAAGATTCTGCAAGAGACTAAATGCACAATAGAATCTTTATGGGTAGAAATCCCATGTGTGATGGGTAAGTGTTTAGTGATGGGTGTATTCTACCATCCCACCAGGCCTAAATGATGAGACAGATGATGAAACGCTAAGAGAAACTAGGGAAGCTAATCAAATTGGTAGTGCAGTAATAAATGGGAGATTTCAATTACCCCAATATTTACTGGGTAAATGTAACATCAAGATGCGCTAGAGAGAAAGTTCCTGGATGGAATAAATGACAGCTTTATGGAGCAATTGATTCAGGAAACAATGAGAGAAGGAGCTATTTTAAATCTAATTCTTAAGGAGTGCAGGATTTTGTGAGAGAGGTAACAGTAGTGCGGCTGCTTGCCAACAGTGATCAAAACATGATCAAATTTGAATTAATGAAGGGGGACAGTAAGTAAATCCATGGCTCTAGCACTAAACTTTTAAAAGGGAAACTGATAAAAAGAGGAAAATAGTTAGAACTGAACCAAATCATAGTGAACCTGGAAGATGTAGTAGGCTAGACCAGTGGTTCTCAACCTTTTTCCCATCGTGACACACCTGATAGACCACACTCACATGTGTGACACACTGCTCATTACAATTTACGACTGAAATAAAAAATAAAGGTCCAGTATTATTTTTATTGTTAAGAATGACACAAGAAAAAGATACATAGAAACATAGAAACATAGAAATGACGGCAGAAGAAGACCAAACGGCCCATCTAGGGTTCTATTTCCCTTCCACCCCCACC
Source organism: Rhinatrema bivittatum (assembly GCF_901001135.1). Lineage (NCBI taxonomy): Eukaryota > Metazoa > Chordata > Amphibia > Gymnophiona > Rhinatrematidae > Rhinatrema > Rhinatrema bivittatum. Next base: position 423,463,093 of record NC_042616.1, on the reverse strand, counting down.
ATTAATGTAGAAAGCAGTGATAGAGCTGCATCGAAGTGAAATATCTAGCTTGATTAGTTAGGGGTAGTAGGGGTAGTAACCGCGCAATAAGCAAGCTACACCCATGCTTGTTTTACTCAGACTATGTTATACAGCCCTTATTGGTTGTATTTCTTCTCCCCTGCCGTTGAAGCAGGGAGGTATGCTGGATATGCTTGAAGTATCAGTTTATTCTTCTCCCATGCTGTTGAAGCAGAGAGCCATGCTGGATATGCATCGAAAGTGAAGTATCAGGCACATTTGGTTTGGGGTAGTAACCGCCGTAACAAGCCAGCTACTCCCCGCTTTGTGAGTGTGAACCCTTTTTTCTTCTCCCCTGCCGTTGAAGCAGAGAGCTCTGCTGGATGTGTGTAGTATCAGTTTTTTCTTCTCCCCTGCCGTTGAAGCAGAGAACTATGCTGTATATGCATAGAAATTGAAGTAACAGGCTTATTTGGTTTGGGGTAGTAACCGCCGTAACAAGCCAGCTACTCCCCCCTTTGTGAGTGCAGATCCTTTATTCCACATTTCCTCTTGCTGTTGAAGCTAGAACGATGTTGGAGTCACAGTAAGCATGTGTACGTATTCTGTCTGAATAGAAATTGCATAAACAGTAAACATCCTACACCAAAACAGCACCAATTTCCAGCACTTAACAGTAACCACCTTACCTAAGAAAATGCAACACTGAAAATATTATACCAGGCCTTAAGACACCAATACATCTCCTATTACTGGGAGTCCCACAAGGATCATCCCTCTCTCCCACACTCTTAACATTTACCTGCTGCCACTTTGCCAATTACTTTCCAACCTCAAACTAACGTTTTACCTATTCGCTGATGATGTACAGATTCTCTTCCCAATCACAGATTCTCTTCAAAAAACTTGGGCCCACTGGAACAGTTGTCTACGATTCATCAATAGTCTGCTCACTAGCCTAAACCTTATCCTCAATCCAAACAAGACCGAGATCCTCATCATTTCACCAGATGATAACCACGTTTTCCTCAACTCTCAAAGCGCTTCTCAATTCGTTAAAACAGTCATCAACCATTCCCCTTCCGTTAGAGACTTAGGGGTTCGGCTCGATAACCACTTCAACTTAAAATCGTTCGTCCACAACACCACTAAAGAATGTTTCTTTAAATTACAAGTACTTAAAAAACTGAAACCTCTCCTGCACTTCAGAGACTTCCGCTTGGTACTTCAATCGATTATCCTCACTAAATTAGACTACTGTAATTCTCTCCTGCTAGGTCTCCCAGCGAGAACTATCAAACCCCTACAGATGGTCCAGAATGCCAAGGCTAGGATACTTACCAACTCAAATAAAAGAGACCATATTACGCCCATCCTTCATTTTCTTCACTGGCTTCCCGTCAAATCTAGGATCTCCTTCAAAGCTCTAATGATGATCCACAAGGACATTCATAACATCACCCCTCAAACGAAGTTCTCAATTCCGTCCACATACCTCAGACAGACCAGTCAGAAGTGCGTACAAAGGATCCTTGTTTGCCCCTCCGGCCAAATCCACCCTAAGAAAGCGAGCATTATCGACAGCAGGGCCCACCCTTTGGAACTCTCTGCCACCGGAGCTACATCAAACCTTTAAGAAACACCTCAAAACGTGGCTTTTCAGACAAGCTTTCCCGGAAACCCAAGACCACTCTGACACCGGTCAAAGGACATAGCTTGGATCTAGGATCTCTCCTTCCTCAGCTACTTCCGCCCTTTGGATCTAGGATCTCTCCTTCCTCAGTTACTTCCGCCCGTTCCTTCTCTCCTTATCTCCTGACCGCCCGCCCTTTCCTCCTCACCCTCCTTCCACTCTTATCTCTACCCTTTCTCCCCTGTCCCCTTCTTCTCACCTTGTCTCATCTAATATTGTTCATTGCTTTATTTGGTTCTGTGGTCTTCAGTTATTCCGATGTAGTTACTCTGCTCTGTTATCCATTGTTACCCCGATTTAAGCCTAAGCTCCTGCTAGTCTTCCATTGTTCAGTTGGTTTCCCCAACCGCATTAAGTGCAGTCATGCCATTAAGCCAATGTTACTTAAATTTTTATGCTTACGTTCTAATGTTAAGGTTTATGCTGTTTACTGTTAATTCTCTAATGTTTTAAGGCTCTAATGTTTATAGGGTCTCCCTCACATTCCCCTCGAATTGTTTATATGTTTACATTCTCTTAGACGCAATGTTTTAATGTAACGCCTTACCCGCGACTGTTCTGTTGTATTGTAAACCGGTGTGATTTGTATATTATACAGGAATGTCGGTATATAAGAATTCAAAATAAATAAATATTAGGAAAACGGACCAAGTCAGGCTACTATAGAGCCCTACACAGAAACTACATGCCAGCATTAAACCTCACCTGAATCACATGTGCTGACCCTCACCTAACAAAGAATAAAGAGACCAAACGCATAACTAGAACTAGAAGCATGCAGACAAAAACTGAATTGGAAACCGCAACAAGCCAGAGTCTCTGTATGCAGTGCAACAAAGGAAAAAAAGAAACGTCACCCATCCTTATAAAACAAATCAAGAAATATAAAATCAGTAGCAGTAAAACCATACTAACAAAAAGAACAGATTATTTCAAAACAGCGGATGAATGGAATATCCAATTAAAAACTCATAAAAAATTTCTAGATACCAATAAATTATTTCAAAATAGCAGACACAAAGACTCAGTAATGAGAAATAAGGATACAAACTATTTTTTGCTCTACATACCTGGGAACGTTTGATATCCAGGTGCCCTGAGATTGTTTTGAATTAGCAGGAGGAGGGATGGTTTGCTTGCAACTTTCTCCTCTCACACACTGGCTCTCAATCACTCACATATACACGTGCTTTTTCTCTCTCACTTATATAGGCTCTTAATTACACATTTACACACATGCTGTCTATCTTTTCAGGCTTGTAATGTTAGTAAAATTGCCCGACTCAGGCCGAGTTTCGCCACATTCCAGTGGCTGCCTCAGGGGCTTAATTTTATTTTATTTATTCAATTGGTGTGTTTTAATTATGATTTTTTGATGGTTTTTACGCAATTATGATTTAATGTTTTTTATATATATGTTTATTTGTAGCCCCTGAGGCAGCCACTGGAATGTGGCGAAACTCGGCCTGAGTCGGGCAATTTTACTAACATTACACGTCTCCACCTAATAAAGATTTGGCAAAGACTTCCTTGGGAATCTACTTCTTTGTTGTTTCCTCACGGCTTTGTTAGATCGCCTGCCTTGCTGTTTTTTGGGCCCTATCTTTTCAGGCTTACACACAGGCTTTTAATCACACACATACATGCTGTCTTTTTCTCTCACACAGACTCATTTGCATGCTTACAAACATGCTCTCTCTTTCTCTCATTTACACACAGGATCTCAATCACATACTCACAAGCTCCCTCACCTAAACCAGTTCTCAGTCACACACATACTCTCTTTCACATGTACAGGCGGCTCTCAATCATTCACATACATGTTCTCTCACTCACACATACACACACAGGATCTCAAACACGCATGCTTGCTCATTCACTCACTCTCCCCCCCTCCCCCGAACTAGTGGCAGCGGTAGCCTCCACTTCTAACCCTAAAGGCAGCAGCAACCTACTTCATTTTCAGCCCTCGCAGAGAAAGGAGTCCCATCGGCCGCAGGGGTTGATGACTTTCTTTGTTTTTCTCCGAGCCGTGCAGCTCATTCCTCAGGCTGCGCCTCTCTTTTCTTCGGGCTGATGCTGCCTGCACTAGCATGGTCTCTTCTTCCCGCACACGCTGCTCACCACTTCCGGGCCGCGGGAGGTGGGGGGGGGAGGAAAGAGCATGCCGGTGCCGCTGACTCCAGCTGTCCTGCCGTGTTCCGCCCGAGCTTTCAGGGTTTTAAGCCCAGGTGGATGACCTATTTTGCTCGGGAGGGGGAGCAGCTGGGTCAGCGGGGGACGGGGAAGTGGGCGACATACCTGCGTGTTCTTGCCGACACACTGGTGTGTCGCGACACACCGATTGAGAACCGCTGGGCTAGCCTGAAACTAAAGAGTAGCAAATCACCTGGACCAGATGGTATATACCCCAGGGTTCTGGAAGTACTCAAAAATGAAATTTCAGAACTATTAAAAGTAATTTGTAATTTATTATTAAAATCATCCATTGTGCCTGAAGACTGAAAGGTGGCCAATGTAATCCTGATATTTAAAAAAGGCTCCAAAGGTGATCTGGGAAACTGTAGACCAGTGAGCCTGATTTCAATGCTGGGAAAAATCATAGAAAATATAAAGAATAAAATCACAGAATACAGACATGGTTTAGTGGGACACAGCCAGCATGGACTTACCCAAGGGAAGTTTTGCCTTACAAGTCTGCTACATTTTTTTGAAGGGGTGAATAAATGTGGTAAAGGTGAACTAGTAGATGTGGTATATTTTGATTTTCAGAAGGCGTTTGACAAAGTCCCTCATGAGAGGCTTCTAAGAAAACTAAAAGTCATGGGATAGGAGGTGATGTCCTTTTGTGAAGTGCAAACTGGTTAAAAGACAGGAAACAGAGTTGGATTAAATGGTCTTGTTTTCACAATAGAAAAAGATAAATAGTGGAGTGCCTCAGGGATCTGTATTTGGACCGGTGCTTTTTAATATATTTATAAATGAACTAGATGTACAAGTGAGGTGATCAAATTTGATGACACAAAATTATTTGAGTGGTTAAATCACAAGCGGACTGTGATAAAATGCAGGAAGACCTTGCGAGACTGGAGTCTGGGCATCCATATGGCAGATCAAATATAATGTGGACAAGTGGAAGGTGATGCATATAGGGAAAGATAACCCATGCTGTAGTTACATGTTAGGTTCCTTATTAGGGGTTATCACCCAGGAACAAATTCCGGGCATCATAGTTGATATTACATTGAAATAGTCAGCTCACTATGCTGTGGCGGTCAAAAAAGCAATGTTAGGCATTATTAGGAAGGGAATGACAAATAAAATGGAGGATGTAAAAATCTCCGTATCGCTCCATGGTGAGACTGCACCTTGAATACTGTATGCAATTCTGGTTGCTGCATCCACAAAGCTTATTACATTTTCATGAGCAAAGATGGATTTATTGTCTTAACAGTTGTCATCCTGCAGGTATAAACGCTGCTATTGAATGGTACGCTATAATTTGAGATTACCTTTTGGTTTAAACAATGACAGCTCTGACGCTGGTTCTTGATTTCCATATGTGGTTGTCCCGGATTGGCTGGGAGCCCCTTTAAAAGTGGCGCATGTATGGCCCCTTCGGTGGAAGAAACATTACCAGTTGGCCGGTGAAATGCCGCTGAAGCTATAAAACGTCAGTATTATCGTTTTTGTGCATGTGAATTATTAAAATTTGTAACTTTTGTTATTGCCTTTTACAGTTAAATTTCGGCCCCATGAGGAAGGTGGTCAGCGGAAACACGGACAGTGTTGGGCAGTTTCATCTGAAGCCTCTTAATATGCTGGGCTAACAAGTGTTTCTCAGATGAAGCTAAGCGGCTTTAATTTCAAATAATGAAAAATGACAGTGCTATTTGTATTTGCACCAAATCTACACAAAGTTGATAAACTTTATTTGATACACAGAAAGTAGCAAAAGCACGCTGCATGAAGCATTATAAAAAATTCATTCTAACACCTATGATTATAAAGTGCTGGCAGAGAAAAGTTTTGCTATTCAGCATTTCCGATGATGCCCCATATGAGGTCATTTAAATGAGATAAAAAATTAATCACAGGCTTATTTTGGTTCTTTAAATGATGGAGGTATATTAGTCTTTTTGTTATCTTCATGTTATTTTGACAATTACTTCACTACAACTATAAGAAGTACTGTGGAGTGTAATATTTATACAATCCAATATGCTTACACATTGTTATGGAAATGTATCTATTCTGATGCCATGTCCTTTATTACACAGGTGAAAACTTTCCAAGATCTAGAAGTTATATTGAATTCTGATTTGTCAATAGTGGCGGGATATTTTTATAAATAGAGTATGTGATCAAATACAGCTCAATATGTTGTCTCAGTATTCCATCTTGAAACTCACAAGGGACACAACATTCATCATCATCTTTATGGAGAAAGTGTCATATGACCTGTGTCCCATCAATCTTGGGTGATCTATGACTACTCCCTAACCCAGTGATGGTTAACTCCAGTCCTTGGGTGCCACAGTCAGGTCAGGTTTTCAGGATATCTACAATGAATATGCATGAGAGATTTTCATGCACTGTATCCATTGTAAGCAAATCTATCTCATGCATATTCATTGTGGATATCCTGAAAACCTGGCCTATTTGTAGCACTCGAGGACAGGAGTTCGCCATCACTGCCCTAACCTGTTATCGCTTTCCAAAAGACTACAATAAAAATAAAGGCACAAGAAAATAGTTAAACGCTTGCTGGTATAAGCTAAGGTGAAAAAGCTGTCTCTCTGAATCTCTGCCATAGCCTTGGTCTTTCTCAGCAGCTGAGTGTAGTGTACCTGTTTGGGTTTCATTTCAACATACCAAAATCATCGACATAACTCTACTCAGTGATGAAGATCATTTTTGGAATTTTAAAATCAACTCCAGTTTAACTGCTACTAGTAGTTTCAAATATTACCCCTCCTATCAGATGAGATGCAATGATACAAAGAGAAGTAAGGCATATCAACAATAATCAGAACCTTTCCATCCACAGAGAGCTTCAAGATCTTTCTACTTATATGATATTATGAAACCATTTTTGGGCATGAGTTGAGCATCTTCCATGTTATAATACTAAAATATCCTGGAGAAGAGTTTGAGTAGAACACACATTTTTACATAAACTGATTTGCTGACCCAACAATAAAACAACCAGGCTTTCCATGTAACATGTGGACAATTCTTAACAGGATATGGACTGGGCAAAACTGATGTCAACACTTGATGTACTTAATTGTAAACTGGTGGACTGGGTTGATTTTATGTTGTGTAAACTGCCTTGGGTGACCTTTTAAAGGCCGAGTGGGTGGCCTAGAATTTTTTTTTAATTAAATTAATAAAATAGAAATGTACATGGCGCCTAAAAAAATTCTTCTAGCTGTGACTGTGGAAGTCCTGATTAAATTATGGAGCATATATCATTTTGCCCCAGACATACGTTTGAGGGTGATATTCTAGAGTTACATTGATTTTCCAGCAAGGCATCAGGATGATTGGGGAATTTGGAATTAAAACTATAATACTAGTTTCCATATTCCAAAAGTCACATGAAAGAAGCACTAACATACCTTCAATGCTAGTATGTTTGCAGTAGTCAAATACTATGTTGCACATCAGTAAATTATTAAACCTTTTAAACTGACAATGAAATTTTACTTTTTGGATAAAAGTTACTCATTTTAGATTTTTTTTTTTAGCTAGTTCCTGAACAATACCACCTTAAAGGAATGCAGATTGTATCTGATAAATACTACTACAATTTGTTCTATGACTATACAGTACTCTGTACACTAAAATTCTAGAATCAATAAGCAGTACTGACCGGTACCGTATCCAGGTATTTGCCCTTTGGCTTGCAAGTCTGGGAGTCCAATGTTCAGAGCATTAGGGACTATACTATCCATGTGTGGCTTAGGCCCAATGGGATGCGATGGCGAATGCTTTATGCCAGGTTGTCGCTGCTGCTGCTGGAGAGCATTTACCATACGGGCAATCTGTGAACACAAAGTAATGGTGAAGGGGAGAAGAGACAGTAAAACTGCAATTCCCTGAATACCAAAGGTAACCAATTTAATCCATTAAATAAAGTAAGTGAGAATTTGTGACCCTCTTCCTAACAAAGCTATTACCAGAAATTTAGGGGACAAACAATGAATTATTTTGGTTTCCTAGCAATATATGTTTAACATAACTGTAGAGGACACAGAGAATAGTTTATTAAAATAATCAGGACTAGACTATTACGGAAGGGGTGTTCAGGGTGCAGGACTGTCTTCATATTACTGTGTATATATATTACTTCATTCAGGTAAAACATGGAAGAGCAAGTTTGCTCACCATAAACTGTGTTTTCCATAGATAGCAGATGAATTAGCCATGCTGTCTGGGAATGTCCTCCGTGCCACTAGGCGGCGGAGCTCTCAAAGCTGAAAACAGATCTTTGCCAGTGAGGAGCACCTGTTTGCATGATCCCGCGCTGTCCCAAATCTCCCTCAGCCCGTATCAAAGCAAGATGAAATGAAAAGATAAAAACTGTCCGGGGAGGCAGGAGGGTCAGCATGGCTAATTCATCTGCTATCTACGGAAAATGAGCAAACTTGCTCTTTTCCCATAGATAAGCAGCTGAATTAGCCATGCTGTCTGGGAGTCTCTAGCTGAAGTATTGAGGGCATATAGCAGATATCATGGGTCCATGATAAAAACAGGAAGATGCGCTCAAGACAGACAATAGGCAGACAGTTTTATGATGTTGCTGTCACTGTGTGCAGATGTGTTACCCAAGAATTGTGTTTCTCATGTGTGCATCACCCGCCGTCTGCTGGTGTAAGCAGTAGCGGGAGGTGAGCAGCTATAGCGAGAACCCTGGGGCTGTGCTGCAAAGTGCCAGGATAGGTCTGTCATGGAGATAATCCAGAGAAGCAGACAGTATGGATGTGGAGCGTGTCACAGGGAATGCACAGAGTCTGTGAACACTGTTGGTAGCAGAAAAGAATGCGGCTCGAGGACTTGTACAAGAGCGTGAAAATGAAGATTGGAGTCCTGAGCATTCGGACTAAGGAGACCGAGAGCTGTAGGACTTCGTAGTCGGAAGGAGTGTAATGTCGCAAGAAGCGATAGTTTGTTTACACTCAGTATATGGAGTGTAAGATCATTTTAGTAGGCTTGAGGTTTTTGGAAAAAAACAGGATGCGTACGCAGCTTAACCTTGCATCTGAAGGAGGTGAGGGCGACCGAAACGTGCAGCTTCCAGGCGAGGAAAATTAGATGACAAGTGTCTAGCGGGTCTTCTGATGGAAGCATGAATTTGCTCCAGCACTGTGTATATGCCATGGAAATATATTATTTATATTATTGTGAAAAAAAAAATAAAAATTTATATATATATATATATTTTTTTTTATTTTATTTTATTTTATTTTTTTTCCCTCTTGGGCCAGGATCAGAGAGGTAGGATTCTTGACGTGAATCCGGAGGTGAGCAGGTCCAGAGATTGGCTCGGGTATGGCCCCGAGGCATGCCAGAACCAAAACCAGCCAGAGGATTCTGCAAAGGAAATGGAGGAACTCTGAGACGTCATGGCTGGTAGGTGAATGGGTTTGTGCCACGCTGAGCACTCGAAGGTGCAGCATCTCTCACCCTGTCAGCAGTTGATGCGAGTGGAGTGTGCCTTGGAATGAGATCAGAAGAATTCCATGCTGAGGAGAAAAATCCCGGACCTGGGATCAGATTCGTGCAATCTAGAGATGAGTGAAGCAGGTGGAAGAGGAGATCACCGCTTGGGTGAAGAGAGTGGGTTGTTTCACAGGGGTATTGTTGGCCACCGATAACTGAATTAGGAAATTTGGTTTGCGGTATCTGCAATGCAGTGGTGGACTGTGCAGTGGCTTCCCTTCAGTCTATGAGGAATGCAACTTGTGGTAGCCAGCGTGCAGTGAGGCACTGCCTGTAAACAAGGTCAAGTATACTGTTCTGCTCAGTTGCGAAGAGGCCGAGATTCCAAGCACGGAAACAAATATAACCTGTATATATATATATATATATATATATATATTTTATATGCCATGAAGTTATTAGTTATGGGCAGGAAGCAGGGTGCAGGTAGATTGATCTGCTTCCCCTTCATTTGAGGACTTCTACAGATGCTTTGCAGGGCAGTAGGAACCTGACCGAACTCCATTGGTGAACTAGAAAATTGAAATCTGGTTGTTCGGGTGGACCACTAGAGCGCGTCCACAGGGGTGTGCTCGAAATGTTTGAAGAGAAAGCCCGGGGGGGAGGGGCTCGAAGATCCGGGCAAGTTACGTGTCACGCTGGTTTTCAAGCGGATGACAGACCCTGAATCCATAGTTGGGCGAAAAAAGGGGGAACTCCACTCCCTGGTAGGAGCGCACCACCCTGGATAGAGGGGGGTCGGAGGGGCAAGGCCACTGGCATCGACAATGCGGTCAGCCAGTACTCCAATCTCTGTGCCTGATGGGAGGGAGTGAGACCAGAGCGGAGGAAGGATGGAAGAACTGACTCCACTGGGTCCTTAGGCTGCACTGTGGATGACATACATGTAGTCGCGTGCCCTGCGAGTGTCAGGCGCAGGTCAGTGGTGGTTTCTTGGGTTCAAACAGCTTGCACTGTACGGGCATGCGCTTCAGAAGGCAGGCTCTGTCCTGAATGGGCGCCAGGAGCCTCGATGAGCTGCAAGACATGGGTGGATTGCATATGGAAATTTTTGTAAGAGATTAGTAAGCCTAGATTGACCTGTCAAGAATAGGGTTATGGGAAGATTGGCTCGCAGGGTGGATTGGTCAGTGTCCAACCATAAGTCGTCGTTTAGGTAAGGAAACGTGACTGGATCCCATGTCGACGTCAGTGCCAGTGCTACCACGGAACCCGTGGTGACAAAAACCCCTGGTGCAGAGAATCTGTTCTATGTTAGGTATCTGCTGATTGATTGAAGGTTGCTATCGAAGACTGACAGACTATCATAGTTCTCGTGAATGAAGAAGCTAGGGGAGAAACCCCTGGCGAGGGCACTGAATGTACCATTGTGGAAGATGATCAATCTCCTGCAACAGCAGCCTGTAGTGTAGATTGCGGTGTGTAGGCGGATCCTGTGCAGGAACAAAGGAAGTTGAGGGAGTGCACCCCAGTGTCAATGCGGGCGAAACGGGAGGCTTCAGAAGGGTCTGGGGAGGATCGGGACCACTCATCTGAGTGGGAAAAAACGTCTCTTTCAAACCTTGGAGTTTTGACATTCTTTGTGGGTGGGACCCCGCGGAGGTAATATCGGGCATGCCTGTCGATAACTGACATGATCCCATCACACTGGTAGAAACACCTGGCGGTCATGGCATGTCAGAGTCTCGATGTTGTAGGAGGTGTAGATGCATAGAACCTAAACTACAGAAAAATTTATTTTTTTTTAAATCTGTCACTGAGGAGAGACAAAGATCCCTGTGCTAATATGATGGTGATGCCACTGCTCTGCAAATGTGAAGGCTGAAGACGACCCTGTTGGAATTACATACTGAAAAAAAAAAAAAAGAGCCGTTTAAGACGACCTGGATAGGAAAAAGTCATCTGGGAATATGATTTTGATGAAACTCACCGAGGGGGCTGACAAGACACATCCACCACTTTCCACCTCTATAGGTGGACAACCCTGTTTTTTTTGCCAGTCTATCTGCAATAAGAATGTCATGAGGACAAGGATGGTTTGCCTATCAATGTCACAAAAGTCCCTGAAAGGAAGTCCAGTGACTAGCTGTAAGGGCATTGGCAGTGAACTCCGTCGCAATGCCCAAGACTATTGATAAAATGAAGAAAGCATCGTGAAGTCCCTTCCTATGCCCCGCAGTGTCCACAGGGCTGAGTGCTCTGGGACATAGGCCCCCAAAGACTGGGAGGGAACATCCATGGAAGATGTTCCCTCCCAGTCTTTGGGGGCCTATGTCCCAAAGACTGGGAGGGAACATTTGTGTGGCATGATTTGTGTGGCATGCCACACAAATCATGTGTTTCTGGAACCTTGTGTGCAATATAGCGGATTGGAGTATCCTCCAATCGAAGGCGTCAAGACATTATCGCCCTTGCTGGGTGGTGTGTTGGATGGGAGCTAGATTTTCGCTTTTTCCTTTTTTTTTTTTTATTTCTTATCCTCGATGACCGATGTCTGAGGGAATTAGAGTCTGGAGCACCTGATGTCCGTGCACACAATGTGAGATCCATGTGAAAGGAGGGCCACGGTCCCCAAAAGGGGCTCCCAGGACTTGTATCGCAGAGTAGGCTCCACCGGAGTGTCAGGAAAAAAAAAAAAAAAGAAATTTTTCTTAAGGATCTCAAACATCTGTTGAGTGAGTAGGGACGTCCCGAGTCTCCACCTCGAGAATGTGTGCCCAACTCTTCAGGATGTTCATGAGACAGATTTCTCGATGGATAGACCGGACACCCAGTGGTTCAGCAAGGACCAAGGGGCACCCAGTTCCTGCGGAGAGGAGTGTCTGCTGTGGTTGGAGAAGGCCTGATGTCTGGTGCTGGAGACATCGCGTGGTGAACCCTGTCCACCGAAGGTGACATTGTGGCCGAGACTCAGTGCCCCTCGTGTGCACCGAAACCAGCGGCACATTGCCGTCCCGGACCCATGGGAATAGGACGTGCTCCGGAGGCCATACCCAGCCTTCATGGAAGGGCTCCTGAGCTCCAATCCATGTCAGTGGCTGAAGAGAAGGTCCCTCCCCCCCTTTTTTTTTTTTCGAGGGTTGGAAGGACCTGTGGGTTTGTCCATGCACCGCGGGTGTCCAGAGGCAGTGAGGAAAAATGACATGCCAGCACCCGGGCATTGAGTGGGTCCCCTCATTCTGACGCCTCCACATTGGCATTGTGCTGCGGAGACATCCGCTGGATGCTGGCGTGCTCTTGCCCGCGCAGCCCGATGCACTGGTCAACCGGAGGGCGCGTCCGTGCGTTGGCGATGGACGGCGGATGCATCTGAGTAGCGATGGACGCCTCGGATGCATCAGTGCGCTGGTGAATGCGTGGATGCGTCAGCAGGTGCGTGGACATGCCGGTGGACACATCAATGCGCCGGACATGTCGATACGCCGGCGGACGCCTCAGCGCTTCTTCGTGCCAGCAAGTGCATTGGTAATTCAACCAGTGCGTTAGTGCCTCGGCATGAATCGATCATGTGTCGACGTAACATGTGTCAACGCCATTTTGAATTCCTTGTCGTTGCCCCTGGATCTCTCATCAGCACCAGCCCGGAATTGGGAGGTCCACTGAGGAGCTCCCATGGTAAGGATCCCATTGTGGCCAGGAAGGGGGGGGGGGGGGGGGCGCGCCGGAGAAGGTTTACATACTTCTCCATAGGGCAGTCCTTGATACTATTTCTGACAGTTTCAGAGGATGTCTCCCCCCTGATTATTTGTCTTATATATTTAAGGTTATTGTCTTCTTTATCTCCCTTCTGTTTGTTTGTTTGTTTTTTTTTTTGAAACTGAGGAGAAAATCTATTTACTTCTGTCAATATCAGTTTTGATTGAATTCCTGTCACTCATAGAGGATGTTCTGTCTCCCTTATGTCTCTTCATAATTTTTCAGATTTGCTTTTTTTTTTTTTAAACATTGAGGAGAAAGAGAGCTCCATGCACTCAATCACACAGGAAAAAAATGGACTGAGGAGATTTGGGGCAACGCGGGATCATGCAAGCGGGCGCTTGCATGATCCTGCGCTTGCACGATCCTTGCAGCTTTGAGAGATCCGCCACCTAGTGTCAAGGAGGACGTTCTCAGACAGCATGGCTAATTCATGCTGCTTATCTACGGGAAAAAAGGTTAATTCTTCAGTCAGGATATACCGAAGTACAATTGCTTGCTCATACCTGCCATCCTTTGATAGCAGCAAAGCAATGACCCTCAGATGGGTTACATGACTTGCATAATATCAGATTCTTTTAGCATTTTCTATAAAAGCTTTGAGCATGTTGGGTGCACATCTTAGGGGGTGTTATCTGATTAAGGCAGACTATGCTAATAGAAAGGAAGAATCAGACTTCACTCCAATATGTAATACATAAGATAGCTTTGATAAGTAAAAGGATTAAAGACAGCCACCATTATAGATAGAGAGAACTACAGATATAGTGAGAGATTCAATGCTCGACACTAAACAATCACATGTGACATCAAGAGCAATAGTTGTATGTGATGGATTAAATGCGTAACAACCACCTGAGAAGTATTAGACAATCACGTGGTGAACCAAAAGCTTAACAGATCAATGAAAAGATCAATACCAACAGTAGTATCCCTTCTCTAACTGGGGATCCCTCATCAGTGCCAGATGCTTGTGATGGGCCTTGTTATGGTCCAAGGCACCAGCCGTGGATCCAAGTCCAGGGGGAAGTCCATAGATGTTACATGGGCTTAATGGTTTTATTCTGTCTAGCATGGCCTGGCTTCTATGAAAACATTTCTCTGGCCAAGGTTGTACTCATGAGGAAAAGACAAAATAGTGGATGCCACAAAATAGTCTTTTTCAATTTTTAATCATGGAGACGTAAAGAATCATATACACATGCCCGACTCTGGCCGAGTTTCACCACCAATGGTGGCTGCCTCGGGGGCTACAAACATACATATAGAAGTATTTAATACGTTAAAAACATGGAAAATAAAAACAAATAATCATAAACATATATATAAATAATGTATATATAATCATAAATAATATTAAAAAACATAAAAAATCATAAACATATATATAAATAATTAAAAGAAATTGCACAAACATTAACACAATCACTTTTTAAAAGAACATACAAATCATAAAAAGTGTGTAAAAACTTGTAATGACAATGGAATGTGAACATCAAAGGATAATATGGACTACTTCTGAAATGCTAAAATCAACTTTAACTTCATAAAAAAGTGCAGCAAAGGACAGTACCTTGTTAATCACAGAACAGTGTTCAGGTGATGGTCCAGAAAAGGTCAAATATATACCTACATCTATTGGAACAATAAATAAATCAAGGTCAGCTATATGTTAAATCAATAATGTTGAATGGGATGGGATACCTCTACTTCTATTCATTGCATAAATACCCCCTTCTTTTTTAGAAAATTATGATGAAATTCATATACAGCAATATGTATCAACATTGTTCGATATTAAACAAAACATGTGTCAATCAATCAATCTCTTATTCAAATACAATTTAGATATTGTGGAGGAAAGCATTTTTAATAAGCAATTTTTCTAAATGCATCTGAGCTAAGCAAATATGCATAATAAAATTTTATAAAATTTTATTGTATAGTTTATTTATTTCTCTTATTATGTCAAAATGCAACAAAATGTCCTGAAACCAGTGCTTAAATTGAGAAATCTAACAGGAAAAGTTTGTATATTTTGTCAAATCAAAAATCTGAAAAAACTCCCGAGGTGAGTGAGTTAACATGTGGATGATTGCATGAAACGTGAATATAATTCTATAACTCTTACCTATTAATTATGTGTGTAATAAATATCTATAATTCTTATACCACATAAGCTACAATTACGCTGTTTTTAGGCGAATGTAGCACCAAACAATGTGTACAACAGCAAAAAATTATTTTAAACGCAGAAACAATTGCTCGTTGACTGCAGAAAAACCCAAATACTACGTGACGTGACATGCACACGTCACGTAGTATTTGGGTTTTTCTGCAGTCATAGAGTTATAGAATTATATTCACGTTTCATGCAATCATCCACATGTTAACTCACTCACCTCGGGAGTTTTTTCAGATTTTTGATTTGACAAAATATACAAACTTTTCCTGTTAGATTTCTCAATTTAAGCACTGGTTTCAGGACATTTTGTTGCATTTTGACATAAGAGAAATAAATAAACTATATAATAAAATTTTATAAAATTTTATTATGCATATTTGCTTAGCTCAGATGCATTTAGAAAAATTGCTTATTAAAAATGCTTTCCTCCACAATATCTAAATTGTATTTGAATAAGAGATAGATTGATTGATTGACATGTTTTGTTTAATATCGAACAATGTTGATACATATTGCTGTATATGAATTTCATCATAATTTTCTAAAAAAGAAGGGGGTATTTATGCAATGAATAGAAGTAGAGGTATCCCATCCCATTCAACATTATTGATTTAACATATAGCTGATCTTGATTTATTTATTGTTCCAATAGATGTAGGTATATATTTGACCTTTTCTGGACCATCACCTGAAAACTGTTCTGTGATTAACAAGGTACTGTCCTTTGCTGCTGCACTTTTTTATGAAGTTAAAGTTGATTTTAGCATTTCAGAAGTAGTCCATATTATCCTTTGATGTTCACATTCCATTGTCATTACAAGTTTTTACACACTTTTTATGATTTGTATGTTCTTTTAAAAAGTGATTGTGTTAATGTTTGTGCAATTTCTTTTAATTATTTATATATATGTTTATGATTTTTTATGTTTTATAATATATTATTTATGATTATATATACATTATTTATATATATGTTTATGATTATTTATGTTTTTATTTTCCATGTTTTTAACGTATTAAATACTTCTATATGTTTGTTTGTAGCCCCCGAGGCAGCCACCATTGGTGGCGAAACTCGGCCAGAGTCGGGCATGTGTATATGATTCTTTACGTCTCCATGATTAATAATTGAAAAAGACTATTTTGTGGCATCCACTATTTTGTCTTTTCCTCACGGCTTCACTGGATTGCCTACCCTGCTGTTTTTTGGGCCCAAGGTTGTACTCATAACATCTTGGAGCTTCCACAGTGTGCTGATATGATTCTTTAAAACTGAGTGGATGCTGCCTGACAAGGGAAGGATCCACAATATTACTAGCTATACAGATGCTCTCTTCCATATTGTACTACAGGATGAGAGGGAACTTCCTGTGCTCTGCCAGACATATTGCTCTTCAATTGATTATACAGTTTAGCTTAACTGGTTCAGCTGGGTTAAAAAAAAAAGGTGAAGACAAATTTCTAGGTCTAGATGGGACTGCAGCATGCTACCTCTTACTGCTGGAAGCTAGACGTGAACAGGAACGGATCTCCTCATTATTTATTTATTTATCTAACTCTTTTCTATACCGATCTTCATGGTCATAACCATATCAGATCGGTTTACACAGAACAAGGGGATAAAAACATTAACTTTAACAAATCATTTAAAACATGGAGCAAAGTTACAATCAACAAGGTGGAATAACTTGGAGGCTAAGAAAGCCGGAAATAGGGTAAGGGGAGGCAGATAACAAAGAACAATAAGCTTAGGAGTTAGGCGATTAAACGTATTAAATTCTTAGTAGGAGGATTTGTTGTGTACTTCTTCCATGTGATTTTCATTGACCACTCCTGGGAGACAAGATACTGAGCCGACTGAACTATTGGTCTGACCCAGTATGGTATTTCTTGTAATCTGGAGTAGAAACACTTCCCAAACAGAGAGGTGTGTAAATTGTGGGGATTACTGTTCTAAATGCATTACGCTGAGAGCAACAGAGGTAAGCAATTACATTATCTTCCAAGAGGGAAGCAGGAACAATAATCTACACTGATGGCACTAGTTAGCTAAGGGCTTTCTTTACATTAAAAGAAGAAAGACAGTACATAAAACACCAAGAAGAACATAAAAACATGTTTCTTAGTCAGATAATTCTTTTGTCTTATATCAATTTTTCTTTTAAACACATACATGAATGCTAAAATAGGAAGACAACCTTGGAAACCAACAAAAGTGAGCCCTAGCAGAGGAGGAGTTAGGCTCTACTTCAAAAATAGACCTTGTAATCAAAACCTTTAATCTCCAGGCCATATTAAAACAAAACCGTGCTTGATGAATGTGTGGGCAGAGCTCCATGTTATCCCTTTGCAAATCTCATCTAAGATGGCAAACCTTAGATTGGCAATTGATGAATTTAGTCCTGCTCATATTGTTATCTTATATGATTTACTGTATTGTTCCGTTTACATGTCCGGAATGTCTGATTCTTCTTACTCTCCTATCCCTGTAATTATGGGAAATGGTAGATATTCAGTAAAAAACTGTTTCAGTAAGGTGTCAACTACTAAGCGCCCATCCAAACTTCATTTGATTACTCCTTCCTTTTCCTTTCAGAAGTTATATATTCACATTAATGCACCACCTACACAAAACACACAATTATATAACTCAGATTTATAAATACATTTTGTATTCTGAAAGAATACAATATGATACTTCATACTTCAAAATATTAAATAAGAAAGCAAACAGGACTATAAGCAGGGATTCTGAGTGTGGAGGTGGAAGTTAGATTCCACAGTCTAGCTAAGTTTACTTGTAATGCATATGAGAAAAAGGCAGGGACTTTTCCTCAACTGCTAGGTTTCATTTTTTTCAAAAGGTACCAGAGGTTCCCAACAATTAAAGAATGGTAGGGAAACATATCACCATGACTGTTGCCACTGTTACCACTTTTGTTAACAAGATAATGTAGATGTCCTGATCCACAGTGAGGAACCAGTTTAGTGTGAAAGATGTTTGCAGATCAACTCATTCAGGAAACAGGTGGCTGAACTCAAGAGAGAAGATGGCAAGAGTGAGAAGCAAGAATGAGGACTATATTGACTAACTCTTTATCAGTGCATCAAAGATGGAAAACACCCACAGGCCGATACAGAACGGTGTGCTCGGTTTTGACACGCTATTATTACCCCTTATACAGTAAGGGGTAATAGCGTGAGGAAAATGCGCAGCCAACCCCCCTGAAACTAATAGAGCTCATCACATGCAAATGCATGTTGATGAGCCTATTAGTCACCCAAAATACAGAAAGTAAAATGTGTGGTCAAGCTGCACATTTTACTCTCAGAAATTAACGCCTGCTCAAAGGCAGGCGTTAATTTCAGTCGGTACTGGGCAAGTGTACAGAAAAGCAGAAAAAACAGCTTTTCTGTACACCCTCCGACTTAATATCATAGTGATATTAAGTCGGAGGCTCCCCCCTCCAAAAAAACCCAAAACTAAAAAAAAAAAAAAAAATCTGCCCGCAGGTTGGAAATCGGACACTCAATTTTGCCGGCGTCTGTTTTCCCAACCCGTGGCTGTCAGCGGGTTTGACTGCTGACGCCGATAAAATTAAGCGTTGGTTGTCAGATCTGCTGACAGCCGCCGCTAGGGACACTAGCGCCGGCACTAATTTAAATACTGAATCGTACGCCCAGGAGAGGCGCCGGGACACGCGTCAGGAGAGCGGGCGCTCGCCTCGGAGCACGGGCTCTCCCCCAGGTCTTTTTTTTTTTTTTTTTTTTTTTTTTTTTTTTTAAATCGGATGACAAGATAACAGCTGGACCCAGATTACTACAGCTACTAGACCTACATCACAACTCAGATTTGCCTTGAACTGAAGAATCAGTATTCTGCCCTGGAAGCAAAGGAGGAGAAATCATCCCAGGATGAGGAGGAATCAAAACATGTACACCCCAATGCTGTGGGCTTAACTACCATTGCACCTAGGAGGCGGAGAGTAGTGGTGGCTGATGATTCACCTCTGAGGGACTCAGAGGCATCTAGTCAACCAGACATGTTCCGAGAAGTGTGCTGTTTGCCAAAATCCAAGACATTATGGAAAGATTGCCAAAAATCCTCAGGCCTCCTAACTATCATCAGTTGCACATCCATGTTTGCATGAAAGTGTTGGTGGTGGCACTCACCTAGTTGCCACCAGCACCCAGGTCCCTCCCCTCCATGGCAGACACTGCTGTCCTTCCCTCACGCGGTGGGCTCGCCGCCTCCAGTTTCCTGCACAAGTGCGTGTGCACCTGTCTCTATCTTTAAAGGGCTCGAGGAAGAAAAACGCTGCAGGTCCTAGGGATGACCTCATTAACTTCAGCCCTGTAAAAGAGCCCAGCAGACATCCCCTACTTTGCCTCAGCAACAGGTGGTCTTACCTAGTGTAGTGCGTGTTGCTATTCGTCCAGCCTTGCCTCATCTTCCCAGCTTGTTCTTCCAGTCTTCCCTACCTCATCCATCCAGCCTGCCTAGTCTTGTCAGCCTGTCCCTGCCTCATCCATCCAGCCTGCCCTGTCTTGTTCTTGCCTTCTCTTTGGATTGACCACTGGAATTGACCCCTTGCCTGGATACAGACTACTCTGGATTGCCTCCTGCAACTGACTTCTTGCCTGGACATTGACCTTGTTTGCTTGCTGCCTGCCTCTGGACCACCATCTACCCTGTTCTCTGAGAGACTGTAGCCTATGTCCTGCCAGCCCAAGAAACAAAGGGATCAACCTGCAGAAAAAGGGGCTGGTAAAGATGAAGCTCTAGACCAATCTCCCACCAGAGAAACCCCACCAGCTGTTGGTCAGGGCCTATGGGGCTCACCACATAGGCTGCATCAACCTCACCATAGCAATAAGGGTCCACCTTGCTTACAGATTGCTGAGGCCATGAACCTGGCGAACCTGATCTCGCTCCAGGCAATCCCTGGCTTGGACCAACGCGTCCAACAGCAGCATCAAGTTTCAGGGCTTCTTGAGAGACTTGCATCTGCATGGATGGCTTGATGCCCGCACAGGCTCTGCTTCCGATGGCTCCACCCCTACCAAGGCCTACTTCTCCTCTGAGGCCGGTGCCACAACTTCCGACATTACCAAGCTACCATGGGTATCCCAAGGAGTGCTGCAACTTTTTAAACCAGTGCCATATGTACTTTGAACTTGTATCAGCCACATTTCCCACCGACCGGATCAAGGTCACCTATATTGTCTCATTGCTAGGCAAGCCAGCACTAGCCTAGGCGTCCCCAATATGGGAGTGGGTCGAACCTCTTCTTCAGAGTCTTCTAGATTTCTTGCGACAGTTCTGGCTTGTCTCTGAGGAACCAGGCCATGCTTCCTCAATGGCAGGAGAGCTTCTTCAGATTCAGCAAGGTTCATGGACTGTTGGGGAGTATGCCATTCAATTTCATACCTTCGCATCTTAACTCTATTGGGGGGAGGACAATCTCACAGCCATGTTTTGGCACTGCCTCTCTAGCAGAATCAAAGATGAGTTGGCAAGTCGTGATGTCCCCACAGCCGTGGATGTGCTAATCTGTCTGGCTAATTGCATCAACTGCTTCCAAGAGCAGGCTCAAGAAACTTAGGCCACCCGGCACCCACTCCAGTTGGCCCCTCAATTTCAGAATTCTACACCGTGCTTCACTATTAGAACACAGGTGATGAAGGTTCATTTAAAGGTGAGAGTCCTAGACTTCAGAAAAACTAACAAATTGGCAGAGTACCTCAAGGAGTCGTTAGCTAGATGGGAAAATCCAAGGCAAGCAGAGAGCAGTGGGCAAAACTAAAAGGAGATAAAGGCAACTAACGTTTTGTTATGAAAGTTAATAAAGGAGAGGAAGAAGGGGCTGCTTTGGTTTTATAAAGTAGCTGAAAGGTCAGCTCTCAAGCTACAAGAGATAAGAGAAAGGAAGACCAGCAACAATATCTATATCTATAGATATCTATCTATATAAGAACATGCCATACTGGGTCAGACCAAGGGTCCATCAAGCCCAGTATCCTGTCTCCAACAGTGGCCAATCCAGGCCATAAGAACCTGGCAAGTACCCAAAAACTAAGTCTATCCCATGCTACTGTTGCTAGTAATAGCAGTGGCTATTTTCTAAGTCAACTTAATTAATAGCAGGTAATGGACTTCTCCTCCAAGAACTTATCCAATCCTTTTTATTTATTTATTTTTTATTGAATATAACATTTAATACAAATGATATAATCAGGAATTCCAAAAGAAAGAGAATACAATTTCCATATATTTTTTAACTCATATATAAGGTTATCTAGCCCACATCTAGGAGGAGTGTAGTATAAGTCAGATAGACTGAAACATTTTAATTTATAACCTTCCCCATACACCATTAATTTGGTAAAGTTTTATCCCTTACAAAACGCTCCAGGTGCATTGGATCGATAAAAATAAAATTATTTTGATACATTACCTGGCACTTACAGGGTAATTTTAAATAAAAACTAGCCCCAATATCTAGAACAGATTGTTTAAGAGACAAGAACTGTTTCCGTCGTGCCTGAGTGGCACGAGAGACATCAGGGAAGACTTGAATCTTCTGTCCACAAAAATTCAAATCTTTAAATTGAAAGTATTTTGAAAAGAACAAGTCTTTTCTTGTCTTAAAGAAAAAGATATTAACAAGGTTGCTCTAGAATTTATATTGTCCAGGGAGTCCTCTAAAAAAGTAGAAATCCCTGGGCTCTCAATAATATCCATTCCACCCTCTTGAGCCTTTAATGTTTTCCCTTTTGGTATATAATACAACTTGGATAGTTTAGGGATAAGCATTGAATCAAAAGACAAAATCTCTACTGCATATTTTTTATATAATTCAAAAGCGGAAATCAGTCTAGATTCAGGAAAATTCAACAAACGAAGATTACATGATCGCAAATCATTTTCAAGCATTTCAATTTTATTATGCAGTATAAGATTGTCCTTTATAGATGAGACACTTGTGGCTTGCAAATTACTTAAAGAAGGATTCAGGTTTCCCAGCTCTTTTTCTATTTTATTTGTTCTATCCTCTAATTCCATAAATTTACCCCTAGTTTCCACGGAGAAAGTATGGATAGTTTATCAATTTTTGTTATAAGCTTCCATAGATCTAACAGCGAAACATTCTCTGGTTCAACTTCATTATCTAATACTTCATTAGTAGGTTCAAAAATTGTACCTGGACATTCAATTTTTGTATTAGCAACTACTCCTGGATTCTCCATATTTAAACTTGAGAATTGTACATTCCTTCCTGGTTCAGCTTCCCCAACTCTATTAGAGGTTGCACTAACCAAGGGGTCTATACCTATATTACCTTCAAGTGCTCCTTCCCTTCTGGGCTGTATAGGAGGTTGTGAGGACCTAGGACTTAAGGATACTCCCAGCTGTGAGTTTCCTTCTAAAACGTCCTCTCCAATGGACTCACTCATACGTAATATATGGGAGTCCATGGGTCATGTCTTTCTGGGCACAGGTGTTATTGGTGAGGAAGCAAAGTTCTTAGATTTGCGTTTTCTACCCATTATAACAAATAAGGCAAAAAAAGAAAATTTGTTACCAGGGGCACGCCCCTTTGGCGCGCGGCTTCGGCTGCGCGCCGCAGGGCCCATGATATTATAGTCTCCCGGTGGCACCCTTTGATGACGTCACTAATCGGGTCCACCCACCCGGTCCGGGCTCTCTCTCACCACGTCGCAGAGAATGATGGTATGTCTCTTTGCTGCCTCCAGGCAGCTCGAATGGGTGCCTCTCAGTCTTACTAACCGCCTCTCTCTCACTCCTCCTATCCAATCCTTTTTTAAACCCAGCTACACTAAGTGCACTAACCACATCCCCTAGCAACAAATTCCAGAGTTTAATTGTGCACCGAGTGAAAAAGAACTCTCTCAGATTAGTTTTAAATGTGCCACATACTAACTTCATGGAGTGCCCCCTAGTCCTTTTATTATCCGATAGAGTAAATAATCTATTCACATTTACCTTTTCTAGACCTCATGATTTTTTATTTATTTATTTTTATTTATAAATTTTTCACATTTACTGCAGCAAAAAGCATGCCCCGGAAAATATCAGATACATCATGGAAGGAAACCATTTACCATTATGCCAAAGAAACCAAGTTTTCCCATGTTCTGAAGTTACAACAAAGTGTGTGTGTGTGTGGGGGGGGGGTGGGGGGGGGGGAAGTAATCAATAGAGCAAATTACAACATACAGATAGCAAAAAAGAAAGTGGAGAGCACAGATCTCTAATCAATCACAGATGACAGACACTTGAGCTACTCCTTGGGTCTTTTAATGAGAATCCAGAAACATCTCTAACTGGGAGGGATCATAGAAAATATATCTGGCACCATTTAGCTTCATAACGCATTTACATGGAAAACGGATAAGTATCTGGGCTCCCATCTGTCGTGCCCGCATATAGAGAATTAAAATTTTCTTCCGTCGCTGCTGTATTGCTTTAGATACATCTGGATACATCCAAACCTTTTGGCCCAAATAGAGGGTATTCCTATTTTAAAGAAATATTTTCAAAATATTGTCCCGGTCAGAAGACAATACAAAATTTACCAACAATGTACCCCTTTTCTCTATCTGTGCCTCTAAGGAGGATTCCAAAAACTCTATTAAATTCAAAGATACTGGCCCAGTAACTTGATGATTTTCTTCTTCCATCTTATGTTTCTGGAAGAAAGTACACTTTAGATATCTGTGGTAGTGCTTCTTTGAAATTTGCAGTATTTCTTGTAGGTAACTTGTAAATTGTTCCCTCGGCGAGACCATGTTACACTTTGGGAAATTTAGGACTCTTAAATTTAAATATCTCGCAGCATTCTCTAAATTTTCCACTCTTCTTATTAAAGCTGTTTCACCTTGTATCAGGCCATTCTGCACAGATTTTATTTGAGTAATTTTTGAATCCATTCCTTCTATTTTTTCTGTGTACAAAGACACAACAGGATTTAAGTTATTAAATTGAACTTGGGTATCTTTAAAAGCCGTGGTCAAAGTTATTATTGAATTTTTAGAAAAAGAAATAGCTTGCCATAATGAATCCAGAGTACCTACATTTGGTTTCACCAATAAGGATTGAGAAGTAAGTGTTACTGGTTGAGATGTTTGAGGGAGATGTCCATCTTGGATCCAGGCCATTTGCTCCATCTCTCTCCTTTCTGCAGTGGCCCAAACGCCACCACCATCTCGCACAATATCGAGAGTTGGCTCTTCCATCCGTGGGGTAGAGAACAACATTCCACCCTCGATAACAGGCACCACTTTAACCCCTGCAGGACCCTCCTCGGAGGCGCTCACTCCGAAGGATGCCTTCCGTCTATGGGGCGTGTCCGGGCCCACAGTTGCGGGACGCAGTGATGGAGAGGGCGTCGGAGCTCTGGGACTCAGCGATATCTCTCCCATGAGTGGGGGGCTTGCTCTCCTCCCTCTACTCTCTTGGGAACTTCCGGAGCATTTACATCTGCAGGTGGGTAGAATCCAGCAATGCTCGCCTGAACCAGAGCAGGTTTTAGAGAGGCAGAGGCTCCTTCTCTAACCCATCCTTTCCTTTTCGTATGAGGCATTTATGAAATTATTACAACAACGAGCAGCACAGGAGCTACTGCTTCCATGTCCTCTCCTCACATCACCATCTTGGAATGCCATGAACTCTCATGATTTTAAACACCTCTATCATATCCCCCCCCCTCAGCCGTCTCTTCTCCAAGCTGAAAAGTCCTAACCTCTTTAGCCTTTCCTCATAGGGGAGCTGTTCCATCCCCTTTATCATTTTGATTGCCCTTCTCCACCGCAACTATATCTTTTTTGAGATGCAGTGACCAGAATTGTATACAGTATTCAAGGTGCGGTCTCACCATGGAGCGATACAGAGGCATTAAGGCAGTTTCCGTTTTATTCACCATTCCCTTTCTAATAATTCCCAACATTTGGTTTGCTTTTTTGACTGCCGCAGCACACTGAACCGACGATTTCAATGTGTTATCCACTATGATGCCTAGATCTCTTTCTTGGGGGGGGGTAGCTCCTAATATGGACCCTAACATTGTGTAACTATAGCATGGGTTATTTTTCCCTATGTGCATCACCTTGCACTTATCCACATTAAATTTCATCTGCCTTTTGGATGCCCAATTTTCCAGTCTCACAAGGTCTTCCTGCAATTTACCACAATCCACTTGTGATTTAACTACTCTGAATAATTTTGTGTCATCTGCAAATTTGATTACCTCATTCGTCGTATTCCTTTCCAGATCATTTATAAATATATTGAAAAGCACAGGTCCCAGTACAGATCCTTGAGGCACTCCACTGCCCACACCCCTCCACTGAGAAAATTGTCCATTTAATCCTACTCTGTTTCCTATCTTTTAGCCAGTTTGTAATCCACGAAAGGACATCGCCACCTATCCCATGACTTTTTACTCTTCCTAGAAGCCTCTCATGAGGAACTTTGTCAAACGCCTTCTGAAAATCCAAATACACTACATCTACCGGTTCACCTTTATCTACATGTTTAACAACTCCTTCAAAAAAGGGGAAGCAGATTTGAGAGGCAAGATTTGCCTTGGGTAAAGCCATGCTGACTTTGTTCCATTAAACCATGTCTTTCTATATGTTCTATGATTTTAATATTTAGAACACTTTCCACTATTTTTCCTGGCACTGAAGTCAGGCTAACTGGTCTGTAGTTTCCCAAATCGCCCCTGTAGCCCTTTTTAAATATTGGGGTTACATTAGCCACCCTCCAGTCTTCAGGTACAATGGATGATTTTAATGATAGGTTACAAATTTTACTAACAGATCTGAAATTTCATTTTTGAGTTCCTTCAGAACCCTGGGGTATATACCATCCAGTTCAGATGATGTGATAATGTTGAGATTACTTACCTGATAATCTCCTTTTCCTTAGTGTAGACAGATGGACTCAGAACAAGTGGGGATAGTGTGCTTGTTCTAGCAGTTGGAGACGGATCTGACGTCAGCACAGGTACATATACCCCCACAGGAAGTGAAGCAACTCAGTAATCTTCCTTGCAAAAGCTGTTATGGATATATGTGTACTGACGATCAATGAATTAGTGAAACAGGATTCCACTGACCGATTGATAGTAGCTGGAGACCGCCAGCGCTTCCAACCGGAAGGCGTCGACACCTGGTAGAGTGGATGCTCTTATGTAAGAAAATGACATGGCTTACTTGAATCGGTGAAACCCATGTATACCGGCAGCTAGGCGGGATGCTGAGTCCATCTGTCTACACTAAGGAAAAGGAGATTATCAGGTAAGTAATCTCAACATTTCCTGGCGTGTAGCCAGATGGACTCAGAACAAGTGGGATGTACAAAAGCTACTCCCGGACTGGGCAGGAGGCTGCCTGAGGACCGCGTAGGACTGCCCTCGCAAATACTGTGTTCTCCCTGGCCTGGACATCCAGACGGTAAAATCTGGAAAAGGTATGGAGGGAGGACCATGTCGCCACCTTACATATCTCCGCAGGCGACAGCATCCTAGATTCTGCCCAAGAGGCCGCCTGCGCTCTGGTGGAATGAGCCTTGACCTGCAGAGGTGGTAACTTTCCGGCCTCTATGTAGGCTGCTCTGATGACTTCTTTGATCCAGCGGGCTATGGTGGGCCGAGAGGCCGCTTCCCCTTGCTTCTTCCCGCTGTGAAGGACGAACAGATGGTCCGTCTTTCGTACTGCTTCTGTCTTTTCCAGGTATCTGGGCAGCAATCTGCCGATGTCGAGATGGCATAGAAAACGCCCTTCTTCTGATTTCTTCAAACCCGCCGTGGTTGGCAAAGACATGGTTTGATTGAGGTGAAATTGTGAGACTACTTTAGGTAAAAAAGAGGGAACCGTGCGAAGATGGATAGCCTCCGGAGTGATTCTCAGAAAGGGATCACGGCAGGACAGCGCTTGTAGCTCTGAGATGCGGCATGCGAACACACTGCCAGCAAGAACACCATCTTCAAAGTTAGTGAACGGAGAGACAGGCCCCGAAGGGGTCTGAAGGTGGATCCTGCGAGGAAATCCAAAACTATGTTGAGGTTCCACAGGGGCACTGGCCACTTCAGTGGCGGACAAATGTGCTTGACTCCTTTCAGGAAGCGGGAAACATCTGGGTTCGTGGCAATGGTCTTGCCATCCCTCCTGGGACCGTAGCAAGACAGCGCAGCCACATGAACCTTGATGGAGCTTAGGGAGAGACCCTTCTGAAGCCCATCCTGCAGGAAATCCAGAACAATAGGGATTGTGGTCGCATGTGGATTGGTACCATGAGTGTCGCACCAGGCTTCAAATACTCTCCAGATCCTTATGTAGGTGAGGGATGTGGAAAACTTGCGAGCTCAGAGGAGTATCTATCACCGGCTCCGAGTAACCTCTTTTCTTCAGTCTAGCCCTCTCAATGGCCAGACCGTAAGAGAGAATTGAGCCGGATCCTCGTGGAGGATGGGACCTTGACGAAGCAGGTCCCTGAGAGGAGGCAGGGGAAGGGGCTCCCCTGTCAGTAGTCTTCTCATGTCCGCGTACCAGGGTCTTCTTGGCCAGTCTGGTGCTACTAGAAGAACTAGGCCTCTGTGCCTCTGAATCTTGTGTATAAGGGCGCCCAGCAGGGGCCACGGAGGAAAGGCGTATAGCAGTGTCCCTGGAGGCCATGGCTGAACCAGGGCGTCGATCCCGTGATAGAACGGATCTCGCTTGTGGCTGAAGTATCTGGGTACTTGAGCATTGGACCTGTCCGCTAATAGGTCCATGTCCGGAGTCCCCCACTGATCCACAATCATCTGGAAGGCTGTGGGGGACAGCTGCCATTCTCCCGGATTTAGGCTTTCCCTGCTGAGGAAGTCTGCCGCGGTGTTGTCCCTTCCGGCAATGTGGACGACGGAGATGTCTTGGAGATTCGCCTCTGCCCAAGCCATCAGCGGGGCTATCTCTAGGGACACCTGTTTGCTCCTGGTTCTGCCCTGTCGGTTGATGTATGCCACCGTGGTGGCGTTGTCGGACATCACTCTGACTGCTCTGTTCCTCAGTCTGTGAGCAAATCGCAGGCAGGCTAACCGGACTGCCCGTGCCTCTAGACGGTTGATGTTCCACCCCGACTCTTCTCTGTTCCACCGCCCTTGGGCGGTGAGCTCTTTGCAGTGTGCTCCCCATCCGCTCAGGCTGGCATCTGTGGTGAGCAGAGTCCACGTGGGGGAGGACATCTTTAACCCCCTGCTCGTGTGGTTGGACTGCAACCACCACCGTAGCTGGGTCAGCAGTCTGGCTGGTAGAGGTAGATGCACGGAGTAATTCCGGAAGCGTGGGCTCCATCGAGAGAGGAGGGAGCGTTGTAGTGGTCTCATATGGGCCCGCGCCCAGGGTACCACTTCCAGGGTGGATGCCATGAGACCGAGAACCTGCAGATAGTCCCAAGCTATGGGCCGGCTGGCTCCCATCAAGGACCGTAGACGCGTCTGGAGTTTTAACCTTCTCTTGGTGGTGAGGCTGACTTTGTCTGCCTGGGTGTCGAACTGGACTCCCAGGTATTCCAGTGATTGGGAAGGTTGTAGGCAGCTTTTGTTTAGGTTGACCACCCATCCCAGGCTTTCCAGCAGGGAGATTACTCTGTTGGTTGCCCGATGGCTCTCTTCTCGGGATTTCGCCCTGATCAGCTAATTGTCTAGGTAAGGATGGACAAGGATTCCTTCCTGTCAGAGCGCCACTGCCACCGCTACGATCACCTTGGTGAAGGTCCGCGGCGCCGTGGCTAACCCGAAGGGCAAAGCCCGGAATTGGAAGTGTCGTCCCAGAACCTTGAAGCGTAGGTAGCGCTGATGGTTCCGATGGATCGGGATATGCAGGTAGGCTTCTGAGAAGTCTAAGGCCGTGAGGAATTCCCCTGGCTGTACTGCGGTCTTGACTGAGCGCAGAGTTTCCATGCGAAACCTCGGGACCCTTAAGTATCGGTTGACTGACTTGAGGTCCAATACTGGCCAGAAAGTGCCCTCTTTCTTGGGTACCATGAAATAAATGGAATAGTGCCCAGAATCCATTTCCTATGCAGGTACTGGGATTATGGCTTTCAAGGACAGGAGCCTCGCCAGGTTAGTTTCCAATGCTGCCTTCTTGTGGATTGGACACGGAGATTCCACAAACCTGTCCGGAGGGATGTGATGGAAGTCCAGATAATACCCCTCTCGGATGATGGCGAGGACCCACTGGTCCGACGTAATCTCGACCCATCTGGGGTAGAAGAGGGTTAACCTGCCCCCTATGGCTCCGTCCCCCGGATGGATCAGCTGATTCTCATTGTGGGGTGCGGCCGGGACCCGAACCCGAGCCGGCTCCCCTCTTATGATGCTTGGTCCGAAAGGACTGGTTCCTGGCCTGAGGACGAGGTGCCTGGTAGCGACTCCTATAGGGAGTGAAGCGTTGGGAGCTTCTACCTCTGGAGGGCCTCGGAAAGGTGCGCTGGTTCCTCTTGGACCTGTCTTCCGGCAGACTAGGTACTGGAGAGGCACCCCATGTGCTGGCCAGTTTATCTAGGTTGCTGCCGAACAGAAGAGACCCCTTGAACGGCATTCTAGTGAGACGTGTCTTAGAAGGAGCGTCGGCTGACCAGTTCCGTATCCAGAGCTGCCTCCTGGCAGCTACGGAGGATGAGACCCCCTTGGCTGTCGTACGGACTAGGTCGGAGGCGGCATCCGTAAGGAACAAGAGAGCTGACTCCATGTCTGCTGCCGGCGCATTGTTCCTGACCTGTGACAAACAGGAATGCGTTACCACTGTGCAGCAGGTTGCGATTCGCAGAGACAGAGCTGCCGCCTCAAAGGTTTGTTTCAGGATGGCGTCCAGGCGTCTGTCATGAGCCTCCTTGAGGGCCGCCCCCCCCTCCACTGGAATGGTAGTGCGCTTGACCACAGCGCTAACCAAGGCGTCCACCTTAGGGCACGCCAGCATATCCTTGATTGCCGGGTCCAGGGGGTACATGCCGGACAGGGCCCGACCCCCTTTGAATGAGGCCTCCGGCGCATTCCACTCCAAATCAATCAGCTGTTGCGCCGCTTGCAGGAAGGGGAAATGGCGGGCTGTGGGACGAAGACCCTCCAGCAGGGGGTTCTGCGTAGATGCCTCCATTGTGCTGGGGCCTGGAATAGCCAACTCCGTCAGGCACTGAGAGACCAGGTCGGAGAGATCCTCCTTGGGAAAGAACCGCCTCATAGTTCGATATGGCTCTATCCCCGAGGGAAATTCCCCCTCCTCGGGGGGTTCGGACTCGTCCTCCGAGACATCAGGGTCCGCAGGAGCCGGACTGCCCGGAGGCGGGTGCCCGCGATAAGGGCGAGAGGGTCCGGGGACAGGGTCAGCCGTAGCGGCAGCAGGGCCTGGACGGGAAGCTGACTGCATCTGTACAAAGGCATGGATCCCCTTAAACAAATCCACCCAGGAAATGGAAGCGGTCTCTAGCCGTCGGGGTACCAGGTCCCCAGGGATTCCTGGTTGTTCGAGACGGCCCGCTAGATCCGGGGTGGCCCCTGGGGAACTGTCGGTAAACCTCGGTTGAGACTGGTCCTGGCCTGAGGCTCCCACGGCCTCCTCACATTGGGCACAAAGGGAGTCTGGCTCCTCGCTCTGCGTGGCTCTAAGCTGGTACACTGAGCAGAGGCAGAGAGCTTTCACACCGGAATCAGGTGCCGCCTCTGGAGACGCCGGGGCGTTTAAAATGTTCCATCGCGTCTTGCGAATACAGGGCGCCGGCGCTTATGCTGCCAATAATATGCGCTCAATAATATGTGCTTTATAATAATATGCGCTCAATAATATACAATATGCGCTCAATAATATACAATATACGCTCAACAATATACAATATGCGCTCAACAATATACAATATGCGCTCAATAATATGCGATCAGCAATATGCGCTCAATAATATACAATATGCGCTCAATAATATGCGATGAGCAATATGCGCTCAAAAATATACAATATGCGCTCAATAATATGCGGTCAGCAATATGCGCTCAATAATATACAATATGCGCTCAATAATATACAATATGCGGTCAGCAATATGCGCTCAATAATATACAATATGAACATACGCTTAGCAATATATGCTGCGTTGTGCGCCCATCAACAGGCGCCTATCCATGGGCGCTCAATACCTTAACAAGGCAGACAAAATGGCGACCTCCACGGCGTGCCACATGCAGGCAACGCCGCCGATTCTCGTACCTCGGAGACCAAAAGTAAGAGATGTACGCCTTACCTGATCCTCGGCGCTTCCCGGCTGTAACCCGGGTGGGTCTCCGGCTGCGGGGGGAGAGGGGAAATACCGTCACCGCCGCGCTTGAGGAAACGCACCCGCTGCCTCTAAGCCGCCAAACTCGTCTCGCTCGGGGCTAAGTCCACGCCAGGACCGAGGCGCCTCTCAGCCAGGCCCGAGCCCTTGTCGCTCGGGGGCTAGATCCCTGCCGCGATTCGGCCACCGGACCGAGGCGTAGACCTCCGAGGGGTCGCGGAAACCACCTCGGGAAACTCAACTGGGGGAGGGACCCGAGGGTATCACCGCAGGAGTGCGGGGTTTGTCTTCTGAGAAATTTGCAAAGTAGAAAGTAAAAAGTAGAAAGTAGATTTGGAAAACACGCTCAGCGAGAGTGCAGGCGCTCCAAACTGCTTTGGAGACGGAAATTACTGAGTTGCTTCACTTCCTGTGGGGGTATATGTACCCGTGCTGACGTCAGATCCGTCTCCAACTGCTAGCACGAGCACACTATACCCACTTGTTCTGAATCCATCTGGCTACATGCCAGGAAAGCCTGATTTTGTTAATCAGGCCTATCACATCTTCTAGGTTCACCGTGATTTGGTTCAGTCTATCTGAATCATTACCCATGAAAACCTTCTCCGGAATGGGTATCTCCCCAACATCTTCTTCAGTAAACACCGAAGCAAAGAAATAGTTTAATCTTTCTACAATGGCCTTATCTTCTGTAAGTGCCCCTTTAACCTCTCGATCATTTAATTGTCCCAACTGACTCCCTTGCAGGTTTTCTGCTTCGGATATATTTTTAAAAGTTTTTACTATGAGTTTTTGCCCCTTCGGCCAACTTCTTTTCAAATTCTCTCTTAGCTTGTCTTATCAATGTCTTACATTTCACTTGCCAACGCTTATGCTTTATCCTATTTTCTTCTGTTGGATCCTTCTTCCAATTTTTGAATGAAGATCTTTTGGCTAAAATAGCCCTTTTTACTTCACCTTTTAACCATGCCGGTAATCGTTTTGCCTTCCTTCCACCTTTCTTAATGTGTGGAATACATCTGGACTGCGCTTCTAGGATGGTTTTTTTTTTTTTTTAAACAATATCCACGCCTCTTGCACACGTTTTACCTTTGTAGCTGCTCCTTTCAGTTTTTTTCTAACAATTTTTCTCATTTTATCAAAGTTTCCCTTTTGAAAGTTTAGTACAAGAGCCGTGGAATTGTTTACTGTCCCCCTTCCAGTCATTAATTCAAGTTTGATCATATTATGATCACTATTGCCAAGCGGCCCCACCACCGTTACCTCTCTCACCAAATCCTGTGCTCCACTAAGAATTAGATCTAAAATTGCTCTCTCTCTCTATAGATATATATTTAAAAAAAAAAAGCTAAGAACTGCTAGGAAAGTAGTCAGGAATAGAAAATTCAAAGGAAGAAAAAATAGCAAATATGGTAAAACATGAAGACTTTTTTTTTTTTTTTAGATATGTTAGTAATAGAAGTAAATAGAAAAGTTTTGCCAGTGCCTCCCTTGCTAAAGAATTGGGATATCACCATAAGCCTCTTAGCCTCCCAAATAGAGAAAACCCTCGAGTGAAATCTAGGGAGGAAAAGCAAAATTGCTTACCTTGTAATAGGTTTTATCCCAGGACAGCAGGATGTAGTCCTCACATATGGGTGGCGTCATTGACTGAGCCCTATTGCGGGAAAACTTTCTGTCAACGTTTCTAGAAAGTTCTGACTGGCACTGTGAGGCCACTGAGCATGCCCAGCATGCCATGATATTCTCTGCCACAGGGGTCTCTCTTTAGTCTCGTATGTAGCAATAAGCTTTAGCAAAAAATAAAATAATAAAATGTATCGGACCCAACTCCATGGGGTGGCGGGTGGGTCTCCATGTTGCTGCTTTACATGTGTCAAGTATTGGCACTGAACGATAGTGTGCTACTGAGGTTGACATTGCTCTTACTGAATGTACCTTTACTCGCCCTTGGAGAGGAAGGACTGGTTTTTCATAGCAAAACTGTATGCAATCTGCTAACCAGTTGGATAGAGTATGTTTACCCACTGCTTTACCTGGTTTGTTTGGATCATAAGATACAAAGAGCTGAGTGGATTTCCTGTGGACTGCAGTGCGGTCTAAGTAAAATGCTAGCGCACGCTTACAGTCCAAGGTATGTAAGGCCCGTTCTCCTTGATGAGAATGAGGCCTTGGAAAAAACGTGGGTAAAACTATGGATTGGTTCAAGTGGAATTCCGTAACTACCTTGGGAAGGAATTTTGGATGTGTACGGAGAACCACTCTGTCATGTAGGAATTTTGTGTAGGGTGAGTACGTGACAAGTGCTTGTAACTCACTAACCCTTCTAGCTGATGTAATGACTATGAGGAAGATAGTCTTCCATGTGAGAAATTTAAGATCACAGGAATTCATGGGTTCAAAAGGAGAACGCATGAGTCTTGTTAAGACCAGATTAAGGTCCCATTCTATGACTGGTGGCCGAATTGGTGGTTTAAGTTGAGTTAAACCTCTCAAATCTACTGACAAGAGGTTGTGTGGATATTGGTGCATCTCCCATCTTGATATGGTAAGCTGAGATTGCACTTAAATGGACTCTTACAGATGAAGTCTGGAGACCAGAGTCTGAAAGATGGTACAAGTAGTCTAGTAGAGAAGTAGTGGGGCAGGTGAAAGGATCAATATCCTGTTTGCACCACAAAGTAAACCTTTTCCATTTCGAAGAATAGTTCTTTCGTGTGGAAGGCTTATGTGAAGCTATAAGCACTTGAGATACATTGGTTGAAAGATTGAGAGGTTGTATGATCAAGCTTTCAACATCCATGCCGTCAGGGATAGGGATTGAAGGTTGGGATGGCGCAATAATAGAAGGACTAGGGGGCATTCCATGAAGTTAGCAAGTAGCACATTTAAGACTAATCGGAGAAAATTCTTTTTCACTCAACGCACAATAAAGCTCTGGAATTTTTTGCCAGAGGACGTGATTAGTGCAGTTAGTGTATCTGGGTTCAAAAAAGGTTTGGATAAGTTCTTGGAGAAGTCCATTAATGGTTATTAATCAATTTTACTTAGGGAATAGCCACTGCTATTAATTGCATCAGTAGTATGGGATCTTCTTAGTGTATGGGTAATTGCCAGGTTCTTGTGGCCTGGTTTTGGCCTCTGTTGGAAACAGGATGCTGGGCTTGATGGACCCTTGGTCTGACCCAGCATGGCAATTTCTTGTGTTCTTATGTTCTTAACCGACCCTGAGTTATGAGAGTGAGAGCTACTCCCAGGTGAATTGGATCCCTGACAGAGGTCGAGCAGTGTGGGGAACCATACTTGTCGAAGCCAATATGGGGCTATGAGTATCATGGACCCCTTGTCCTGTTGTAGCTTCACAAGAGTTTTGGTTATGAGCGGTATTGGTGGATACGCGTATAGAAGGCCTGAGTTCAAAGGGCGAGCAAAGGCGTCCTTGGTTGGCTGGTTGTTTCGTTTGTGTAGAGTACAGAATCTGTCCACTTTGTGATTCAGATGTGACGCAAAGAGGTCTATTGTTGGTTGTCCCCAATGTCGAAATAACCTGGTCGCTACTGAGGGATCCAGGGACCATTCGTGTGGTTGGAACTGACGACAGAGTCGATCCGCCACTACATTGTGGATGCCTGCCAGATAGGTGGCCCGGAGAAACATTGAGTGTGTCAGGGCCCAGTCCCAAATCTGTGCAGCTTCCTAACAAAGTAGATACGAGCCCGTACATCCCTGTTTGTTGATGTACCACATGGCTAATGTGTTGTCCGTTTGGATGAGAACAGTCTTGTGTGAAAGGCAGTCCTTGAACGCATGCAGCGCATAACGTATAGCTCAGAGCTCCAGGAAATTGATTTGAAATTTTGCTTCGAGTTTTGTCCAAGTGCCTTGGGTTTAGAGAGTGTTTATGTGAGCTCCCCAACCTAAGGTGGATGCATCTGTAGTTAACGTCATTTGTGGGACTGGTTGCTGGAAGGGTAGACCCTTGCGCAAGTTGTCTTTGTTCACCCACCATAGCAGAGATGATCGTAGCTGGTGGGTGACTTGAATTGGAGAATGCAGTGGTTGAATGGCTTGGATCCATTGTGATCGCAAAGTCCATTGGGTGACTCTCATGGCTAGCCTTGCCATAAAAGTGACGTGAACTGTGGAGACCATGTGGCCTAGTAAAGTTAGAAACTGATGAGCTGTTGCTTGTTTCTTTGAGCGGAGCAAGTTTGCCAGTAGGGAAAGTGTCTCTGCCTGATCGTCGGGTAGAAAAGCCCTTCAGAGGATAGTGTTCAATTCTGCTCCTATGAATTGAAGCAGGTGAGATGGAATAAGATGGGATTTTTGATAGTTGATGAGAAATCCCATCAAATGAAGTACAGTAATTGTTTGATTGAGAGAAGCGAGAGCTCCTTGTATAGATTGACTTCTGATGAGCTAGTCGTCTAGATATGGAAACACATGGTCACTTTGTGCAAGTGTGCTGCTATTACTGCCAGACATTTGGTGAACACTCTGGGAGCAGAGGCAAGACCGAATGGCAATACTTTGTATTGGAAATGTTGGTGACCCACCATGAAGCGCAGATACTTGCAATGAAGGAGAAATATTGGAATGTGAGCGTAAGCGTCTTGTAGATCCAGAGAACAAAGCCAATCTCCTGTTTGAAGAAGTGGAAGCATGGTGCCTAGAGAAACCATCCTGAACTTTTCTTTCTTTAGAAATTTGTTGAGATTTCTGAGGTCTAGGATGGGACGAAGGCCTTCGTTTTTCTTTGGAATGAGGAAATAACGGGAATAGAATCCTCTGCCCCTCTGAGGCCGGGGCACCGGCTCTACAGCCCTGGCTTTCAGAAGGGTGGATAATTCTACTTGTAGTTGAAGCAAGTGATTTTCGCTGAGAGGAAATTGAGTTGGTATCCTCGAGATATTATGGACAGAACCCATTGGTCTGATGTTATTGGCGTCCAATTGTTGTAAAATTTGGATATCTGGCCTTCCACTGGAAGTTCTGGCTGAGGATTGGAGAAATAGCTGAGTTCTCTGGAAGTGGTTTCAAAAACCAGCAGCAGGTCCTGTCTGCGGAGCAGGTTGAGGCCTAACTGCCCTCGGCTGTCTTGGTTGAGGTCGTTGCTGAGTTCTAGAAGGCCTGGCTCGAGACGTAGGGGGGTAATACCTTTGTCTGTAAAAAGGTCTTCTAGCTTCTTTTCGCTGAGGCCTACCTGCAGAGTGTGTAGAGGGATCTTGTGGGAGCGAAGAAAGCTGCCTCAGTGTTTCAGTGTGCTCCTTTAGTTGAGTCACTGCATCTTGGACCTTGGATCCAAAAAAGATTATTTCCAAAGCAAGGGAGATCCACTAATTTATCTTGGACCTCAGGTCTAAGGTCTGAGGCCTTAAGCCATGCCCATCTTCTGGCGTTGATCCCTGATGCAGCTACCCTGGAAGTTGTTTCGAATCCATCATAGGCTGCCAGGACCTCATGTTTTCCGGCCTCCAGACCCTTGTGGATGATGGCCTGGGCTGCCTCTTGATACTGAGTTGGAAGAGATGGAACAAAATCTTGCATTTGTTTCCACAAATCTTTTTGATATTGGGTCATGTAGAGTTGGTATGAAAAGATTCGAGAGTTCAACATGGCCCCTTGATAGACTTTACGACCCAGGGAATCTAAAAACCGGTGATCTTTACCTGGGGGATTTGATGAATGTGTTCTAATTCTTTTGGATCTTTTTTGTGCCGACTCCACCACTACTGAGTGGTGAGGGAGCTGCGACTTTTGATAACCAGGAGCAGATTGTACTAAATATTTACGGTCCATTCTCTTATTGACAGCTGGAACGGATCAGGGATGTTCCCACAGGCGATGTTGCAATTCTAGGAGAACAACATGCATTGGTATGGTTACCACTTGTTTGGAGGGTCGACAAATTGAAGCACCTCCAAGGTTTGATGCCTGGTATCCTGCTCTGTAACTAATTTGAAAGGAATGGTGTCAGCCATTTCCTGAACAAAAGTGGTGAAAGTAAAATCTTCTGGAGGAGATTTCTTTCGAGGATCTGGTGGGGATGGTTCAGACATAAAATTCTCAGATGAGGTTTCTGAATTTGTGTCACTCCAAGTGTCATATTCTTGGATGTGTTGAGGAGTTGCCGAAGTCTTAGGTGGAGGAGGAATGCCAGAAGGTCCTGGCAATGGATCTTCAGGATATGACTCCTCAAGATGCTCTTCCCTTGGATTAGAGGGGAGAGAATCAAGTAGATCCTGATATCTTTTCATTAGTATTTGATGTAGTGCTGACTCTGGGTGTCCTGGATCCCCAGGAAGGAGTGGCACCGATGTTTAAGGCTTCGGGATCGAAGATGGGACTAGTGTCTTCGATGACCTCTTTGAAACCACCGTAGTTGTTTTGCCTTTATTGCCGGGCATCGGCGCAATCGTGAAGATTGGTGCCGGAACCGATAGAGCCATCGACATCGGCATGGTTACTGGTAAACTCGCAGTCACTGACGTTGGCATCAATGGTGGCATTGAAGTTGTCACCGGCATTGGCAGAATCACCGGCATTGGCAGAATTTGTTCTTTCAGGGCCTGCATGACCGCCTGCTTGATGAACATGGACAATTCCTGTGATACAGCTGGGATGGACGGTGGCGGTGGAGGAGTGGATGATACCTCATGCGATGTTTGTATGGGTTCCATCGATGTCTTAGGCCCTGACGGTGGCGGTGTTTCCTTCTGTTTCTGCCGCTTTGTGTTTGGTTCTCCCGGGGAGGGAGTTAACGCAGGTATCGGGGCATGTCCTTGACAACCATCCTTGCTAAACTTGATTACTATAACACTCTATTAGGCCTCCCCTACTCCACCATCAAACCCTTACAAATCCTACAGAATGCCATGGCAAGAATTATAACTAACACCCGTAAAACCGAACACATAACCCCCATACTTAAGGAGCTGCACTGGCTACCGATCCCCTACCGCATCCAATACAAAACCCTCACCATCCTTCACAATGCACTCCATAAACATAAGGCTGCATGGTTCAATAATACGCCACGCCTCCATACTTCTAATCGCCCCACTAGAACCGCCCTCATAGGCACTTTGTACACACCACCCCTTAGAACCGCACACCTCACCAGCACCAGAGAAAGGGCGTTCACCATTGCCGGCCCCACACTCTGGAACTCACTTCCCCCCCCATCTACGTCTTGAACCCTCTTTGCAAACCTTCAAAAAAGGCATCAAGACATGGCTCTTCAAGCTTACCCAGAGATCAACCAAACATAGTCTTTCCCCCTCCTCTAGCCCTACTCTCTGCACTTAGTCAACCCCACTCTCTCCCTTGCCTTTCCCCCCTGCCCCCTTCCCTCCCGGTCTCCCCCGCCCCCTTCCCCTCCTCTCCCCTTGAAGGGAACCTTGAAAACGACTTAAATTAACTCTCAGCCTGATTCGCTTTTATCGTTAAGAAATTGCTGTATTTTGTTCTCGATACCTCCAGTTAATTATAGTTCCTATCATATTTCGCACTGCTGCACTATCCTTTCCAGCTATCGCCCCCCCCCCACTCTCCCCCCTGCTCTCGACTGCTCCCCCTTTCCCCCTACCGTGTTCTTTGTATTTTCTGCCTTTCCAAGTTTTTTGTAAACCGGCCTGATGTGCTCCACGAATGCCAGTATATTAAAAGTGTTAAATAAATACAAAAAAAAAATAAATAAATGTCTGTGCCAATGCTCATGTTTAGGCCTTTGTTCGATTACCGACCTTATCGACGTCGTTGAAGGTGTTGGCGATGCCTGATCACCCGATCCCTCCAGATGACGTTTGAGCAAAACGTTTTGGTGACTCCTGCTGGGGACGATTTCGTCGACAAAGGAGAGGGAAGGAGCTGGAGGTGAAAAAGGTGCTCCATTTTCTCTTGTCTAAGCTTCCTGCCCTTTGGAGTCATTTCTGCACACTGTTGGCAGGATGAGACATCATGTTTTTCGCCTAAGCAGAGAACACACTCAAGGTGTGGGTCTGTGATAGACATAGTCTAATTGCAAATTGGACATTTTTTAAAGCCTGCAGTCATGTTTTCACCAACAGCAGTCGATGAAAACAGGGGAAAATTTTCTGAGAGAAAAAAAGTTCTTACTTACAGTAAAAACGATACCAATTTCTCATCGTCCGGTGGAAAAAGAGAGAGAGAGAGATCCCTTATGGGAGAGATTTGAAAATAATGACTTTTTCAGTCAGTGATGTGTGAGTAAAAACTCATAGGGCTCCTGTAAGCATCGCGGAAAAACGAAGACTGAAGAGAGACCCCTGTGGCAGAGAATATCATGGCATGCTCAGTGGCCTCACAGTGCCAGTCAAAGTTTCAAGAAACTTTGACAGAAAGTTTTCCTGCAATAGGGCTCCGTCAATGACGTCACCCATATGTGAGGACTAGCATCCTGCTTGTCCTGGGATAATTCCTATTACCTCTAAATGGCAAATATTTGGAGATCTCACTCAATTATAATCTCTTAAGCAGGCATTTCCAGGATTCCAACAATGGTAAAACAAGGGAATTGCTCTCAGAGATGTATTGGCATCTCACCCGGGGAATCGTGTAAAACATAAGAAAGGTCTAAAGGAGCCAACAGAGTTCTTTCCATAGCAAGGGGAATAGAGAAGTTGGTGCCTAATAATCAGTCTCCCAAATGCTGGAGGTTACATACTATATTGTATAATTCCGAATAAGCAAGGCCCAGATTACCATTGTCCTACTTGTCCATTAGTCTAGAGCACTAGTTCTCAACCTTTTTTCGGACGGGACACACCTGACAGATAGTTCTCACATGCGTGACACACTGAACATGTGACCATCACGAGGCTATATGTAAACACACACTCTGCATCCACGGGAACCCCCTTGACCTCCAACAATGGTTGCAGAGCAGAACTAGGGCATTACCCATAGAACTCACCATGCAAAAAAAAAATAAAAAATAGATATTCTGGTTCTGATGACATCTCAGTCCTCCTTATGAAAAGGTAATTTACAACTAATGCATATCCTTTTGAGAAAACACAACAAATAAGATTGATACAATTGCCTACATGCTAGTAAAGTACCTCATCTCGGGGACACACACAGAACCTACTTTCACCAAGTACAGAAAGACTATAAATATGGAGACAAACTGGGATGGAAAACCAAAAAAAAGCCACTCTGCATGCAGTGCAAACCTGGAGAAATGGAAAGAGAAATACATCATCTAACAGTCCCAGGATCTGCAATAATGAACAGAAACTAATCTGCACAAAGTTACACCTGCATTATGGAACACATAACTCTATGAAAAGGCAACACTACAAATATTAAATCAGGTCCTAAAAACTAATTCACCTCCTATTAGGAAAACAGAACAAGCCAAGCTGCTATAGATCCCCACACAGAAATAACTGTAAAACTATATTAATAAATGTTTCAAAACAGCTGATGAACAGAATAAGGTCACAATTAAAACTCATAAAAATTATTAAAAATTGTTCAAATATCAATAAAATATTTCAAAACAGCAGACATCACATAATACTCAATAATTAAAATGGCAGTCAATTAAGAAAAATAAACTTAAAATGCCACCTTTACTTAGGTTCTCCAGCAACTCTCCTACTCCTTTCCTTTGAAAGCACATACCAGGAGCAGCAGCGGCTGCTGAAGCTCTGTCCTCACGGTCCTCTTCTTTCTGTCACACCCCCCCCAGTCACCTCCCTGCCTAGTCTGTCTCTCACACTCACCCCAGTCACCTCACTGCCCAGTCTCTGTCTCTCACACACACCCCAGTCACCTCCCTGCCCAGTCTCTGTCTTTCACACACACTTTGCTTAAAGCCCCAATGCTGTGTTCCCCTTTAATTTTGCAGTGGCAGATTTCCCAGTGCTGCCGCTGCCTTCTCAGTCACAGTGAAGCAGCAAATATTTATTTTAGAAAAATATGCCACAGCACTCAAGCCTTTCTTCTGGCTGTTGGGATATCCCTAGGGTCCCATGGCCCCCCCCATCTGCCTGCTTTTACGGCCGCTGGGAGCTCCAATTGCCCCATCAGTAATCAGCATGGCTGAGTGCCACTTTTTACTTTAATTGCGGCTTTGCTGCGCTCACTGTTGCATCGGGGGGGGGGGGGGGTGTTAAAGGGAAATATAATTGGGGCTGTGGACACCAGCAGCCGCGACATACCAGCTGATGCTTGGCGACACATTGGTGTGTCTCGACACATCGGTTGAGAACCGCTGGTCTAAAGGGTGTTAATCAGTCTAGTCTTTTTCCAAATAAATTTATGTAA
The DNA here is from genome assembly GCF_901001135.1 of Rhinatrema bivittatum. NCBI lineage: Eukaryota > Metazoa > Chordata > Amphibia > Gymnophiona > Rhinatrematidae > Rhinatrema > Rhinatrema bivittatum. Next base: position 423,421,162 of record NC_042616.1, on the reverse strand, counting down.
AACACTCTTCTAGCTTATTTAAATCTTGCTTTAAAAAATTGCTTTTAAAAAAGCAATTTGAAACATAAAACCATCTGGGGAGTATCATCATCTGAAACAAGTTTATTATCCCTGCTAGGGATAAAGGAAAATCTGTGCAATGGAGAAGAGGATTTTGTGGATTCATTAAGTGAAGAGAAATTGGCTTTGTACATTAAGATTTCTTATGAAATATTATCCCTAAATATTTAAGTGATTCTCCCTCTCATTTCATAGGAGAATTACAACCCCATAATTGTCGCACAGACTGTCATAGGCAGTACCTCAGATTTATCAAGATTCAATTGTAAGCTTATAAGGCATATAGAGAATTTCTTCCAAAAGCACTGATAAGAGACACTGGATCCACCAGATGCAAGAAGAGATCATCTGCAAAAGCAGCCAATTTAAAAAGGGGGTAATTGAGAATTCCCCAGAGAAATTCCTAAGATGTTACCATTTGCTCTAATGCATTGGAGATTTGGGGGGGGGGGGCGGGGGGGAGGGTTTCTAGGACTAGAATAAAAAGTAAAGGTGAACAGGAGATCCTTGGCAAGTTCCTCTCTATAAATAACTTCCTCTGCATAGGTGACATTAACCACCATTGACACCCCTGAGTTATTGAATAGTGTTTGTACTGTTTGAATGAAAAAGCCTTCAATCCAAATGCCTTCCATAATTCAAATAAATATCCAGTCCACCCTGTCAAATTGCCTTTTTGGCATTGTAGCGTATTCGGGCCTGCTGCCGCCATAGTAATAGTTCAGGAATATAATAAGACTGGACCAACTTAGTAATGGTGCAGATATTTATTTACAGTGCTTCAAAAATACAAGAATCAAGATAGTAGCTCATCTTGTGTCAGCTGCAATTAATAGGTAAACGTCCACCATCTGGGTGTATCCTGAAGTCCTACCAGCTCCCCGGGGCCTCTCCAAGCCTTTCTAGGCCAGGGTTCTTATGGTAGGGTGAAGGAAACCTCCTTTCACACAGAATCCCTTGCGGCGTTCTGCCTTAAGGAGGACTGGGTTAAAACCTTGAACCGGGCTCCTTAAGGTAAATGAGGGAGTTGTTGATATACTCCATCACAGGTATCTAAACTAAATAGACCGAGGGAGTATTATGGCAGCAACTAAATGCCATAGAAGTTAATATTCTCTGCACATTCAAAACTGAATTCCTCCCCTTTACAAAGCCAACCTACTCTTCCCCCACCAGTACAGCAACTTCTTGTGCAAGCCGATCTGCCAAAAGTTTTACCAGGTGTTTCAAGTAAAAATTCAACAAGGAGACCGGTCTATAGGAGGCTGGGAGAAGTGTATCTCTTCCAGGGCTGGGTAACACCATAATGATGGCTTTATTTGGTTAAAGGGGGAAGTAGCTAGTCATGATCAATTATTCAAACATATTTCCCAGAGGTAGACATAGCTTATACAACTTGGCAGAATATACATTAGGACCTGTGGCTCTGTATACATTGGCTCTTTAAATCCCAATTTGAATTTCACACAACTGAATGGGCTCATTCAACTTTGCCAACTGTTCAGGGCTCTGTTTGGGCAAGTCCAATGAACCCAGAAACATTCTAACAAGCACACACAGTGGTACACAAAGACTGGTAATATTTATGAAAAATGTTACAAATTTCTTTCCTAGAATTCACTAAAGTACCAGCTTCTAATCTCAAAGTAGGAATAAATTTAGGATTTGACCAGTTCTTAGTAATATTAGACAGACTGCTTCCTGTATCATTACCATATTGGTAGAATTTATACTTATAATAGAGTAATCCTTTCCTAGCTCTCTGTTGCAACAAGGTATTCAAAGAAATGTGAGATGCTGGTCAATGGGGGATCTTGTACTGTGTTGGCCATCTTTGCCTCCTCAGCCCTCAGGGTTGTCTTTTTCCTTTTCTGATTGTTTCGCCATCCTTGAGCGTCAAGTAGAGATCGGGTGCTCAGCCAAGACACGAGTAGAAACAAAACGATGCTGTGTTTCTTGAAAACAAGGTAAAATTTCTAAGAACGCAATATTATTACTAATAAAGGGAGCGAGGCCCCAGAGCAAGAGAGAAACTCGTATTCTTTCACATTACACCACATGATCATTTCCTTGTGTTCCTTTGTGATCAACACCATCCAGGCCCTGTGATTTGTTTTCTATAGTCTGTCAATCTAATTTACTACATCCTTGAGTTTGTTTTTTTTTAATTTAAATTTTTTTTATTGGCAATTTCAACCTCATTCAGTACAGGATCATTCAACAATAGTCGATCCATACATGTAAAACATAATTAGCCAATATATATTTCACCCCCATTTATCGTCCCCCTCCCCTGACACATCATGAATCTAAGCAATTTCACTTAACAATTGCAATGGACAGAAATTAGGTGGAACAAATTAAATAAATCAAATATGTTATTACTCCCATTCCATTATGTCTAATGCAAACCCCTTAGCATGGTTACTCACGTGCCCTCCCCGCTAGTGGCAGTCCAACATATCCAAGAATTCCATTCTCAAAAGTCTTTATACCATTTTAGGAATGGTTCCCATATTTTAGTGTGGTGAGCTACTGTATCAATTTGTACTGCCCACAAATAGTACCAATAATGCACCAACCATAATCTTTTAACTACAGAATGGGAAGTGGCTGGTAGTTCTTTACGCCAATGAGATGCCAACTCTTGCCAAGCTACACTTAAGATATGGTTAGTCAATGTCCTCTCATGTGCTGTCTAGAACGTGGGATACGCAGAGAGCAAATAAACTTCATGAGTAAAAGGAATCGCTTCAGTCATCATTTGGAGTAGTAGATCCGTGATCCATTCCCAGTATTCCACTACCTTAGGGCATGACCACCAGATGTGCAGAAATGATCCTTCTGTATTACAGTTCATCCAACATGCTGGATCTTTACCTGGATAAAGTTTGCTTAATTTGAGGGGGGTAAGATACCAGCGAAACATCAGTTTATAGTTTGTCTCTACAATGGTTGCAGAAATCGAACTTTTAGCTATATTCTTAAAGCATCGTAGCCATTGTTTATCGGACCACGGATGACCCAAGTCGCGTTTCCATTGAGATTGATGCTGACTGTTAGCGAGTAAGCATGGTCCCAACCCTTAGTTGTCGCTGGTTTAAAACACAGCTCTTCAAATTCTTTTTTCGCCCTGTGAGTATGCTCCTTTAGAGAGAGATCCTGTAAACAGTGATGAAACTGAAGGTAATGAAAATGTTCTTGATCAGGTATCTGGTATTGATGTTGTAAATTGGAAAAAGTTCGGATTGTTGAATTGTCCACAACACCATATGCCCCACATTTTCCATTTGCTATACATACCACCCATACTACTCACTTATATATACCCAAAGGTAATAATGGCGATGTTGACTTATGACCTGTCAAAGCCAGCCTACAATTAGTCCATATCTTTAATGTCAATGACGTAAAGGGATTATTAACCATACACCCCCCCGGCCATCGAGGGCAACCCCCAAGTTTGATGGTACAAAGAAGTCCTACCAATTCCTGTTTCCTCTATTCTGATCCACTGTTTTGGAGTTTGACGTGCTGACCATTCCGGAATCACCCTAAGTTGGGCCGCTTGGTAATATTTTAAAAAATTTGGTACGGCCAATCCCCCTTAGTCACGAGGACGGTACAGAACCTTCCTTGCAATGCACGGTGGCTGTCTTCTCCAAATAAAGTAAAAAAATCTTAGAATGTAAAGCTTTCAAAAACGTATTTGGTATTGCTATGGGAAGTGTCTGAAACAGATAAAGCCATCTCGGGAGGACATTCCTTTTTCATGACTGCCACTCTCCCCAACCAAGAAAGCATATACGGGCACCATATCTCTAAATCCTTGGTTGTTTGTGCCATTAAGGGGGTATAATTTAAGGTGAATAATTGCTTCCAGTCTGCTCCCAATTGAATGCCCAAATATTTAATATTATGTAAGGTCCATTTAAAGCAAGCTAGCCCTCTGAAGGGCCATACCATTAGCAAAACAGAGTCAGATCTTTGTAAAGGACAGGTCTCTGCTGCAACAGATTCCTGTGTGCCAGAAGGCGCAGGGGGAGTCTATCAGGAGTCTTCGCAGATCTGCATATCATAATCTCCTGGGCCAATCTGATGCCACCAAAAGCACCATCCCCCTGTTACCTTCGACCCTCCAAACTACTCTTCTCAACATGGGCCAAGGGGGAAAGGCATACAGCTGCTTGTCCTCTGGCCAAACCTGCACAAAAACATAGATACCCAAGGACTTCAGATCTCTCCTGCAACTGTGAGAAGTCGCCAGCAGATCTAGAAACAGAAGGCCCAAATGATCCACTATCAGCTGAAATGCTTCTAACAATACCCATTTTCCTGGGTCCAGACTCTCCCTGCTGAGAAAGTCTGCTCTTAAATTGTCTTTTCCTGCAACATGTGAGGCCGAGATTTCCTGAAGATGCACTTCTCATCATTCCTAAAGTTGGTCTATCTCCTGCGACACTTGCTGGATTTTGGTTCCTCCCTGACGATTGATGTAAGCCAACGGTGCGTTGTCTGACATTACCCAGATTGCTTGACCCTGCAGCCTGCCACTAAACTGCAAGTATGCTAACCGGACTGCTCGGACTTCCAGCCGATTGATGTTCCAGAGATACAGTTCCTGACCGTGAGCTCCCCAAGCCTGGAGGTTCACATCTGTTGTGAGTACCAACCAGGCCGGCGATGTCAGGGAAACTCCCTCTCTCAAATGATCAGTTTGCAAGCACCACTGGAGGTGGGAGCAGTCTTCAATCGGCAGGTGAAGCCGAATCAAATAGTCCTGAGACTGCGAGTTCCAACGAGACAGCAGGGAGTGCTGAAGAGGACGTATATGCACTCTCTCCCACAGCACCACTTCCAGCATGCTGCCAGAGTACCTGCAGATAGGACCACAGTCAGGTGTATAGTGTTCATCAAAAGATGCACCTGTGTCATCAACTTCCGAATACGAGCTTCTGGCAGGAAAACTTTGCCCTGCTTCGTGTCGAACCAACACCCAGATACTCCAACGACTGAGATGGCTGAAGACTGCTCTTGGCCAGGTTCACCACCCAACTGAACTCCTGCAACAAGGAGATCAGCTTGCAGGTCACCAGGCAGCTCTCTTTCAGAGACTTGGCCTGAATCAGCCAGTCATCCAAATACAGGTGTACCAGGATCTCATCTTCTCTCAACTCTGCCGCCACCAACACCATAACCTTGGAAAAAGTTCTGGATGTCATGTCATGTGGATGTCATGCCACCAGAAATACTACTTTCCATGTCAGGTACTTCATGTGTGCCGAATCCATGGGTTCAAACAGTGAAAGCACGAGTTGTTCCAGGACTATGTTAAGGTTCCATGGAACCGGTGGTTTAGAGATTGGTGGACGAAGGTGATTCAAACCTTTGAGGAAGCGAGAAAGCAAAGGGTGAATGGAGATAGGATGATTGTTAAATGGCCTATGATATGCTGATATGGCACTGAGGTGAACTCTTATAGAGGATGTTGCCAGGCCAGACTTGTATAACAAATGGAGGTAAACCATGAGTAGTTCTGGTGAACAGTCCAACGGTGGAATGCCCTTGGATGTGCACCATTTGAAACTGTAATTTCATCCAGGAAACAGTCAACTAGATTCTAACAGGATCAATTGGGCTGCAGTGGATACCCCCTTGCTCAGTCAAGAGGAACAGTTCAACCTCCATGATGTCAAGTGGAGGGACGAGTGGAGCGGGTGTAGGAGCGTTCCCCACACCTGAAGTAAAAGATCTGGTTGATCTGGTAGCCGAATCGGATTTTTGATCAAGAGGCATAAGAGGTAGCTGTACCACGGTTGCCTGGGCCAGGCTGGGGCTATTAGGATCAGATGAGCCCCGTCCGCTATGCATTTTTTAATTTTCCTGGTAATGAGCGGTATGGGAGGAAAGGCGTATAGTAGGCCGTTCGACCATGGAATGGGGAAAGCATCTTGGGCGATTCTGATGTGACTGGGTCGAATCGAGCAGAAACGTGGAACATGAGCGTTCGTCTCTGTGGCAAAAAGGTCTATCGAGGGCACTCCCCATTGCAGGTATATTCCCTGAGCTACTTGTGGATTGAGGGACCATGGTATTGGCTCCTCCTGATAGGTAAGTTGCTTGTAAATGTATGGAATTTCGATGTGCCTGTTCGAAGATTAGGAGGGCTTCCTTGCATAGGGACCATGAACCAGACCCTCCTTGTTTGTTTATGTAAAACATTGCTACTTGGTTGTCTGTGTAGATCATGACTCTGTGGCCCTGCAGGTGTTTCTGAAATGCTTGTATTGCGTTTCGAATTGCTCTGAGTTCCAATAAGTTTATCTGCAAGGCTTGTTCTGACGTTGACCATAGCCCTCGTTTCAAAAATTTCCAGATGTGCCTCCCAACCCTTGCGAGACGCATCGGTGGTCAGTACTGCATTGTGAGGAGGGAGGCTGAACAACGCTCCTTTGGATAGGGTGGACTCGAGGAGCCACCAGGTGATATCTCTCTTCATCTCGGTCGTGAGCAATAGGCGTTTTGTCAACTGCTGCGAGTGTTTCCACTGGCGTTTTAAACCCCACTGCAGATGTCGCATGTGCAGTCTGGTGTTGGGGACTATGAAAATAGCTGCCGCCATATGGCCCAAGACTGTCAAGATCTGCCGTGCTGAAGGATTGTGTCTCGTGTGAAGAGAGCGTAGGAGTCGACATCTCCTGCTTCCTGTCCTCTGGCAGGTATGCTCTGTTGCACGTGGTATCCAGTCGAGCCCCGATGAATTGTAGAGTTTCAGTTGGTCGCAAAGTCGATTTTTGGAAATTGATCACAAGCCCCAACCCATGTAAACAATCAATCACTTGATGGATGTATTCGATCAGAATGTCCTGAGTTGAGGCTACTATCAACCAATCGTCCAAATATGGAAAAATTGTCATACCCTGTTGTCGAAGGTGAGCCACCACCACCACCATACATTTGGTGAATACTATGGGTGCTGCCGATAGGCCAAAGGAGAGTACTTTGTATTGGTAATGTTGATGCTTGTATCGAAAGCATAGGTATTGCCACGAGGATGGATGGATTGGAATGTGCGTGTAGGCATCCTTCAGATCTATTGAGCACATCCAATCGTTGGGTTGGAGGAGGGGGAAGAATTGATTTCAAGGATACCATTTTGAATTTTTCTTTGATTAGAAATTTGTTCAAATCCCAAAGATCCAGAATTGGACAAAGGCCACCGGATTTCTTGGGAATGAAGAAATATGGGGAGTAAAAGCCTGAGGTTCAGAGGAATAAGCCGTATTGCCCACTGTTTTTGAATTAAGGCAATTTCCTTTCCGAGTTGGGGATAACATGTCTTTGGTAATCGAATTGTGAGGAGAGGAAGTATGGGTTTGGCTGAAAACTGGAGTTGGTAGCCGTTTTTTTTACAATTTTGAGGACCCATTGATCTGAAGTTATAACTTCCCAGGCCGAAAGGTGAGATGTGAACCTTCCTGGGGGTGCCCGGTGAAGTGGTGGCGGCCGTATGTTCAAAAAGACTGTGGTGTCTTCACTGGGACTGCAGGTTGTTGAGCCTGCTGTCTTTGGTTCCTTGGTTTGCCCCTTCTTTGTTTTGTTGTGCTTGATGCGTTTGTGAACGCTGGTAAGTTGGATTAGACTGTGTCCGGTATTGTTGGTAAGATCGATAAGGCCGGCGTGAGAATTTCTGCCGACGAGAAGTGCCGAAGTAGCGTTGAGAAGATGAGAACTGGGACGGAGCCGTTAAGGACTGTACAGCGATAGCCTGGTCTTTTAGCTTGCTGTGTCCTGGAAATGGTCTCCGAACAAATTGTCCCCCGTACATGGTAAGTTGGCGAGCTTCTCATATAACTTCTCGGATAGCACTAGCCCGGAGCCATGCTATCCTGTGAGCCGCGATGGTTGCAGCTGATGCTCTAGATGAGGTCTCAAATCCTTCATACACTGCTCGTAACAAATGTTGAGAAAACTCGCCATGTCTTGGAGTGGAGACTGAATTGTCTCCCCAGTGGAGGTGAGCATACCTTTGGTCGCTTGGATACACTCATACATGTATTGTACCATATAGAATTGGTGGTGCTGAATTCAAGCGTTGAGCATTGCATTTTGATAGATACATCTTGTGAAGTCGTCCAGGCACCTGTTATCACGCCCCGGTGGATTGGAGGCATGTGTTTTTGATTTTGTAGAACATTGTAGAGCGAATTCGACCACTATGGATGCATGTGGGAACTGCGGGGAAATAATGTGAAGATTTTCGCATCCTGAATTTCAGATTGGTTTTCCTTGAAACTGCCGGTAATGAGTATGGAGTCTCCCAAGACTTCTGCAGGACGCTGTGTAACACTTCTTGTGGGGGAAGAGATGTTGGCTCCCCTGGAGCAAAGATCTTTTAAAAGACCCATTGTCTCTGCTCTGGGATTGGGCAGTTTCTGTACCTCCAAGTGCAATATCGCACACAATTTGTCTAGACATTTCGGGCAAGACAGGTCTTCTGGAGCTGGATAGGGCTCTTGTGGCTGCTTCAGTGGGTCCGAAGGGTACCCTGTAGAAGGGGTTGGTGAAGTTTGAGGGGAAATGGAGGCCCCGGGCAATGTGGGTGTATGAGCTGGCGAAATAGGCAGTCGTGGCCCTAGTGATGGCGGGGGCTCAACAGACGGTTCTCTCGAGGACTGTTACAGCTCTGCAGAACAGGGGGATGGTTCAGGAGGTAAATTGAATAATGATTGCAGGCTTTCAAAGAATCATGATAGTGATTGGGACAGATTAAAAAACGCTTGTCGCGCTTGCGGCGGCATTTGTGGACGAATATACTGTGCCAGAGATGGTAATGTGTCCCGTGTGTCAGGGCCTGACTGAGAAGATTTTGAAGTCTTGGGCTAATCACAGTCCCCATGTTTCCTCTTTTTTGGTGAGGGATGATAGAGATAGTCATCCTCAGGTCATGAACTAGAATGTACTGACTGCCCATTTGTGCTGCGAGAGAACGACGAGGCAATAGAGGATGAAATGCGAACTGTATCGTCCTCTGAGGGATAGGTAGTTCGAGATACTCGTGATTGGTGAGACGAGCTGGATGCTGAGGGACTTAGATTAGATCTCCAAGACATGTAATGCTCATATGTGTGTCTGCATCTATGGTGATGGACATACTTTTGATGATGTTCAGTAGAGGATGTTCCATGTCTCTCTCGATGGGAGGCTCTCAGTTGATGAAAGTCGTGGACGCTTAGTATACTCATCTCTATGTCGAGATGGTGGTGAACTGGATCTATGAGAATGCCCTGGCGTTGTTTCCCTTGAGGTAGAGTGCATCGAAGATTAATGTCTCCGTTTTTGCGGTGTCTGAATGCGATGGACTGACCCTGACGGCTGTGACATCGAATAGGATGATTTTTGCGTTGTGTGCGCAGTCTTCGGTGCGGGTTTATTTATTTATTTATTTAAAGGCTTTTATATACCGGAGTTCATGCACTTGTGCATACCTCTTCGGTTTACACAGAACAAGGAACAGAAAATTACATCAAACAGATTGAACAATTAAACAAATATACAATTACATCCAACAATTGGGTATAAATAACATGGCTAACTTAGTAGGAACTTAGGAGTTTGAGGTAAAGGAGAGAAATAGTACCAAGTGGTAACAGACAATGTTAATGGCTAAATAATAAATATAAATAGTAAATACAAATTCTTATAATAAATACAGGTGTTTACAGATTACAGTCTTCATGAAAAGTTTACGTCTACAGAATAGGGTTAAGTAAATAAGAACTGGCGGTTATTTCTATAGGAGTGAAGACTTCAAAAACTGAGGTTACATCTGGATTAAGAGGTATTGGTGTAGCATGCTGTAGCACCGTCCTCTGTGCTGGATGAGTCTTCTTTGGCACCGGCGCAGATGTTTGAGTCCTATGCGCTGTTGTCAGCGTCTGGTATGCCTCCAGCGCTCGCAAGGTTTTCCCCTGTTCACGGTGCTTCGACAACGACGCTCAATGCATCTCTGGCAACTGTTTTGTCAAAGCTGGGGTCTTTGCACCAGGACCTTCCGTCGTGGGCTCATCGATGGCAGGCTTTTGCGAACCAGATCCCTGGGTTCCGCTAACAGCCTGAGTGCGTTGCACTTCTGCCTTACCTCCAGTCCTGGAGGCCTTGGGTTTCCATGATGAGGCTCTCTTCTTAGATGTGGCCTGTTTTAATGGCCCTGGCGAAGAGTGCGCCTCTGAAGGGGGATTTATTTCTGCAGGTCTTTCATTTTGTAGGACCGTTGTCTTTGGGCTCTCGACAACATTCTCTCACAGTATTCACAGCCAGATTGATTGTGGTCCGGTCCGAGACAGCGGTAACAGAGGTCATGCCCATCTGTGACTGACATATCCTTCCTGCATGGACAGGGTTTAAAACTTGACTTTTTTTTTTTTTTTTTTTTTTTTTTTTTTTAGACATTTTAACTCTTGTGAAAAGAAATACAGAGAGGAGAAAAAAGCTCCGCATGCTATCCCGTGCGCAGAAAAAAACAGATTGAGAAGAATCTGTTACTTTCCTGTGCGGGAACACACTTGCAGCCGCAGAGACGGAACACTCTAATCTCTGCTTGATAAAGCTCCGCCTCCCGGGCCCTGGATGACAGTTCCCATGACAGCATGGTTAATTCAGCCCTGCTACCAAGGGGAAAACTTATTTAAGTTAAAAAGTAAATATATTCTCTCAACAATAGATATGAAGATAAATGGGTAAGCTGGACCACAGCATCATGGGGAAAAAAAAGCTCTGGCACTAAAGCAGATGGTGGCCTACAATGTCAAAAACTAACACAAACACTGAAACTGTTGCAAACCTGCCTAGAAGATACTTGGGAGAAACAAACCACAAAAGTGCAAAACAATCTGAAAACATGCCGAAAACACATGTAGAATTCTGTCTGGGCTGTCCAGCAATGGTGGACAAATCAAAATTAGCTGTAGGGCAATAAGCATATCTTTTGAAGAAGCTCTGGGAACTACTCTGTCAATGCATGCAATGATCACATGCTTGTATGTGTTACTGTTAATCTGCTTCTCAAAGTTATAACAAAATATATTTACTAATGAAATATTGTAGATCTAAATTTAGTCACCAAGGTCATTCATCATTTGTGCCCTTTCTGCACTCAGGTACTTTCGTTAGAAGTAATTGAAAGAAGGGACAACCAGCAGTCAGACAGGATGAAGAGAAAAGTAATTATTTCTCTCTTAGGTCTTCTATTGCTTAATCTTAAAATTGACAAGCCACTCAGTTCCATTTCTTTTTAAAAACTTATATCAAAGTGCTACCTGCTGTTCTTGCTGCTGTCGCATAGCCTGCGAGATCTTTCTCTGGTTCTGTAACATCTGCTGCTGCTGCTGCTGCTGCTGGAGGAGCAGCTGACAGGCCTATAAGACATTCAAGCCAAAGAGAAATTTTTGTGTAATTAAATCACCTATTACTTTGTAATCTCAGTGTTAAGGGTTGTTAAGCCAAATTGAATCACAGTAAAAGTTAATTCAGCTTCTACTATAATCATACAATATCTTCATGCAGTTAGACATTTCACAGGAACAAGCTTAAAATATTAACTATTGGCTGTTTTTGATATGAATTAATAACATGTACAAGAAATCTTACAAATAAGTTCATACTTACAAAAGATAAATGGAGAAAGCAAAGTTACTTACTTGCAACAGGTTTTCTCCATAGACAACTGAACAAATCAGCCACACAAGTGGATGATGTCATCCAACAGCACCAACAACAATCTGCGTTCTTCCCTAGCTCAAAAGACCAAAAAAAGATCTCAGCAAACATGGATATTCCCATGCTGCCACTGCCATGTGACTCTCTTCAGTTATTTGCAAGCTAAGCTTCAACTTAAGGGGGGAAAAGAGGGTGAGACTGTGTGGTTGATTTGTTCTGCTGTCCACAGAGAACACCTACTACAGATAAGCAACTTCGCTTCCTCTGTGGACAAGCAGGAACAAAAACAGCCACAGTGGAGAGTCCCAAGCTAAGGGTGCTATGAATAATTTTCTCTGTACACAGGAGTTTAACATCCCAATTTAAAGGTGCTGGAGAAAAAGTGAAGCTGTTATTAAATAAGTTCTGCAAAACTGCTCGACCAAAACTATCATTGCAGAACTTGTCAAGGCAATAAGGATTAGTACAAGTAATTATGGATGACCAAGTGGAGACTTTGCAAACAAACATCCTGAATGGATACTGAGCATAGGTGGACAATGGAGATTGCAGTCACTCATACCTGATGAGCCTTCAGTTTGTGTGGAAGTCAAATTCCAGCACTGTTGAAACAAAGGAAAATATACTGCAGCAACTAATTTGATAATGTTTATTTATTGACTTGCAGATCTTCCATATTTAAAAGATATGAGAGAAATCCAGGATTTTCTGAATGGCTTTGTCCAAAGAGAACAGAGCTCTCCTGCATTCTAGTGTATGAAGACATTGTTCAGTCAGAGAGAAGTGAGGTTTTGGATAAAATATTGGAGGAATGGACTGATTCACATGGAACAGAGACATCACCTTGGGCAAAAGCTTTGGGTACATTCTCAAAACTATTCTGTTTATAAAAATTTGAGTATATGAAGCATAAACTACTAAAGCTTGCAGCTTGCTTACTCTGTGTGCTGATGACACTGCTATGAGAAAAAGTTTCCGGGTAAGGAACTTAATTTCAACAGTTACCAAAAGTTCAAAAGGAGATTTCATTAGTTAAGAACTACACTGAGGTCCCACTGAATAGAAAGGACTTTAAGTGGAGGTTGTAGGTGATAAAATCCTTTTATGAAGTTGGATACTACTGGATCATTAGAAAAAGGCTGACCTTGTGAATGGTGAGGATATGATGTTATAGTACTTAAAAGCATTCTTAAGGTTGATTTTAGTCCAGAATTGAAAAGATGAAACACTGAAGGGGCACAAACGTCAGGCAATTAAAAGGATCTTCTTTATGAGAGAGACACCAGAAGGAAAACAGTTTCCATTTGAAATTATAAGAGTATCTAGTTGGTTTCTTTGCTACCAATATAATTTGCTTTATTTATTTATTTAAATAATTTATATACCGGAGGTTCCTGTATAATATACATATCACCCCGGTTCACAAAGAACAGTAACTATCGCTACAAATAGCGGTTTACATAGAACAGAATAAACAAGAAGTTTTACATTGAACAAGAACTAAGTAAACAAGATTTTACATTGAAGTCAGCATGTGTAAATTTCTGAATGAAAAAAGGAAGAAAATAATAGATCTGAATAACTCGTTGTGGGCTTGAAAAAGACTTTTATTCGAGTTCTTGGCTCTAGGGAAAAGCTTGTTTGAAAAGCCAAGTCTTAAGTTTCCCTTTAAATGTAGAGTGGCATGGTTCCAAACGAAGGTCTGGAGGGAGCGAGTTCCAAAGTGAAGGGCCCGCTGTGGATAATGCACGTTTCCTCAGAACGGATTTCGCCGGTTGTGTGATTAGTCTGTTCTGATAGGCGCTTCTGGTTGGTTTCACAGATGTGTGTAATTGAATTTGAAATGTTAGGTTGAGAGGTGCGATGTTGTGTAAGGCCTTATGTATCATCATTAAAGACTTGAACTGGATCCTGCATTTAATCGGAAGCCAGTGGAGATGGTGGAGAATAGGGGTGATATGATCTCTATGACACCAGAAGGATATGATACCAGAAGGAAAACAGTTTCCATTTGAAATTATAAGAGTATCTAGTTGGTTTCTTTGCTACCAATATAATTTGCTTTACTTTGAAGGGTAAGGCATGACAATTACTACTTTGCTCTCAATATCCATACTGAGAGTGTAGAAACTGAAGGTTGGAATGGAAACGGCTTTGAGCTGTTAGAAGATCTGGAAATACTTGAAAGTGAATTGGTGAAGCTATCGCTAGCTTTGAAGCCAAGGAAACCAGATTTGACCAGGATAAAAAAAGAGCTATTAGAATAATTGTTCCCTTGTCCTTTCTTAAATTTATAATCATTTTTGATATGAGAAGACTTGAAGGGTACACATATCAAATCACATATATCGTTCCATGGATTGAACATCAGAGCTTCAAGTGATCTCTTGGAGCAATAAGAATAAGCTATGCTGGGTCAGACTAAGGTCCATTAAGCTCAGCATCCTGACTCCCACAGTGGTCAATCCAGGTTGCAAGTGTTCAGCAGATCTCAAAGGACATCTATTTCCAGTTACTCATGCTCAGGGATAGCAATAGTTTTCTTTAATCTACCTGGCTAATAACGTGTTAGGGACTTTCCCTCCAGAAACTTGTCCAAATGTCTTTTAAATTCCACCTTGCTAGTCGCCTCGACTATGTCATCTGGCAAGGGATTCCATAGGTTGATTGCGTGCTGAGTGAAATAGTACTTTCTACAATTTGTTTTAAATCTGATGGTTGTTAGTTTCATGGCGTATCCCTTTGTTTTAATATTTTTTTGACATGACAAATAACCGTTCTCTAATTACCCATTCCACCCACTCATGATTTTACAAACTTCTATTATGTCCCCTCTCAGCTGACTTTTTTTTCCCAAGCTGAAGAGCCCTAGCCTGTGTAGCTTCTCATCATAAGAGTTCTTCCATCCCCTTTATCAATTTTATCGCCGTCCTCTACATCTTTTTGCTGTGTCTGAGATGGGGCAACCAAAACTCCACACAGTACTTAAGATACAGTCACATCATGGCTTGTTACAGAAGAAATATGATATTTTGTTCCTTTTTAGATCATTTAAGACACTCTGCACTTTATACAAATTAATATATGGTGAGCAAGTGGTCTGGTTTAACGCAGCAATTCGGCTTCATGTGCCCCAAAGAAATCTAAGGTCTGCTAACAAAGGCCTACTTTCAATACCTACTTTACAATCCGCCCATCTTAGCCAAGTTAAAGAAAGAGCTGTCTCGCTCGCGGGGCCTGAATTATGGAATGCATTGCCTATAAAGCTGAGATAACAAGCTGATTTTAAGAAGTTCAAACGGGAACTAAAAACCTGGTTGTCTGAGAAGGCATATATGGCTGGAAAATGAGGTAGCGTCCTATTTTTAACTTTTAACATTCTTTATTTTCATTTTTATCTGTTTTAGTCCTTTTACTATTTTATAATAGTTTTTTATCCCATTATTATTCACAATTTAGGTTTTAATTGTTTATTAGTTTTGTATGTATTTATCCTATGTATTTTAAAAAGCCGTAAACTGTTGTGATGGCTCGTCTGAATGATGGTATAGAAAATTTGATCAATAAATAAATAAATTCCCAATATGCTATTTGCTTTTTTGACGGCTGCTACACACTGAGCTGAGGATTTCCACAAGGACTCCAAGGTCCTTTACCTGGATGGTGATTCCGAATACAGAAGTCAGCATTGTGTACTTGTAGTTGGGATTATTTTTTATATGTACATAATTTTGCAGTTGTCCACATTACATTTAATCTGCCATTCAGTTGCCCAGTCTCCTTGTCTCACAAGGTCCCTCTGCAATACCACTGCTGTTTTAACAACTTTGAATAATTTTGTCATCCTCAAATCTGATCATCTCACTCATTCCCTTTTCCAGATCATTTATTAATGTGTTAAAACAGCTCAGGTCCTAGTACTGATCCCTGTGGAATTCCACTAATGATCTTTCTTCATTTAGAACACTGACCACTTAGTCCAATCCTCTGTTTTTTGTCTTTTAACCAGTTACCAATCCACAATAGGACATTGTAATTTCCTGAGTATCATCTCATGGGGGACTTTCGTCAAATGCCTTTTGAAAATCCAAATATACTTTGTCAACCAGCTCACCTTTATCCACGTTTATTTACATCTTCGAAAAAATATAAGAAATAGACATGGCTTACTGAGGAAGTCAAGCTATAAAGCCAGGGATATGGAGTTTGGCTTCTCAAGACAACCATGTTCCTTGGGACCAAAGAACATTGAGATGGGTTCCCTAACCATGAGGAGATGCATCAGTAGTTAGTATCTATTGTACTTGCATAGGATGAAAGGACTAAACGCAAACAAGGTTTGATGGTTGTATTCACTAGTGCAATAATGAAAGATATTTGGAAAGAAATATTTTTTGTGACGCAGGATGTAGAAGCTGGCTACAACAATGTTTGAGATGTCACTGAGGTTGTTTTATGTTTGGACTACAAGAGGAAGAACATTTAACATAGCTGTCCTAACATTCTCATGAAAGATCTAGTTGTGACTGCTGACTAGATATTTCCTGTATCATATTTATCAAGGTGTTCATTCTCTGAACTGGAAGATATGTTTTACCTTATTTGATATCCAAATTGGCTCCTATGAATTCAAGCTGATGCTCTGGGTTCAAAGGAGTATTTTCGAAATTCACAATGAATCCCACAAATTTCAATATCTTGATCACAAAGCATGCTGCACTGAGTTTCTGTAACAAGTGCTTGACATTAGCCAATTGTCCAAGTATGGAAAAACTAACACTGTTTTTCCTGAGATGGCTGGCCAACACTGCTAGGCAATTTGTGAAAACTCTCGGCACTGCTGCGAGACCAAAGGGAAGGTCCCAGTATTAAAAATAATTTTCTAGAAAGAACCGTATTTTCTGTGTAACTTGTGGAAGGCATGTGCATGTAAGCATCCTTGAATTGTTAGCCAATCCCAGATCTCTAAAAGTGGAAGGCCAGAACCTAAAGAGTACATTCTGAATGTCTCTTATTAGGCATTCAAATCTCTGAGGTACAATATGGGATGATGACCCCTTGACTTTTTCAGAATGAGGAGATATGAAGAAGAAAATCCTTTTCCTTTTTCCAAAGGAAGGCCAGTTCTATTGCATGAAGTAAAATTTTGTAGTTCTTTCTTGATCTGATGGGTGGTGAGCAAGAGAGCGTTCAAAGCAGAAGAAAATGAAAAATTTAGATTATATCCATTGATTATTTTCAGTGCCCAACTGTCTGAAATAGTAAGGGTCCATTGAAATGGAAGAACTGGAGGCTTTCCCCTACTGGAAGGTTTAGAAAGCTGTAGTCAAAAACTGGGATTCAGTTTTTGTGGCAACTGCTGATATTAGACTAAGGCCTCTCTCTAACTCAAGATCTACTTTGCAGTATCTGCGGCTCAGTCTGATGTTGTGGGAGTATATATTGTCTATACTACTACTATGGGTTGATATCTCCTTCAAGAACAGTGATATTGTTTCCTGTAAGGTGGTTGTTGGTTCCTCCTCTGTCAGGACTGATCATTTGTAGTTGTTGACAAGATTTGGAGAACAGAGCAATGACCTTTTATAAGATCAACTGCTTTTAGTTTATCGCCAAACAAAGGACTATCAGCTAGCTTCTCATGTACACCTTCTCTAAGCCCCTCAGCTTATAACTAAGCAAGTCTTTTTGCTCCTATGGCTATTGCTGAAGACCCCAGAAGTTGTATCAAGGAATCATATACTGTTTGGTGCACTCTTCAGCTTCACTGAAATTGAGTGAACTTGTATGGATCCTGTTGATCTAAGCTCTGGGTGGCCTCTTATTTATTGTAAAGTAATGTACCTGAATTGTACCATCTGCAACTTATGAGTCACAATTCTGGACTGCAACATTACTGCTTAAAAAACTTTACCAATTTTAGTCAGAAGCTTAGATTTCTTAAGTGAAGGGGATACTAAAGAAATTCTTAGATTTTTGTTCTTTTCATAGTTGCTTCCACCAAAGATTCTTGAAGTAGCTGTAGTTTAGTGTGATTCAGCATTGTTGAGCACTGTACTGAAGATCTATATTTTTTGCCACTGATGGACCTGACAGAAGAGTCCTCCAACAAATTCTGAAATGCTTTGTGAACTGGAACAGCTTTATTTTGTTTTGGTGGCTGTGCAAACCTCAAAACTCGACATTCTTCTATTTGTTGTGAATTATCCAATTTAAATGGTATGGATTCAGCCATCTTCTGAATAAATGCTGGATATAACACACCCTCTGGTGGAGAACTTCTGGGAAGTTCTGGAGAAGGGTTGAAGGGCAACTCAGGTGAGTTATCTAAAGAATGAAAAGAATCACACATTTGAATAAACAGAAGATTCTAAGTTAGACAAACTACTGGGACAGACATATCCCTTGAAGAAAGGAGTTAGATGTTTTTGTAATTACAGAAAGGATAATTTTTAAAAACTTTTTATAAGGATTAATTGAAAATTGTGACTAGAGCCGAGATGACAATATTTATTTATTTATTTAATTGCTTTTATATACCGACATTCGATCGAGATATCACATCGGTTAACATGAAACAAGAAACCAAAGATTTCAAAGATTAGTTCCAAAAAAGGATCTAGAGTAGATGTGGATCATACCTTTGACATACAATTTAACAGAAAATGTGATCAAATCATTTTATACAAACATGTGACATTCTGGAAGATGAAGCAGAGGAAGTTCAGCCTGTTTAACTAGACTCTGGAACCAAAACAGAAGGAGACTTCTTTTGAGTTGAGAAAGAACAATGCTTATGTTTTATATCAGTGCTGACTTTTGGCACTGTGACAACTATCAGCATAGATAATGAAGATAGTGCCGATGAGTGCTGTGCCAAAGTTTCTGTGTTGAAGTCCTACATGCATTGTGGCCTACTAGGAAGATGCTGTCTCTTGACAGACAGTGCTGTGGGAGGAAGAGGGTGAGGAAGATTTCTCTCCCTCATACAGTCGGCAGAATTAGAACTTTTTCCTCAAACCTTAGAAGACTGACCCTGTTGGCACACATTTTTTTGATTTGAATCTTCCATTTCAGATGGGAAGATAAGTCATACTTCAATTTCATATTTCTATATGCCTGGGCCTGAGAGATCCACACTGAGAAAAGTTGCAAGATGGAATTTGTCAACAGATGTCCCCCGTACAGGGCACATTCATGATCAGGCACATCCTCTTGAAGGCTGCTGGCCTGCAACTATGCACGCCTTTGATCCCATACAGAAATCGAAGTCCTGGCAGTAGCATCATCACTTTGAAAATGGAAAAGATAAGGTGTCTCACATTCCTTTATGTATTTCACTGCTTGCCAGAAGACCACCTGGTCTGGGTCTGATGATTCCATCAAGGGTTTTAGCCTCTGGACACATTTGGGCAAACAGTGCATCTTATAGAGTTGGGGAGCCATAATCTGGGCACTCAGCATAGAACCTGGAAGACTTTCTTCTGAAATGCATCCAAAACCCTCAGATCATTCCATCAGGACATGAGAGTGAGCAGGACTGCACTTAGAGCACTTCAATGCAAATTCCACCACTATGGAGTGGTGCAGTAATTGGACTGCCCCAAATTCAGTGGAGACCTGCACTCTATTTTTCGAGTCCAGTTTCTAGACCATTGGAAGGCGCAATGTAGGTGCTCACCATATGCTTATATGAAGGTACTGAAGAAGTATGTGAACAAAGATAGCCACAGAATCCACTGAAGATTGAAGAAACTTAAAGAGCCCAAAGACATTTGAGCTCAGGTCTTTTTCTTTCTTGACAGAATCTTTGCTAGCTTATCCAAGTTACTGGAGTAACAAGAGTTACTCCAGAGGGGAAATATGCTTTGGTAAGTCTGGAAAGAGATCACATAGAATCTCCATGGAGTCATCTTCATTCCCTAACCATAGAGGAATACTAAACCACGACCCTGATAATGATAAAGCTGATGGAAGCAGAGAACCCACTGCACCAAAGGGGAAACATATTGGAGAAACTCCGAGCACAAAAAGTACACTACTACACCTTCCGTTTCAAGAAGAGACTTCCTTACAGGAGAAGAATCCACCATCCCATGGTGAGGACTTACTCCCACTGCTAGAAGCTTTGGGAAAATTCTCTTCATCTTGATCAGGAGAGGTTCTAATCTGCCTCTTCTGTCCTCAGAGCTTAAAAGGCAAAACACATTTTTCACTAGCTCCGGTAACTGGACTATTACTGATTGGGGAACCCTTTATTTATTTACAGTTTTCTTTATTTCGTCTTTGAGCTAGATTTGAACGAGACTTCAGAAACCTGGATCGGCTCACCCTCAATCCATATTGCAGGTAAAGCTGACGGGAAACCTGGTGCCATAGCTGCTCCTGTTGTAAAGGTAGCCAGCTCTGAGGTGTTCTGTGCTGGTTGCATCAACAATTACTATCAACTAGCACCTTGCCAGTGGCTCTTTCAAAGCCATGACATCCAACACAGGATACTTGGATGTAGGTGCTAAAACACACTGCTCCGAAATCACTGATAAGAGCCATGAGCTGCCGTACCAAGCGTGTAGACTGCACCTTGGAATGTAAACTCTGCGCTAACACCCTGGGTCCAGATAAAACAGATGGCTCAGCAACATGGGGAATCTTCTTAACAATGAATGAAGACAACACTTGCACTGATGAGGTTTGTGTCAAGGAGGGCCCACTCCAATGGAGACCTATGCCAATGGTGCCTAACTTCTCTTTGGCTCTGAGGGGGATGGTTCCAAAATGGGTCCCCTATGCTGCTTAGGCACATTTCTCTGCACCATACTCAAACCTTGACCTAAAGCGGATCTGGAGGCCGGCATCACTTGGAGGTTGGTGAGTTTCCACATACTTGTGGGACCAAGAAAGTTTTTAGAACTTAAAAGTACTGTTTAAGGGGCTGCCGAGGCAGTGACAGAAAAGAAAGCAATGAGGTAAACAGCACCAAGCGCCCCTAAGCAATGAAGTAAACAGCATCTAGCGCGCCTAAGTTTGAAAGAAATTCAAGAGAGACTGGGACATGTCCATGCAATAGCTTGGTTGAACTGATGAGCTCACAAGGCAGCATGTGTGTGTGGGAACTCCAGCACATGCTCAGTGAAGTCTTTACTGAGCTCTGACAACTCAGTCCATATTGGTGCCCTCAGATGACATTACTCCATGCATAATGGTTAATTCATGTGTTTGTCAATAGAGAAACAAAAGTTACTAATAGTGAAACTGGATGTTGCTTACCAGTTGAAACTGTGGAATCTGGGGCAGTTGGCTCAGCATAGCAATCTGTTGAGGAGAAAGCTGGAGTCCCATATTGAAGAGACCTGGATTCAAGCCACTATTTGGGAATTGTTTAAGCATGGAAGCAGAAACCTACATGGAACAGACAGCCACAAAAATATATTAAGTAAATTTCTTTTTGTCTGCAAAGCTTGACAAGAACAATATTTCTTACCTGATGATTTGAGTTCTCAGTTTCTCCAGAACAGTCTAGAGCATGAGATGTTTTCTGGTTCAGTAAATAGAGACAGAACATTTGCAGCAGGTGAGCTTTTTTTCTGATCAATAGTCCCAGTATGCTACTCTGTTGCAGTTAATTTTCCAAAGCTGAAAAATAACTTTTTTACCTTACCCTAGTCATTAATCCTAATTGTCACCTTTATACTTTTCACTGTGTTCAATTAACTATAGTAAAGATCTATACTTGCTATACAAAACTAAATCTGTATATAGTGTCTTGCAGTGTTCATTTAACCCGAATATTGGTCATATGAAGTACAAAAGTTCACAACTGATGAATCAGATTTTCAAATAAACATCTGCTTCATAAAGGTGTGACTTATCGATGAATTTTAATGCTCACTATTAGCAGTGAGATAAGACTCCTATATTGTGAAATATTGGGCAAGTTTCTTATAACTGACATTTTGGCACAAAGTGCATTTCTTCTCTAATGCTTTCATTATATGATTTTATAATTAGGTTGTGAGTGTGTGAGTGGTATGTATGAAATTTTTTTTTAAATAATTATTCATAACATATCTGTTAATACATATTGAACATTTCCCAAAAACATAAAATTGAATAAATGCTGTTTAGTTATAACAAGTTTTCTTTATTTTTCATACACACACACACATATATATATAGTGTTTTAAAACAATTTTTTTTTATTTCAAGTACTATGAGGGGGACTCATGTTATGCTATTTGTAGTTTTCTATTTTTGTTGAGACCCTATTTGTATAAGTAGGTCGCCAATTATTTGATATTTCTCTCTCTCTCTCTATCTATACTAATAAACGAAGCTTGACCGACGTGCCGCAAATGCGCAGTAGAGAGCAGCTCTACTGCGCATGCGCGCGCAGCGTGTCAGGAAAAAAAATGGCGCCTGCTCCTTAGAAGCAGGACCGGCAGCGAGCAGGACCGGCGGCGGTGGCGGCGACGACGACGACGACGACGACGACGACGAGCAGTAGTTGTGGCGGCGACGCGCGCGCGCGCCAGGGAGGAGCAATAGTGGCGGCGACGCGCGCGCGTACGAGAGAGAGAGGCAGGAGGAGCAGTAGCGGCGGCAGCGTGCGAGAGGCAGGGAGGAGCAGTAACGGCAGCGGCGCGCGCGCGGGAGGGACAGCCCCTGTCTGCTGGTTGTGGATGAGCTGGGAGGAGAGTGAGGTGGGAGGGAGGGGGGGGGGAGGGAGGAGAGTGGAGGTGGAGGGAGTGGGGAGAGTGAGGTGGGAGGGAGGGGGGGAGAGTAGGTAGGGGAGGGAGGGAGTGAGGTGGGGAGAGAGGAGGAGAGAGGAGGGAGGTGGGGGGAGGGAAGAGAAGCGGATTTGGGGGATGTTAGAGGTGTAGGGGTAGGTAGTGAGATCGATCGGGCAGGTGTGGGGGGCGGTGAGAGAGCGAGCGGTGGGTGGGGAGGGCTGTGGAAAGGAAATGGACCAAAAAAAAAAATTTTAATGTAGCCCGTTGTTACGGGCTTAACGGCTTGTATATATATATATATTTATGATGGACAATACCCATCGGTTGGTGGTAATTGGGTGCCAGTTGGCTGCGACGTGGCAGAGGCAGCCTCCCACTGGTAAGTTGGGTTGTGGGGACGGGGGACGGACTGTTGCTCTCTGGATGAGTCAAAAACCAGCTGCAGGTCCAGCTTGGGGAGCTGGCTGCACTCTAGGAGTTCTCTTGACGAGTTTGGCCTCTGAGGGGGCCGAGCTGTCCGAGCCCGGGATGCAGGAGGGTAGTACCTTCGTGGTCTGTAAAATTGTTTCCTAGTGTTCCTACATGGGCCCCTGCGGGCTCTGGAAGGGGCATCTGAGGTGATAGTGGATAGCTGAAGCAGGGTTTCATGATGATCCTTAAGCTGGGCCACTGCGTCCTAGATTTTGTCCCCAAACAAGTTCTCTCCTGTACAAGGGAGATCAGTTAATTTGTCCTGCACCTCTCTGAGTATAGATCCGAGGCTTTGAGCCAGGCCCAGCGTCTGGCACTAATTCCGGCTGCAGAGACTCTGGACGCTGTCTCGAAAGAGTCATAGGCTGCTCTGATCTCATGTTTCCCCACCTCTAATCCTTTCTGGAGGATGGATGTTAGGCCCTCTTGGAATTGCTAAGGTAGGGTTTCTGAGAATTCCTGGACTTGCTTCCAGAGATTCCTGTTATAGTGGGTCATGTAGAGTTGGTACGCTGCTATGCAAGCAACTAACATCAACCCTTGAAACACTCTGTGCTCTAAAGCATCCAATGCTTTCTGTTCCTTTCCAGGAGGGGCAGATTCCACAACCACAGAATGGTGGGGCAATTGGCTCTTTTGAAATCCCAGAACTTATAGCAGGTACGTGGCATCGGTCTTTCTATTGACTGGAGACACAGTACTTGGGTGTTCCCCAGAGGCAGTGCAAGAGGTCGAGAAGAACTTTGTGCACTGGTATTGCGTAACCTCTTTTGGGGCATCTACAAATTGTAAAACCTCCAGCATTTTGTGCCGAGCGTCGTCCTCCGTTACAAGTTGGAAAGGAATAGTTTCAGACATCTCCTTGACAAAACTGACAAAGGAGAGGTCCTCCAGAGGGAATGATGCCTTTCTTCCAGGGGCAAAGGCTCAGAGAAATTCCTCAGAAGCTTGTGAGGAGTGGTCAGAGGATGCATCGACCCATGGATCATAGGGAGTCTCCTCTTCACCAACCAGACCTCCAGATGGAGGGAAAACACCAAGCCAGAGAGGGCGGGAAGGCGGTACCAATGGATGGTGAGGTGGCATCGAGGCAGGTGGCACCGGCTTCGAAGGAGGCGGTGCCGACACTAAGGACACCGAGGTTAGTGAGGTGCGCTGAGGCACCGATAGACCTGATGGCCCTGGAATGGGTTCCGGCATTGGCAGGTCCCATGCAGGGGCTGGGCCAGGGGCCGAATCTTCCTCCTCCAAGGAACCCATAATTGGAATCGGAATCAGGGTGAGGGGCATCGGTGGTTGACTCTGTGCAAACGGATCCGATGGAGTGGGTTGAGTCAGTAGGGCACCGATGAGGGTGTCCAAACACTTGAGGAGCGGTTCCAACATTGAGGGTGCAGGTTCCGGTGCCGATTGTAAGCCCCGGGAGGGCATTCAGCACTGCCTGTTGAATTAATCAGTCCAATTCCTCCCTAAAGGCTGGAGTGGATAACACTGCACCTGAGGTAGGAGGCAGGCTAGGCGTTCCCGAAGCCTGCACAGGAGTTCGTGAGGGAACACCTCAGGGTCCTGGGTCCAGAGGAGGCTGGGGGTTCCTCTCCCCAGACCATCTTCAGGGGCAGCTCGATCAAAGCTGATGTTGCTGTGGTGTCGGTGCCGGCACTGGATGGGGATGCACGTCTGTGCCGATGACTATGTTTCCCACAGTGCTCAGCCCGCTCTTTCTCTGGCACAGAGGACGAAGACACAGGTTTTGGAATGGGTCGACATCGGTGACCCGTTGCACGGTCCCTTCCTGGCGGGGTGACAACAGAGAGGGGTCCGGAGGTAGATGGGCCTCCTTGACTCAGCACACCCTGCACCGGAGTTGATGGAGCAGAGCGTTTTGAGGCAAAAAAATGCTCCATCTTTTCCAGTCGGGCGCGCAGGCCTTTGGGGATCATCTGCACACAACTTGGACAGCGACGGATGTCGTGGGAAGGCCTGAGGCACAAAACAGACATCGTGCGGGTCCATTATGGACATAGTCCGCGGACACTCGGGGCACTTCCTAAACCCGGTTGCTATGTTGAAAAAAAGTGGCACAGTGGCTGTCAGACCACAAAGGGTATGTCGCTGGGAACCGACCGCAAAATGCGGAACGCACTTACCGAGCGTCTGAGGAGGCGGAGTGCGATGGAGGACCCTGGTGAGGGGGAGAAATGAAGATAAACTTCAAATTTTCCGTGAGGAAAGTTGAGGAAAATTCTCAGAGCTCCTAAAAACAGCGAGGCAACTGCTGCGTGGAAAAAAAAAAAAAGACTGAACGGGGACCCCGTGTGGCCACTGGGTTAGTGGCATGCTGGGCATGCGCAGTGTGCCAGTCAAAGTTCTAGATATTTTGACAAAAGTATTCCGTGACAGGGCTCCATCTGATGTCACCCATCTGTCCTCTGTGAGGACTACCATCCTGCTTGTTCTGGGAGAAAGTTTTTTTTTTCTTTTAAATGGGTTATTGCTGCTCATGCAGATTACCCTTTATCTTCAATTCCAGACTTTAACCACTAGAGATCCTCTGTATTCATCCCAAGCCCTTTTCAATGAACTTGGTAGTTGGCTCAGAGAGAAAGGAGGAGGAATTTTTTTTCTCTGAGGACATTATTGTTGGCTGGCTGAGAGAGATAAGGGGGGGGGGAGTGTATTTTTTTTTTAACATCTTTAGAAAATTTTAAAGTGACAGATCGGCTAGCTGCAGGGATGACCCATCACATTAAAGGGCAGGTGGGGGAAGGAGTATATTCCCCATCCCTTGCTCTTTAATTTTCAGGGGGCCCCCCTCACTCTACTAGTCTGCAGAATTTAAGGAAGTTAGATAGCCGCTCCTTGGAATTCAAAAGTTTTATAATGGAGAAATTACTTACCTGATAATTTCGTTTTCCTTAGTGTAGACAGATGGACTCAGGACCAATGGTATAGTGTACTCCTGATAGCAGTTGGAGATAGATCAGATTTCAATCTGACGTCAGCCCTAGTACATATACCCCTGCAGGATGCTATGCTCTTCAGTATTCTCTTCGAAAAGCAATTGTGGATGTGTGTGTGACTGAATAACGATTAACTTGGTTAACTTTAACTTATTTTATTTTATTTATTTATTTAAGGCTTTTATATACCGATGTTCCTGTACTAGTACATATCACGTCGGTTAACTTGAACTGGTTGATGTGGATATAGCTGGAGACCACCAGTGCACTCAACCGAGAAACACAGACACCTGGTAGGTATGGGTGTCCTAATTAGAGGGAAGCTTGGCTTACCCGTGTTTGTCTTACTCTCAGGGATTGTCCCCCAAGGTTTCCGTGATTGTCGGCAGCCGTGGGCGGGATGCTGAGTCCATCTGTCTACACTAAGGAAAATGAAATTATCAGGTAAGTAATTCCTCCATTTCCTAGTGTGTAGATGGACTCAGGACCAATGGGATATATAAAAGCTACTGCCGAACCGGGTGGGAGGCTGCCCGTGGCCCACTTAGTACTGCCCTTGTGAATGCTGTGTCCTCCCAAGCCTGAACATCCAGGTGGTAGAACCTAGAGAAGGTATGACTGGAGGACCATGTCGCCGCCCGACAGATCTCGGCGGGTGACAGCATTTTGGTTTCCGCCCAGGACACTGCCTGGGTTCTAGTGGAATGGGCCTTGACTTCTAGAGGTGGAGGCTTGCCTGCCTCTACATAGGCCGCCTTGATAACTTCTTTGATCCAGCGGGCTATGGTTGCCCATGAGGCCACTTTCCCTTGTTTCTTCCCGCTGTGAAGGACGAAGAGGTGGTCCATCTTTTGTACGGATTCCCACCTTTCCAGATATCGGAGTAGGAGTCTGCCGATGTTAAGATGGCGAAGGCGGCGAGATTCTTCTGAGTCCTTGTGCTCGTCTGGTGATGGCAGCGACATGGTTTGGTTTAGATGGAAGGGAGAAACCACTTTTGGGAGGAAGGAGGGGACCGTGCGTAGCTGTATGGATCCTGGTGTGAACCTGAGGAAGGGTTCTCGACAGGACAGTGCTTGAAGCTCGGAGATGCGACGGGCCGAGCAGACTGCCACTAGAAATGCAGTCTTCAATGTTAGTAGTCGGGGGGACAGACCACGGGTGAGTCTGAAGGAGGCTCCTGCTAGGAAGTCTAGGACTAGATTGAGATTCCATAAAGGTACCGGCCACTTTAGGGGTGGTCAGATCTGTTTGACCCACTTTCAGGAAGCGGGAGACGACCGGATGAGAGGCTATGCTGCCGCCCCCCACCTTAGCTCTGTAGCAGGCCAACACGGCCACCTGCACCTTGGAGTTGAGACACAACCCCTTCTGTAAGCCGTTCTGCAGGAATTCCAGAATCGTGGGAATTTTGACTGTCCGCGGGAGGATGTCGTGGTCTTCACACCAGGCTTCGAATATTCTCCATATTTGTATGTAGGTTAGAGATGCGAAAAACTTGCGTGCTCGGAGCAGAGTGTCAATCACCGCCCCCGAGTATCCGCTCTTCTTCAGGCATGTCCTCTCAATGGCCAGACCGTAAGAGAGAATAGAGTTGGGTCTTCTTGGAGGATCGGGCCTTGTTGGAGCAGATCCCTGTGAGGAGGTAGAGGGAGAGGGCTCCCTGTCAGTAGTCTTCGCATGTCTGCGTACCACGGCCTTCTTGGCCAGTCCGGGGCAACTAGAAGTACTGGTCCCCTGTGGTGTTCTATCTTGCGGATGATTCCACCCAGTAGTGGCCATGGTGGGAAGGTGTATAGCAGGATTCCTGTGGCCAGGTCTGGACGAGAGCATCTATCCCTTGGGATTGTGGTTCCCGTCTGCGACTGAAGAAGTTGGGAACTTGGGCGTTTGCCCAGCTTGCCAGGAGGTCCATGGCTGGTGTTCCCCAGCGGTTTACTATCAACTGGAAGGCTGTGTTCGACAGCCTCCATTCCCTGGGTCTAGACTTTCTCTGCTGAGGTAATCCGCAGTGATATTGACTTTTCCTGCGATGTGGGCGGCTGAGATCTCTTGTAGATTTGATTTCGCCCACGCCATTAGGGGGTCTATTTCCAGGGACATCTGTTGGCTTCTGATTCCTCCCTGGCGGTTGATGTAGGCCACTGTTGTGGCATTGTCCGACATGACTGACCAATTCGCCCCAGAATCTGTGGCTGAATTATAGGCAGGCTAGCCTGACTGCCCGTGCTTCCAGTCAGTTGATGTTTCATCACGACTCTTCCTTGTCCCATTGCCCCTGGGCGGTCAGTTCCTGGCAGTGGGCTCCCCACCCTCGTAGACTCGCATCCGTGGTGAGCAGGATCCAGGTCGGCGGGGATAGCCTGTGCGGCTATTCGAGCCTCAGGGACCGGAGACTTTTAAGAAGTTTTCTACCTTACCTTGTCTCGGCGTTTCCCGGTCTCATTCCGGGCGGTCTCCGGCTGCGGGGGGAGAGGGAAAAGTACCTTCACTGCCATGCTCGAATTTGCACCCGCTGCCTCTCAGCTGCACCTGATGCCGGGGGCTAAGTCCACACCAGGGGCCAGCTGCTGGACCGAGACCTACCTCTGAGGGATCATGGAAATCACCTCAGGAATCTCAACTGGGGGAGGGACCCGTAGGTATCACCGCAGGAGGGCAGGGCTCGTCTGTAGAGGTAAGTTTTCTTCTTTGTTTTCGATTTCTTTGGTTAGAATACTCTAATGCTGTGCAAGCGTGTATAGAGTCCCGAACTGCTATGGAGACGGAAAATACTGAAGAGCATGGCGTCCTGCAGGGGTATATGTACTAGGGCTGATGTCAGATTGAAATCTGATCCGTCGCCAACTGCTACCAGGAGCACACTATACCCATTGGTCCTGAGTCCATCTGCTACATGCTAGGAAAACATTGCTTTAGTCTATGCAAAAGCTACACATACTTCCTATAGTGGCCAGTTTCTCTAGCACATAGAATAGTTCTTTAAATTGATTGCTTTCACTTTTAACTAATTTTGAGGGCTCTCTGAATCACTCTTTTACTGCATTTACTTAATTTTTAGCTATTTAGCAGCCTCTCTCAAACAATTACCTTATTTCAGTTTGTCTCTTGCATTTTCTGCTGTACAGATAAATCCACGCACCACTCATGACTTTCATAATGGCTTTCACGAACAGTAAACATTCTGTGCTATTTTAGCACAGCACACCATGCTGCCATTTATGCTGTCAGTTCCACTCACTATATTGCTAAGCTTTAAAAAGATAAGGGCATGTTTATGGTATGCTAATGGCCAGGCATTATTTAATTTAGCCATGGCATTCTACACAAAACACTTCTTCACACTTTGCTCTCTGGATCGTAGGAGATTTCCATTAACATTTTCAAAGATCCTCTCTTGATTTTCCTTCTGCTGTGAAAGAACCAAAAAGTGGATCTGAGCAGTAGTTCTGGGATATTTATCAGATAGTGGCTCACCTGCTATAAAAGTTGTTCTGTCTCATATGCTGGTTGGAAGACATCTCACATTCTGGACTGTTCCAGTTGAATTATCTACAATTGCACCATATTATGACGACCAAAGAAGGGACACCCAGTGGAATCAGCCTAAATTTCTCATTTTTTAGGCCAGGTGAAGTCCTTAAAGTTTCAGATCATTTGCTGGCCAAGACTGTATATGTAGTATAGTTGGACCACGCAGGCCTTATCTGCCATTAACAGGCATACATTACATACAAACACTATACCTCTCCCAAATAAAGGGATTCTGTATGATCTTCAAACAAATTTTAGAATTTGTCAAATCAATATGCTTCATGAATTGTCAAGGTGACTGTAGACATTAGTGAAACACTATAAAGTGATATAAAAAATACAGCTACAATTTTAAATCCACTCCTTCCCCCCTTGTACAAAGTACAGATGCCTAGATAGATGTAAGTTTAAAATTGACAGGATGATCAAAAACCTGCTTCTAAAAAAGGACCAGTGTGCTTTTTATCGAAATATATTTCAGACTAGCCCCTTCCTGCTCTTACACCACTGTTGTACATGCGATGCTTGACCTAATGCTTTTTAGGCCTGCGCTAGCTGCATCGGGGCAGAGTCAGCCCCTGAAGAGGAGGAGTCGGGGTGTCACCTGGGCCGATTCTGTGCAGACAGTGAAACAGTAAGATGCTGTATCACTGCCTAGTTTGCACCGAATAACTACACCGTTTATGGTGTAGTTATTCGGTGCGATGCCGGCAGCGATCACACCATGGAGGTGCGATTGCTGCCAGCTAGTGCAGGACCGCTCCTCCGTTAGCGCCGGGATTCACTAAGCCTTGCGGCATTAGTGAATCCAGGCCTTAGTATGGCCTTTTGCTTATAAAATTTTAAAACAGTGTAATACAATATAGTATGTTAAAAAAAAAGTTTTTTTTTTTTTTTTTTTAAATGGAACACTTATTTTAAGGCTTACAGGAAACACTTGATATAGCTCAAAGCCATGGCTCACTTAATGGTTACATATCACTTCTATAAAATCCTTTTAAGATGAATACACTAAACTTAGGGTCTCCTCTGGTCAGTATTTGGCTGGCCTGGCCAATTTGATTAAGGAATGCCAGTGACCAGCATTCTACAAACCACTTGCTTCTCAACAGCAGAAATCTCTCTCGATTCATGGACCTCCAAGCCTCTCTCCATAAACCACACAATCTCCTACAGGGTTCTTCTCTTCCTCTCCACCATACCCATGCCAGTGCTGACCTCTTCATGCTCAGACTTTATCCTTCACCTATCTCCTTCCCCCTGCTGAACTTCTCTCTATTAAAGCGGGTCTGTTCTTGGATCTGTATGTGGCAGCAGGTTGTGAAGGAGCATGGACCAGGGACTGAAGTACAAAGGAGACAAAGGGTCCTAGCATTGTGCATTAGGTCAGTCCCTAGCCTGCGTTCCTACACAACCTGCTTCTTCCACAGTAGGATCTAGGACTGAAACAGCTTCATGAGAGGTTTGTGGGTTTGGAGAGATAGAGAGGTGGCCCAGGATAGGGTGTGGCCTTTTTAGTGGTGATTGAGTAATCAATCCTAACTAAGCTTCACTAAAGTCTTATCCTAAAAAATGAAATCAGTGTTCATGAAATTATAAAAAATATGCTAGAAGTCAGCAATGAAAGTTTGTTTTGTTGATATACTACGTACTATATTTCAACAATAAGTTAAGAAAATGTGCTTTTTTTTTTTGGAAGTCAATGTCAGAAGAGTACAACTCATGCAACAGTGCACCATAACCTATAGGTCTAGCATACCTGTGGAGAAAGGAACTGGGGAGGCACTTGCGCCCGGAGACTGGGGGAAGAATTTAAAGGCTGCATCGGAGTATGCATGCCTCTGGATTGTGCCACGCTGTTTCCAAACAAACCATGATTGCTAGCCTGCAAAACAGTATTAAATGCAATTTAATAAAGTTTCTTATATTATTATTAAGTAAACAGAAAAGGAACAATCAATTGACTCAAAGGTTAGAAGTAGGTGCTCATAGAAGAGAGACATGGGTTTCAAATGCTGTCAAGTATTATAAGGCATCTATGGGAATTGTAGAGACAAGAAAGAAAATTTGCTTACCTGTAACAGGTGTTCTGAAGACAGCAAGATAACTGGTCACATGTGTGGGTGATGTTATCCAACTGCACCAAGGAGAAGCATCTTCCAAAGCCTATTGAAAAAGCTTTTCTGAGCATGTGTGGGATTTTCTGTTAAGCTACTCTCTTCATAAAGGAAAGTATGTGTAATTGGTTATCCTGTGTTATTGGAGAACACCTGTTATAGATAAGCAACTTTGCTTTTTCCAAGGTCAAGCAGGATAGATCAGTCACACGTGGGAATTCTTAGCTAATCACACAGTAGAAAGGAATCCTTTTTTCAGGGTTGCTTTCAACAAAAAAACAAAAAACAAAATAGACGAATCAACCATCAACAGGCCAAGACATTTATTTAACAAGGAAGGCAATCCAAAATAATAAAATGAGCCTTAATAGAGGATGGAGCTGTATTCTACCACTTGAACAGATTAGAGAGGTCAGATTAACAAAGCCTATGTCAGAAGTCTGTGTCCAAAAGATAATGGGATGTGAATATATGGACTGAACTAGATATCACAGCCTTACAAATTTTCAGTGGAGGCCACCTGATGCTGCCATGATTTTAACATTTTGATCCTTGACATTCACATCTAGAGGCAGATTTGCCTGGGCAAAACAGAAGCAGATGCAATTGAACTGTAAACTATGTTTACTGCAATCCCCAGTCTACTGGGTCAAAAGGAAAAAACATTGAGTGGATCTTCTATGGGCGTTTGGTCCACTCCAGTTACAAAAGTGAAAGCTTTCTTACAATTTAAATGGTGTAGGGCATTTTCAACTTTATGAATGTATGACCTGGGGAAAAATGCTGATAGGATGATTAACTTGTTAAGGTACAATTCTGACTCCATCTTAGGCAGGATGAATGTGAAGTACCGCCCTGTTATGATGAAATTTAGTAAAACACAAGAGAAATCACTACAACCTGGAACTCACAAACTCTCTGTGCCAAAGTGACCACTACCGAATATAACCTTCTAGGTCAGATACTTAAGCTCACAAGAGTTTTGAGGCTTATAGGGCACTTTCTTCAGATGGATAAGAACCTCATTGAAGTCCCTAACAAAGTGAGTAGCCTGATGTTGGATTCAATGCCCCACATGTGTGTGACAACAAAAGGTGGAAAGAGATTGGGTTTCCTTCTACTTCCTGGTGATTAGCAGTAGTCATACTGAGATGTATCCTGATTTGGTTTTGAGGCCAGAATCAAGAGATTTAGAAGGTATTCAAGCAGTTTTTGTGCATGGCAAGAGGGGAGATCTTTGAATCTTTGAAGCTTATGCTCCCATGATTATAACTCCCAGGATCATCAGCATATGCAATCCTCATTCAATGTGGTAGCCCCAAATGGGAGAACATTCTCCATTTCAACCCATAAGATTTTCTGGTGGATTTCTCCATAATACAGAACAGACTTGAGACACGTCAGAGAATCGAAAGGAACCATTTTCAATACTTAAGCTATGAGATTAAGACACTAGATGTTGATTCTGTGAGATCAATGTTGAGCAATTGCCCAAGCTGAGTAGATTCATGATGTATAGCTCATGCAGGTGTGGAAAACATTTGTTTTGAGTAATAAGGTGCTATGAGTATTAAGGTTTTCGTATCAGCAATATTATAGCACATGAATACAGAAGACGTCTCTCTCAATGAAGGGAGAGGGCATCTGATACTAGTCTGCTCTCTAATCTTCTCCTAGAACAAATGGCTAGCATATTACACTCAGAATGGGGGCAAACCGATCTCTCCCCTCATTAAAGACCCTGTTTGCTACATCCTGATCCAGGAACTTCTCGTCTCGTGGGGGGGGGTGTCTAAAATCCAACTGAGAATATCTACAAGGATGCTCTCTTTTATTGCAGGTATGAGGCTCATTAGGCCTATGAGAAGTGGCCAAGTTCCAAATACTGACAAGTCTCTTGACGCAGGAGTGATCCTTCTCCTGTTGCTTGCTCAGGAAGAACATGAATTTCTATATTAGAACAATCTTGTTGGTTACCTGATCTCAAAATCTTTAAAGTATTCAACACAGTCCATTGTTCCAAAATTTGATGTGCCTTTTTTTTTTTGTATTGGACAGACTACCAAGGGCTTTGTGTTGGAAGCCTTTGTATATGAGCTCCCCAATCCAGGTTGGAGACATCTGTTAGAACCATTTGTTGAGGTAGAGTTTGGAAGGGTAACGCCAAGGGCAAAAGGGTATGGGAGAACCAGCAAAATAGGGAATGCCTGGGTAGTCTTGCGACACTGATGTGCTCCTTCAGTGACTTGATGACATTGGGACTTTAAGGTCCTTTGGGCTTGCCTCATAAGGAGACATGCCAGGGGACTAAGACTTGATGTCATAAAGCCCAATATTCTCATCATGTCCCAGGCTATCTGCTGATTCTGAATGATTCTCTTCATCATGAACACTTATGTCAGTGATTTTGTAGGTGGGGAGAAACGTTTTTACCAGAGTTTTGTCTTGCTGAGTCCCAGTGAATTGCAATTGGGGTAATGGGCTCAGGTTTGATTTTGGGGTAATTTTTAATGAAGCTGATTTCAGCATCCAGATAGTATTGTACATGGATTTGTTTGCCCCTGCCTGAACTCTGCTCTTGAGCAACCCATTGTCTAAATAGGAAAACACAAACCTCCAATCTGTGTAGACATACTGCAGTGACTGCAAAACATTTTGTGAAATCTTGTGATGTTGATGCCAGCCCAAAAGGCAATATGTGGTACTAGAAGCGATGCTTCATTTCTACAAATCTGAAAAACATCTTTTAAATGGGCTGTATTTCTATATGAGTATATGCATCCTTAAGATCTAGGGAACATTTGTTGAGGGGGAATGATGATGCTTAGGGAAATCTTGAACCTTTTCTTCAAAGGGTATTTGGTTCAAAATAACCTTTGAAGGGATGGGACAGTATCCTCTTTTCTTCTTTCATATAAGGAAGAAACTGGAGTAAAATCCACACCCTCTTTCCTGCAGTGAGACAAGTTCAACTGCTTTGGTCTGTAAAGGAACAGAGCTCCAGTTCTGGCAATCCTTGGTGAGGGAGGTGATAAAATGACTCCTTTGCTGGGTGGTCTGTGAGGCTTTCAATAGAAATAATTTGTAGCCTCTTTTATAATCCGAAAAATCCAGTCATCCAAGGTTATGAGAGTCCATTTATGTAAAATCTTACCCTCCCTACAACAGATACACTGTCTAGCACAGAGACTGGAATTCTAGTGCCCCTGAATCAATTAAAAGTTCATTTCTGGTTTTTACTGGGCTGTTTATGAGGTTTTGAACTTGTGTTCGCATACATTGAGGCCTCAAATTCTGCTGTTAAGGACAAAATATCTCTTCTAAGGAAAAGACTGTTTCCTCTATGGTTCACCCTGTCTCCTTTATGTAGAAGGTGGTTCGGAGGTGGTAGCTGAGAGGTGTAGAACAGTGGTCTTTAATAAAAACTACTGCTTCTTTAACTTGTGCCTAATGAGGTTCCCCTCTATTGCAAAGCATCTCTACAAGCCTATCCTGCATGTCTTCACTAGAGCCTCAGCCTCATAACCATGAAAGCACCAACAGCTATAGCAGAGGATCTCAATGCTGTTTCAGAAGCATTTAGGCTGAGCAAACTGGATGTAACCCACATGCCTCACCAATACAGAGCAAGTGAACAAATTCTTCTAGAGTCTCCTGAGGGAGAAACTCAGAATTTTGTCCGAGCCAAAATGGAATGTACACATTTGATCATGTAAATCTAATAGGACGATATGTGAGACTGAAGCACACAATTCTGAAAAAATGTTTTCCTGTAAAGCTCCAAAGTCTGGAGGTGCTGAAGAATGAAAATTACATTGGTTCTTTTAGGGCAGATCTGACACCTGCAGACTGGTGTGATTACTGGACTCTGTCAAATTTCTGAGTTGTCTTATTACTGACAGGAAGCATACTCTCCAGTCCAATCACTCCATTCTTCTCAGCATGAACGTCTGAATCATCTGTCACCATGAGAGATTACAAGAATCAAGCTTCTCTCTCACACCAAATCTATGAATTCCCTGCCATGACTATGATTAAAAAGGGACTACCAGAAATTTAGAAAAGCATTAAATTACCACCTATCTATGCAAATATATTTTTCAAAGCAGCATTAAGATTGTTAGCAGACATGATTGTATCTGAAGTTTAATTATGATTTGTCATAAATGGCCATTAGAAGGGGATGGAACAACACCCCTATGAGGAAAGGCTAAAGAGGTTAGGGCTGTTCAGTTTAGAGAAGACGGCTGAGGGGGGATATAATAGAGGTCTTTGAAATCATGAGAGGTCTAGAATGGGTAAATGTGAATTGATTATTTACTCTTTCGGATAATAGAAGGACTAGGAGGCACTCCATAAGTTAGCAAGTGGCACATTTAAAACTAATTGGAGAAAATTCTTTTTTACTCAGTGCACAATTAAGCTCTGGAATTTGTTGCCAGAGGATGTGATTAATGCAGTTTGTGTAGCTGGGTTTAAAAAAGGTTTGGATAAGTTCATGGAGGAGAAGCTCATTAACAGCTATTAATCAAGTTGTCTTAGAGAATAGCCACTGCTATACTGGCATCAGAAGCATGGGATCTACTTAGTGTCTGGGTACTTGCCAGGTACTTGTAAGCCTGGACTGGCCACTGTTGGAAACAGGATGCTAGTAGGATTGATGGACCCTTGGTCTGACCCAGTATGACAATTTTTCTTATAAATAGTATTTCTGTTTTATATTTATACATTTAGTTTTAATTGTTTTTATATTGTTTTACCAATGTAAGAAATAGTGATTATTCAAACAAACTAAACACCACATTGAGGGGTTTTTTCCACATTCTCTTACATACATCTTGCAGAAGCTGGTGGATGGGCACTACCACCAACTCATTATTTGAGGCCTAAGATTGGTGCCCTGGGCTCATCCTTAAGCTCTAAATTAAAAGAAACAGCTTCACTGCAAGAAAAATGGGCAGGATAGGTTCTCAGGGAAAATCTATCCTTTGACTGTGGAGGAATAGGTGTTTGAGGGGAGATCATAAGAATATTTATCTTGGGCATAAGATTCCATCGACACATTAGATGGATCCCAAGACTCTTCAGATTTTGAGCTGCAGTTTAAGATGACAACACTCAAACCATAGCCTCAATAGGCTTGTGAGATAGTTCCTTGAGTACTGGGACAAAGCTGACTGGCTTTGTCTTAGTGCAGATGGTGCAAATGCAGAGTCTCAATAACAAGATATCAATTTTGATGCGAAACTGCCCAGAGCTATGGCGAAGGTCTGAAAGATTGGTTCAGTTAGCAACACGGATAATGCCGATATGCTTGGAGCCAGCAACTCTGTCTGAGGTACCGGCTGCGAGCCTTAAGAATTTTCTTGTCCAGTTCCCTCTAAAAGATTACAGTGGCCAAAACTAGGGAGCTCTTAGTTGTAGAGGCCAGATTCTACTGGCTGGCCAAAGGGGATATATGCCAGTGATACCGATTTGGTCCCTGGAAACCATTGTGGCTGAGTTTCAATATGGGAAGCTGAGCTCACCTCCTGATAAAGCCACTTGAGAGGAATATAGCATGTACTACAATCTTCCTGCCTTTAAATTCCTGTGCTGATGGAAATCAGTGCAGAGGCTTTGGAACCTTAGTCCAATGCTAATTCTCTCAGATTCTAAGCTCGACGCTGAGGAACCCTTCTCATAAGCTGAGTGGGAAGATTCCTGCTCCTGAACCTGCATTTTAATTTTGGCTTCAAAAACAAAGTGTGCTCCTTTACTGCCAAATGATTGTCAGTGGTTAGTGCAGCTTCAGAATACTTTAAAACCGATGATTCTGGTGCCATCTTCATGGAGATGCTGTCAAGAAACTTAAGTCTCTCAAAAGCTTGATAATTCTGGGTGATATCTTACAGCAGATGCCAAAACCAGAGATCTATTGTAGCACCACGCAGCATATGTAGACTTTATAATGGTCTATGTTGAACACCATGTGCCTGCAACGGCAAAATCAGAAGTCACTGGACTTCTTGGCCATAGTAAAAAATAAATGAAGCAACATGAAAAGATGAAATTTTACACAATAAAGCTGGTCAGGGCTGCTGAACTAGGCTACTTGGGGGTCAAGTAGTAGTAGCAGCATAAGACTCATCCTAAACATCGACAAGACCGAAATAATCATGCTGGATAGAAAAAACAATCCCACTCACATGCCATCTCTGAACATAATGAATTATAACATAGCAATCTCCCCTGTCACTCATACACGCAACCTTGGAGTCATTATCGATAAGGAGCTTTCCCTTCAAGTATCACATCTCTGCAAAAAACAAAGACGGATATAACAAACTCCTAACACTACAAAACCTAAAACCATTCCTCTCACCTAATGATTTCAGAACAGTACTCCAACTACTCATCTTCTCCAACCTAGACTACTGCAACTCATTGCTGTTCACTTACCTCACCATCATACGACTGCTACAAATCCTACAAAACACAGCAGCCAGAATACTCACTGGAACAAGAAAATTCGATCATATTACTCCAACCCTCATTTCTCTACACTGGCCCCCAATAAAATACAGGGTTGGATACAAAATATCAATAATTTATAAAATAATATATGAAAACCAAACAAATTGGCTCAGCACATCCATAAAACTACACTCTCCAAACAGAAATCTCCGATCAACGAACAAAGGCCTACTAAAAATCCCACCAACTCACCACAAACTCATAACTAGGAAAAGAGCCATATCCCTAGGAAGCCCCGAACTGTGGAACTCCCTCCCAACAGATCTGAGAACACAACAAAATTTAAAAATTTTCAAAAAAGTGCTAAAAACTTGGCTGTTTACAAAAGCTTACCAAACTCTCAACGATGCAACACCAAATTGACTTCACTAGAAGAAACGAGACTAAATGTTAAAACGACCCTAAGAAAGATTTCTTAATTGTTCGAGTGAATAGTCATTTTAACAAATGTTTAATAATCGGTAATGTTCAATTCATGAGAATCGATACTTTGCAAACCATTGTGAAGGCGAAACTGGACGGTATATAAAACTCTATAAATAAATAAATAGTGAAAAACCCCCCACTTACAAAAAACAATAATCTACCTGGATTACAAGAGTTAAAAAAAAGATTTAGACCAAATCATGAAAAATTGAATTCTATGGTAAAAGAGGAAATGTAATGGGAAAATGTATCCCAGACAAAAATAGCTGTGAAGGGGCTCTGTGAGGCAGTAATGGTAGGGGAAATCCCACACATACTCAGAAATGTTATTCCAAGCTTTTTCAGAAAGCTCTGAGAGGTGATCCATGTTAGTACTGTCAAATTACATCACCCACATGTGTGACTGATTCCTGTTTTCCTAGAAGAAAATGCACTTAAAAAAAAGAGAGAAAAAACATACAGGCTGACAAAGCCATTTCATTACTGGATATAATATTCCTGAAGTTCAGAAATTTTCATGGGTTTTCAGATGATTAAATGACTTAGCTTCTTCAATATTCAATTTTTGAAAAACAAGAGTGAAGAATAAGAGGAAGCCAAGAAGAAACAGCCTTCTTACTTGTCTAGCAGCGAAGTTTTGGGGATTGAGCCCTGAGCCGATTGCCCCAAGGCCTATGGAGGATAGTGTGGAACCAGAAGGAGACAGCTTGTAGCTGGGAGAAGGGGAGAAGGGAGAGCAGGGAGCCTCATCCCCAAGGCACCCATCTTGATTGGAGAAAG
This sequence comes from Rhinatrema bivittatum, assembly GCF_901001135.1. Taxonomy (NCBI): domain Eukaryota; kingdom Metazoa; phylum Chordata; class Amphibia; order Gymnophiona; family Rhinatrematidae; genus Rhinatrema; species Rhinatrema bivittatum. The sequence continues at coordinate 423,381,850 of NC_042616.1, read as the reverse complement.
GCAAAGTCAGCTGAAGCAGTAGTTAAGTCAATCAGTAGGTGGTGGTTAGTGAAGCAACAGTGCAAGTGGGAAGGAAGGAGAAACAAAGACTACTGTGAGTGATTGGCAATCTGTAACTACATGTATTGTAATTTGATACTGTGTGAAGTCTATAGTACAGTATAAGCAGATGCCACCTGAAGACGTTGAGGGAAAGGGATATCAATTCCAAAGACATTACTCAAAACCTATTTACTTCCTATACATCAAATATTTTACAATTTTAGCTGATATATGTGGTCTTCAATATTTTGTGCTATAAAAAGTGTAAGCTTGTGGGGCCCAGATTTACATTTTGGACCTATGCACAATGGAACAATTTTTGAATTTAGCACTTTGATGTATGCATCCCACAGTACTTTTTGCACAAGTTTTTCTATGGATTCTTTTCTCTTCCTGAAGTTAGAGGAAATTAAATCATCTTGTAAAAAAATAAATGCAATATAAATGATGTGCAGTTTTTCAGTAATGATTTTGCCCTACTTTTTCCTAAAATGTTAATCTGGCCCTATATTTATTTTGTGAAAGTATAATGCAAACCACACAAAAAAAAAAATCCAACTCTCTCAAATGCCCACTCCATTTCCACTGGCTCTTCTGCACTCCCCCCCCCCCCCCCCACACACACACTTTCATAATTTTCCCTCACCATGTGGCTCTCAGGCACACTACCTCCACCAAATCCCTGATCTTCTCACAAGTACTGGAGAACATGTAGCATCACAGACCTTGGGAGGAAAGACATGACAAATAGCTCATGTTTACAATGCTTACTTCAAGCAGATGGAGGAGACTAAGTTCATCCCTCCGTGTGCTTCCCCCATTCATCCATTTGTGATTCCCAGCATTAATTCCTCCTCTTGCTTCCCTCAGCATTGAATCTCCCTCACTTCCAACATTCAACCTTTTGCCACCCCTCAAGAATTCACCTTTCCTCACTTCCATCCAAAATGTTTTATCCCTTCTTGTACGGCCCCCCTCCCTTCAAGCCTTCATCTCACCCCCTTTCAGCATTTGCCTCCTCTTTGTTCCAGAGATAATCCAAAGCTCTTTGAGTCCCTACTTCTTCCTCCCCCATTCTGACCTCAGCTGAATCCAGAGACCTGAGATCCCAAAGAGCTACTCCAGCCTCTCCCTTCATTGCCCAGACTGTTACAAAGGGACAGGAGGGAATGGCAGGAAGCTGTAGCCAATACAGCAGAGCAAAAAACAACTGCTCTGCTACTTGTCCAGTTCCTCCACTCTTGTTTTTCCCAAGTTGCTTGTTGACATAGGGATGGACAGGAGGGGAGAAGGTGAAGTTACAGCAGAAACAGCTCAACAGAAATTAATTGCTCTACTCTCATCTCCTGACCCTCCTTCTCTGCAGCTACCTGGAGGACAGGGGCTGTGGAAATAATATAACAGTTGTTTATGCTGCATGAGGTTCAGGGTACTAGCCAATACAGTCAGAAATTAGAGGCTTTGCTTCATATGGGCACATGGAACTCAGGTCCTATGATCTCTGATAGAATTTGACTATAATTCTAACAGAACTCAAGATGATGTTCTCTATTTTGTGCAGGATAAGACCAATAAAAAAAAAGCACCTGAGTCAGTTGTTCCTGCTTGTCTTCAGAATTCTAGAACCTCACCAATGAAAAATATATACTAAACATATCATTAGGAACAGACAATTTCATAAATTATGAAATAAGGAACTAAAAATATAGCAATTGGAGAAATTACTTACCTGATAATTTCGTTTTCCGTAGTGTAGACAGATGGACTCAGGACCAATGGGTATTGTGCTCTCCTGATAGCAGATGGGAGACGAAGTCAGATTTCAAAAGCTGACGTCAGCCTATATATACCCGTGCAGCGTGCTTAGCTCTTCAGTATTCTCTTCGAAAAGCCAGTGTGGATATATGTTGTTTAATACTTGATTACACCTGATTAAACTTGAACTGGTTCAACTGATTATGTATATATATAAAAATTTGGACTGGAGACCGCCAGTGCACTCAAACAATAAACACAGACACTTGGGTAACTGCGGGGGTCTTGAACTAGAGGTAGGCCATGGCTTACCTGTACTTGCTCAGTCTTGAGATTTGATATCAGAGGTTCTCGATTTCTGGAGCAGCCGTGGGCGGGATGCTGAGTCCATCTGTCTACACTAAGGAAAATGAAATTATCAGGTAAGTAATTTCTCCATTTCCTGGCGTGTAGCCAGATGGACTCAGGACCAATGAGATGTACAAAAGCTACTCCCCTATCAGGTGGGGTGGCTGCCTGTGGCTCACTTAGGGCTGCCCTTGCGAAGGCTGTATCCTCCCTGGCCTGAACATCCAGGCGGTAAAACCTGGAGAAGGTGTGTAGGGAGGACCAAGTCGCTGCCCTACAGATCTCGGCTGGCAACAGTAGCTTGGTTTCAGCCCAGGAGACTGCCTGGGCCCTTGTAGAATGCGCCTTGACCTGTAGAGGTAATGGTTTTCCTGCCTCTATGTAAGCAGCATTAATTACTTCTTTCATCCAGCGGGCTATGGTAGCCCGCTATGCCGCTTCCCCTAGTTTCTTCCCACTGTGAAGAACGAACAGGTGGTCAGTTTTGGGCAAGGATTCCGATCTCTTCAGGTATCGGACTAGTATTCTGCAGACATTCAGGTGGCGGAGGAGGCATGAGTCTTCCGAATCCCTGTGCTCATCTGGTGATGGTAAGGATATGGTCTGGTTCATATGGAACTGGGAAACCACTTTCGGAAGGAAGGATGGTACCATAGTAGCTTTATGGTGCCCGGGGTGAACCTGAGGAACTGTTCCAGACAGGATAATGCTTGGAGTTTGGAGATGCGCCGGGCTGAGCATATTGCGATCCAGAACACTGTCTTTAAGGTCAAGAGACATAGAGACAGGGCGCTTGTGGTCTGAAGGATTCCCCTGCTAGGAAGTCTAGTACTAGGTTGAGGTTCCAAAGAGGCACTGGCCTCTTTAGTGGTGGTTGGAGTTGTTTGACTCCTTTCAGGAAGTGGGACACATCAGGATGAGTTGATAGTCTGATGCCGTCCACTTTGGACCTGAAACAGGCCAGTGCTGCAACTTGGACCTTGAGGGAATTGAGGGACAACCCCTTCTGCATGCCGTCCTGTAGGAATTCTAGGATCGTGGGAATCTTGGCTGTCCTCGGGAGGAGACCGCGGTCTTCACACCAAGCTTCGAATACTCTCTAGATCCGTATATAAGACAGATGTGGAGAACTTGCGTGCCCAAAGTAGAGTGTCAATCACGGCTTTTGAGTAGTCCTTTACGCTAGTCTTCTCAAGGGCCATACTGTAAGAGAGAATCGAGCTGGGTCTTCGTGGGAGATTGGTCCCTGCTGAAGAAGGTCCCTGTATGGCGGTAGACGTAGAGGATTCCCCACCAATAGTCTTCACATGTCTGCATACCACGGTCTTCTTGGCCAATCCCAGGCAACTAGTAGGACTAGTCCCCTATGGTGTTCTATCTTGTGGATGACCCTGCCCAGGGTGGGAAGGCGTACAGGAGGCTTTCCTCTGGCCAGTTCTGGACGAGAGTGTCGATTCCCTGAGACTGTGGTTCTCATCTGTGGCTGAAGAATCTGGGGACCCGGGCATTGCGACAAGTTGCTAGTAGGTCTATGGCCGGGAGACCCCATTGATTTGTTATCAGCTGGAAGGCTGTGTCCGCTAGCGACCATTCCCCCAGGTCTAGGCTTTCTTTATTGAGGTAGTCCGCACAGATGTTGTCTTTTCCCGCGATGTGGGAGGCCGCAATCCCTTGTAGATTTATTTCCGCCCACTCCATGAGGGGATCTATTTCTAGAGACACCTGCTGGATCTTGGTTCCTTCCCTGTCGGTTGATGTAGGCAATGGTCGTTGCGTTGTCCGACATGACTCTGACGGACTCGCCTTGGAGTCTGTGCCTGAATCGCAAGCAGGCTAGTCTGACCGCTCGCACTTCCAGGCGGTTTATGTTCCATCCCACCTCTTCCTCGTTCCATTGTCCCTGGGATGTCAGTGCCTAACAGTGGGCTCCCCACCATCACGTCCATGGTGAGCAAGATTCAGTTCGGTGGGGATAGGTTTACTCCTCTGCTTAGGTGGTCTTCCTGTAGCCACCACTGAAACTGAGAACGTACCTCTGCTGGACGTTGGAGGCGAATTGAGTAGTCCTGGGACAGTGGGTTCCATCGTGAGAACAAGGATCGCTGGAGCGGTCGCATGTGGGCCCTTTCCCATGGAACGACTTCCAGGATTGATACTATGAGGTGCATTGGTCAATCGTCGTAACTGCTCCATCAGCTTCCTTCTCCTCAAGGAAGTAAGACTTTGCTCTGTTTGGTGTCGAAATGGGCCCCCAGGTACTCTAGAGATTGGGAGGGCTGCAGATTGCTTTTGCCCATGTTCACAACTCAACCGAGCTCCTCCAGTAGGTTCTTGACTTTGCTGGTCACTTGCTGGCTCTCTTCCGAAGACTTTGCCCTGATCAGCCAGTCATCCAGGTAAGGGTGAACCAAGATCCCTTCCTTCCTTAGTGTTGCCGCCCACGCCCACCATTATTTTGGAGAATGTTCTGGGAGTGGTTGCCAGGCCGACGAGTAATGCTCGGAACTGGTAATGGTGACCCAGTATCGCAAAGCGTAGAAAACGCTGGTGCTCTTGATGGACTGGAATGTGGAGTAGGCTTCGGAGAGGTCCAAGGAGGTTAGGAACTCCCCTGGTTGTACTGCCATTATTACGGAGCGAAGGGTCTCCATGCAGAAGTGTATTATCTGCAGATGACTCTTGACGTTTTTGAGGTCCAAGATGGGCTGAATGACCCTTCCTTCTTGGGAACGATAAAATAGATGGAATAGCGCCCCATATTTTGTTGGGGGCGCAGGAACCGGAATTATTGCCTTCAGGCTGAGTAATCTTGTTAGAGTGGCTTCCACTGTCAGTCTTTTGGTATGGGAGTGGCAGGGTAACATAATAAATTTGACCCAAGGAATGCTGCGGAACTCCATAGAGTAGCCTTCTTGAATGATGTTTAGCACCCATTTGTCCGACGTGATCTTGACCCATCTTTGGTAAAAAAGGGAAAGTCGACCTATTTCCTCTTCCTATGGATGGATCGGCCCCTTCTCATTGGGGGGCAGGGCTGGAGCCTGCCCCTGGGCCTGTTCCTCTCTTGGTCCGTCTGTTCTGAAATGACTAGGGCCTTCCGGAAGGACAGGGTGCTTGGAACTGTGAGTTCCTGTAGGGTCTAAAGCGTTGAGAATCTCTGTCCCTGGCTCTTCTGGGTGAGGGGCGCAGGGGATCTTATACCCCTGTCTTCTGGAAGCCGGGGCAATGGTGATTCGCCCCACTTGCTGGCTAACTTTTCTAGTTCACTTCCGAATAGGAGAGATCCTTTAAAGGGCATTCTTGTGAGATTCACTTTAGAGGTTGCGTCAGCAGACCAATTTCGCAGCCTTAACTATCTTCTGGCTGCCACTACCTAGGCTACTCCTCTGGCTGAGGTATGCACTAGGTCTGAGCTTGCATCTGTCAAGGTTCCATCGTCTCGCCAGTATATGTTCCGGAGTTATTTGCCTCTCTCGAGAGGAGCAAACAGGAACGTGCCACCAGTGCGCAATCTGCAGTGTCATTGCTGTTACGTCGAAGGCATGTTTAAGGATGGATTCCAAACTTCTGTCCTGAGTGTCCTTCAATGCAGCCCCTCCCTCAACAGGAATGGTTATTCGCTTTGAGAAAGCGCAGACCATGGCGTCCACTTTTGGAAAGCACAGGCGTTCCCTAGCCGCTGGTTCCAGAGGGTACAAAGCTTCCAAGGCCCGACCTCCTTTAAAGCTGGCCTCCAGAGCATCCCAATCCAGGTCAATCAGGTCCTGGGTGGCTTCCATCATCGGGAAGTAGCATGAGGTTTTATGAAGGGTCACCAAGATGGGGTTCTTTGGTTCCGCCATGGGATCCGTCCCTGGAACAATCCGAGTCTTCAGGGTCTGGGAAACAAGGGCTGGTAATTCATCCTTGTGGAAGAAACGAAGCAATGTTCGGTATGGTTCCAGGCCTGGAGGGATTTCTCCTTCTTCCAGGGAGCAGTCATCATCCTAGGTATCCGGGTCACTGTCAGGGAGACTCTTAGTTAGGCGAGGCATTCAAGTAAGGCCGGGAGGATTTTGTGCTTCCAGCAAGGGTTGAGCCTGTGTTGCAGCCGGGGCTGATTGCGCCTTTACAAAGGCTTGCAGCCCCTGGAAAAATTCCAACCAGGAGAAAGTCCCAGGGGGAGTCTGAGTAGGGGGCCCCTGAGGCGCCCTCCTGTGGTGAAGTCATCTCGAAGTTGCATAGATACGGGGAGCTATCGTATGTAGTGGTTCCAGATCAGTCAGACAGTGAAGGACCAGGCTTTGGTCTCCCCCTGGGCTTCTTCACAAAGCTGACACAGCTAGGACTCCTATTCAGGCTGCACAGCTCTTATATGGCAGGCTGTACAAAGAGTGCCTTCTGGCCTTCTTGGAAGCTGGTGCCATCGAATGTATGCTTGGGCGCACAAATTAGATTCACTGCGCGCGAGAATTGTGCACGGCCGTATTTATATGCACAGTGAGGATTTGTGCGCGGTTGTAGATATGCGCACGGAGTGCACTCCGGTGTGCGCACGCGGCTCCGAGTTGTGTGCACCGCTGCCGGATTGTCCTGCGCGTACCGCCAAGGGGAAGGGAACATGGTGCCGATGACCCCCCGTGTGTAAGATGGCTAAGGGTCTCCACGTGTGTGGACCCTTGCACCGGATCGGGGCCTAGCCTAATCAAGCCTACTCAACCCGATCAGTGCTCCCTTTTTAACTCGCTGGAAGCAGTCGGTACGGCGATCCAAGCTCTGGAGACTGGAGACCTGAATTTAAAAAGTTTCCTTCTTACCTGGTCTCGGCACTTACTGCCTGTGTATCAGACGGTCTCCAGCTTCGGGGGGAGAAGGTTTTACCTTCACCGCCACTCTCAGATGTGCACCCGCTGCCTTTCAGCCACTCTGGGGGCTAAGTCCATGCCGGGACCAGGGCACACCTCTGAGGGATATCGGAGATCACCTCAGGAATTCTCAACTGGGGGAGGGACCCTTAGGTATCACCACAGGAGAGCGGGGCTCGATCTTCTTAAAGTAAATTTCTCTTCTTGTTGCAATTTTCCTAACACTGTGCTAGTGTATGGGATAGTGTCCGCATCTGCTAAGAGACGGCGTGATACTGAGGAAGTGATGTCAGTGCAGGGGTATATGTACCCAGGATGACATCAGCTTGAAATCTGACTCCGTCTCCCATCTGCCAGCAGATAAGCACATAACCCACTGGTTTTAGTCCATCTGGCTACACGCAAGGAAATACCAATCTGAGGTCCCAAGACACAGCAAGAGGCCTTAGAGAAGGCTTCAACTGAAGTGGGCTCTGCATGAAACATACAACTATAGGCTGTACAGAGATAGGTGTACCCTCTACACCAGTGGTTCTCAACCCTGTCCTGGGGACCCCCCCAGCCAGTCGGGTTTTCAGGATATCCACAATGAATATGCATGAGAGAAAATTTGCATGTTATGGAAGCAGGGTATGCAAATTTTCTCTCATGCATATTCATTGTGGATATCCTGAAAACCCGACTGGCTGGGGGGGTCCCCAGGACAGGGTTGAGAACCACTGCTCTACACCATAGTGGTAAATGCCAACTGCACTCAGACGAACTCTGACAGAGTTGGTTTTCAAGCCAGCCTCCGATAAGTGAAGTTAATGAAGCAGCTCTGATCCATTCTAGATCAGAGCTGATCTAGAATGGATCTAGGGCCTTCTGCTCACACCACATGGAAAACCTCCTCCACTTCAAGCAGCTGCAGATCTTTCAGAAGAACATCATTCAGAACATTGAGGCTGTGAGCGACAGGGCATAGAGGTTGGGATGCCGCAGCCTGCCCTGATTTTGCATATGAGATCTGGGGAAGTCTCCAGACTGATCGGTTTCCAGATGGACAACTCCCGTAGGAGTGGAAACCAGTCCTGTCTTAGCCAATAAGGGGCTATGAGGATCATAGTCCCCCAATCCTTGCGAAACTTCAAGAGAGTCTTCACCACTAAGGGAATCGGAGGATACACATACAGAAGATCCTTGACCCAATGATGGGCAAGGGCATCCGAGGCTGATTTGCGGTATGACTTGTATAGGGAGTAGAACCGAGGCACCTTCCTGTTGCAGGGGGATGTGAACAAATTTATGTCTGGGCTCCCCCAGAGGTGGAATAACCAATTCACTACCCCCTGGTCCAGGGACACCTCGTGGGGTCTGAAGGCTTGACTCAGCCTGTCTGCTACCACATTCTCTGTCCTGGGCAGGTGCATGGCCCTGAGCACCATCCTGTGGGACATGGCCCACGACCAGATATGGACCACTTCCTGACAAGAGGTAGGATCCCGTGCCTCACTGCATGTTGACATACCACATGACTGCCTGTTGTCTGGATCAGGACAACTTTCTTAGACAGCCGATCTTTGAAAGCCCATAGCGCATACCTGATCGCTCGATGTTGTACCAGGAACTGATGCCAGCTGGGTTGGTAATGCATAGATGAGCACTAAGTTTCTCCTGAAGCAGTATAAGTGTGGGTGGCACCCTGCAGCACCCACTCCACCGCCAGCTGGACTCTGTGCTCCAGCTCCTCCTCAAACACTGCCAATGCCACCACCAATTGGGAGGAAGGAGAGGTGACAGATAATCCTGCTGTTTCTAGAAGAAGCAAGTATTACCAAAAATGGTCGCTCTTTAAATCTTGAAGGAAGTCCTTAATGGACCCTTACCATCCTATTATTAGGCTCAACCAGGTTTAACATCATGCCCCTAGGAGTTTCAGGCTGTGAATTCGCCTCAAGGCTGCTGGCTCTCCAGGGCGCCCTGGCATTTTCAGCCTCTATACTATTGAGAGCTAGATATACCTCTGCAACAGTCTGATTCGACCAGCACTTGGTGTGCCCCAAATTGATACCAATATATAAAGGCACTCCTGGAAGGCAAACAGTTGCTCATCCAACAAATGTCTTGGCATCTGCCTTGAAGGAGAACTGTTTGTCTGGTTTCTGATCCTGACTCTGTTCCAGTGTTCTTGCCTCACTATCTAGTTCCAGTGTTCCTACCTTGCTATCCAGTTCTGGTGTTCCTGCTCCTTTCCTTTCTCCTGGCTTCTGTCCAACCCCTGGGCTCCACTATTACGCCATGGCCCTAGCATCTCCAGGTATACATCTTTCATTCGGGATAGCCCCGATTGCTAAGCCCCAGTAGTGACACCCATAAAGTACTATTTTTGAGAGTTTAAGCAAAAAGCCTTTATGACAAACTGTACTATAAGCAGCAGACAAGGCCAGAAAAAAAAAGCACTCCTATTTTTAGATTATATTGGAAGTCATTTTCATAATTTCCAGCCTTAGCTACATCTTAATTGCAAGTGCTTATCCCATCTGAAAGCCTATCTACTCAAGTATTTTTAGGCCTAGGCTAAATTGCCTATGAATCAGAAGCTCCAACACTTTATAGTAGACTGATAACAGTGAATTTGTTCAATAGCTTAATGGGTTATGAGGGTTCTTGGTCAGCCTGAGTATGGCAATGAGCTTTGAATGTCACCAGTTGCTGGGCAGCCTCTACACTCCAACTCAATGTATAGTTACAACAGTGCTTTTGAACTAAGGTGTTTAAAGAAATCTGGTTAAGATATCACAACCTGCTGCTGTTCCTGTCTTAATATAGTTTATTACTGTCATCCATTGAGAAAGGCTATCAAATGGTACTTGTTCTGTCATTGGAACTTGTGCCACTTGTCATGGATCCCACAACAAAAAAGTTTCTCCAGAGGGGTCTTATGTTCTTATGAAATGAAACCCTTTTAGACAAGATGAGAGGTCGAGCTTGTGTCAGGAGCTGAAGAGCAGCACCCAGGTAATGGTCTGAATTCTAGCATTTCCACCTGGAATGAATAAAATCCATCTTTCCATGACAGCATCAAGACAGTTCATCATGTTGTCTGCAATGTCTAGGTTGCCATAAGGTTTGTACTGTTTAAGGAGAGCCTGGCATTCTACATCCAAGCAAGGAGTCTACAGTAGACAATGCACCTAGGGGGGATAGCTAAAAAAGTTGCTTTAAAGTTTGCTTTTTGAAATTGGAGATATGCTTCCTCAACTGGAATACATCATGAAAGGATAGTGACCACAGTACAATCTAGTATTCTAGTTCATTCATTCCATTTTGCCTTCTGAAAGTTCCAAGGGAACTTTGTTGAACTTTTAATAGGTAACAGCCCTTGCCAAAGTTTCCAAATGCTAAAGGCAAAGGTCTTTTCTCTGTCCTCATTCTCCTGGACCTGTCTGCTGCTTTTGACACTTGATCACCACCTACACTCCTTGATACTGTCTTTGCTTGGATTTTGGGATTCTGTCCTGTCTTGGTTCTCTTTATACCTCTCCCATGGCGCTTTTAGTGTTTTGTCTGGTGGTTCCTCCTCTACTACCTTTTCACTATCTATTAGTGTGCCTTAGGGTTCTGTGCTGGGCCCTCTTCTCTTCTCACTATATACTAATTCCCTTAATGCTCCAATTTCCTCTCATGGCTTTCAATACCATTTTTATGTTGATGACTTCACAGATCTACCCTTCAACACCAGAAATTTAACCTGCTTGTCTGACATTGCTGCCTGGATATCCTGCCCCACCTTAAATTCAACATGGCTAAGACAGAGCTCCTTTTCTTTTTCCCCAAGCCCACCTCCTCTTTTCCTCCTTTCTCTGTGGATAACAGTCAACCTCTCAGTTCCATCATCCCGTAACCTAGGAGTCATCTTTGAAACCTCTCTCTCCTCCTCTATGCATATTCAAAACGCTACTAAAACATGCCGTTTCTTTCTCTATAAACTGCCAAAATATGACCATTCCTTTCTGAACATACTATCAGAGTCCTTATTCACTTTCTCATCTCCTCCCACTAGAATATTGCAACCTGTTTATCACATGTCTCCTGGCAAGCCATCTCTCTCCACTGCAATCTGTCCTAAATTCAGCTGCACAACTTATTTTTTCCTAAGTTGCTACGCTCACATAACCCCTCTTCTGAAGTTACTGCATTGACTCCCAATCCAATCCTGCACACTGTTCAAGTTCCACTTTCTCACTTACAAATTCCTTCACTATGCAGCACCTCACTCTCTCTCCTCTCTTATCTTTCTCTACACCCCTCCTCATGCACTTCGCTCATTGCACAAGTCCCTCCTATCTGTGCCCTTTTCTTCTACTGCCAGTTCCAGACTCTGTGCTTTCCACCTGGCTGAACAATTTGCTTAGAATAGTCTTCCTGAACTGGTATGTCATGCTCCCTCTCTCAGTGTTTAAATCCCATCTAAAGACCCATCTTTTTGAAGCCATTTTTAAATCTTAGGCCTATCTGCTTTTAGTTAACTAATTTTCTTTTTTTTTAATGTTTAAACTGTTTATTGAAAAACACAAGTCAATTGGCAACTGTTGGGAGCAAAATGAAGGCCTTTTAAGTAACCTGGTCAATTGCACCCAAGCCCATTTCAGTGATGCAATCAAAATGCATTTACACCACCTTCTTGGTAATTTACTATAAGGAACATGCAAAACATACATCAAGTCAAGAAGAGCTGTTAGTGCTCTGTCTCCCAGTAAATTAACATATACAGATTTATCATGCACTCAGTCCCTAATTATTATCAATAAGCATGTCAAAGTATAAACTTCCAAGTCTGAAAGCCCTATTCATTCCTCTGCTCAATCATTCTTTAGGCATGTCAACGGAATATGTGGTTTCTTTCCTCTCTAAAAGAAAGTCAAGAGTAAGGAATTTAACCTTTCCAAATCTTTTCTCTTTAGCTGAAGTGGCAAATTTTGAAGTATGTAAAGCCTTTTCGGGAATAACACCATTTTAAAAACATTAATCCGTCCCACTAATGATAGAGGCAAACACTGACAATCTCAAAGCTTCCCTTTAGAGTTTTCAATTGGTAATAAAACATTAGCATATAGTGCTAGGTCTGTTGATATCCGCAGTCCCAGATATTTGAAACTTTCAAGGGCTTACTTCAAAGGAAATACGCCTCCCCCCCACATTGCTCTTTAAGAGCAATCAAAAATGCCAATGCTTCAGATTTTTCTGTATTAAGTTTAAAACCACAAAATTCCCCCAAATTTTGAAATTATAATAGGGCTTCCAGAGAATTTACAGTATTGCTATGAAAGACTAAGATGTCATCAAGAAGCGCCCCATACTTAAATTCCTGATTACCCAATTGTAGCTCCATTATTTCTTTATTCAGCTGAACAGAGCACAACAAAGGGCAGCCTTGTCTAGTGCCTCTCTTTATTGGGAACATCTCAGACTGAAATTCACTGGCTATAACACGCACTCTGGAATCTTTGTACAATTTTACCGCTTCTTGAAATAATCCTACCAATCCCACATAATCCAGAAGATAGAAAAGATATTACTACTCGACCCTGTCAAATGCCTTTTTGGCATCAAAACTAACTGCCAAATAAGGGAGATTTTGATTCTTACTCAGACATAGCTGTCAACAGAAAATGCCTATATTGTCTATGAACAAACCCAACCTGACCTGGTTTAAAAATCTTAGGTAAAATAACTGCCAACCTGTAGCCAGTATTTTAACTAAAAGTTTTGATCAAAATTTAAGAGACAGTAGGAAGCTGGTGAGGCTGGATCTTTTCCTGGCTTATGTATTACTGTAATTTGTGCCTCATTTGCCTTAAATGGGTATTCCCCTTGTCCAGCAGAGCCTGAAATGCTAAACAAGTGGAACTGTCACAAGCTATTAGGATCTGGTAAAATTCAGCATTATACCCATCAAATCCTGGAGCTTTCAAAGATTTAGCTCTTCGAATAACCCCTGCAATTTCCTTCACACAAAATGTTTCTCGGTTAATTTAGGAAAATTCACATAGCTAAATTTTTTTTTTTTTACATTTCTCCAGACTACAACCCTCTGATGAATATAACTCCTTACAAAGAAATCTCAGATCATGTAATAAGGGTCTTTTATCTATTCCGACAGTAAAATCAGCACATCTAATGCAGGTCAGAACCAGAGCACTCTCGCAGGAATGCATTACCTGAAAATCTTAGAATGCAGCAAGATGAAAAATACATTTAAAAAAGACCTGAAAACTTGGCTTTTTAGCAAAGCCTACAATGAGCAGAACCGGTTGTCATAGCTAGTCGATTTTATTTTCTTCATTTTCATAGAAACATAGAATTGACGGCAGAAGACCATCAAACGGCCCATCCAGTCTGCCCAGCAAGCTTCACACATTTTTTCTCTCATACTTATCTGTTTCTCTTAGCTCTTTGGTTCTATTTCCCTTCCACCCCCACCATTAATGTAGAGAGCAGTGATGGAGCTGCATCCAAGTGAAATATCAAGCTTGATTAGTTAGGAGTAGATGGGGAAGTAACCGCCGCAATAAGCAAGCTACACCCATGCTTATTTGTTTTACCCAGACTATGTTATTCAGCCCTTATTGGTTGTTTTTCTTCTCCCCTGCCGTTAAAGCAGAGAGCTATGCTGGAAATGCATTGAAAGTGAAGTATCAGGCTTATTTGGTTTGGGGTAGTAACCGCCGTATCAAGCCACTACTCCCCGCTTTGTGAGTGCGAATCCTTTTTTCTTCTCCCCTGCCGTTGAAGCAGGGAGCTATGCTGGATATGCGTGAAGTATCAGTTTTTCTTCTCCCCTGCCGTTGAAGCAGAGAGCTATGCTGGATATGCGTGAAGTATCAGATTTTCTTCTCCCCTGCCGTTGAAGCAGATAGCTATGCCGGATATGCGTGAAGTATCAGTTTTTCTTCTCCCCTGCCGTTGAAGCAGAGAGCTATGCTGGATATGCGTGAAGTATCAGTTTTTCTTCTCCCCTGCCGTTGAAGCAGATAGCTATGCTGGATATGCGTGAAGTATCAGTTTTTCTTCTCCCCTGCCGTTGAAGCAGGGAGCTATGCTGGATATGCGTGAAGTATCAGTTTTTCTTCTCCCCTGCCGTTGAAGCAGAGAGCTATGCTGGATATGCGTGAAGTATCAGTTTTTCTTCTCCCCTGCCGTTGAAGCAGAGAGCTATGCTGGATATGCGTGAAGTATCAGTTTTTCTTCTCCCCTGCCGTTGAAGCAGAGAGCTCTGCTGGATATGCATTGAAAGTGAAGTATCAGGCTTATTTGGTTTGGGGTAGTAACCGCCGTAACAAGCCAGCTACTCCCTGCTTTGTGAGTGTGAATCCTTTTTTCCACATTTCCTCTTGCTGTTGTAGCTTAGAGCGATGTTGGAGTCACAGTAACCATGTGTATATTTATTGAATAAGGGTATTATCTCCAGGCAGTAGCCGTCATTCTGGCGAGCCACCCACTCTTTATTGACGGCCTCTTGATTTTATGGATCCACAGTGTTTATCCCACGCCCCTTTGAAGTCCTTCACAGTTCTGGTCTTCACCACTTCCTCCGGAAGGGCATTCCAGGCATCCACCACCCTCTCCGTGAAGAAATACTTCCTGACATCGGTTCTGAATCTTCCTCCCTGGAGCTTCAAATCGTGACCCCTGGTTCTGCTGATTTTTTTCCGACGGAAAAGGTTTGTCGTTTTCTTTGGATCATTAAAACCTTTCAAGTATCTGAAAGTCTGTATCATATCACCTCTGCTCCTCCTTTCCTCCAGGGTGTACATATTTAGATTCTTCAATCTCTCCTCATAAGTCATTTGATGAAGACCTTCCACCTTTTTGGTCGCCCTTCTCTGGACCGCCTCCATCTTGTCTCTGTCTCTTCGGAGATACGGTCTCCAGAACTGAACACAATACTCCAGGTGAGGTCTCACCAAGGACCTGTACAAGGGGATAATCACTTCCCTTTTCTTACTCGATATTCCTCTCTCTATGCAGCCCAGCATTCTTCTGGCTTTAGCTATCGCCTTGTCACATTGTTTCGCCG
The DNA here is from genome assembly GCF_901001135.1 of Rhinatrema bivittatum. Lineage (NCBI taxonomy): Eukaryota > Metazoa > Chordata > Amphibia > Gymnophiona > Rhinatrematidae > Rhinatrema > Rhinatrema bivittatum. The sequence continues at coordinate 423,366,799 of NC_042616.1, read as the reverse complement.
ACTTCAGATCATTAGACACCATCACCCCAAGGTCTCTCTCCTGCTCCATGCACATCAGCCTTTCTCCCCCCATCGAATACAGTTCATTCGGATTTCCACTCCCCATATGCATGACTCTGCACTTCTTGGCATTGAATGTCAGCTGCCATATCTTCAACCACTCTTTCATCTTCCTTAAATCCCGTCTCATTCTCTCCACAATTCAAAGAAAATAAAATTTTCTTTGAATTTTATTTTATTCCTGATATAGTATTAGCCTGTTTTATGTGGTTTTTTTACTATTGATTTTATGTATAATATAGTAGCTCATATTTGTCTTTTAAAATTTTTATTGTTTATTACTGATCTTATGTTTATTACCATGGATATTTGTAAACCGTTGTCATGGAATCTTCTAAATGACGGTATATAAAATTTTATAAATAAATAAATCTCTAAATTTTTGCTAATCTCTATAGGTATTAGTAGAGATTCCCGTATGAGATGTAAGTATAGCAATAAATCTTGGACCAGAGTTCATTTAAATCAGATTTGCCATCATTTTGCCCATTTTATTACCATATTGATATAGCTGGAATTTGTAATAGGTAATACTCTACCATTTTCTGATGCACTAATGAATGTAAAGCTGTACACAGGGCTAGATACTTTTCTCTATTTTCCCTTATTTTGGAGCTTACCAACATCCATTTCGCTTTATTCAGCTGACTTTCCAAAGTTAGCAACCGTTAATCTCTTGTATAGCAAAAAGATGAAAAAAATATGGATAATTTCCACCCTTATAACTTTCTTGGCTGTATATTAAAATGGCAAGGGGTCTTTATAAATGTCATTAAGATGCTCATATTCAAGCCATTTAGATTTAATGTATCTGTTAAATTGTGGGTCTGCTGCCAAAAAATATGGACATTTCCAAGAGCAATTTGTATGCTCTCCATCCCCTCATCATATGAATCCAAATCAGGGCATGATCTGACAACTTAGTATCACCTATTTCTGCATCTGTGAACTGAGAAAATATGGTCCTGGAGACCAAAATATAATCAATCCTAGAGTGAATGGCATGTGCTCCAGACAATTGAGTAAAGTCTCTCTAGAGGATGGATAAGTCTCCAGGAATCTACCAGATTCAGTTCTTATAAAAAAACAGATTCTCCTATCAGATTGAACACTATTCCCCTGTATATGATGAGATCTGTCCAGATCAGGATCGTGTACTAAATTAAAATCTCTACCTAACACCAAAACTTCCTCTAAATAAGGAAGAATTTTGTATATTTCTCCAAAAAATGATCACAATTAAGTATGTAAATATTTCACAGTACCGATGGTTTACGACAGTAGCCAAAGCATATTTAACATCTCTGACCCACAATCTCTTCAATTCTTAATGTTCTCTATCATTCAGATAGGTCTCCTGCAATAAAACCAGAGCTGCCCTTTTCTTTTTCAAAGCTATGTCTTTGTTCTCTTGATCGCTGAATTGATACCACACACATTTCAAGACATTATCTTAACATTCTGAATCATTTATCATCCATACCATGAGAAAAAGAATAAAGAAAAAACACCAATTGACTTTTTTTGGGAAATGTGAGGCTCCCCCAGGCTGGGCTCACACTAGAAAGTCTTCCAAAAGATTACTACTCTTCCATATCCTGGAAATGGATAAGCAAGCTTATCCACAGGATCCTCTGTGTTTACACAAAAAACTCCCCTCCCCCCCCAAAAAGCTTCTCCTCATTCATGTTCTATCATTTATATACCCCTTTAATGGAGATCACGTTCTGTGTTTAGGACCCCTCCCTCCTCTCCTTCATGCAATCCTATCTGCAACCTCTACTCCTCTGTAACAAGACTGTGTGTACAAAACATGTGAGATATTCCTCTCAAGCCTTCTCATTTAAACAGAAGACTTACAAATTAACATAAAATAATACTAAGAACTTTTCTTTACAATCAGGCCGATGCAATATTGTGCACTGAGCCCAATGCACACATTAATGAACACTTGAATGCATATTTTGGACGCTCTAAGCTAAAACCTGATGCAAAAGGGGTATTTGAGCGTCCAAAAGGTGTGTAGTTAATGGTGCAAAAAGTCACTGTGCACCTGATGTGCACATTTTAACAGCGAAAACGTAATGTCTGAAAAATGCCCCATAAAGCCACAAAAAAGCATAATATACTGCTTTTCTGTGGTTCCTCGTCCCAATAGAAAGTAGGAGGAACCACAGGAAGCAATATGAAAAAAATAATCTTGCTGACGGTCAGGTTAGGAAGACGGTCGCCCATTAATTTGGCATCCGTTTTACACATCTCCTGGGCGGCCAAAGCCATGGACACGCTGGGACGCATAATTTATCCCTATTGCATCGAGCACCCAGGAGAGGTGATTGTGCATATGTTCAAAAAACATGTCCAGTTTGGATGCAATTTTTTTTTTAATATGTCTGAACGCTCAACACTGCAGGTTTGTAAGCTATTAGCTCTCAGTTATACCATGCAGGCATAGATGTAGTCACTCAATACAATGAAGCATCCCTACTTCTAACTGCAATCACAGAAAAGTAAGAGGAAGAAAAAAAAACTATCCTGTTCAATTGCAGACTTCCAATTCAGACTGACTACAAGTAAAAAAAAAAAAAAAAAGTAAAAAAAAGAGCTTCAGCTTGTTGACTCTTGGAAATCACTGTCACTTGCTCTCTACTTCCTCGATAAATATTTTAGCTTCCAGCACCGAGAGAAACCATTTGACTCCATCAGTGTGCCACTTGAAGTTTAGCTGGATACAGAGGCACAGCAAGGGCCTCTGGTGCCTGGGACCCTTGCTACACCAATTTTTATTTATTAAAATTTTGCATTCGCATCTTCTTTGCACAAAGTGTTCAGTGTTGTCTTCCCTGCGAGGCCCCCCCTTCTCCTCCCCCCCATCATCCGCCAGCGTATCACCGCACAGCACCATTGCGTGCGGTTTCTTCATTAGGTAGGGATGGGAACCCCACCAGCACGTCATTACAAGATGCTGCTTGCAGGGCCAGTACGAACTTTTCTGATTTGTTTTTTTTGTAACATTTAATTTGTATTCTTTAACTAATCAGGGTAAGTCAAGGGTATTAGAAACATAGAAATGACGGCAGAAAGGACCAAATCATCCATCCAGTCTACCAGGCAAGCATATGGTAGTATCTGCTGCACTGAGTAGGTTATCCCCATGCTTATCAGTTTCCTAGACCATAAAAGTCAGGGCCCTCGGTTGCTGATTGAATCCAATTTCCATTATTCCTTGCTGTTAAAGCAGAAAGCAATGTTGGAGTTGCATCAAAGTATCAGGCTTATTGGTTAAGGGTAGTTATCGCCGCATCAGTAAGTTACCCCTATACTTGTTTCCCAAGAGCATAAACGTCAGGGCCCTCACTGGTTGCTGTTCGAATCCAATTCCCCTAAGCTTTGTGCCCAGCCTTCCCCTTATCATGGCCCTCTCCATATACAATTTAAAATTAGGCATTTATGATTTTACAAGAAAAAACCCCCCAAAGTACAGTGTTCTGAAGTAAAAATATCACAACAGCATGTATATTATATTTAGATGCACAACTGTGGTGTCAATCAGAAAACCCTGTATAAAAGTCAAAAAGACCCTTTGAACACATATGTTATTAGGACTATTGTAAAGCATGTTGGGTGTGGGCTTGGTCTTCACAAAGCCATGAGCCAACTAAATTACAATATAATAAATCTCCCATTCCAAATCAGCATTAACAGCCAGCACTCATTATAACCCTATGAAAAGGTGACCCTGCAAACTTTACTCTAGGCCCTAAAACACCAATATACCTCCTATTAAGAAAACAGAACAAACCAAGCTTCTATAGAATACTTAACCTCAAACACACATGCAGAACACAGACCCTCACCAAATACAGAATAAAATGATCATAAAATAATAGTACAAATGTGCAGACAAAAACTGAACTGTAAACCATAAAGGCCAGACTTTGTATGCAGTGCAACAATGGAAAAAAAACAAACATTACAATTCTTCAAAAATCAAACAATAAAATCAGTAAAGAGAAATCAAGAGAAAAATATTTTGAAACAGCAGTCATATATACCACCCAATATTTAAAACAAACAAAAAAAAGCAAGTTTGCTTACCGTAAATGGTGTTTTCCGTAGATAGCAGGGAATTTAGCCATGCATACTGGGTGACGTCATCCATGATGTCACAAAGGTGGAGCTACTCTCTTAGCTCAAAGAGCTTTGAAGTGCGCATGACCTCAGGTTCCCGTGCTCCTTGAGCTTCTCTTCAGTTGGTTTTCCAAGCTAAGTGCTGGTTTAGGTGTTGCTAGGATGGGTGGTTGTCCAGGGAGGTGGGTGGGAATGCATGGCTAAATTCCCTATCTACAGAAAACACCGTTTACGGTAAGCAAACTTGCTTTTTTCCGTCGATAAGCAGGGCATTTAACCATGCATATTGGGAGTCTCAAGCTCATAGGTTGCAAAGATGATATTACAATGTAAGAAACATTCGTTTTATTTTATTTTATTTTTGCAACCTATGGAATCAATGCTTTGAAACAGTTCTTAGAATTGCAGATCCCAATGAAGAATCCTATGCAGACTGCTGATCGAGACAGTAGTGTGATGTAAATGTATGAATGGAAGACCAGGTTGCTGCTCCGCAAATGTCCTGGATTGGCACTCCTCGAATATGCGCGATGGAAGCTGCAGTCACCCTAATTTGATGAGCTTTCACTGGACCTGCAAGAGGCATTGCCCTTGTAGAATAGCAATATTGGATACAGGCGGTAAGCCAGTTAGAAAGCATCTGTTTTGAAACCGGTTGACCGGGATTGTTTGGGTTGAAGGAGACAAATAATTGGGAGGAATGTCTGACTGAGTCAATCTTGTTCTTGTAATAGGCTAAGGCTCTTTCACAGTCCAAGGTATGAAGAAGTTTTTGACGATCGTCCGCATGTGGTTTTGGGCAAAAAACCAGTAGGGAGATTGTTTTGTTTAAGTGAAAAGCAGATACTACCTTCGGTAGAAAGGAAGGGTGCGTTCGTAATACCACCTTATCATGGTGAAACTGAAGATATGGAAAATTGATTACCAGTGCCTGAAATTCACTTATTCTTCTTGCAGAAGAAATGGCCACTAGGAAAAGAACCTTCCAGGTTAAGAATTTTATCATAGAGGATGACATGGGTTCAAAAGGTGGATACATCAACGCCTCGAGAACTATATTAATATCCCAAGGAACTACTCGTTTTTTTTTTAAAAGGTGGGTTCAGACGAAGCAACCCCTTCATGAATTTGGAAATCAAAGGATGGGATGAGATGGAGCAGCCCTTATCCGAGAGGTGATAAGCTGCAATAGCACCAAGGAGAACTCTTATGGACGTCACTGCCAGGCCTGAAAGGGATAAATGAAGGAGATAAGTTAATAGCGACTCAGGAGGACAAGAAAGGGGGTAGAGTCCCTTTAGGGCGCACCTTTTCGAGTACTTTTTCCATTTGAAAGGACAATTTTTCCTGGTGGAAGGTTTTCGTGATGCTATGAGAACGTCCACTATGTTTGGTGAGAGATTCAGGGAGCTCAATATTTGCTGTTCAATTTCCACGCCATCAGATGAAGGGAGGACTGCATGGCGTGGATCAGACTCCCTCCATCCTATGAAAGGAGAAATGGGTTCTTGGGTAGTTGTATTGGAGGAGTGACTGAAAGACGAAGAAGAAAAGCATACCATGGTTGCCTTGGCCATGCTGGAGCTATTAGGATTAGATCTGCTCCGTCCACAATACATTTCTGGATTGTGCATGAGATTAGTTGAATGGGAGGAAATGCGTATAGAAGACCCTTCCCCCACGGAATCAGGAAAACATCCTGCGACGTTCTGTGTGCAATGGGAAGAAGAGAGAAAAATATTTCTACTTTCCGATTCTGTTCTGAAGTGAAGAGGTCTATCTTTGGAGTACCCCAGATTACGAAAATCTTGTCTGCTTCCGTTTGAGTGACCACTCATGTGGGTGGAAAACTCGGCTGAGTTTATCCGCTCTTGTGTTCGCAAGACCTGGAAGGTAGGATGCCTGTAGGAAGATCTTGTGTTCTGCCCACTCCCATATTTGAACTGCTTCTTTGCAAAGAGTTAAGGACATTGCCCCTTGATTGTCGGTATGAATCATTACTGATTTCCCTTGTATCCATGACTGGAATGCTAATAGAGAGTTTCTTATTGCTCTGAGTTCCAGATTTATTTGGAGATACTGTTCGGTTTCTGACCAAAGGCCTTGAGTCTCTAGATGCAAGAGATGGGCACCCTGTCCCTTTGTTGAAGCATCCGTTGTGAGTATTAACTGATGAGAGGGATCCTGAAATGGGCTTCCTTCATTTAAGATGGACAGACAAAGCCACCATTTTATGTCTTTCTTCATGGCCTGCATAACTCGTACTTTGTGAGACATCTGCTGTGTCAGCTGGTTCCATTGAGATTTTAGACCCCATTGGAGACGTCGAATATGGAGACGAGTATTTTGGACTATATGAATTGCTGTGGCCATATGCCCCAAGAGTACCATTATGTGTCGTGCAGGAACTACCTTTCGGTGTAGAAGATTCTGAGAAAGGGATTGTAAAGTCTTGATTCTGTCCAGAGGGAGAAAAGCTCTGGATAGTGGGGTTTGAATAACTGCTCCTATGAATTGAATGGTTTGGGAGGGATGGAGTTGGGACTTTTCGGAATTTACTACCCAACCCAAGCTTTGTAGACAAAGGAGTGTACATTCCACTTGCTGTTGTAGGAGTTTTGCATTGGAAGATACAATGAGCCAATCGTCCAAGTAAGGGGATATGTTTATTCCTTGTTTGCCACAACAGCAACTAGACATTTTGTGAAAACTCGTGGGGCAGAGGAGAGACCAAAAGGGAGTACTTTGTATTGGCAGTGGTGATTCGCCACTTGAAAACAGAGGCAACGCCAACATTCCTTGTGAATTGGAATGTGGGTGTATGCTTCCTTTAGATCTAGCGAGCACATCCAATCGTTTGTTTGCAGAAAAGGGGAGTACTGTTTTGAGAGAAGTCATCTTGAATTTTTCTTTTGCGAGATGTTTGTTTAGAGCTCGGAGATCTAAGATGGGGCGTAGTCCTCCCGATTTTTGGGGGATGAGGAAGTATTGGGAATAGAAGTTGTTTTCCTTTTGAGAGAAAGGCACCAGCCGGATTGCCTTCTGTTGAAGGAGGATGGATACTTCCTTCATGAGAGATGGGATTTGAATTTGAGGAGTCTTGGAAGTAATGAGATGTGGAAGAGTTGGAAAGGAAAGGAAACGTAGTCAGTATCCTTGCGATATGATGCTCAATACTCATTGGTCTGAGGTGATTCTGGACCACTGGGAATGAAATAAAGAGAGTCCCCCCCTCCCGTGAACTGCTGTTGTGGCAAGTTGATTTAAAAAGACTGTTTAGGATTTTGTTGAGAAGGTTGCGGCTTCTGTTGTCTTTGGGTTCTTTGCCGTGGTCTTTTTCCTTGCATTTGAGATTGAGGTCTCTGCGGTTGGAAAGGCTGCTGCCTATAAGTAGATTGGTAGGGTTGATAGTAGCGGATTGGTCTGCAATAATAGCTACTTTTTCTGTATTGACTGAAGTAACATCTAGATGTTGAAGGCGTACCTAGAGGTGCTGCTAAAGACTGGAGAGCCATATTTTGTTCTTTAATCAAAGACAGTCTCTCTGAGTTTCTCACCAAAGAGATTGTCTGGTCTGCATGGTAAATTTGTTAGTTGGTCATGCACGTCTTCTCGTATACTGCTGGCTCTGAGCCTTGCCAGACGTCTAGCGGAAATGGAAGTCGCTGATGATCCTGCGTAGGTACCAAATGCTTTGTATGCTGTCCGCAATAAATGACGCAAACCTTCCTGTAGGTCTAGGAAGGGCTGAGGCAGTGCAGCATCCCCATGCGAAGCGGTTAGCAAAGGTTGCAAATGTTGAGTACAATTGAACAAATATTGTATGATGCAAAACTGATGATGGTTAATGCGAGAACTAAGTATGGAGTTTTGGTAAATCTTTTTTGCAAAATCATCCAGTAGTTTGTTGTTCTTTCCTGGAGGTGTATTTGAATATAGCCTGTTTTTCTTGGCTCTTTTCATAGCCGATTCCACTACTATCAAATTGTGGGGAACCTGTATAGACGAATAGTAGGCTTTTTTTGCATTCTATACTTTAGGTCAAGCTTCTTAGAGACCGGCAGGAGAAGGTGTGGAGTATCCAAAGCCTTGTCCATAAGGCCCTCCAAGATTTGATGAGGAGGTAAAGCAGTTGCTTCAGCCGTGACATCAAGTATTTGGAGAATCCCCATAACCTCAGATCGTGGGTCTGGAAGTTTTCTAGTTTCTACACTGAGCGCTAAACCCAATTTTTCAAGGAATTTAGCGTAAGTTAGATCTTCTGGCAGAGAAGTAGGCTGGGGAAGATCCTGTGGAGGGTCCGGTGGGATACCCACTGAACTTCCAAGAGATGATAAAGGAGAAAGATCCAGTGAGATTGTGTGAATAGAAGATATAGGAGACTTGTATCGTTGTGGAGGTGGATTAGGAGAAACCTGTGGTGACGTAGGATCTTGAGGATCCAATGGTAACAGGTTAGGGCCTGATGGTAAACCCTGAAAGAAGGTGTGTAACAGCATAGTAAGATTTGAGACATTGTCTCTTCAGCTAGCAGGCAATCTGGTAGACTTCTTAGACCGTTTAGCTGGCATCTTAAGAAGGGATAAATGAGGAGATCTTGGCCTCTTTGATTTAGAAAGAGCAACCAGATCTGGCGATGACTCCCAGCTACCCAGTGGCTCGTCAATTATATCATCAGACAATATTGATGAAGGAGAGTGATGATCTCCTGGCAGAGATGTAGGCTGTCGAAGAGCAGATCTAGAGGAAGATGGTGCTTCAGATGGAGGTGTTCGACTTTGATGTTGACTTGAGGTTTAGATGTTGTAACTGACTTCTCAGGTTGTGGATGAGAAGGTTTCCTGTGTTTATGAGTGGATTGCGTCGTGGGCTTTTTGGATGCATCGTGATGCGTAGTAGAAGTCGACGTCTTTGATGGTGTCGACGCATGCGTCGATTGCATCGTACGAGGCAGAGAAGCTTGAAGCGATGCAGGTTTTAATGACGCATGCAGACACATTCTTCGGCGCATGACCCACTGAGGCCGAATGCGCGCACAGAGGAGTCTCAGACCGGGGCTTTTGAGTGCCCGGGAAAGACTTCGTCGATCGCTTATCAGCAGGAGAGGGGGCATATGAGTGCCTCAGCCTCTCCATCTTCTTTGCTCTTTGTCTTCTGGCCCGCGGGGACATCTTTCCACAGTCTCTGCACGTGGCCTGATCATGGTCGGGACCGAGGCATAAATAGCAGTAACTATGCCCATCAGTCACCGACATGATCTTACCGCAAGAGCAATGTTTGAATCCTGGGCTTTTTGGCATCTTTTATCTTCTTTTCTTCAAATTCTTTCGAGATTTTAATTTTCCTGTCAGGGTGAGAGTAGCCACACGTCCGTGTAGTACCACGGTAAACTGAAACAGAAGGGAAGCTCGAGGAGTCCGGGAACCAGAGGTCATGTGCACTTCAAAGCTCTTCAAGCTAAGAGAGTAGCTCCACCTTGTGACATCACGGATGACATCACCTAGTATGCTTAGCTAAATGCCCTGCTTATCGACAGAAAAAAGATAAAACCCTTGCTGTACATATACCTGGAATCTTTTGATTTTTAGATGCCCGAGATGGCTGTGGATTAGCAGGGGAGAGGAGAGGAATTGTTGCTCAGTGTCTTCTCTTCTCTCTCAAATATACACATATGATGAATCACAGAACATGCTCACACACACACAGACATGCTCTCACACAGACATACAGATATGCTCAGTACCTGCCCCCTCTCCAGACACATTCATGTCCTCCCATCAGATGCAGAAGTCCAGTAGACAACCTCCTCTTCTTGAGGCTGCGAGGGCTGATGCCGCACTGTTTCCTGCGTATATTGGGGAGGGGGAGCAGTGTGCTGTTCCTCTTCTAGTCCAATACCACTCAGTCCCCAGGGCCGATACTTCCTCTTCCTGCCACGCCACAGAGGATGCACTGTTCTTTTTTTCTAGTTGTGACTGCATGGCCTTTCCTTCTCGCCCACATAGACCCACCATTTCCTTTTCTGGGTTGTGCAGACTGGAAGGAAAGACCATGCTATCACTGCCCCCACCACTGGTGGCATTCTAGGCCAGGGGTGAACAAACATTTTGAGCCATGGACCCCCCCCTTCCCTCCCTACAATTTGTTGGGCCCCCCACCTACCAAAATTGAGTTATATCATGTATATATGTATGTTAAAGTCTCTCACCAACCAACCAGCTGTTGTATCATTTGCCAAATAGCAGGCAATCACACTGTCAGCCAGAAGCTCAAAATTCCAGTTTGGATTCTCTTCAGGTTGCTGAAAGGAGCAATCAGATATACACAAAGCACAAAGAGAAGCAGCTACTACACCACATCTAGACAGGCATCTCACAGTAAGAGCAGCACAAACTCCTTCCACTGCCAGACACTGAGAATTAACAAAACCCTGCAAAAAATACTCAAAACCTATACAGCTAACCTATCATAACATATAGTAACACCAAAGACTCAAACAAGAACCTTACTTGTGAAAAAGGCGCACCGTAAATATTACACTGGGTCCCAGAATACTAATACACCTACTGGGGAAACTAAAACCCGATTACTATAGATCCCTTCACTGACACCACATGCTAGCAGAATCTCTCACACCTTGGTTACACGCACAGAGCAGAGACAGACCCTCACCAAATACAGAATAAAGGATCACAAATTAGAATCAGAAATATGCAGACAATCTGAAATTGAACTCCAAGATCCAGACTGTCTACAGTGCAACAATGGAAAAACAGAGCCATCATTCCTCAAAAAACAAAACAAAACAAAATATCAAGAAACGAAGCATCAATTTTAACTAAAAAGAATATTTAAAAACTAATGACAAATAGAACTTCTATTAAAGTCATACATTTTTTAAAAATTTCCCAAGCACCAATAAAATATTTCAAAACAGCACATATATTAACCACCCAATATAGAAACATAGAAACATAGAAATGACGGCAGAAGAAGACCAAACGGCCCATCCAGTCTGCCCAGCAAGCTTCACACATTTTTTCTCTCATACTTATCTGTTTCTCTTAGCTCTTGGTTCTATTTCCCTTCCACCCCCACCATTGAAATATCTAGCTTGATTAGTTAGGGGTAGTAGGGGTAGTAACCGCCGCAATAAGCAAGCTACACCCATGCTTATTTGTTTTACCCAGACTATGTTATACAGTCCTTATTGGTTGTTTTTCTTCTCCCCTGCTGTTGAAGCAGGGAGCTATGCTGGAAATGCGTGATGTATCAGTCTTCTCCCCTGCCGTTGAAGCAGAGAACTATGCTGTATATGCATTGAAGGTGAAGTATCAGGCTTATTTGGTTTGGGGTAGTAACCGCTGTAACAAGCCAGCTACTCCCCTCTTTGTGAGTGTAAATCCATTTTTCCACATTTCCTCTTGCTGTTGAAGCTTAGAGCGATGTTGGAGTCACAGTAAGCATGTGTATGTTTATTGAATAAGGGTATTGTCTCCAGGCAGTAGCTGTCATTCTGGCGAGTCACCCACTCTTCATTGGCGGCCTCTTGACTTTATGGATCCACAGTGTTTATCCCACGCCCCTTTGAAGTCCTTCACAGTTCTGGTCTTCACCACATCCTCCGGAAGGGCATTCCAGGCGTCCACCACCCTCTCCGTGAAGAAATACTTCCTGACATCGGTTCTGAATCTTCCTCCCTGGAGCTTCAAATCGTGACCCCTGGTTCTGCTGATTTTTTTCCTACGGAACAGGTTTGTCGTTGTCTTTGGATCATTAAAACCTTTCAAGTATCTGAAAGTCTGTATCATATCACCTCTGCTCCTCCTTTCCTCCAGGGTGTACATATTTAGATTCTTCAATCTCTCCTCGTACGTCATGCGATGAAGATCCTCCACCTTCCTGGTCGCCCTTCTCTGTACCGCTTCCATCTTGTCTTTGTCTTTTTGTAGATACGGTCTCCAGAACTGAACACAGTACTCCAGGTGAGGCCTCACCAAGGACCTGTACAAGGGAATAATCACTTCCCTTTTCTTACTCGATATTCCTCTCTCTATGCAGCCCAGCATTCTTCTGGCTTTTGCTATTGCCTTGTCGCATTGTTTCGCAGACTTCATATCATTAGACACTATCACCCCAAGGTCCCTCTCCTGCTCCGTGCACATCAGCTTTTCCCCCCCCATCGAATACAGTTCATTCGGATTTCCACTCCCCATATGCATGACTTTGCACTTCTTGGCATTGAATCTGAGCTGCCATATCTTTGACCACTCTTCCAGTTTCCTTAGATCCCGTCTCATTCTCTCCACTCCTTCCGGCGTGTCCACTCTGTTGCTGATCTTCGTGTCATCCGCAAAAAGACAAACCTTACCTTCTATCCCGTCCGCAATGTCGCTCACAAAGATATTGAACAGGACCGGTCCCAACACCGATCCTTGTGGTACACCACTTAAAACCGCTCTCTCTTCAGAGAAGGTTCCATTTACCATCACACATTGTCTTCTGTCTGTCAGCCAATTTGCAATCCAGGTCACCACCTCGGCCCTCACTCCTAGGCTTCTCGTTTTATTCACCAGTCTCCTGTGCGGAACCGTATGAAAAGCTTTGCTGAAATCCAAGTATATGATATCAAGCGCTCTTCCTCGATCCAATTCCTTGGTTACCCAGTCAAAAAAGTTAATCAGATTTGTCTGACAGGATCTTCCCCTGGTGAATCCATGTTGCCTCTGGTCCATCAATTCTCCGGACTGTAGATAGTTCACTATTCTCTCTTTCAGCAGTGACTCCATTACTTTTCCCACCACCGAAATGAGGCTAACCGGTCTGTAGTTGCCAGCCTCCTCCCTGTTCCCACTCTTGTGAAGCGGGACCACCACCGCTCTTCTCCAATCACTTGGCACCACTCCCGTTTCTAGGGATCTATTGAACAGGTCACACAGCGGAGCTGCCAGAACATCTCTGAGCTCCCTCAATATCCTTGGATGAATCCCATCAGGCCCCATGGCTTTGTCCACTTTCAGGTTCTTTAGCTCTTCCCACACATTTTCTACTGTAAAAGGATTTTCATCCATTCCACTTCTCTCCAGTTTCTTGTTGTGTAGAGATGGTCCTTCTCCAGGGTCTTCTTTAGTGAACACAGAGCTGAAGTATTCGTTTAATATTTCTGCCATTTCTTCGTCTCTCTCCACACATTGATCATTACCACCTTTCAATTTCACTATACCACTTTGGACCTTTCTCTTTTCGCTGATGTATCTGAAAAATTTTTTGTCACCATTTTTAGTATCAAACGGTTTTTATTATTATGAACATAACCAAAATGTAGAACCAAAAAGTAGGTCTGGAGAGGTGGTACACTGTCCTCTACACAGACCAGGCAATAACAACAGCGCCACAGTAATCTACAACTCCCCATCCCCCCCCCAACCCCCCCCCCCCCCCCCCATGAAAGATAAATGTCCAAAGTCAGTGTCCATGCACGCAGCTTCCTTCGAGACGTCCAGAGGCCAAGATGTATCTTCTAGAGGTGGATTCCACTACAACCTCAGCAATCGTTGATAACCAAACTTCGTGACCGGGAAGACAGTGATTGCAAATAAGGGTCCCAAATCAGTAAGAATCTCCGGCGGGAGCGTGGGTCCACTCGGGAGCCCAATTCCTCCATGCGTAACAAGTGATGTAAATGATTGCGCCAAGTCCAAAAAGAGGGGGGACCCGGATCCCGCCAGTACAATAAAATAACCTTCTTCCCCACCAAGCAAGCTTTGTGTATGAAATATCGGGGACCCTGCTTCAAGGAAATGCGTGGGAAATGGCCAAAAAGGAACAGTAGTGGCGTTATAGGCAGATTAACCCCCAAAAGGTCCATTAAATATGATGCAACCCGTCCCCAAAAGCGGCGGACTTTAGGACAAGCCCAGAAAGAGTGGGAGAGATGCCCTATTGCTCCATGACATTTACTACAAATTGCACTCTGGACCAACCCGGCGCGATGAGCCAATTGGGTAGAGATATAAGCCCTTCGCAGAAACTTATAATGCATTTCTCTATAATACATATTAATAGTAATGAGGTTAATTCGCCCAAAGCTTGCTTTTAATATGGGGATTGTAAGAGCAAATATCCCATCTTTATTCCAACGTTCAAGCAGTAATACATAGGGCTCCATTCTCGTGACACCTTGTAAAATCTTGTAATAGTGGGATACCTTGGGAGCCCTCTGGACGTTAAACCGCAATACCCTATCTAAGGAGGTAAGGACCTCCACTGGGCCAGGGTCCATCGGTAAGGACTGAAAATAATGCTTAAGTTGGAGGTACGGGAAAACATGAGAGACATTCAACCCAAACCTTGAGCGCAGGTCAGGAAAGGAGAGCAACTGACCATCATCATTGATAACCTGCCCTATGCGAGTAAGGTCCTGTGCTCGCCAGTCTTGAAACCCCTTGGTCTGGGAGCCTGGAAGGAAAGCACCATTCCCCTGAATAGGTAGCAGGGGCACACACAATCGAGGCGTCCGTAGCAGCTGTGTGACTAGCCGCCACGTAGCTCGAATCGGGGTGACAACGGAAGAATGAAGCAGCACAAAAGGGAGTTCCCGGGCAGGAGCTTGAACAACATAAGAAAGAGCAAAAGGCACCACCAAGGCCGACTCCGCAGTTATGTGAATAAAGGAAGATTGATGTAACATCCAATCCCTTAAAATACGGAGATTGCATGCCAGATTATAGAGTCGCAAGTCAGGAACTCCCAATCCCCCCGCTCCCCAGCGCTCTCGAAGGTCCACCAATGAAATACGCGCCTTGCCTCCCCTCCATAAAAAAACCCTTAAGGCTTTGTCAATGGATCTAAGATCTTGACGACTAAGCAAAAGAGGCAGATTTTGCAAAAGGAAGAGCCATTTTGGCAAAAGCACCATCTTAAACAAATTAAGACGGCCACAGAGGGAGAGAGGCAAGGCATGCCAAGTGCGAAGTCTATCCAGGGTCACCTGAAGCAAAGGCTTAACATTTGCCACGTAAAGGTCAGTCAGAGGGGAGGTAATGATCACCCCCAAATAGCGGAGGGAACCAGCAGCCCATTTTAATGGAAAATCACCCTGCCAGCGTTCTCTAAGGGTATCCGGAAAGGCTAAAGCCTCTGACTTAGTAGGATTAAGGCGAAGTCCCGCAAAACTGCCAAATTCCGCAAAAAGCTGCATTAATGGAGGTAAAGAGCGCTGGGGCCTAGATAAAAAGAGCATCACATCATCAGCAAATGCAACATATTTAAAAATTTCATGGTGCATGCGTATACCCCGTATCTGCCCTATGTCAAGAATTGACAGTAATAAAGGCTCTAACTGTAGCAGAAAAAGCAAAGGTGACAGGGGGCACCCTTGTCTGGTGCCTCGGGTTATAGAAAACACCTCTGAATGAGCATTATTAGCTACAATAACCGCAGTGGGCTCATGATACAATAAGCGAAGGGCATCTAGGAACCAGCCATCAAAGCCCAACTCCCGCAGAATGTAGAAGAGGTAGCCCCATTCTACACGATCAAAGGCCTTGTCTGCATCAAAATTGACCAAAAGATATTGCTCTTCCATCATCTGACTCATCTCCATGGCCGCCAGGACCTTTCTGATAGCAGTTAACGCATAACGCTTCCTTACAAAGCCCACCTGATTTTCCCCAATCAAGGAGGGAAGTACCTCCGCCAAGCGGTCAGCCAGGATTTTGGCCAATAGCTTCTGGTCAACATTGAGGAGCGAGATAGGCCTGTAAGAAGTCACGGAAGTAGCATCCTTCCCCGGCTTGGCTATAAGTGTAATGTGGGCCTGATTGACATGATGAGGATAGTGCCCCTGAGCGACCAAGGTGGTAAACGTCCGAGCCAGGACGGGGCTAACCTGATCCACTAGGCTACGATAAAACTCAGCCGTGAACCCATCCGGTCCTGGCGCTTTAAAACGCTTGGACTGCTGGATGGCCTTATGGATTTCTTCCTGTTCCAGGGGCAAATTTAGCTTCTCCTGTTGTGCCACTGTTAGAGCCGGTAAATCCAGCTTTGCACAAAATTGAGTACAGACATCAGGCTTCCAAGCTCCCTTAGTGTAAAGGCGAGAGAAGAAGGTCTGAAACTGCGCGAGAATGGCCGTAGCATCCGTATGCATAACTCCTGTTTCTGAACGGATTACAGGGATGTGCTTGGAGGAGCGAGACGCCTTCACTAAATTATGGAGCATCCTGCCCGACTTATTACTGTAGCGATGCATCCGATATTGATAATAGAGCAGACTTTTCTTTTCTCTTTGATGAAGTAAAGTGTTAATTTTCCCTTGTAATACCCGATGGGCCTCCCTGTCCTCTGGGATACTAGTACGAGCTAGACGCCGTTTAAGCTTCTGTAACTGGGCACTTAAAGTGAGGAGACTCGCATCTAGGGCTTTCCGTCGACGGGCTACAAAGGAGATAATATCTCCTCGTATCACTGCCTTAGCGGCGTACCAAAAAAGCACAGGGTCAGATTTATGTTCCTCATTAAGAGTCGCGTAATCCTGCCATCGCAAGCATAGATATTCCTGGAAAGGAATATCATCAGCCAAAAAATATGGATATCGCCACTGCCGTGGAGTAGGAGCGTAAGGGGAGACCTGCACATCCATCCAGATTGGAGCATGATCGGAAATAAGAATATCGCCAATACATGCATCATTAACCTTTGTAAAATGTTTATCACTAATAAAGAAATAATCCAAACGCGACCACGTCGCGTGGGCCCGAGATACGTGTGTGAAGTCTCTCTCACTTGGGTGTAAGAGGCGCCACGCATCAAGAAGATGCATCGACTGCTCAAGCTGCGTCAAACTGGCGCTGACAACCCGATCCCTTGGGCTACTATTGGATTTATCTAAATGCAAATCACGGATCGCATTAAAATCCCCTCCCAGGATAACAAAATCATCAAGATAGGGCAGCAGCTGACCCTGCAGGGCCCGCAGGTATCCC
The DNA here is from genome assembly GCF_901001135.1 of Rhinatrema bivittatum. NCBI lineage: Eukaryota > Metazoa > Chordata > Amphibia > Gymnophiona > Rhinatrematidae > Rhinatrema > Rhinatrema bivittatum. The sequence goes on along the minus strand of NC_042616.1, from coordinate 423,349,619 downwards.
ACCGTGTCATTATTTGGAGCATAGGCGTTACAAAGTATGATTGAAACATTGAAAAGTTTAACAACTAGAATCAGGTAGCGACCCCGTGGATCCTTCAATTCCCGGATTATGGTGAAGGGCACATGTTTACCAAAAAGTATAGCTACCCCTGCGGATTTGGATGAGGCCGAGGCATAATACACATCCCCCACCCAACCTCTGCGGAGCTTGGCATGCTCAACATCTGTCAAGTGAGTCTCCTGGAGAAATGCCACGTCCACCTGTTTTTTCTTAAGATGATTCAATATTTTTGACGTCTTAATAGGCGAATTTATGCCACAGACATTCCAGGATATGAACCTTAATCCACTAACTGACATGACCTAAAAAGAGGATAAACAGTACAACAGGTAAGCATAGGTCAGAAACAGGAAGGTTCTCCCAGCTAAAACCTTCCTGTAAAAGCAATCCCAATAGAGGACAAGAATTGACTCCCCGAACTACGTGCATGGTACCCCCCCCCCCCCGAATCTGAAATGAATTCCCCCCCCTCCCCTGCCCCCCTTCCCCCCCCCTGTGCCCGAAACCTCCCCACCCCAACATGCATACAGTAGAAGAAGTCACCACCATGCATACAAACACCCACCCCCCCCTACCCGACGCATTCCAGCCTCATCCACTCCATGTATGCTGAACATGGACCCTGGGAGGTCCGCACATGGACATTCGCATAGGCTTAGTGTCAGATAGAATAACCGAAAAACTGTATAGGAGTCCAAGACGGGGAACCGCTGCAACAAAGTCCTGGGCACAGATAAAAAAAACTCAGCCCAGTCCCGCGCTGACACCAGCTGTAGGGAAAGAAATAAACTCCCAAAAAAGAAGGGAAAACTCCAAATGCTGCCAGTTAGGGCTCCAAACTGCGATGGCTAGCCACTCCGCTGCTCTCAATCTGGGTCCTCACTTGCACGAGGGGAACTCTGATGACTTCTGGAGGCCATTGTACGCACGAACTCCTGCGCCTCCATGAGCTCCGTGAACCACCGGACTCCCTCTCGGGTAACCACCCGTAGCCTAGCCGGATATATCAAAGTGGCACGGTATCCCAAGTTAATAAGCTGAGTGCATACCGGGGCTAGAACGCGGCGCTTCGCAGACAGGGCGGTCGAAAAATCCTGAAACACCATGATCTTTTTATTGTCATACATCAGTGTTTTACCTGCCCGAGTCGCCTGCAAAATTTCCCCTTTGTGCACAAAATTAAAAATCTTGGCGATTATGATGCGCGGCCTGGGATCCGACTCCTTCCTTTGGCCCAGCCGGTGTGCCCTCTCAACACGCAGGGGCCCATGCGCCGTGGTAAGGCCCAATTCCTTGGTGAGCCAGCCCTCCAAAAATGTCACAAGCTCTCGATCAGGTATAGACTCCGGGAGGCCCAGGAAACGCAAATTTGAGCGGCGAGACCGGTTTTCCAGGTCTTCCAGACGTTCTGCCTGCTTCGCCACCACCAGTTTTAAGGCCGTCACCTCCGCCTCCACGTTTTGCGCGCCGTCTTGAAGATCGGAGACTCGCTGCTCCAACGTCAAAAAACGGGCCTCGCAGCCCGCAAACGCCGCGGCTAGCTCGGTGAGTTTAGTGGAAATACCCTTCAGCTCCGGACCTAGTAATTCTGATATTGCGGCCTTGATTTCAGTGATCGCCGCTTTGGTAGGTGGGGGCGGGGTGGCCGGCGCCATGTTGCTCTGCACTTCGGAGCCACGCGGCTTGTCCTTCTCCTTATCTTTTTGTTTCAAACGGGCCGCCATGGCGCTCCTCTGATTCGGCGTGAGATCAGCACAGGTTCCCCAAGGTCCTGGATTGAATTTAAGCCAAAATAGCCGTGGATGAGGCTGGATGCAGGAGGGTCGGCGCTGCGAGGGAAAAAATCACGGCTTTCCCCTGCACTGCATCACGTGACCTCCTTGTCACCATTTTTTAATTAACTAATAAGCCCCTGCTATCCATACCTGGGAACTCGATTTCCAGTCACACAGAGTGTCGAGGATTAGGGGACTAGGAGTACACAAACTTTATCCTCTCTCTCACACACTTGCATGTTCATTCTCTTGCACATATATACTGTCATACATCCATACACTCAAACACAGGCTCTAAGACCCTCTCCTCCATCCCACAAAAGTTCTTACTTCCCCAGATTCCCACATACACACAGGCTCTCACCCACACAAACCCCAAGGCAGACACCCATTCATTCCCACACAGACAGACCCCTCCCTAGGCAGGCATCCATTTATTCTCATACACACACACAGACCCCCAAGGCAGGCACCAATTCATTCACACATACACAAGCTCCCATTCATTCACATTCCGAAGGCAGGCCTCTGTTTTGCTGGCAGCCTCAGAGCCTCTCTTTCTCCTCTGCTGCTATCATCGCCACTGTGTGGCTGTTGGGGAGGAGCTGGTCACTCATCACTGGTTCTGCCTCCTCTGTGCAGGCCCCACAATATTAAAAGTTTGCAGGGTTAGCACTTCCTCCATGCTGGCGAGATCAGCATAGAGAAAATGCTACTCTTGCGAATTCTAATACAGTGGGCCTGCACAGTCAAGGGGAAGAATGTCCTCTGCTCAGTCACCGTTGGATGAGGTCTACTGGCGGCTGCACAACCTCTCCACGTTTTTCGGCCACCAGGGAGAGTGGGGCCGCCTGAGGGATCAGGTCTACCGACAGTTGCATGCACTTTCCCCTCTGCTACGGAATGTCTCGGCTTACTATTACTGGCGCACATGCCTGCTCTAGGTGGCTGCGAGCCTCCTCTTCATTTGCCGTCAGGCAGGATGGGCTCTCCAGCACCCCTGGCTCTCCCCCCTCACTAAGCCATTAGCTGAATATAACAAGGCCAAGTGAATGCCCAGTGAATGGGTGTGAATTCTTGGCACTGAGCTGACAATTTCGTGGAATAGTCCTGAAAGACAGGTAATTTATTCCCTTCATAGTTAAGCTGTTTTCCTGCGTGGAGTGATTGCAAGACTTCCAATTTATGGGAAAAGTTAAGCAGCCAAGTTAGCTACCTATGGACTGTCCATGTTCTCTCATGCAGTTTCCATGCATCTTTAAGAGGCTTTGTTCTTGGGGCAACCAGGTTTCCCCCAAAAAAACCCCAAACAAAACATCAACTTCCTCTCTCCCAATGACTCCAGCAAGCAGATAAAACGTAAGTTATTGCGGTGAGATCTGTTTTCTAGATCTTCTATCTACTCCTCTTGTTTAAGGCCACTTTTAAGCTCAGTTACCTCTGTCTGCGTTTCCTGTAGGCCATCTTGTGCATCGGACACACACTGTTCAATCTTGACAAAGCGGCACTCAAATCCATTTACTGCTGCTGAAATGTCTTCCAACTTAAAGATTTTTTTCAATTTGAGCTCTATGGCTTCTATTATCACAGTCTTAACTTCAGAGATCGCCACTGTCTTATTACTTTCTGTTCCACGTTAGCACGTCAATTCCCCATTTTAGGTTCTTCCAATTTAGGATTCACTTTTTCTTTTTTTGCCAGCAGAGCAGACATACCCAGATTTAAAAAAAAAAAAAAAAAAAGTGGTTGCTGTTGCCTTCACTTGCCTCATAAAGTACTCCCCCCCCCCCCCCAGTGATTTTAGTCAGATGGGAGATGGATTGAGAACATAAGAACATAAGAAAATGCCATACTGGGTCAGACTAAGGGTCCATCAAGCCCAGCATCCTGTTTCCAACAGTGGCCAATCTGGCAAGTACCCAAAAACTAAGTCTATTCCATGTTACCATTGCTAATGGAGGTGGCTATTCTCTAAGTGAACTTAATAGCAGGTAATGGACTTCTCCTCAGAGAGAGAAGAGTCACATCTCTCCCCTCTCACTTCACCATGTGATTTTTTTTTTTTTTTTTTTTTTTTAACCATTGTCTTGCTTTATGAAAGACCCAAGTCTCTTGTCCTATATGTTTGTCTTATTAGATTACAAGGTCTACTGAGCAGGGACTGTCTTTGTATGTTTCTACAGTACTGCGTATGTTGTGTAGCGCTACAAAAATGTTAAGTACTAGTAGTAAGTCTGATATGGAGGACTGATGGCCCATGACGGCTATGAGAAATGTTATCCAACACAATCGGGTTTGGGTGGTTTTCCACTCAAGTGACCCAGGAAAGGTCAGGAGAAAACTGGGAAGAATGAAATGTGCCTTTTGCATCACAGATCAATGCTAGATTGTTATTAGCTGCTTACTCCACCCACTATTCATCATCATATACTTCAGAGTCAGCATGATGCTACTGAAATCACTAGCACAGATTGCTGGGTGCTCAAGTGATGGGAACACAATTGTTGATCCCACTTAACACTTGGTAGTATATACATTGGTGATCTTAAAAGGACATGCATGGTTTATATCACAAAAGCTGGAGGAAGAAAGCTGCATTACATCTAATAAATTAGATCTCATATGTTGTATGACAATATTTAGCATCCCGATTGGAGACTATTAAATCAACCACAGATGTTAGATCGCAAGGGTAGGCAACTCCGGTCCTCAAGTGCCACAAACGTTTGTTTTTCAGGATATCCACAATGAATATGAATCACACACATTTGCATACAATGATGGCAGTTAATGCAAACGTATCATGCATGTTTATTGTGGATATCCTGAAAACTAAACATGTTTGTGGCACTCTAACATTTACTGATCGCAGGGTCATCCTGTGATTGGCAGCACTCACTCCAGGATGCCACTTACCACTGACCTCTTCCTCAGACCTAGACTATTCTCTTGCCTGCTGCCTGCCTCTGACCCTCAGCTATGAACTCTGTCTATGCCTGGCTTGCCACCTGCCTTGACATCCAGCTAGCTCCTGGTAACTGTCTCACCACAGCCTGACCAGACCTTGGCCTTGCCCCAGACTCACTTTCTTTATACACCCTGTGGGACCCTTGCCTAAGTCTTGCCGGCCCCTGGAACCCAAAGGCTCAACCCGCAGGGGACAGGGCTGGTATATGTGAAGCTCCAAGTCTAGTCCCAGTCCAGAGCATGTCGGCAGCTGCCAGCATGCACCTAGTAAGTTTGCCTACTAAGCTTCATCAACTATACCGCAGCACAAGGATTCCCTATCCTTACAGGTTGCTGAGGCCATGGACCCAGTGAACTCATCTGCGCTTCAGGCTACACCTGGTATAGCCCAGCGATTCCAGGAACAGGATGTGCTAAACCAAGTGACCAGTCTACTTGAGAGGATGGCAGTACGGACAGACGCGATGCACAGATAGCTGCTGTCACTGTTTCTGGTCGCCTTTCTTGCAACCTTGCCTTCACCTGGGGCCTGTTCGACCCCTGCCACAGCTTCCATCACCTCCCCCCCAGAAAGTGCAGGAGCTTTATAACCAGTGTAGAATGCACTTTGCGCTTCAGGTGGCTCTTTTTCCTAGTGATCGCTCAAAGGTGGCATACATATTGTCCCTTTTGGGTAGATCTACTCTTGCCTGTGAAAGAAAGAAGATCCAATACTTCAGAACTTGGATCTCTTTCTACAACAATTCTGGTTGGTGTTTGATTAACCAAGCCGTGCTCCCTCTGCCACTATGGAACTATTGAAAATCTGTCAAGGGACTCACACTACAGGCAAATATGCCATTCAGCTCTGAGCCTTAGCTGGGCAGAAGATAGCCAGATGGTTATTTTTTGGCAAGGATTGTCAGGGCGAATTAAAGATGAACTAGCAGGCCGGGATATCCCCCATGCTGGAGGGCCTGATAGTCATAGCTATTAGGGTGGACCTTAGGTTCCAAGAGTGAGCACAAGAAAGCAGAATATCCTGTCATGCAGGACCTTATTCCTAGCATTCCATGTCATCCTCGCCCAGCTTGATGCAGACCACCCCAGTGGAGGTACCCATGCAGCTGGGTCGCTTTAAGATTCCTGAAGAGGCAAAATGTAAGCGAAAATAGCTGAACCTCTGTACATAGTGCACCGGACTGGGGCACTTCGCCAATTTTGTCCCGAGAAGTCATACACCTAGGGTTGGTCAGAGGCAAAATCCTAGGCCGGACTCCTTCCTCTCCACAATTGGTGGTTCCCATCTGTCTAGCCTTTGGAGATACCATGATATATACAGGACTTCCTAGTCTCCAGAGAAGGAGGAAACTTTATCGAAGAGACACTAATACGACAACAATCTGCCCACAACCACTCTAGCTAAAGCTCTCACAATCTCTTCAGTTTACAGAGACCTACTGCCTGATCACCTGATATTGGTTATTGCCCCACTTAAGATGCAGACAGGCCTTCTTTACAATGAATGTATTACCTTTTATGTGCTGCCCAAAGCAGTTAACCTTGTTATCCTTAGGTTGCCCTACACTGCAAATCACTTGCTGGAGTCTGTCTTGTACACAAAATTGCCTAGCACCTGTCCCGTCAGGAGTTACCCTAAAACTTGGGCTTCTCCAGGTCTTCCAGGTTTGCTGCCCTAATATGCAGCCTTCAATGTCTTCAGTAAGCAGCAGGCTGAGAAGTTGCCTCCTCATAGGTCTTTATGATTGTCAGATTCATCTTCTACTTGGAAAAATGCCCCACCCCCCTCTTCACAAGAGGACAGGTTTACCCTTTGTCAGAAACTGAGACATAAGCCATTCAAAATATATCCAGGAAAATTTAGACAGATGCCTCATCTGACCCTCATCCCCAGCAGGTGCAGGTTTCCTATTTGTGGGGAAAAATGGATGGTTCCCGTAGACCCTGCATCAATCACAGGGGACTCAATGCTATCACAAGGAAGAACCACTATCTGCTGCCCCTTATTAAGGAGCTATCTGACCACCTTTGAGGGCCACAAATATTCACCAGGCTTGACCTGCGCAGGACCCATAATTTTATACAGATCCATGAGGGTTAAAAATGGAAGACTGCCTTCAACACCAGAGACAGCCATTATGAATATTTGATGATGCCATTCGGCATATTTAATGCTCTTGATATCTTCCAACGCATGGTCAATGAGATCTTCTCTTCTCTCATGTGGTAGTGTACCTTGATATACTCAACTTCTCTCAAATCCCTGGCTCAACACTGGCGGCAAGTAAAGCATGTTTACAGAGGCTTAAAGAGCACCATCTTTATGCTAAACTAGAAAAATGTATTTTTAAACAAAAAGAATTACCCTTCCTGGCACAGGTTCTGCATGGATCCTGAAAAGTGGAAAGCCATCCTGGACTGGCCCTAACCTGTGGGACTTAAGGCTTTACAATGCTTGCTGAGCTTTGGCAATTATTATAGACAGTTTATACCTGGATATTCTTTGCTGGCCGCTCTTCTCACTGCAGACACCAGGCATTAGCCAGAAGAGGCCATCCAGACCTTCAAGTATCTTAAACAAGAATTTCTTAAGAAACATTGCCTTCATTATCTGGACCTATCAAAATCCTTTGTTCTAAAGGTAGATACTTCTGCCACTGGGGTAGGAACTGTCTTCACCCAACATAATGAACACGGGACTTTTTCCACGCTGTTACTTTTCTAAAAACTTTTCACCAGACAGAAAAACTACACCACCGGGGATCGTAAGCTACTGACAATTAAGCTGGCATTATAAGAATGGCATAATCTATTAGAAAGAGCCTCACATCGGATCACTATATATATGGATCACAAGAATCTAGAATCTTGTCACAGGCTCAACGGTTGAACCCTCGACAAACTTGTTGGTCATTGCTTTTCAATTGCTTTGCTTTTAAATTATGCTATCATCCTGCAGAAGAGAATCAACGAGCGGACACTATCATTTGAGAGTGAAGATACCCCCAGAAGCTCCTCACATCATCATAGACCCAGCAAGAATTGTGGATGCCACTGCCATACCCTAAATGACTCAGAGAAAGAGTATTAAAATGGGCTCATGATTCCCGTCTGGCAGGACATCCTGGGACTACTTATACCCTGGAGCTTATCAACTGTCTCTACAGGTGGCCTCAAATGAAGCAAGATGTGAATTGCTATGCGGAGTCTTGCCCCACCTATGCAAGGCATAAGAGCTCTTGAGCTCACCCTTGTGGGCTATTATGGCCATTGCCAGCTCCCAAGGAACCCTGGACCCACTTGGCTACTATTACTAACCTTCCCCTCTCAAATGGCCACACCACTACATGGTTAGTGCTGGACTGCTTTTCCAAGATGGCTCATATCATGCCCCTTCCCGGACTATAGTCTGCATCAGAGTTGGCTTGTCTCTTTGTGCAACATGTCTTTTGTTTACATGGAGTGCCTTCTTAAATCCTTTCAGACCGAGGGGTACAATTCACTGCCTGCTTCTAGTAAAGTTTGTGTAAGAAGTTTGACATTACCTTGGATTTCACTTCTGCCTACCATCTGCAAAGTTAATGGGCAAATGGAAAGGGTCAATCAAATTCTCAAACGTTTTCTAAGGGCCTACATCAACGAGTGCCAAGATGATTGGGTTTCCCTTCGCCCCTGGTGGAGTTCTGCCACAATAGCCATGTAGGGAGTTCTATGGAAGCCTCTCTTTTCCAGATGGTCTTTGGGTTCTATCCTCGGGTCCTCCTTCCAGTACCTCTCTGTTTCCTGCCTAGTAGCTAATATGAGCAGCAATCTCAAGGATCTATGGCATAGAACACATCAACTGCTCATTGCAGCGGCAGATCGATTTAAGAAACAAGCTGATAAGACACCGGCCTATACCTTAGTTCAAACCAGGAGAGTTGGTGCTGCTAAGCACCCGAAATCTGCATCTCAAGATGCCATAAATCAAGCATGCACCAAGGTTTATTGGACCATTTCACATCCTGTGGCAGGACAGGGGCATTCGCCTACCAGCTGAAACTTTCACCTATACTGGAGATCGATAGCGTGTTCCATGTATCTCTTAAAACCTCTACTACTCTCATGGCCTTCTCGTCACCCTCCAAGCCCAACAGATGCAATCTCTGAAACAGATAGTGAATTTGAGGACCAGGATATCCTAGACTCTAAGAGACAGTTATTATCTGGAATATCTGATTTCCTGGAAAACCTTCAGGCCAGAAGAAAGCTCATGTGAACCTGCAACCAATCCTCAAGTCCCTCATATGGTACAGGACTTCTATCATTGGTTCCCCCAGAAGCTCAAGCCTAGAGGCCTTGGGAAGGGGCTTACAAGGGGGGGTGGTGTACTGTAATGTTCGCCGCTCAGTGTTGTCTCATGATTAGCAGCACTCACCCTAGGCCAATGGCCTCCGAAGAGGCAGTAACGCCATGACACCATCAGCAATGCTGTTTCCTGGCCTCCCCATGGCACGTGACATGATGTGGTGCCTTTTGAAGACCCTGCAGCAGGAAACCCAGCTGTCTGTGCATAGCGAGAACATCACTTGGCTAGGTATTAAAAGCTCAGCTGTATTATATAGGATTGCCTAGACAACAGGCCTTCCTGCTCGGTTGTAATGCGTTTTGTTCCTATTTTGGTTCTTGATCCTGCTATGGTTCTAGCCTGCCTGGTCTAGCCTCTCTTGCCCAGCCCAGTCCACCTTGTCCTTGGCTTTCCTTCTTCCCAGTACTTCTCCAGTCTATTCAGCTCTGACATCAACCTTGGACCACCAACTTGCCCGACATCTGTCACTGACCTCTGCCTTGTACCCGGACTTTTCTCTTGCCTGCCACTGACCTGTGCTTTGGGTCAGTATTTCCCTCTTACCTGCCTCGACCTCTAACTAGCTCCTGGTAACTGTCTCACCGCAGCCCTTCCAGATCTTGGCTTGCCCTGGACTCTCTCTATATATATGCACTGTGGGACGATTGCCTATGACCTGCCAACCCCTGGAACTCAAAGGCTCAACCTGCGGGGGAATGGGGTTCATATAGGTGAAGTTCCAGTCTAGTCCCAGTCCAGGGCATGTTCTCCAGCTGCCAGTGTGGGCTGCATCAACCACGCCACAGCACAAGGGGGTCCACTATGCTTACTCATTCAAGGACTGAAATTACCTAATCTGTTATACCACTGGCTCAACAATTAAAACCTGTAGAACCCAACAGTTACTACTCAGTCAACCTGATCCAGAAGCTTTTATTTGCAGTTTTGGGGAACACAGTGGCAAATAATTGCACACCCAAGCACATACCTTCAAAAATGCAGTCCTGAGATTAAACAGCTTTTCAGAGAGACATAGTCATTTGCAGCAATAAGAATTATCAACCAAAGAGAAGCTATAGTGGCAGTCCATGACATTCCATGGCCTGATTTCTCTCCGCATCATGAATCCAAATCTCTGCAGAAACTAAACTCTAACTCTTAAACCAGAGAAGAGCAGGAAACATACCACGATTCTGTTGGAACTAAAAAGAAACTGAAGTGTGGTAGCACCATAATCAGTTAATGTGAAGCATCCTAAAAAGTCTGCAAATGTTGCATTTTTCATTGCTCCGACCCTGCACAAAGACAGTATGAATCCAAGGCTCAGATTTGTGAGACGACAGAAGTACATGACCAGAAATTGTATTTTTGTATACCTTTACACACACACACACACATACACATAAGTACATGCTATGGGGCGGATTTTAAAACGAGTGCGAATAGCCTACTTTTGTTTGCGCTCCAGGCGCAAACAAAAGTACGCTGGATTTTAGTAGATACGCGCGGAGCCGCGCGTATCCGCTAAAATCCTGGATCGGCGCGCGCAAGGCTATCGATTTCGTATAGCCGGCGCGCGCCGAGCCGCGCAGCCTACCCCCGTTCCCTCCAAGGCCGCTCCGAAATCGGAGCGGCCTCGGAGGGAACTTTCCTTTGCCCTCCCCTCACCTTCCCCTCCCTTCCCCTACCTAACCCACCCGCCCGGCCCTGTCTAAACCCCCCCCTTACCTTTGTCGGGGGATTTACGCCTCCCAGAGGGAGGCGTAAATCCCCACGCGTCAGCGGGCCTCCTGCGCGCCGGGACGCGACCTGGGGGCGGGTCCGGAGGGTGCGGCCACACCCCCGGGCCGCCCCGGGCCGTAGCCACGCCCCCGGAACGCTCCCGACACGCCCCGAAAACGCCACGCAGTTCGGGCCCGCCCCCGACACGCCCCCCGACACGCCCCCTCCGAAAACCCCGGGACTTACGCGAGTCCCGGGGCTCTGTGCGCGCCGGTAGGCCTATGTAAAATAGGCTTCCCGGCGCGCAGGGCCCTGCTCGCGTAAATCCGCCCGGTTTTGGGCGGATTTACGCGAGCAGGGCTCTGAAAATCCGCCCCTATATAAACAAACCTATATACTTACATAAAATTACCATTATAGGCCTGTAAATTTTTAAAGAAGTTTTAATATAGCTAGCTAATAGTGTGCAAAATCTACTTCTGTAGATAAGACTTCACATACTTATAACCAATATTTGCTCTAACAAAGTTTATGAAAGATATGACTGTCAATAAGGCAACAGTGGAAAATATTGACCACGAGGGAGGAAATATTGACTAGATTAAATTAATACTTGAACCCAAAGGTCTAATGAACAGCCAATATTTTCCACTTCAAGGAGAAGGTATAAGACAGTATTTGTTTTAAGAAAGCATTAAGTAAAATAATGTTATTTTTCATAGTTTTCATTTTTTTGCTCCGAGTGATATCTTTTGCTTTTTTTTTTTTAATAAACTTTTTATTTTGCTACTGTATTCTTTTTGACACATGATTTCTTGGATTTTCTTCCTTTTTTGGTTGTATAGCAGTTTTTTGTTTTGTTTTTTTTTAAAGTTAAACAGACCAACTGCTTCAGTTCTCTGAAAGCTACAAGACAAGAGTGCAAAAATCAGACAAATGCCAAAAATGGAAGAGAGTTGTATAACTATAATCAGTACAAATACTAAAGGTAAGAAATCCTCTTTCCAAAGATAAAGTTGATGAATTTTGATGGCAATACACATGTAAATTAACCTTCATAATGGCTGTATTGAAGAAAATAGGCTGAGAAAAGGGGGAATGGGAGAGAGCAGAACAGATTTTATCCTATAATCCATGGAATATCAAAAGGTCACACAATCTTGACAAGATGACCCTGTGTGAACTGATGTCTAAATTATAGCCTTTTACATCAATGAAAGCCAGCTTAGGAAAACCGCAACATCATTCTCTAACAGTATGGTCTCTGACACGTCCTCTCAACTTCAGGCCTGGTGGCTTTAACAGTGAGTTGAGGATTAGCAATTTAACCAAAATGTCAGCAAATCTCTTCCCGGAGTCTACAGTCTTTGTGACAAGCAAGAAGCAAAATTATTTATTTTCTACAAGGCAGGTAATATGCCTTTCCTGGTAGGATTTGACAACTCAAAAGAAATTCCCTAAGCTAGGGGTGCATCCAGCAAAGTCAGCCATCTTCCATGCAGCAAAAGCAGATAGAAGGAAGAAAAGTATAGAGGGGTGCAGTCAATAGATTTTATCTGTTTTGGTAAGGGACAACTTTCTGAATTGAAAGGTTTTCAAGTCATTTGCTCATAAGTGATATTGGTTTGAACAAAACCAAATCAAGACAAAGAAATTTTGAAATATCAATGAAAAACAATGAGAAAATAAAAGTAGGATTGATGTACTATAATACAAATTAGGCAAGTTAAGAAGGCCCAAATTAGTCAAGTTAGGAAGATGAAGCAAATAGCTGAAAAATAAAGATGAAAAAGACCACTCTTTAAAAGATACATACTGTATATTATAAGACCTGAAGAAAGCAGATGAGAACAAAGATGCAGGAATTTGTTAATGAAACAGAAGTCAGACAATGAGAAGCAGCAAGCAAGTACAAGAAGCAACTGGTCAGCAAAGAGCCAAGCACTGCCTGGTAGCAGGATATTCTATTCATATTATATTCTTAAAAGCTGCAGAATAATGTTGCTTTCCCCCAAAATATGACCACCATGAATTACAATTAGGTAACGTCAACTGAATATTTTAGGGAAAAACTGTCACTCGAAGACCACCAAAAACTTAGTTGTGAGTACTTCTGCCCTGGTGGGGCACACATTTCTGTCAACTTATTCTCATGAGAGACTCCATATTTCTCTTGGAGAATGACACAAAACCAAACATATGAATCCATGAACGTGCAAGTTAGATACACAAAAATACTTGTTTGGGTGGTGAGAAAGCCTATCTTTCTTATCCTGGGGTTTTAACAATCACAGTTTGCCTTACAAATGAAAAAAAATCACTATATTTAATTTAAAAAATCTGAACATATTTATGGCATTGTACTTTTCATTCCTTAGATGACTAGTTCACTTTTTCCATGAAGCAATTAGAACAAGGGTAAAATTAACTGAAGGAAGAAAAGTATAGAGGGGTGCAGTCAATAGATTTTATTTGTTTTGTTAAGCACAATAAACATCTGTTGATATTTTGTCAAGGAAAATGATGAAAAGAAGAAAATCTTGGATCCATTTATAACAGAAATTAAAAGGTTAGATGCTGAAGTGAACTAAAAGGAAATAAATGTTTCAATGAGTGTGATAACTTGACCTTTGCTCTCCAAATTTAGGTATCAACAGAACTCCCACACAAATATTTTTTGTATTCAACTGTAACTCAGTCATTATTTTCTATGCCTCTTCTCACTTCACAATTAAAGCTATCATGCAGATCAGATATCAAGACTTATAGCCAGGTCAATCTACTCTGAAGGAGGCTGATTCTTAAATGCTGTACTCCAACTGTCTGAATGAAAAACACTATTGTAACATCAAGATGATGTTAATTCAAAATTGGCTCAAAGTTGCTCACCTTCTCAAAATAAGGCCCACTATCTGTGGATCCCATATCTTTGGAACTGGGAGGACGAAAGCCAGATCGATCCTTCCTTATCATTTCATTGAAATCCCCCAGATTCATGCCTCTTTTCTCGGTATCAAACTTCTTATCTGGGAGACTACCTGAAAAGGATAAAAGTGCAAGAGATTGTGTAAATGCTACAATATTGTTCCCCACTGCTCTTCAAATCCCAACAGCAACAGAAAGTATGCAAACTTGCTTACCTAACAGTTCGGAACCTTGAAGCTTTTGAAATGGTTGCTCAGCAACCAAGAAACCACACTACCAGTAGTCTATTCTGACACCCCATTAACTTTTTTTTCCATATCACAAAGCCAGAACTGAGGGTTTTCAAACCACAAGAGGAGGTGAATGGACTATGTGAATCCACTGAGCTGGTTTTATTAGAAAACCCTAACTACAGGTAATTAATTTCACTTTCTCTAATGAGCATCCTCAATGGATTTACATAGATGAGGATTACCAAAGCAAAGTATGAATTTCAGAGAGCAATGTGCAACATCCATAAATTAAGGGAAGGTCAATGAGAGCATAAAGCTGTACATTCAATTAATAGGCTTTGAAGTGCTTGTAAAGGCAGAATATAAATTAAATAGATTAGAAGGCAACAAAAATGCAACCAACAAAATTGGAATTAAAGGTGAGTATACCAGGTATCAAGCAAAGGTTTCAGAATCACCCTGAGCAGGTAAGTAAAGACTCCAAGAGATTAACTATTTGTGTGTGATCATCATTAAGAAATAACTCAACAAAGCCCAGAAAACAACTTTTTATGTATGTATACACACACACACTATATATATATATTTATTTATTTTATATATATCTATATCTATATATATATACACACATACATACATCCATACACAATCATAGTTGTATGCAAAAAGTTTAGGAACCCCATTCGAACTGTGTTTCAATTAATTTCTACATGGTACAGGTTAAACAGTAGATCTTTCTGCAATCTTCAATGCAGAATTACTAATTATTCATTGATTTTAACAGAAGGAAAATAAAAAATGAATATGGTATGTGCAAAACTTGTTACACCTCTTTCAGTCAATACTTTGCAATACCTCTTTTGGCAGAAACAGCTTCCAAACATTTCCTGTAGTTAGCTAAGAGGGGGGTTTTTTGCTACTGGAATTTTTCCATTCTTCCTTAAAGAATTCTTATAGCTCATATATATTAGCTCAGATCACTATCTTGATTAATTTCACTTTCTCTAATGAGCATCCTCAATATCAACCTCCTTTCACCTTCAATTTCTTCATTGCCTGCATGATCTTCCAAAACATTTCAGGTGGCTCTCAAGGTCATTCCCTGCAAAATGGCTCAAGACCACATTCTGACTGACTCCCAACACAAAGTAAGATCCTGTTCTTTCCTGCTTTTTATGAAACACATAGCTATTTGGTTATCTGTATTAGAATTATGATTGTCAACTGATCTTTGAGAGCCTTTAGAGTGTTCCAGATTGCTTGTAGCTTTAGGTGGTTTATATGGTAATACTTCCCATGAGCAGACCATAGCCCTGGGTACAGAGCCCATTTAGATGTGTTCCCTGGCCTAGGTGGTTTGAGTCTATAATTATGGTAACTTGGGAAAGTAAAATTTGGAAAAACTCCCCTCATCATACTCTCCTGGATTAGGCACCAGGATAAAGAATCCATGAGTTGCATGGCCTGTGATCACAGATCTTACGGTCCCATTAGGCTTGTCTCAAATGGAGATGTTTACAAAATCATTTGAAGATTAAATATGAATTATATGCATCAGCAAAGGCATCCAAAGACCATCATACAGACCAAGTTTTGTCAAGATCTTGCATGGGTCATCATCAATCAGTCTTAGAGCACAGCAGCTTGAAACTTGACTGTTTTTTTAATACATTTTTTTCTGCATATAAAATGTCAGGGAAATCAAAAGCATAAGAGAATCAATTACTTCCCTCTTGGAGCACTTATTCGCCCTTGTCCTTAAACCTGAGGGGTCAAGTGTTTTGCCACAGTACTCAGCAGGAACCCGACATAACGCTATGTTTTGAATGTTGTTCTGATTCATGGGTAATGCTTATGCTTGATGCCATTCATTTCCTTAAGCTCAAAACTAAAAGCAAACATAAAAGGGAACAATCGTAAATCATGCACCATTCATGAAAAAGAACTCACTCACAACATGCTATGTTCTTACTGGCATCACAAATTTCTCCTCTTGCCTGTGCCGGGATCATATACATTTAGTGCCATGCCGGCAGGGCTCTCTTTACAGACCCACACATGGTGACATATACGGCATCAGCTGTTATAACGAGCTGACAAAGACACCAGATAGTGTGTGGTAAATGCAAGTTATAAACAAGTTTACGCATAAGTTCCATTCAATATCACTGTTTAAACCATGAGGAAAAATGGAGTTCATTTTGAAGATCCATTTTTGTTCTAACATTTTAATCTGATTTCCCTCCTTTCCAGCCTTCATTTACAATGTACAAAATAAACCACTTAATTTCTTCAAATTGGTGCTGAAGTTCCAAAAAATGTGGGACCTTTGGAGCATGAAGTTTCTTGGTCTTTAAACAACTTTTATATGCTCCAATAGCTGCGTGCAAAATTGCCTTGAGATTTGTCATATGTATTGTAACCCACAAGGACACTGCAAACAGACCACAAAAGAAACCTTGCAGTTGTAACCTTGAGTGTTGAAAAAAGTTTCTGGGTGGCAAAGGACCTGATCTGCGTATTAGTGCCCCGCATCTCACAGATAGCAAAATTGCTTACCTTGTAATAGGTGTTATCCCAGGACAGCAGGATGTAGTCCTCACATATGGGTGACGTCACTGAACGGAGCCCAGCATGCTATGATATTCTCTGCCACAGGTGTCTCTCTTCAGTCTAGTATGTAGCAAAAGCATTAGCAAAAAATAAGAATAAAAATAGAAGGCCCAACCCCGCGGGGTGGCGGGTGGGTTCTGTGAGGACTACATCCTGCTGTCCTGGGATAACACCTATTACAAGGTAAGCAATTTTGCTTTATCCCAGGACAAGCAGGATGCTAGTCCTCACATATGGGTGATTAGCAAGCTAGAGGCTGAGTCACTGTGTAGTGGAATGTTGTTGTTGAATGAGTCAGCCGAAGATCACAGCAGTTTGGTTGTAGAAGGAGTTGGGTTTAAACTGGAAACAAGTTCTTTAAGACAGATTGTCCATAAGCTGAATCTTGTCTTCCTTGCTTGTCCAAACAGTAATGAGCTGCAAAAGTGTGAAGTGAACTCCATGTTGCTGCTTTACATATGTCAAGTATTGGCACTGAACGATAGTGTGCTACTGAAGTTGACATTGCTCTTACTGCATGTGCTTTTACTCGCCCTTGGAGAGGAAGGCCTGCTTGTTCGTAACAAAACTGTATACAATCTGCTAGCCAATTGGATAGAGTATGTTTACCCACAGCTTTACCTGGTTTGTTGGGGTCATAGGAAACAAAGAGTTGATTGGATTTCCTGTGGACTGCAGTGCGGTTTAAGTAGAAAGACAGAGTACGCTTGCGATCTAAGGTGTGTAAGGCTCTTTCTCCTTGGTGAGAGTGAGGCCTTGGAAAGAATGTGGGTAAAACTATAGATTGGTTTAAGTGGAATTCCGTAACTACCTTAGGGAGGAATTTAGGATGAGTACGGAGAACCACTCTGTCATGTAAGAACTTAGTGTAAGGTTCATATGTGACAAGTGCTTGTAACTCACTAACCCTTCTAGCTGATGTAATGGCTATGAGGAAGATAGTTTTCCATGTAAGAAATTTTAGATCACTGGAATCTATGGGTTCAAAAGGAGAACGCACGAGTCTAGTTAGAACCAAATTTAGATCCCATGGTGTGACCGGGTGTCTAATTGGTGGTTTAAGGTGAATTAAACCTCTCATAAACCTGCTGACAAGAGGTTGTGTAGAGATAGGTGCATCTGCTATCTGATTATGGTAAGCGGAAATTGCACTTAAATGTACTCTTACAGATGAAGTCTGTAGACCAGATTCTGAAAGATGGTACAAGTAGTCTAGTAAAGACTTTGTAGAGCACGTGAAAGGATTGATATCGTTTTGCCTGCACCACAAAGTGTATCTCTTCCATTTGGAAGCATAGTTCTTCCTTGTGGAAGGTTTACGTGAAGCTATAAGAACTTGGGATATGTTGGATGAGAGATTGAGTGGTTGTAAAATCAAGCTTTCAACATCCAAGCTGTCAGTGATAGGGATTGAAGGTTGGGATGTCTCAACCGACCCTGATCCTGAGTTATGAGAGTGGGAGCTACTCCCAGACGAATTGGATCCCTGACTGAGAGGTCTAGAAGTGTGGGAAACCATACTTGTCGAGGTCAATATGGGGCTATGAGAATCATGGTCCCCTTGTCCTGTTGTAGCTTCACTAGAGTTTTGGTTATGAGTGGTATCGGAGGATACGCATATAACAGGCCTGAGTTCCAAGGGCGAGCAAATGCGTTCTTGGATGGCCTGTTCAGGTTGTATAGGAAACAGTAGTTGTCCACTTTGTGATTCAGATGTGATGCAAAGAGGTCTACTGTTGGCTGTCCCCAACGTTGAAATATCTTGGTTGCTACTGCAGGATCCAGGGACCATTCGTGTGGTTGGAATTGACGACTGAGTCTGTCCGCCACTACATTGTGAATGCCTGCTAGGTAAGTGGCCTTGAGAAACATGGAGTTATTCAAGGCCCAACCCCATATCTGAGCTGCCTCTTGACAAAGGAGGTACAAGCCTGTCCCTCCCTGTTTGTTGATGTACCACATGGCTACTGTGTTGTCTGTTTGGATCAGCACAGTCTTGTTTGTAAGGCAGTTCTTGAAGGCATGCAGAGCATAACGTATAGCTCGAAGTTCCAGGAAATTGATTTGAAATGTTGCTTCGAGCTTTGTCCATGTTCCTTGTGTTTGGAGATTCCCTATGTGAGCTCCCCAACCCAAGGTGGATGCATCTGTAGTCAGAGTTATTTGTGGAACTGGTTGTTGAAAGGGTAGGCCCTTGCACAAATTGTCCTTGTTCACCCACCACAGTAGAGAAGAACGTAGTTGGTGGGTTACTTGAATTGGAGAATAAAGAGGTTGAATGGCTTGGATCCATTGTGATCTTAAAGTCCATTGAGTTACTCTCATGGCCAGTCTTGCCATAGGAGTGACATGAACTGTGGATGCCATGTGGCCTAGTAATGTTAGAAACTGATGAGCTGTTGCTTGTTTCTTGGAGTGAATCGAGTTTGCCAGTAGAGACAGTGTTTGCGCTCGATCCTCTGGTAGAAATGGTAGCAAACATCGGAATAACAGGAACAGCACTTTCGTGGTTCAAATCGTTCTTAGGGAACAGAAAATACAAAGTCAAAATTCACAACAAGGAATCTCAACACTACCCTTCATCTACGGGAGTTCCACAGGGCTCCTCCCTTTCACCAACACTCTTTAATATCTACTTGCTCCCTCTTTGCCAATTGCTAACTAATTTAAACCTTAAACACTTTATTTATGCAGATGACATCCAGATAGTCATCCCCGTCAAAGAATCCTACAGCAAAACCCTAGAATTCTGGGAAACTTGTCTTAAAAAAATTGATGGACTCCTCTCCAACCTCAATCTAATACTAAACTCTTCAAAAAGCGAACTCCTCCTAATTTCATCGGAAAACAGTAACACCGACTCAAATCCCCCTCACAATTTACAAACTCAACAAGTAAGAAACTTGGGAGCTATCATTGATAACAGGTTAAACTTAAAAGCATTCATAAATCAAACTACTAAGGACTGCTTCTATAAACTCCAAGTCTTAAAAAGAATAAGACCTCTCTTCCACTTTCATGACTACAGAACCATTCTGCAATCAATAGTATTTTCTAAACTAGATTACTGCAACTCTTTGCTATTAGGTCTCCCTTCATCTCACACGAAACCCCTTCAGATGGTTCAAAACACGGCTGCTAGAATATTAACTAACACACGGAGAAGAGACCATATATCACCAATCCTCAAAGACCTGCACTGGCTGCCAATTCATTACAGAATCATATATAAGTCCATAACCACTATTTTCAAAGCTATTCATCAACATTCTCAGCTCAACCTCCAAATTCCTCTCAAAAAATTTACATCCAACAGACCAATCAGAGAGTCCTATAGAGAAACACTACAAGTACCACACTCCAAATCCATGAGGCACATAACCACCAGAGACAGGGCTTTCTCCACTGCAGGACCAACACTGTGGAACTCTATCCCACCAGATTTGCGACAGGAACCCTGCCTGCCCACATTCAGGAAAAGACTCAAAACGTGGCTATTTCTGAAAGCCTTTCCTGAACTAAACTGATCCTATTCCATTATTAACTAGGCGCTCAGACTTTGCCTTATTCATGGTAATTAATATCTCTACCGCATAATTAATATCCCTACCTCACAAGGACAATTCATTAATGCTTTAAGCACATTGACTGGCATTTACGTTCTCTCTATTTAATCCCCAGCTTCTTTCTATGCTCCAAGTTGTATTACTCCCTTGTTTTATTGTAACTGCATACCTTAACCTTCTCTTGTTTAATGTTTTTATCATTATTATTACTACAACTATTATTATTATTAAGATAAATGTTAGTTTTTTACCTTGTTACCTATCCACTTGTTAATTGTAAACCGACATGATGCGATATCTATTGCGAATGCCGGTATAGAAAAACTTTAAATAAATAAAATAAATAAAAATGCCTTTGAGAGGTTGGTGTTCAAATCCGCTCCTATGAATTGTAGGAGATGGTTTGGAGTTAGATGTGATTTTGGATAGTTGATGAGAAATCCCATGGAGTGCAGTAGAGCAATAGTTTGGTTGAGAGACTGTATTGCTCCTTTTTGAGATTGGCTTCTGATGAGCCAATCGTCCAGATATGGGAAAACATGTACACCTTCTTTGTGTAGGTGTGCTGTTATTACTGCCAGGCATTTGGTGAAGACTCTAGGAGCAGAAGCTAGTCCGAATGGCAGTACTCTGTATTGGTAATGCTGAAGGCCCACCATGAAGCGCAGATACTTGCGATGAGGAGGGTATATTGGTATATGGGCGTAAGCATCTTGAAGATCCAGAGAACAGAGCCAATCTCCTGCTTGAAGAAGTGGGAGCATTGTGCCTAGAGAAATCATCCTGAACCTTTCTTTCTTTAGAAATTTGTTGAGATTTCTGAGGTCGAGGATGGGACGTAGGCCTCCAGTTTTCTTTGGAATGAGGAAATATCTGGAGTAGAATCCTCTGCCCTGCTGAGACCTGGGCACTGGTTGAATGGCCCTGGCTGTCAGGAGGGTGGATAATTCTATTTGTAATTGAATTATTTGGGAATTTTGTTGTGGATAGGAAGTTGGTGGGAATTCTGGAGGAATTGAGAAAATGTAGTTTGTATCCTTGAGCTACAATGGAAAGTACCCATTGGTCTGTTATCTTTTCCCAATCTGATTGGAAATAGGAAATTCTTCCTCCCACTGGTATGTGTTGTTTGGGGTTTAGGAGGGTGGGTCTGATCTCTGGATTTGTGTTCAAAAACCCGTAGCTGGACCAGCCTGTGGAGGAGGCTGGGTACGAGTTGTTCTTGGTTGCCTGGCCTGAGAGCGTTGGGTAGGCCTAGAAGGTCTAGCCCTAGTAGGTTGATTGTAGTACCTTCTTGGTCTGTAGTATGGTTGTCTAGGTTCTCGACGAGGAAAACGTCTAGGGGCCTGAGTTGTTGGTTCTTGAGGTAATTGTGACAGCTGTCTTAAGGTCTCCATGTGATCCTTAAGTTGTTGGACAGCATCCTGTACTTTTTCCCCAAACAAATTATCTCCACGGCATGGCAGATCTACAAGCTTGTCTTGCACTTCAGGTCTGAGATCTGATGCCTTCAACCAGGCCCATCTTCGTGCTGTAATGCCAGCTGCTGCTGTTCTTGAGGCTGTGTCAAAATTGTCATAAGCAGCCCTTACCTCATGTTTCCCAGCCTCCAGGCCTTTGGCAATGATGGTTTGCGCAGATTCTTGGAATTGTTCTGGGAGAGAATTTGTGAAGTGTTCCATTTGCTTCCAGAGATCCCTTTGATACTGTGTCATATACAGTTGATAGGCAGAGATTCTGGAAGATAGAAGTGCACCTTGGTACACTTTTCTGCCCAGGGAGTCTAGAAAGCGATGATCCTTCCCTGGAGGAGCTGAAGAATGTGGACGTACCCTTTTAGATTTTTTCTGGGCAGATTCTACTACCACAGATTGATGTGGTAACTGTGCCTTTTGAAAGCATGGTGCCTGCTGCACTAGGTAGGTAGTGTCTACACATTTGTTAACTGCTGGAACCGTGCATGGGTGTTCCCACACTCGTTGTTGTAGGTCCAACAGGACTTCGTGGATAGGGATTGCCAGAACCTGTTTTAGTGGGTCCACAAACTGTAGCACCTCTAGGGTATATTGTCTTGAATCCTCTTCTGATGACAGCTTGAATGGTATTGTATCTGCCATATCTTGGACAAAACTGGAAAAGGATAAGTCCTCTGGACTTATCCTTTTCCTGAAGTCTTACTTCAGGAGGTGAGGGTTCGGACATGAACTCCTCAGAAGAAGTGTTTGATCTTTGGTCATCCCAAGAATCTTCTTCATCCGGTTCCTGATATGGAGTGCTTGGGGTTTTCCTTAAATTAGTGGACACACCTGATGGTCCAGGTAAAGGATCATCGATGGAAATTATTGGAGGAATATTTTCTATAGTCTTCTGAGGAGTTATGTCGACAACTTTTTGATATTTTTGTAAAAGGCGTTGAAAAAGTGCTAACTCCTGAGGGTCAGTATCATCTGGAACTGTTGTCCTCGAGGAAATAACTGGTGGTCTCGATGTCGTTGTCGAGGGTGGTCCCGCCGGTGTCAATACTGTCGATGACGGTATCATTGAAGTTATCGGTATCGATGAAAAGGATGGTATTTGGGCATATATCGACGATGACGTAATGATCTTTGGTGTCGACGTCGAATCCCTCTGTGCCGGAGTCAAGAATGACCCTGGCATCGGTGTTACCACCGGCATCGGCAAGTTTGCTGGCATCGATGTAGAAATCAAAGGCATCGACAATGAAGTCGGTACTGCAAGTTGTTCCTTCAAAGCCTGTGAAATCGCTTGTCGGATTAAATCTGACAATTCCGGCCGCGCAACCATTAAGGTCAGAGCGGTTGAGGGCGGTGGCGTAGGCTGAAGCACCAGTTCCTGAGACGTACCTTGTATTGGATCAGGTGCCGGCAATGGAGTCGAGGTAGGCCGAGGCGTTGAAAACTCAGATGTCTCCTGATGTCTAGGCCGCTTCGCTGTCGAGGGTTCCTGGGAAGCCGGGTCGGACAATGAGGGGCTTCGATGCTGGTGTCGATGTTTTGACTTTGATTTTTCAGTCGATTTTATCGACGTTGAGGACGAGGAAGGGGACGAATGATCCCCCGACGGTCCTGGGCAAGGTTTTTTTTAAGGACTATGCGCTTAGTCGCTCCAGCCGGAGACGACTTCGACGACTGTGATGGAGAAGGTATAAGTTGCAGGCTGAATAAATGCTCCATTTTTTCGAGCCTGGTTTTTCGGGTTTTTGGCGTCATCTCCGCGCATTGTGGACAGTTGTGCACATCATGTTTTTCACCCAGACACATCACACATTCGGTGTGTGGGTCTGTAAGTGACATTTTTCTTGTGCAAACAGGGCATTTTTTAAACCCTGTGGACATTGTGAATCGACGGCTGTCGATTCGACTGAGGAGAATTTTAAGTCTCCAAAAACAGAAAATTTTAGACTGGGTTACTTACCGGCCGGCAAGAAAAAACCCCGAGAGATTTTCTGTGACAGATAATATCAAGTCAAGACTATTAAGTCGAGTAAATAGTTGAGAAAACACTCAACGGCTCCGGACCCGCGATGCTAACTGCAGCGCGGAAAAACGAAGACTGAAGAGAGACACCTGTGGCAGAGAATATCATAGCATGCTGGGCATGCTCAGTGGCCTCACTGGGCCAGTCAAAAGTTTCTAGAAACTTTGACAGAAAGTTTTCCCGCCTGGGCTCCGTTCAGTGACGTCACCCAAATGTGAGGACTAGCATCCTGCTTGTCCTGGGATAAGTTGCATTGTATACACGATTCACCAATGTGTGTCAATGACGCTGTCTTGACTGGAGGTAGACTAAATCGAACAACTGTCTTTAGTATTGCATCTCCTAGTGAAAGCAAATCTAACAGGTAATTGCGTGGATGGAAGGAATCCATGACTGGCCAACACTGTCTGATTATGTGAAAAATTTTCATTGTTAAACATGAATAGGTGAGAACACGTTTGACGTTCAGATGTTTGTTTCACCAAGGATGTTAGTAGTAGTTCTCTGTTAAACAATGCTTGGCGAAAAGCACGTTTCACGTCTCTGGCATAACCCTTCTCCAAAAATCTGTTGGCCATCATTTGGGATAGAACTTTTATTCTGTTATATCCGTGCAGATGCGGCGAAGAGGCAAGAATTGATCAACCGGGAGGTTTCTTTTAAGAGTCAATGGATGGAAACTTTGAAGTAACAGAAAATTATTTCATTCATTTGGTTTTCTTTATAAAGAAGCGATAAGCACGGGTGTCTTTTTGAGTCTAATTTTCCCTCCACCCCCTGTCGCTGAAGTAGAGACAATGATGGAGTTGCATCAGAAGTATAGTATCAGGCTTACAGGTTAAGGGTAGTAACCGCCGCATCAAGCAATTTACCCCAATGCTTATTTGTTATCACAGACTGTACAGTTCAATCTAATTTCTCTTTACCCCTGCCGTTGAAGCAGAGAGCAAAGATGGAGTTGCATCATCAGCATGAAGGCTTATTGGTTAAGGGTAGTAACTGCCACACAAGCAAGCTACTCCCATGCCTCTTACTTCATTTCCCTCCTCTTGTTTTTAGGGATCCACAGTGTTTATCCCATGCCCATCTGAAATCTTTCACCATTTTTGTCGTCACCACCTCTTCCAGAAGGGCATTCCAGGCATCCACCACCCTCTCCATGAAGAAATATTTCTTGACTGATTCTGAGTTGTCCTTTCTGGAGTTTCATCTCTTGGCCCCTAGTTCTACTGATCTCCTTCCTATGGAAAAGGTTTGTTGATCGTGCATCATTAAAACCTTTCAAGTATCTGAAGGTCTGGATCATATCTCCCAAGTATCTGAAGGTCTGGATCATATCTCCTCTGCTCCTCCTCTCCTTCAGTGTATACATATTTAGGTCCTCCAACCTCTCCTCATAAGTCATTTGATGGAGACCTCCTACTATTTTGGTTGCCATTCTCTGGGCCGCCTGCATCCTGTCTCTATCCCTTTTGAGATACGGTGTTCAGAACTGAACACAGTACTCCAGGTGAGGCCTCACCAAGGACTTGTACAAAGGGGTTATCACTTCCTTTTTCTCACTAGATATTCATCTCTCTATGCAGCACAGCATTCTTCTAGCTTTAGCTATCGCCTTGTCACATTGCTTCGCCATCTTTAGATCGCTAGACACTATCACCCCAAGGTCTCTCTCCTATTCCATGCACAGCTGTGCCTCACCCTCCATCACATACAGTTCCTTTGGATTACCGCATCTCAGATGCATGACTCTACAATTCTTGGCATTAAATCCCAGGTGCGATATCTTCTGACCACTCTTCAAGCTTCCTTAAATCACTTCTCATTCTCTCCACTCCTGGTGTCTCCACTCTGTTACAGATCTTAGTATCATCTGCAAATAGACAAACTACCTTCTATCCCTTATGCAAGGTTGCTCACAAAGATGTTGAACGGAACCAGTCCCAACACCGATCCCTGCAGCATTCCACTTAACACTGTTCTCTGTTCAGAGTAGGTTCCATTTACCATCACACGCTGTCTTCTGTTAACCAGTTTGTAATCTATGCCACCACCTTGGTGCTCACTCCCAAGCTTCTCATTTTGTTCATGAGTCTTCTATGCGGGACAGTATCAAAGGCTTTACTAAAATCCAAGTAAATCACATCGAGTGGGCTTTCCCTGATTCAATTCTCTAGTATTGGTGCACGTATGTGTAAGCG
This sequence comes from Rhinatrema bivittatum, assembly GCF_901001135.1. Taxonomy (NCBI): domain Eukaryota; kingdom Metazoa; phylum Chordata; class Amphibia; order Gymnophiona; family Rhinatrematidae; genus Rhinatrema; species Rhinatrema bivittatum. The sequence goes on along the minus strand of NC_042616.1, from coordinate 423,323,732 downwards.
GTCGGTTGTGCGCGAAGTTATGCATGCAGCTATGCGTGCATGTTAGGTGCACAGGCGGCCGGCCTGCACCGCACGTACCAATGGTCGAAGGGGGAAAATGGCACCGCACCAAACTGTGCGCAAGATGGCATTGTCGCAGATCGCCATGTGGTGAGTCGACAGAGCCGAAAACGGGGCCTAGCCCATTGGGGTGCCACTCAACTCGCTTGGAATCCCCTTCCCTCACCCGAACGGAGATCGGGAACGAAGTTGGTACGGTATGCCAAGCAAGGAGTCCACAGAAAAGACTTACCGAAGCCCTTCCACGTCTCTGGAACGGAGGCGTTCTTCTCTGCTTACCGGCTGAGTACAGAGATGGTCTCCGGCTGTGGGGGGGGAGGGCTTTGGCCTTTACCACCAAGCTCAGCTTCTGCTCCTGCTACTTTTCAACTGCTTCAGCAGCTAAGTCCACGCCGGGATCGGCTACTGGACCAAGGCACACCTTTGAGGTATCTCAGAAATCTCCTCGGGAATTCTCAACTGGGGAAGAGACCCTTTAGGTATCACCGCAGGAGAGTGGGGTTCAATCTTTTTTTTTTTTTAATTCTTTATTTATAAGTTTTCAAAATATTATAATAAGGAACAACTTTGCAAGGAAAATACAGAAACAAAATAATATACAGGAAATTTGCATACATTCCCTTATGCATATAATACTTTACAAAATATAATCTCTATAGTTTTTCATTGGAAATTCTGAGGGAAAGAGAATAGGAAAAACAAAAGGAGATATTTAGGCAATACCAATTACAAAATTACAGGCTTGCAAAACTCTGCATTTTATCCCGATTAACATAATTTATGTCCCCCCATCCAAGAACTGTCTTAACTGTTCAGGCATAAAGAAAATATATGTATTCCCAGCTGATTTAACAAAACATGTACAAGGGAAACGTAATAGGAAACTCGCTCCCTTGGCCAAGACCTCGGGGTGCATATCTAAAAACGTTTTCCTTCGCTGTTGAGTGAATCTTGAAAGGTCTGGAAAGACCCTTACCACTCCACCCATAAATTCATTATTTATATTCTTGAAATATGCTTTCATCAGCTGTCCCATTTCTAATTCAGTGAAAAATGTGACAAAAAGAGTAGCTGATTCTAAAACTTCCATGTTTGAATTTTCCAGATATAGTGTTAAATTCACAAATTCGTCCCTGTTTTCTCCAGATGTAATCTGTAGATTATTCCTTCTAAGTGGTAGACTGAATGCTTTCTTTACAAATGGCACCATCTCTGTTGAAATCTTTAGGGATTCAGTCAAATATCATTTAAAAGTCATTAGAACTGGCTCTCCTAATACTTTAGGAAAGTTAACCATTCTAACATTTAGATGACGAAGGTAATTTTCTACCTTTGTGATGTAATACAATCCTTCATACGGGCTGTGTTAAGTAACTGAGTCTGATTTAATTTAACTGTTAAGTCCTGTATAAGGTTAGAATGGTCTTGTAGCTTCTGAGAATGTTCTTTTTCCTCTGAATCCAGTTTATTCTGAGATAAACCCAATTGTTGAGAATGGACCTTCAGGGTACGGGCCATAACCGCCATTAGGTCCCAAATGGCTTCTAACGTGATTTTCGCTGGCTTTTCAAACTCCAGGGGATCAAGAATGCTTTCTCCTACCTCCTCTTGTGGTCTTTCTCTCGCTGTTTCCAGCGATTCGACTCCTGCTCCGACCAAACTCCTCGCAGGAGTCTCATTACTGTTTGCCAGGAGTGGCAGGAAAGTCCCGGCTACTGCCTGATCGACGGATCAGCCACGCTGCACTTGTCCAACTGCCATTGCGTCGGAAGGTCCAGCTCCATCGAAAACTCTGAGGGGAGAGCTACTCAGCGGTCCTCGGGGTTCTGGTGGACTTAAGGTGACCTCACCTGGCGAGAGAATCGCTCCTCTCAATTTTCCCGCAGCGGCGCTCGAAGCCCCCACAGCAGAGGAAATGATCGCTAAGTCGGTGATGTAACGTTGTCCCACTGGGCTAGGTGAGTCTGGAGGGGAAACTCACCTTGCCCTTCCGCTTATGAGGCATTCTGAAAGCAAATGTTGCTTACCTGTAACAGGTGTTCTCACAGGACAGCAGGATGTTAGTCCTCACATAATGGTGACATCACAGGATGGAGCCCAATCAAGGAACACTTCTGTCAAAGTTTCCAGAACTTTGACTGGCCCCTACTGGGCATGCCCAGCATGGCACTAACCCTGCAGCCAGCAGGGGTCCCCCTTCAGTCTTGTTTAAAAGCTACAGGCAGTGCCAAAAAATAAAAAAAGAAAATGTAATGAACCCGACACTGTGGGGTGGCAGGCGGGTTTCGTGAGGACTAACATCCTGATGTCCTGTGAGAACACCTGTTACAGGTAAGCAACATTTGCTTTCTCACAGGACAAGCAGGATGGTAGTCCTCACATATGGGTGAGTACCGAGCTGAGGATGTCCGAGAAATGCACCAAATGTACCCAGGTGTGCAAGGTACTAGGACTGGGATAAAATTTGGCCGAGAGCATCCTAAACCCTAACAGGCAGGCGGAAGGGTGTTGGTACGTCATGTTGTAAATAGGTTACGAAGGACAGACTGGCCGAAGATGGAATCTTGTCTTCCAACTTTGTCCAAGCAACAGTGGGCTGCAAAGGTGTGGAGAGAACTCCAGGTGGCAGCCCTGCAAATGTCAGGAAGCGACACCAATCGTAGGTGTGCTACTGAAGTTGCCATGGCCCTCACAGAGTGTGCTTTAACACGGTCTTGAAATGGAATGCCCGCTTGCTGATAGCAAAAGGATATGCAGTCCACCAACCAGGAGGACAGAGTCTGCTTACCCACAGGATACCCTAACTTGTTAGGGTGGAAAGAGACAAATTGAGTGCTTTCCCTGTGGGCAGCTGTATGGTCTATGTAGAATGCTAGAGCCCGTTTACAGTCAAGGGTATGCAGAGCCTGTTCTCCTGGATTGGAATGGGGCCTGGGAAAGAAGGTAGGTAGTATAATGGATTGATTAATGTGAAACTCCGATACTACCTTAGGCAAGAACTTAGGGTGAGTGCAGAGTACTGCCTGGTCTTGCAGTTTAGTGTAAGGCGGATAGGTAACTAGGGCCTATAATTCACTAACTCTGCGAGCTGAAGTGATTGCCAGAAGGAAAATCACTTTCCATGTGAGATAGCGAAGATCACAGGAGTGAAGAGGCTTGAATGGTGGTTTCATGAGCCGACCCAAAACCAGGTTGAGGTCCCAAGAAGGGGCCAGAGGACGCAGTGGAGGCTTGAGGTGAAGCAAGCCTTTCAGAAAACGTGTTATAAGGGGTTGTACTGATATAGGAACATCCCCGAAACCTTTATGGAAGGCGGCTACCGCACTGACATGCATTCTGATGTAAGAAGTTTTTAGACTTGACTCTGATAAGTGCCAGAGATTGGATAGGTAAAGGGGTCAAGGGACTGAAAAGAGCACCATGACGTGAACCTGTTCCATTTGTAAGAGTAAGATTTCCTCGTGAAAGGCTTCCGTGAAGCAATCAAGACACGGGAAACTGGCTCAGAAAGGTTAAGTGGCTGAAGGATTAACCTTTCAACATCCTTGCAATCAGGGACAAGGCGTGAAGGTTGGGGTGGCGTGGCACCAGTCATTTTGAGTGATCAGAAGCGGGTCCTTTCCCAAGGGAATGTGCCTGCGAATGGAGAGATCCTGCAGTATTGGAAACCACACTTGGCGTGGCTAGAGTGGTGCTATCAGGATCATAGTTCCCTTGTCCTGACATAACTTCACGAGAGTCTTCGAGAGAAGAGGAAGTGGAGGGAATGCATAAAGCAGACCGATTGCCCATGAGAGGGAGAATGCTTCTCTGGGCTGAGAGTGTTCGCTGCGAATGAGGGAGCAGAAGTTCTCTACTTTGTGGTTTTGAGGAGACGCAAAGAGGTCTAATTTGAGGATATCCCCATTGTTGGAAGATGGAGTTCGCTACCGAGGGGTTGAGAGACCACTCGTGCAGTTGAAAGATGTGACTCAGCTTGTCTGCCAACACATTGTCCACTCCCGGCAAGTAGGTGGCCCTGAGGTACATCGAATGGGAGAAAGCTTCTGCCCATATCTGCTTCCTGACACAGAAGGAAGGAGCCCATGCCTCCCTGTTTGTTGATGTACCACATGGCCACCTGGTTGTCCGTCTGGATCAGGATAACTTGATTTGCGAGGCAACTCTGAAATGCCCTGAGAGCATATCTGATTGCTCGAAGCTCCAGGAAATTTATTTGGTGTTTGGCTTCCTCTGGAGACCAAGCTCCTTGTGTCTGCAGATCGGCCACATGGACTCCCCAGCCGAGGTTGGAAGCATCGGTGGTGAGAGTTATTTGAGGATCTGGAGCCTGGAAGGGCAAGCCTTGGAGGAGATTGACTAGATTTCTCCACCAGGCGAGAGACTGACGGAGTGAGTCGGTTACGTGGACAATGGTCGACAGGGGCTGAATGGATTGAGTCCATTGTGACCTTAGAGTCCACTGCATGACTCTCATGGCCAAACGGGCCATTGGTGTGACCTGAACTGAGGACGCCATGTGTCCCAGGAGGATGAGAAAGTGGCGTGCAGTCGCGGAACGCTGAGACTGCAACTGGTGTGCACGAGACACGACAGTGAGAGCTCGCTGATGAGGCAGAAAAGCCTTTGCTTGCAAGGTGTCCAAGTCTGCCCCAATGAACAACAAGGTTTGTGATGGGACTAAGTAGGATTTGTCGTAATTGACTAGAAATCCTAGTGAGATTAGAGTGTGTAAGGTAAGATGCAGGGACGACAGAGCAGCTTGCTGAGTGGGAGCCCTGATAAACCAATCGTCTAGATAGGGGTAGACGTGAACACCTTGAGTCCTGAGGAAGGCTGCAACTACTACGAGGCATTTTGTGAGGACTCGTGGTGCAGATGCGAGGCCAAATAGAAGCACTTGGGGCCTACTAGAAACCTCAGGTATTTGCGATGAGTGTATGCGTCCTGGAGGTCCAGAGAGCAGAGCCAGTCTTTGTAGAAGAGGAAGAAGAGAGCCCAAGGTTACCATTTTGAACTTCTCTCGCTGGAGGTATTTGAGGGCACGTAGGTCCAGAATTGAACGAACGCCTCCCAATTTTTTGGGGATTAGAAAGTACCGGGAATAGAACCCTAGGCCGTGCTAAGAGTAGGGTACTGGTTCTATTGCCCTGGACTGAAGGAAGAGGGAGACCTCCTGTTCCAGAAGGATGGAGTGATTGGATATTCTCCACGTCAGTAGAAGTGGGGAGTTCGGTGGAATGGAGAGAAAGTTCACATGATAACCCTGAGAAATTATCGCCAGGACCCCCTGGTCTGAGGTGATGGTGTGCCATCTGTTGTTGAAATGGCACAATCAACCTCCCACTGGTTTGTGGGGCAATGGAATCTGGCTGCTGCTCTCTATGCAGGAGTCAAAAACCGGAAGCAGAGCCCGGCAGAGGAGCTGCTCGTGGTTTTTGTTTTCGTGTCTGATGAGACTGGGCTTTTTGAAACTGTCTCGTAGAACGAGTTCTAGATGGTGGCGGGTAGGATTTCTTCGGGCAGAAGAATGACTTCTTAGAGTCCTTCCGGAAGGGTTGTTTTGAAGAGTACTCAGAAGGTATCAGAGAGAGCTGTCTTAAGGTCTCATGATGATCCTTGAGTTCCGCCACTGTTCGTTAAATCTGCTCGCCAAACAGATTATCTCCTATACAAGGCAGGTTGGATAGTCTGTCTTGTACTTCAGGGCGAAGGTCGGAAGACTTGAGCCAGGCCCATCGTCTTGCCGAGATAGCAGCTGCAGATACCCTGGTAGCAGTGTCAAAGATGTCGTAAGATGATCTGATCTCATGCTTACCTGTCTCAAAACCCTTGTTTACTAGGGTTTGGAGCTGATCTTGAAATTGCTGAGGCAGGGAGTCTGTTTAGTCTTGTATCTGCTTAAATAAGACCCTATTATATTGGGTCATATAGAGCTGATAAGAGGCAATTCTAGAGATGAGCATTGCTCCCTGGAAGACACGGCACCAATGGAATGTGGAAATTTCTGTTCCTTGCCTGGGGGGAAGGAAGTGTGAAGTTTTGATCTCCTTGCTCTTTTCTGGGCGGATTCTACAACCACAGATTGGTGATCCAATTGGGGTTTGCGAAAACCTGGAGCTGGCTGGACGAGATAGGTGGTGTCAGCTTTCCTGTGGACTGGGGCCACAGAGCCAGGATGTTCCCAGTTCTTTTTGAGGAGATCCAGAAGAACCTGGTGGATAGGGATGGAGGTTATTTCCTTGGGAGCATCCAGGAATTGTAACAGCTCCATCATTTGATGCCTTCTTGTTCAGTCTGTAATTGGAAGGGAACCAATTCAGACATCTTCTTCACAAAATTTATAAAGAAAAGGTCCTCTGGAGGAGAACACTTTCTGCTTTCAGTAGGTGAAGGTGGTGAAGGCAAATCCTCGGTGTCTGGTGAAGAATCATCAGTCCAGGTATCATAGGGATCAGCACCTGTTCCTCTATGAGCTATAGGACGACGGGGCGGTGGGATCCCTGAAGGTCCTCGTCTAGGCACCGATGAAGGCATCGAAGGCACCGGCGCAGGCATCGATGGATGGCTCGGTGGCACCGGACGTATTGGCACTGATGGGTGGATCGGTGGCATTGAGGGACGTATCGGCATAGAGGGCTGAGGCATCGGCAGAACTCCCGATGGAGGGATGCGGAACAGTGTTTCTCCTCCTGATGACAAAGCAAGCGGGGAGGGCACCAGAGCCATTGGTGACCCGGGGTCCATCGGTGGAAAAGCAGCCATGAGCACTTCCATCCTTGAGAGCAGCGGTGCCAACGCTGCTGGAATCGGGTCGATGGTCGGTTCCGCAATCAGTATCGGAGGAACCTGGAATTGATGCATCGCCTTGTCGACGGCCTCCTGAACCATCCGGTCCAGTTCTTCTCTGAGACCTGGAGCAAGCAGCCCCGGCTCTGGAACAGAAGAAGGAGGCAGAGGCATAGCCAGAGGGACCACCATTAAAGGCGGAGTCGTGGCACCCGATACCCTGTCGGGTGAGGGTTGCCTCAGTGACCCGGTCGTCAAAAAGGTCGGTGCCTTTTCTGGACGGGGTTTCTTCGACGGCAGCTCGGACAATGGCGAGGTCGATGATTTTGCTCCCTCGATAGTCCGAGACTTTCGATGCCGGTGGAGATGTTTATCTCTATGATCCCCTCGGTCCTGAGGGGGAGTAGAGGGTGTCGAAGGCCGAGATGTCGTCGATGCCGCACGGTCACCGGCCTGTGGTCGATGCTGGTACGAAGTTGACGGAACTGGTTCTGACGACGTCGATGCAATCGACGGCGTCGGGGTTTCAGCACAGAAGAGAAGTTCCATCTTCTCCATTCTGGCCTTGCGACCGTTTGGTGTCATTAGGGCACATTTGGTGCGGGTCAAGACATCGTGCTCTCATCCAAGACACATTACACAGACTTTATGGGGGTCTGTGATGAACATGGTGCGATTAGACTGGGCACCGACGGAACCCCGACGCCATGGCAAAAATTCAGCCGCGGTACGGTCGACAGCCAGTAGGCCGCGAGGGCCAAACTCGTCTGTAATAAATGGAAAAACGGGTAAAAACTTACCAGAGTAACGCGGCTTGAAAAAATTAAAGGAGGGACCCCTGTGGGGCAAATTAACTTTTAGTAATTCCGTGAGGAAAATTCCTGTCAGGAATCTCTGCAAAGCTCCTTAACCGTGAGGCTACTGCTGTGCGGAAAAAAGAAGACTGAAGGGGGACCCCTGCTGGCTGCAAGGTTAGTGCCATGCTGGGCATGCCCAGTAGGGGCTAGTCAAAGTTCTGGAAACTTTGACAGAAGTGTTCTGTGATTGGGCTCCATCATGTGATGTCACCCTTATGTGAGGACTACCATCCTGCTTGTAAAAGATTTTCTCACAGGACAAGCAGAGATAATACCAAGGAAACAAGGATAGCGGAGCAGTTCGACTCAGCGTCCACAAGCCGCGGCCATCTTGACTCCTCCCCCCTGTCAATCTTCTTTTAAAGTGAAAGTAAAAATGTCTTTTGTGCTGCAATCCCACTAACCCCATGCTAGTGTGTGGATAGCATCTGCTACGAGATGGAGAGATACTGAAGAGCTGAGGTCATTGCAGCTTTGAAATCTGACTCAGTCTCCCATCTGCTAGCAGAGGAACACATAACCCACTGGTCCTGAGTCTATCTGGCTACACGCTAGGAAATCATGCTTTTCGCTGAGCATTGTTTAACGGAGAACTACTTCTAACATCCGAGGTGAAACAAACATCTGAACATCAAACACGTGTTCTCATCTATTCATGTTTAACGATCAAAATTTGTTGCATAATCTGACATTGGCCAATCATGGATTCCTTCATATCCACATAATTACCTGTTAGATTCGCTTTCGCTAGGGGACACAATATTAAAGACAGAGTTGTTCAATCTAGTATACCTTCAATTGAGACAGCAACATTTGCACACACTGGTAAATCAAGTACACAAAGCAGCATCTGTGAGATGCAGGGTATTAATACGCAGATCAGGTCCTTTGCCACCTGGAAACTTTATTCAACACTCAAGGTTGCCAACTGCAAGGTTTTTGTGGTCTGTTTGCAATACAAAGGACAAACAAGGCAATTTTGCATGCAGCTATTGGAGCATAAAAGTTGTTTAAAGTCCAAGAAACGTCATGCTCCAATGGTCCCACATTTTTTGAAACTTCAACACCAATTTGAAGAAATTAAGTGGTTTATTTTGGACACTGAAAATGAAGACTGGAGTGGGGGAAATAAGGCTAAAATGTTATTACAGTGAGAATAAAAATGGATCTTCAAAATGAACTCAGTTTTTCCTCATGGTTTAAACAACAATGGAACTTATGTCTATAATTTGTTTATAACTTGCATTTACCATCTGGTGTCTGACAGCTCATTGTAACAGCTTATGTGCGCTGATGCCATATATGTCATGTGTGCGTCTATAAAAAGAGCCCTGCCGGCATGGCACTCAACGCATATGATCCCGGCACAGACGAGCGGAGAAATTTGTGATGCCAGTAAGAACATAGCATGTTGTGCATGAGTTCTTTTTCATGAATAATACACGATTTATGATTGTTCCCTTATGTTTGCTTTCAGTTGAATGAGCTTAAGGAAATGAATGGTGTCAAGCATAAGCGTTACCCCTGATGGAGAACAACATTCGAAACATAGCATTATGTCGGGTTCCTGCTGAGTGTTGCAGTGAAACACCTGACCCTCAGGGTTAAGGACAAGGACGAATAAGTGCTACAAGAGGGAAGTGATTGATTCTCTTATGCTTTTGATTTCATTGACATTTTAAATGCAGAAGAAAAATTTATATTAAAAAAAAGTTACGTTTCAAGCTGCTGTGCTCTAAGACCGATGATTACTGATGACCTGTGCAACAAAACTTGGTTTATATGTTGCCAGGTGGTATGATAGTCTTTGGAGGCCCATGTTGATGCATATAATTCATATTTAATTTTCAAATGATTATGTGAATGCCAATTTGTTTGGATTTATCTTTGAGCATTTCACTTTGGACTCTTTTTTTTTTTGGTGTTATCTAATCAAATGGAGATATGCCAAGGGTATAACAGTTGATGCAATAAGGCCCAACACTGTCAAGATGTTACATGCTGATATCAGCTGACTTATTCCTTTCACTGTAGATATTACATTGGTTATTTTTTCTTGTTGAAGAAAGGCTTTTGTAGGTCGTGTTTAGCAGAGTTCCTATGAATGCCAATTGAGAAGAGCTTAATTGAGATTTTAGTTAGCTTATGAAGAACACCTAGAGGGTTTTGTTCATTAATTCTATGGCAGCTCCTTAAGCTGTGCTCTTGATTAACAAATTGTCCAGATAGGAAACACATGCATTCCCAATATGTGAAGTTCTGCAGTCACCATTGCTAAGCATTTTGTGAATATGCATGGCACCAATGCTAGGCTGAACAACAGTCTAATATTGGAGATAGTGTTTCCTATTACAAATCTGAGATATATCTTGTGATCTGGATATAGTCATTCTTTACATCCAGGGAACACAGGCAGTGTCCTTTGTTCCAGAAAAAAAAGAAGATTTAAGATGCCTAAGGAAACCACTGTGAACTTTTCATTTGCTAGAAATGTATTCAAGGCCCCTAAGTCTAGGCCTATTCTCTTTCCCATGGTAGAATGAGTTTGGCTGCCTTGGCCTCCAAGAGAGAGGACAGCTCCATTGATAGCTGTTCCTGATGCTCAGAAGTAGACCCAGAGCCTCTCAGTGGACAATATGATAGTGTCTCCAACAGATGTAATCTGTATCCATTCTGAATTATACATAGAATTTGCCTTCTTGTTAATAGATTGTACAGAGAGGGGATTCTACTATATCCTTATCTGAACATCCTTCAGAATATCATGGACAGGCAATGCTACAATGTACTTGGGCAGCAGTGAGAAAATTGAGGATGTCCTGTAACTATGCCTAGGCTCAGTCACCTTCTCCAACTGAAATGGAATGGTTGCAGTCATTGTCATGACAAACATGAAAAAGGAGAGGTCTTCCAGTGGAGACTTACTTTACTCTTGTGGAGGAAAGGGACCTGAAGGGAGACCTGCTGAGTCCTCCTGATCACAGCAGTCTGCAGATCCATAATCATATCCTTTGGAATGCTCAAACTGTGACTAACAATGATGAGATGATGTTATCAGAGTCTGCACCTGACTAGCAGTCATGGTACTGTGAGTGTACTACTTGACTGCTGAGGTCTAGTTATCATCTCCTCTACATATCAGTGAAGTTTTCTCACCCGGTCTGAAGATGGATATTGGGACAATAGGAACTGATGCCTATATTTATCTGTGTCGCTGCATCCATTTAATACCACTAGATGCCATCAAAATTTCCAGAAGTGGCTGAACTTTATGTTGTATCAACACAGATAATGGAGTCTGGTTCACCATGTCCTGGACTTTTCGTTCCAACTCATCTTTAAGAATTGTCAAAGCCAAAAACAGCATGGGGGGGTCCAGGAGTGGTGGTGACATTTTCCTAGGTCACCTAAGGTGTATTGATGGCAGTACCTGTGACCCTTGGAGATTGGTGCTATCTGCCAGGATACTTGAAGGGTGAAAAGCCATTTCTGCAGGGATGCTTGGGAGAACATGAGGTTTTGACAGGCTCTGCCATATATACTCAGGTGCCACTCACAGTCTGTACTAGTTCCTTAAAAAAAAAAAAAGTTGGAGGAGTTAGAGCTAGGGATTTTTGTTTTCCTTTGTTTAAGTTGTTTAAAAAAAAAAAAAAAGGACAGAAGCAAGATTCATTAAGACGGCATCCGTCAGGCTCCCGGGAGCTGGCCAGGTTCTGAGGGGACCATTCCTCCCGGTGTGCAAGCAAGGTTCAGTGAGAAGGCATCAGTCAAGCTCCCGTGAGCTGGCCAGGTTCTGAGGGGACCATTCCTCCCGGTGTGCAAGCAAGGTTCAGTGAGAAGGCATCAGTCAGGCTCCCGTGAGCTGGACAGGTTCTGAGGGGACCATCCCTGCCGGTGTGCACATCGACAGTGGCTTAGGGTCGAGGGCCCCTTTTTGCCACTAGTGCACTAGAGCTTGGGGTGATACCGGGAAGCCCGGATCACTCACCCCAATAGGATCGCCTCAGCATCAGACACCGTGACAGGTTACAAAAAAACCCCCACGGATGCCAGCCTTTCCGGTTGGGTGGAAGTTTGTCTACGACAATTGTTACAGGGGCGGTGGTCCTTGGAGGCGCGATGGTCCAATCGCCTCGAGACCAGAGCGGTCTGCTTGGCGTTGCAGACCTTCCTTCCGCTTATCCACACGCTGGATGGAACCACGCAAACAACCAAGTGCCGCAACCTGCACTCTTAGAACTATATAACAACCCTTTAGAAAGACCGGATTGTAAAAAACACAGAATATCCGACACTGAGGCCCGGGTAGGTGCAACCTCACGGTCCAAACACCAAGACTCAAAAACTTTCCATACTCTTAACACAGTGGTTCTCAACCGGTGTGTCGCGACACACCAGTGTGTCGCCACACTTCCCAGTCCCCCGCTGACCCATCTGCTCCCTGGTCCTCCTCCGCCCGGGCTTAAAATGCTGTCAGCCCGGGCGGAACGCGGCAGGACAGCTGGAGTCAGCGAATTGGCATCGGCATGGTCTCTTCTTCCCACCCCCTCCCCCCCTCCCGCGGCCTGGAAGAGGAATTGGTGAGCAGCGGGTACGTGCGTGGGAAGAAGAGGTCAGCGTCAGCCCGAAGAACAGAAGAGAGGTGCGGTCTGAAGAATGTGCAGCGTGGCTCGGAGGAAAATGAAGAGTGTCAATCCCCGCAGCCGATGGGACTCCTCCGCGAGGGCTGAAAATGAAGGTGGTTAGGGTTGGGAGGAAGCTGCTGCTGTCGCTAGTTCCGGGGGGGGAGAGAGCGTGAATGAATGAATGAATGAGCAAGCAAGCATGTGTGTGAGTGAGATAGCACGTATGTGTGTGATTGAGAGCCTGTGTATGTGAAAGAGAGTATGTCTGTGATTGAGAGCCTGCCTTTGAGAGAGAGCGCATGAATGTAAGTTTACAATTGGGAACCTATATGTGTAAGTTTGTGATTGAAAACCTGTTTGGGTGAAAGAATGTGTGTGTGTATGATTGAGATCCTTTGTGTGTGAGAGAGATCATGTGTATGTATGATTAAGAGCCTATGTGTATAAGTAAGAGAGAGAGAGCATGTGTGTCTGTGTGAGATTGAGAGCTGGTTTAGGTGAGGGAGCACGTGAGTATGTGATTGAGAGCCTGTGTGTAAATGAGAGAGAGCATGTTTGTAAGCATGTGAATGAGAGTCTGTGTGTGAGAGAAAAGGACAGCATATATGTGTGTGATTGAAAGCCTGTGAAAAGATAGACAGCATGTGTGTAAATGTGTAATTAAGAGCCTATATAATAGAGAGAAAAAGCATGTGTATATGTGAGTGACTAAGAGCATGTGTGTATAGGTGTATAATTGAGAGCCAGTGTGAGAGAGCACTGGTATGTGACAGAGAGAGGAGAAAGTTCCAAGCAAACCACCCCTCCCTCCTGCTAATTCAAAACAATCTCAGGACACCTGGATATCAAACGTTTCCAGGTATGCAGAGCAAAATCATTTTTGTATCCTTATTTTTCATTACTGGGTCTTTGTGTCTGCTATTTTGAAATATTTTATTGGTATCTAGAAATTTTTTATATGAGTTTTTAATTATTGGATATTCCACTCATCAGCTGTTTCGAAATAATCTGCTATTTTTGTATGGTTGTTAGTATGGTTTTACTGCTACTGATTTTATATTTTTTGATTTTTTTTTATAAGGATGGGTGATGTTTCTTTTTTCCTTTATTACACTGCATACAGAGACCCTGGCTTGTTGCAGTTTCCAATTCAGTTTTTTCTGCATGCTTCTAGTTATGCGTTTTGGTCTCTTTATTCTTTGTTAGGTGAGGGTCAGCACATGTGACTCAGGTGAGGTTTTCTGCTGGCGTGTAGTTTCTGTGTAGGGCTCTATAGCAGCCTGACTTGGTCCGTTTTCCTAATAGGAGATGTATTGGTGTCTTAAGGCCTGGTATAATATTTCAGTGTTGCCTTTTCTTAGGTAAGGTGGCTACTGTTTAAGTGCTGGAAATTGGTGCTGTTTTGGTGTGGGATGTTTACTATTTAAGCAATTTCTGTTCAGACAGAATATGTATCTTTTTCTTGTGTCATTTTAAACAATAAAAATAATTACCGGACCTTAACTTTTTATTTCCGCCGTGAATTGTAATGAGCAGTGTGTTACACATGTGAGCGTGGCCTGTCCCGTGTATCACGATGGGAAAAAGGTTGAGAACCACTGCTCTAACATATATGAGATCTGTAAGATCTTTCAGAGTCCACCGTTTCAAAGGCTCAGAGGGTGCTGAGCAGAGCTGTAAGGACTAAATTCAGACTCCAAGACAGACAAGGATGCCTTAGCGGAGGACGCAAGTGCTTTGCTTCCCGTAGGAAAACGTGCCACATCCAGATATGCTGCTAACGCTACGCCTTGTACAGAGCCACGCAAACAACCAAGAGCCGCCACCTGAACTCAGAGAGCTGCACGACAAGCCCTTGAACAGACTCAAAAGAACATAAGAACATGCCATACTGGGTCAGACCAAGGGTTCATCAAGCCCAGCATACTGTTTCCAACAGTGGCCAATCCAGGCCATAAGAACCTGGCAAGTACCCAAAAACTAAGTCTATTCCATGTTACCGTTGCTAGTAATAACAGTGGCTATTTTCTAAGTCAACTTAATTAATAGCAGGTAATGGACTTCTCTTCCAAGAACTTATCCAATCCTTTTTTAAACACAGCTATACTAACTGCACTAACCACATCCTCTGGCAACAAATTCCAGAGTTTAATTGTGCGTTGAGTAAAAAAGAACTTTCTCCGATTAGTTTTAAATGTGCCACATGCTAACTTCACTCGCTTGAAGAAAACACAAAATATCCAACACAGAGGCCTGGCTAGGAGCTACCTCTAGGTCCAGACCCCAAGACTCAAAAATCCTCCATACTATAATATATGCTAGGCTGGTGGATGTCTTACGTGATCGCTTGTCTGGAAGCTTCGGTGGCATACAGTGCGGATGCACTGCTTGATCTTTTGCACACATTGGCCAGATCCATGGTTTCAGCTGTCTCAGCGCGTAGGCTCCTCTGGTTGAGAAACTGGTCCTTGCCCTTCAAAGGCAAACTACTTTCGGTAATGATCTAGAAGATATGATCCAATTTCTGGGTGAGAATTGGTTACCAGAGGATAGACCAAAATCCAGAGGTTCCTTTGCCTCTCGGGCCAGATTTAGAGGGAATCGAAGATTTCGCCCATCTAGACCACCCACGGCCCCTTTTTGGCAAGCTCCTAACAGGCAACAGACTTGGTCCCAGTCCTTTCGGGGCCATCGCTTTGGCAGACCTGGTAAATCCCAGTCCGTTTTCCAGTGCAAAAGCATCACAATGAAGGGACACAGGTCCATTCCTCGGTGCCAGAGGTAGGGGGCAGACTGTCCCTGTTTTACGAGGAATGGACCAAAGTAATGACGGACCACTGGGTCCTTACCGTGATAAGAGACTGCTATGCTTTAGATTTTGCACGGCGTCCTCGGGACCGATTTCTAATTTCTCCCTGCGGTTACGAAACCAAAAGAAGAGCGATGCAGGACACTTTACAACGACTTCTGCAACTAGGAGCCATCGTCTCAGTGCCTCCAGAGGCAAGAAGGAAGGGCTGTTACTCCATTTACTTCATAGTGCCAAAAAAGAGGGATCTTTTCAGCCCATTCTGGATCTTAAGAGCGTAAACAGATGTCTCCGGGTTCCCCGGTTTCGCATAGAGATGCTTCGGTCTGTCATTGCCTCGGTTCGCAAGGGAGAGTTTCTAGCATCCTTAGACCTCATGGAAGCGTATTTTCACATAGGCATTCGGTCCACCAGAGGTTTCTTTGGTTTTCAGTTCTGCATCAGCATTTTCAGTTTTGGGCTCTACCCTTCGGTCCGGCTACAGCACCCAAGACATTCACCAAGGTGATGGTAGTGGTGGCAGCCCATCTCCGCAGAGAGGGGTTACTGGTGCATCCTTACTTGGATAATTGGCTGATCCGTGCAAAGTCAAAAGCGCTTGCCTAGGAGGCAATTCAGAAAGTACTTCAGCTCCTGCAATCCCTAGGCTGGGTGGTCAATCTCGCCAAGAGCCGACTGGAGCCCACTCAGTCATTGGAATATTTGGGTGCTCTTTTCGACACTCAGCAAGGCAGAGTTTTTCTTACCATGGAATGCATCTCCAAGCTGCAAGTCCAAGTTCGAGGTTTAATGCTCAAGCACCCACCCAGAGTCAGAGATTATTTACAGGTTCTCGAGTCGATGACTTCAACATTGGAACTGATACCCTGGGCCTTTGTTCATATGAGACCTTTACAGTCCGCATTACTTTCCCGATGGAACCCAGCCTCCGAGCTTTTTCATCTACCTTTACCACTTACGGAGACAGCACGAGACAATCTTGATTGGTGGTTAGTGATGGACAATTTAACCCGAGGAGTTCCCCTAGAGGTGCCCCACTGGACAGTAGTCAAAGACGCCAGTCTCTCAGGTTGGGGTGCGGTATGCCAAGGAAAATCAGTGCAGGGACTTTGGTCCTCCGTCGAATAGCTCTGGTCGTTCAATCGACTGGAAACCAGGGCGGTATGGTTAGCATTGCAAGCGTTCCATCCTCTCCTCCAGGGCAAGTCGGTCAGAATTCTCTCAGACAATGCGACCACGGTGGCGTACATCAATCGCCAAGGAGGAACCAGAAGTCAACCAGTGGCAATAAAGCTCGCCAATTGATCAGCTGGGCAGAGCTAAACTTGGTAAGCATAGCAGCGTCTCACATTGCTGGCGTGGACAATGTGCAGGCAGACACTGTAGTCACCGTATACATCCCAGAGAATGGGAGCTGGCAGAGACTGCCTTTCAACTCATATGCGATGCATGGGGCACACCCAGCATGGACCTGATGGCAACTTTTCGGAATGCCAAAGCACCGAGGTTCTACGCTTGTCGCAGAGAGACAGCAGCAGAAGGGATAGATGCCCTAGTATTGCCTTGGCCCACCGAGGTTCTGCTGTATGTCTTCCCATCTTGGCCATTGATCGGCAAAGTGCTCCGGGGGGAGAGATCCATCCAATGGAGGTCATGCTGATAGCTCCAGAATGGCCAAGATGTCCCTGGTTTGTGGATCTTCTCAATCTCACGGTGCATGGTCCTCTGCGGTTTCCGGTTCTCCCTGACCTGCTGCATCAAGGGCCTATTTGTTTGGAGGACATCCATCGATTCTGTCTAGCGGCTTGGCTTTTGAAAGGCAGAGGTTAACTTGCAAAGGCTATTCTCTGGCTGTGGTAACTACGCTTCTCCGATCCCGTAAGACTTCTACTAATCTCACATATGTTAGAGTATGGAAAGTTTTTGAGTCTTGGTGTTTGGACCGTGAGGTTGCGCCTACCCGGGCCTTGGTGTCGGATATTCTGTGTTTTTTTTACAATCTGGTCTTTCTAAAGGGTTGTTATGTAGTTCTCTCAGAGTGCAGGTTGTGGCACTTGGTTGTTTGCATGGTTCCATCCAGGGTGTAGCGTTAGTGGCACATCTGGATGTAGTTCGATTTCTTAAGGGAGCAAAACACTTGCATCCTCCGCTTCGGCATCCTTATCCGTCGTGGAGTTTGAATTTAGTCCTCACTACCCTTTGCTCGGCGCCTTTCGAGCCTTTGAAGAGATAGACTCTAAAAGAACTTACCTTAAAGGTGATTTTTCTGGTCACCATTACTTCGGCTCGAAGGGTGTCAAAACTCCAGGCATTTTTCCTGTAGGGAACCCTTTTTGCGGATTTCGGACTTGGGCATTTCTTTAAGGTTGGTTCTGTCTTTCTTGCCGAAAGTGGTTTCCTCTTTTCATGTCAACCAATTGCTGGAGCTGCTGGCCTTCATGGACTTAAACCATTTGGATCCTTTGGTTAGCGACTTGCGGAAGCTTGACGTTCGCAGAGCTTTGCTGTGTTACCTTGAGGTTACCAATGAGTTTCGTGTGATTGACCATCTTTTTGTGCTGTGGAACGGTCCTAAATGAGGACAGCAGGTGTCCAAAGCTACTATAGCTCGTTGACTAAAGGAGGCTATTAGTTAAGCCTATCTCCTTCGTGGTAGATCCCTTCCTACAGATCTGCATGCCCATTCTACACGTTCACAAGCGGAGTCTTGGGCAGAGTGTCAGATGGTATCACCGCAGGAAATTTGCAGGGCGGCTACATGGAAATATCTGCATACTTTTGCAAGAAATTCAGATTGGATGTCCAGGCTCCAGTTTCAGGAGGATTTGGAGAGGGAGTGCTTCGAGTGGGCCTCTCCGGATCTCATCCCAGGTAAGAAAACTCTGGTACATCCCAGGAGCCTGGACTGATCCGGGTACGTTCAGGGAAAGGAAAATTAGTTTCTTACCTGATAATTTTTGTTCCTGTAGTACCACGGATCAGTCCAGAGTCCCGCCCGTCAGAGGCATAGAAGAACGGGAGAGTCCGCTCGGTTCTTATCTATTTCATTATTTCAGATTCACAGAGATTTTTAATGTTTTGTCCTCAAGTGGTTTTTTCAAGGTTCAGGTCCCAGGAGGGTTCAGTGGACCAGTTTGTTTCTTTTATTATTTCTTTATTTTATTTATTTAAAGGTTTTTATATACCAATAACCGTTTGCACATCGTATTGGTTTACATTGAACATATAATAATTAGAGAGAAATTACATGCAACGATTAGAGTGTATAGCATGCTAAGAGAAAGTACATAACATTAAGAAGAGAGTACATAACTTGAAATAAAAATATATATATTAGTAACTATATACAAGTTGTGAATTTAACGTAAGGGAGTAACTTTGTACAAAGTGAAGAATAGGCATGAAGGGGATTGTGTATATAGTTATGATGGTTTTGAGAGTTCCATTCTTCTTTGACATTGAGTAATACTGCTGGACTGTATGTGGCACCATTCTATTCTTTTGATTTCACAAGATAAGCCAATTGTCCAAGTAAGGATGCACCAGTAACCCCTCTCTGCGGAGATGGGCTGCCACAACCACCATCACCTTGGTGAATGTCTTGGGTGCTGTAGCCAGACCGAAGGGTAGAGCCCGAAACTGAAAACGCTGATGCAGAAGTGAAAACCGAAGAAACCTCTGGTGGTCTGACCGAATGCCTATGTGAAGATACGCTTCCGTGAGGACTAAGGATGCTAGAAACTCTCCCTTGCGAACCGAGGCAATGACAGACTGAAGCATCTCCATGAGAAACCAGGGAACCCGGAGACATCTGCTTACACTCTTAATACAGTCTGCCAGTATTACTCTGTCTCCAGCAGATAGTAGGGGTGGAACACTCACAGTCCAGACTCCTGGGATGTCTTTCGTTTTCTCAGGGGGGCGAACATTTATGTCCTCTTCTGCATCTGCCCTGTCCATCCAGGAATTTGAATTTGGTTCTGTCCGCTTTGTGTAAGGATCCATTTGAACCATTGAATCGGTCAACCCTGAACGATCTCATGTTGAAAGTGGTGTTCCTGGTGGCGATTTCTTACTCGTAGAGTATCAGAGATCCAAGCCCTGTCATGTCGTGAGCCTCTCTCGTGCATTTCAGATTCGGGTGTTACTTTACGCAGGGTCCTTCTTTTCTCCCGAAAGTGGTTTCCGCTTTTCATTTGAATCAATCGGTGGAGCTTTCATTTTTTTCAGATCTGGATAGTTCGGATCCATTGTAACGGGATTTAAGGAAACTGGACTCTCTCTTTCTCTGCTCCCAGCATCGTGCATCAATAGGGATCAAAGTCAATTCTTTCTTACCTTTGCTCAATGCACAGATACCAAACTATCAGATGCTTGTATTTATGAAGTGGAAACCTTCACTTTCATTAGGTAGAATGAGCTAGAGGATGCTCTATCTTCCTGGCCCTTCTTGGTGTTCAGTTTTGAAGATTGATATCTCGTCAATGTCAATGAACTACTATTATCCATTGCAGCTCCTGGGCCTTTTGATACAGGTGTATATGACTCACTTGACCCAAAGCACTTTTTTTATGAGTTCCAAACAGGTTTTACTGTCCCTGAGAATCATGTCTTCAGATACTATATCCCGAGACATTGGAAATGGCTTCCAGGCATACCCTACAGACATCATAAAGGATAGTAACCAACATGTGTTGACACTGGTGAGGAACTTGCTAATACTGCTGGTCCTCTTCACTTTCCAGGATTTAGCTAAGGCAAAATAAAATGAATCTTAGAAAACAAAAGGCTGCCTGACGTTATTGATGCACTAAGCCATGTGGAGAGATGATGCATTAAAATGAGGAAAAAAAAGAAAGAGAGACAAACATGTTCTAAGGGACATTAAAAGGGAAACGAACAGAGGCAAATGTATGCAATACCAAAAAAATTACTTTAGATAAGAAAGGGAGAGCAAAGAAATGAGACTGTTGGGCTCTGTGGGAAAACCCCCCAAAACAGAACTGAGTGGACATTGCGAGCACAGTACAACATAGGAACTCCTGCACAAATTGGGTAGAGCATGTTCAGAGAGCTTTGAAGATCTTTTAAGAGAGCTCGGATACCAGGCTCCATCAGTGATGTTATCCAGATGTGAGTACACAATATCCTGTTTGTCCTCCAAGAACAGCTGTAAGCTCCAACCCCCATACCAAATTCTGACATTAAGATAAGAGTCAGGAATTAAAAACTTCTCTTGCCTGGACATCTGGATCCCAAAACCTCAGACTACTACAAGTCTTAAGTGAAAACGAATTTAGAAAAACAAAAAAAAAACCCCTTACTGTTCAATCCAGATGAATTAAGGAAATCACTTTAGAGGAGGTTTTCATGGGTAATGATTCAGATGGACTGAATCAAATCACGGTGAACCTAGAAGATGTGGTAGGCCTGATTGACAAACTGAAGAGTAGTAAATCACCTGGACCGGATGGTATACACCCCAGAGTTCTGAAGGAACTAAAAAATGAAATTTCAGACCTATTAGTAAACATTTGTAACCTATCATTAAAATCATCCATTGTACCTGAAGACTGGAGGATAGCAAATGTAACCCCAATATTTAAAAAGGGCTCCAGGGGCGATCCGGCAAACTACAGACCGGTTAGCCTGACTTCAGTGCCAGGAAAAATAGTGGAAAGTGTTCTAAACATCAAAATCACAGAACATATTGAAAGACATGGTTTAATGGAACAAAGTCAGCATGGCTTTACCCAGGGCAAGTCTTGCCTCACAAATCTGCTTCACTTTTTTGAAGGAGTTAATAAACATGTGAATAAAGGTGAACCGGTAGATGTAGTATACTTGGATTTTCAGAAGGCGTTTGACAAAGTTCCTCATGAGAGGCTTCTAGGAAAAGTAAAAAGTCATGGGATAGGTGGCGATGTCCTTTCATAGATTGCAAACTGGCTAAAAGACAGGAAACAGAGAGTAGGATTAAATGAACAATTTTCTCAGTGGAAGAGAGTGGACAGTGGAGTGCCTCAGGGATCTGTATTGGGACCCTTACTTTCAATATATTTATAAATGATCTGGAAAGAAATACGACAAGTGAGATAATCAAATTTGCAGATGACACAAAATTGTTCAGAGTAGTTAAATCACAAGCAGAATGTGATAAATTGCAGGAAGACCTTGTGAGACTGGAAAATTGGGCATCCAAATGGCAGATGAAATTTAATGTGGATAAGTGCAAGGTGATGCATATAGGGAAAAATAACCCATGCTATAATTATACAATGTTGGGTTCCATATTAGGTGCTACAACCCAAGAAAGATCTAGGCTTCATAGTGGATAACACATTGAAATAGTCGGTTCAGTGTGCTGCGGCAGTCAAAAAAGCAAACAGAATGTTGGGAATTATTAGAAAGGGAATGGTGAATAAAACGGAAAATGTCATAATGCCTCTGTATCGCTCCATGGTGAGACCGCACCTTGAATACTGTGTACAATTCTGGTCGCTGCATCTCAAAAAAGATATAATTGCGATGGAGAACGTACAGAGAAGGGCTACCAAAATGATAAGGGGAATGGAACAGCTCCCCTATGAGGAAAGACTGAAGAGGTTAGGACTTTTTAGCTTAGAGAAGTGACGGCTGAGGGGGGATATGATAGAGGTGTTTAAAATTATGAGAGGTCTAGAACGGGTAGATGTGAATCGGTTATTTACTCTTTCGGATAGTAGAAAGACTAGGGGGCACTCCATGAAGTTAGCATGGGGCACATTTAAAACTAATCTGAGAAAGTTCTTTTTTACTCAACGCACAATTGAACTCTGGAATTTGTTGCTAGAGGATGCGGTTAGTGCAGTTAGTATAGCGGTGTTTAAAAAAGGATTGGATAAGTTCTTGGACAAGAAGTCCATTACCTGCTATTAATTAAGCTGACTTAGATAATAACCACTGCTATTACTAGCAACGGTAACATGGAATAGACTTAGTTTTTGGGTACTTGCCAGGTTCTTATGGCCTGGATTGGCCACTGTTGGAAACAGGATGCTGGGCTTGATGGACCCTTGGTCTGACCCAGTATGGCATTTTCTTATGTTCTTATGGACCTAACAATGCTTTCTGGTACAGCCAGAAATCTATGAATAAGATACCATGGAGAAAGTGATAGGGCACAAGACTGGAAGAAGTTTCCAAACATGTCCCCTTAGTTAACCTTGCTTTATGAATAAATTGGATACAACTTGTAATTCAGTTCACAAGTTTAATGAGGATATTTATTAGTATATTAAATCAGGTGTTAATGCCTATTTTTCCCACAGCACCATCCACCCCTTCAAAGATCTTCAATATCAAGTTGGAGGCAGGAGGGAAAGGGGGCTCCTGGTGTGGATCAGGGGCCTGGAGCCCCTTGATAAGGTATGTTGAGGTGGGTGGAGAAGTCAGGCTGCCAAGGGCTTCTTTGGACGTTGGAGGAGGAGGGTATGGTTTGATATGAGAACCCACATTAGGGCTAATGCTTGAACTGAACTATAGAAGTACTTTAGCATTAACTGGAGGGTTAATGCGAGGGGTTAATCAATTTGAATATTAATGCACTTCATAGCATGTATTTACATGCAACAGTTCATTTAAATATTCTGCGTGTTAAAGTTGAGATTTTATTTTGAGCAATAACACACTTTAGTAAATAAGATCTTGAGTGTCCTAACGTACACACCAAATGGTATAAATGACCTAAAATCTGAATAAGCAAGTGTTGCTTACCTGTAACAGGTGTTCTCACAGGACAGCAGGATGTTAGTCCTCACATATGGGTAACATCATCAGGATGGAGCCCAATCACGGAAAACTTCTGTCAAAGTTTCCAGAACTTTGACTGGCCCCTACTGGGCATGCCCAGCATGGCACTAACCCTGCAGCCAGCAGGGGTCCCCCTTCAATCTTATTTGATAGCTACAGGCAGTGCCGAAAAAAAATAAAATAAAACAAAACGTTACGAACCCAACACCACGGGGCGGCGGGCGGGTTTCGTGAGGACTAACATCCTGCTGTCCTTTGAGAACACCTGTTACAGGTAAGCAACACTTGCTTTCTCACAGGACGGTAGTCCTCACATATGGGTGAGTACCGAGCTGAGGATGTCCGAACATGCAACAATTGTACCCAACGGCGTGCAACAGGCACAACAACTGGGGTGGAATTTGGTAGAGGGCATCCTGAACCCCACCGGGCAGGGGTGTGAGCACGGAAAAGGAGTCCCATCTTCTCCATTCTGGCCATCGAAAAAAATTGAGCCGCGGTACGGTCGACGGCCAGTAGGCCGCGAGGGCCAAACTCGATGGTAATTGACGAAAGACGGTCAAAAACTTACCGGAGTACCACGGCATGAGAGAAGTTAGAGGAGGGGACCCCTGTGGGGCAATTTAATGTTGAGATTACTTACCTGATAATCTCTTTTTCCTTAGTGTAGACAGATGGACTCAGAACAAATGGGTATAGTGTGCTCGTGCTAGCAGTTGGAGACTGATCTGACGTCAGCACGGGTACATATACCCCCACAGGAAGTGTAGCAACTCAGCAATCTTCCTTGCAAAAGCTGTTATGGATGTATGTGTACTGACGATCAATGAATTAGTGAAACAGGATTCCCCTGACCAATTGATAGGAGCTGGAGACCACCAGCATTCACAACCGGAAGGCGTCGACACCTGGCAAAGGGGACGCTCTTATGTAAGAAAATGACATGGCCTACCTGGAATCGGTGAAACCCATGTATACCGGCAGCCGGGCGGGATGCTGAGTCCATCTGTCTACACTAAGGAAAAGGAGATTATCAGGTAAGTAATCTCAACATTTCCTAGCGTGTAGCCAGATGGACTCAGAACAAATGGGATGTACAAAAGCTTTACTCCCAGCCTGGGCGGGAGGCTGCCTGAGGACCGCCCTCGCAAATACTGTGTCCTCCCTGGCCTGAACATCCAGACGGTAGAACCTGGAGAAAGTATGGAGGGAGGACCATGTCACCGCTTTACATATTTCTGCAGGCGACAGCATCCTGGATTCTGCCCAAGATGCTGCTTGGGCTCTGGTAGAATGAGCCTTGACTTGTAGAGGCGGTGACTTCCCGGCCTCTACGTAAGCCGCTCTGATAACTTCTTTAATCCAGCGGGTGATGGTGGGCCGAGAGGCCGCTTCTCTTTGTTTCTTCCCGCTGTGCAGGAGGAACAGATGATCCGTCTTTCGTACTTCTTCTGTCATTTCCAGATATCTGGGCAGCAATCTGCCGATGTCGAGATGGCGTAGTAAACGCCCTTCTTCTGATTTCTTCAAACCTGCCGTGGTAGGCAAGGATATGGTTTGGTTGAGGTGAAATTGTGAAACTACTTTAGGTAGAAAGGAGGGAACCGTGCGAAGATGGATAGCCTCAGGAGTGATTCTGAGAAAGGGATCACGGCAGGACAGCGCTTGTAGCTCTGAGATGTGGCGTGCTGAACACACTGCCAGCAGAAACACCATCTTCAAAGTTAGAGAACAGAGAGACAGGTCCCGAAGGGGTCTGAAGGTGGATCCCGTGAGGAAATCCAAAACTAGGTTGAGGTTCCACAGGGGCACTGGCCACTTCAGTGGCGGACGAATGTGCTTGACTCCTTTCAGGAAGCGAGAAACATCTGGATGCGTGGCAATGGTCTTGCCATCCCTCCTGGGACCGTAGCAAGACAGCGCAGCCACCTGAACCTTGATGGAGCTTAGGGAGAGACCCTTCTGAAGCCCATCCTGCAGGAAATCCAGAACAATAGGGATAGTGGTCGCATGTGGATTGGTGCCATGAGTGTCGCACCAGGCTTCAAATACTCTCCAGATCTTTACGTAGGTGAGGGATGTGGAAAACTTGCGAGCTCGGAGGAGAGTATCTATCACCGGCTCCGAGTAACCTCTTTTCCTCAGCCTAGCCCTCTCAATGGCCAGACCGTAAGAGAGAATTGAGCCGGATCCTCGTGGAGGATGGGACCTTGACAAAGCAGGTCCCTGAGAGGAGGCAGGGGAAGGGGCTCCCCTGCCAGTAGTCTTCTCATGTCCGCGTACCAGGGTCTTCTTGGCCAGTCTGGTGCCACTAGAAGAACTAGGCCCCGGTGCTTCTGAATCTTGTGGATAAGGGTGCCCAGCAGAGGCCACGGAGGAAAAGCGTATAGCAGGGTCCCTGGAGGCCATGGCTGAACCAGGGCGTCGATCCCGTGAGAGAACGGATCTCGCTTGCGGCTGAAGTATCTGGGTACTTGAGCATTGGACCTGTCCGCTAGTAAGTCCATGTCCGGAATCCCCCAGTGATCCACAATCATCTGGAAGGCTGTGGGCGACAGCTGCCATTCCCCCGGATTTAGACTTTCTCTGCTGAGGAAGTCTGCCGTGGTGTTGTCCTTCCCAGCAATGTGGACGGCGGAGATGTCCTGAAAATTCGCCTCTGCCCAAGCCATCAGCGGGGCTATCTCTAGGGATACCTGTCGGCTTCTGGTGCCGCCCTGACGGTTGATGTATGCCACCGTGGTGGCGTTGTCGGACATCACTCTGACTGCCCGGTTCCGCAGTCTGTGAGCAAATTGCAGGCAGGCCAACCGGACTTCCCGTGCCTCTAGACGGTTGATGTTCCACCCTGACTCTTCTCTGTCCCACCGCCCTTGTGCGGTGAGTTCTTCGCAGTGTGCTCCCCAGCCGCTCAGGCTGGCATCTGTGGTGAGCAGAATCCACGTGGGGGAGGACATCTTCGACCTCCTGCTCGTGTGGTTGGACTGCAACCACCACCGTAACTGGGTCCGCACTCTGGCTGGCAGAGGTAGATGCACAGAATAATTCTGGAAGCGGGGGCTCTAGCGAGAGAGCAGGGAGCGTTGCAAAGGTCTCATATGGGCCCTTGCCCAGGGTACCACTTCCAGGGTGGATGCCATGAGGCCGAGAACCTGCAGATAGTCCCAAGCTATGGGCCGGCTGGCTCCCATCAAGGACCGGAGACGCGTCTGAAGTTTTAACCTTCTCTTGGTAGTGAGACTGACTTTGTCTGCCTGGGTGTCGAACTGGACTCCCAGGTATTCCAGTGACTGGGAAGGCTGTAGGCAACTCTTGTTGAGGTTGACTACCCATCCCAGGCTTTCCAGAAGGGCGATCACTCTGTTGGTTGCCCGATGGCTCTCCTTTCGTGATTTCGCCCTGATCAGCCAGTCGTCTAGGTAGGGATAGACAAGGATTCCTTCCTGTCTGAGCGCCGCTGCTACCACTACGACCACCTTGGTGGCCGTGGCTAACCCGAAGGGCAGAGCCCGGAATTGGAAGTGGCGTCCCAGAACCTTGAAACGTAGGTAGCGCTGATGATCCGGATGGATCGGGATATGCAGGTAGGCTTCTAATAAGTCTAAGGCCGTGAGGAATTCTCCTGGCTGTACTGCGGTCTTGACTGAGCGCAGAGTTTCCATGCGAAACCTCGGGACCCTTAAGTATCGATTGACTGACTTGAGGTCCAGTACGAGCCGGAAAGTGCCCTCTTTCTTGGGTACCATAAAATAAATGGAATAATGCCCAGAATCCATTTCCCATGCAGGTACTGGGATTATGGCTTTCAAGGACAGAAGCCTCGCCAGGGTGGCTTCCAATGCCGCCTTCTTGTGTATTGGACACGAAGATTCCAGAAACCTGTCCGGAGGGAGATGATGGAAGTCCAGATAATACCCCTCTCGGATGATGGCGAGGACCCACTGGTCCGATGTAATCTCGACCCATCTGGGGTAGAAGAGGGTTAACCTGCCCCCTATGGCTCCGTCCCCCGGATGGATCGGCTGATTCTCATTGTGGGGTGCGGCCGGGACCCGAACCCGAGCCGGCTCCCCTCTTAAGCTGCTTGGTCCGAAAGGACTGGTTCCTGGCCTGAGGAAGAGGTGCCTGGTAGCGACTCCTATAGGGAGTGAAGCGCTGGGAGCTTCTACCTCTGGAGGGCCTCGGAAAGGTGTGCTGGTTCCTTTTGAACCTATCTTCCGGCAGTTGAGGTACTGGAGAGGCGCCCCATGTGCTGGCCAGTTTATCAAGGTCGCTGCCTAACAGGAAAGAACCCCTTAAGGGCATTCTGGTGAGGCGTGTCTTCGAAGGAGCATCGGCTGACCAATTCCGTATCCAGAGCTGCCTCCTGGCAGCTACGGAGGATGAGACCCCCTTTGCTGTCGTACGGACTAGGTCAGATGCGACATCCGTGAGGAACGAGAGAGCTGACTCCATGTCTGCTGCCGGAGCATTGTTCCTGACCTGTGACAAACAGGAACGCGTCACCACTGTGCAGCAGGTTGCGATCTGCAAAGATAGAGCTGCCACCTCAAAGGTCTGTTTCAGGATGGCGTCCAGTCGCCGGTCATGAGGCTCCTTGAGGGCCGCCCCCCCCCCTTCAACTGGAATGGTAGTGCGCTTGACCACAGCGCTAACAAAGGCGTCCACCTGAGGGCACGCCAGCATCTCCTTGATTGCCGGTTCCAGGGGGTACATGCCAGTCAGGGCCCGACCCCCTTTGAATGAGGCCGCTGGTGCAGCCCATTCCAAATCTATCAGTTGCTGTGCTGCTTGCAAGAAGGGAAAATGGCGGGCTGTAGGACGAAGACCTTCCAGCAGAGGGTTCTGCGTAGAGGGCACCGTAGTGCTGGGACCTGTAAATAGCCAACTCCGCCAGGCACTGAGATACCAGGTCGGAGAGATCTTCCTTGGGAAAGAACCGCCTCATGGTTCGATATGGCTCAATCCCCGAGGGAAGTTCCCCCTCCTCAGGCGGTTCGGACTCGTCCTCCGAGACATCAGGGTCCGCCTGAACCGGACTGCTCATAGGCGGGTGCCCACGATAAGGGCGCGAAGGTCCAGGGGCAGGATCAGCTGGAGCGGCAGCAGGGCCTGGACGGGAAGCTGATTGCATCTGTACAAAGGCATGGATCCCCTTAAAGAGATCCACCCAGGAAATGGAAGCGGTCTCTAGTCGTCGGGGTACCAGGTCCCCCGGGATCCCAGGTTGGTCGAGACAGCCCGCTAGATCCGGGGTGACCCCTGGGGAACTGTCAGCAAACCTCGGTTGAGACTGGTCCTGGCCCGAGGCTCCCACTGCCTCCTCACATTGGGCACAAAGGGAGTCTGGCTCTTCGCTGTGCATGGCTCTAAGCTGGCATGCTGAGCAGAGGCCGAGAGCTTTTATGCCGGAATCAGGAGGCGCCGCCGCAGGAGACGCTGGGGCGTTCGAATGTTCCATCACGGCCTGCGAATGTAGCGTTGAAGAATATGCGCTTAATACAACAGGCACTCAATAATATGCGGCAGCAATATGTGCTTAATACAACAGGCGCTCAATAATATGCGGCAGCAATATGCGCTTAATACAACTGGCGCTCAATAATATGCGGCAGCAATATGTGCTTAATACAACAGGCGCTCAATAATATGCGGCAGCAATATGTGCTTAATACAACTGGCGCTCAATAATATGCGGAGACAATATGCGCGTAATACAACAGGCGCTCAATAATATGCGGCAGCAATATACGCTCAATAATCAACAATATGCGCTCAGCAATATACGCACAATGATATCCAATATGCGCTCATTAGTATGCGGTCAGCAATATATGCTCAATGATATCCAATATGCGCTCAGTATGCTGTCAGCAGTATACGCTCAATGATATCCAATATGCGTTCATTAGTATGTGGTCAGCAATATACGCTCAATGATATACAATATGCGCTGAATCATATACAGGCGCCTATCCTGGGCGCTCAATACCTGACCAAGGGCGACAAAATGGCGACCTCCCTGTCGTGCCGCATACAGGCAACGCCGCCGATCCTCGTACCTCGGAGACCAAAAGTAAGAGATGTACGCCTTACCTGATCCTCGGCGCTTCCCGGTTGGAACCCGGGCGGTCTCCGGCTGCGGGGGGAGAGGGGAAATACCTTCACCGCCGCGCTTGAGGAAATGCACCCGCTGCCTCTAGGTCCACGCCGGGACCGAGGCGCCTCTCAGCCCGACCCGAGCCCTTCACGCTCGGGGGCTAGATCCCTGCCATGATTCGGCCACCGGACCGAGGCCTAGACCTCCGAGGGATCGCGGAAATCACCCCGGGAAACTCAACTGGGGGAGGGACCCGAAGGTATCACCGCAGGAGTGTGGGGCTCGATGTTCCTGTAGAAATTTAGTAAGTAGAATATAGAAAGTAGAAAATAGAAAGTAGTATTGGAAAACACGCTCTGCGAGCGTGCAGGCTCTCCAAACTGCTTTGGAGACGGAAATTACTGAGTTGCTACACTTCCTGTGGGGGTATATGTACCCATGCTGACGTCAGATCAGTCTCCTACTGCTAGCAGGAGCACACTATACCCATTTGTTCTGAGTCCATCTGGCTACACGCTAGGAAAGTTTAATTAACTCCGTGAGGAAAATTCCTGTCAGGAATCTCTTCAGAGCTCCTAAACCGCGAGGCTACTGCTGCGCGGAAAAAAGACTGAAGGGGGACCCCTGCTGGCTGCAGGGTTAGTGCCATGCTGGGCATGCCCAGTAGGGGCTAGTCAAAGTTCTGGAAACTTTCACAGAAGTTTTCCGTGATTGGGCTCCATCCTGATGATGTCACCCATATGTGAGGACTACCATCCCGCTTGTCCTGTGAGAATGTATGCATCAGGGCATTAACATCTGTGTGGGTTTTCAATTAGAAGAACTGTGTGGCATCAAAGCACATGCTGGTCAAGATGGCTTCAAGTAGAACAGCAGCCTTAAAACAGCTTCAAGAAACATGGTGGCTAAGGCACGTCTTCAAGAACATATCATCCATCAAACAATTGAGATGTGCAATTATGAGATAACAAGCTATTTTAGTCTTTAGCCATGATGCCTTAGGCAGATTAAGATGCCTGATGTACTGAATTAGCTCAGTGGAATGTCAGTGTTAGGGTAACAACACAAGATCTTACCTTTCCACTGACAGCTTGATATCAGTGAGAAACATGATGTTCAGCAAAATCTCAGTCTTGTGAGATCCTGTTGGGCAGTTCTTGCCTCCTTTAGCAGAAGGACTCAGTCAACCTCTTGCTATCTGTTTAGTCCTCCTAGCTCTATGACTCGTGCTTCCTGCTAGTGGCCAACTTGTTCCTGTCTTGGTCAGAGCTTGGTCTGACACTATCTTATTGTTTGACCTAGACTTGGTCATAATCTCAGTCATACATTTTGTGTTCCTGTTTGAACCTAGATTAATTCATGTATCCAGTGTTCCTGTTTGGTCCTAGTTTGCTTCGTGTATCCAAAGTCTTCCTGCAGTAGTCCTACACTGCCTCTGCCGACAGCTTCATATCTCCAGGTTTGGGTTCTGCATTGTCTTAGTGTGCCTTGTGTTTCCTGCTTTTTCAATCAAATCCTGCCAGCCACCAGTACCCAAGGGCTCAACTAAAGGGGGAAGGTGGCCATCTCAGTCAAGAGACATCATGATCTTGCTCAGTTAAAACATGCCAGTTTTCCTGTGTGCTGCTTGCTCTTCACTTTGGGATTATACCTACAGCTGACTACACTGTCTCAAGTCTGAAGAGGTAGCACACACTAAGTTGTCTGAGAAGGTATTGCAGCCAGTTTAAACTCCAGGAAACACTGTCTGCATTTGACCCCAAAGAGAAATAATATATAATGATGACCAAGGTGGCTGGAACCAACTTGGGAAAGTTTTTCACAGTTGTTGAATCTTGGCTAACCTGTCCCTTGAACTTACTATCAAATTCAGGCTTCCCACAGACAACATGGAGAGATGAGGAAAACCTGTTCTGAGATGTTCATGCTCACCAGGCTGAAAATCTTGAGTGGCAGGGCTCCAATTATTAGGGAAAATTCCTGTGTGAAAGCATGCTGCTCTCAAGAAAATACTCCCAGAGGATGAACCAGTGCAGTCTGCTCTGCAAGTCCAGGGAAGGGGCCAGAACCCTCAAAGTCATTCCCCATTGCAGTATTGTTGAGATTACGTACCTGATAATCTCCTTTTCCTTAGTGTATGCAGATGGACTCAAAACAAATGGGTATAGTGTGCTCGTGCTAGCAGTTGGAGACGGATCTGACATCAGCACGGGTACATATACCCCCCAGGAAGTGTAGCAAATCAGTAATCTTCCTTACAAAGCTTTTATGGATATGTGTGTGACTGACCGATCGATTAAATGAACAGGATTACCCTGACCAATTGATGGTAGCTGGAGACCGCCAGTGTACTCAGCCAGAAGGCGTCGACACCCGGCAGGGTGGATGCCCTATATAAGAAAACATGGCTTACCGTGAGTCGGCGAATCCCCATGTATACCGGCAGCCGGGCGGGATGCTGAGTCCATCTGCATACACTAAGGAAAAGGAGATTATCAGGTAAGTAATCTCAACATTTCCTAGCGTGTAGCAGATGGACTCAAAACAAATGGGATGTACAAAAGCTACTCCCGGACTGGGTGGGAGGCTGCCCGAGGACCGTTTGGAATTGCCCTCGCAAATGCTGTGTCCTCCCTGGCCTGGACGTCCAGACGATAGAATCTGGAGAAGGTATAGAGGGAGGACCACGTCGCCGCTTTACATATCTCTGCAGGCGACAGCAGCTTAGTTTCTGCCCAAGAGGCCAATTGTGCTCTGGTAGAATAAGCCTTGACCTGTAGAGGTGGTGGTTTTCCCGCCTCTATGTAGGCTGCCTTGATAACTTCTTTCATCCAGCGGGCGATGGTTGGCCGTGAGGCCGCTTCCCCTTGCTTCTTCCCGCTGTGCAGGACGAACAGGCGGTCCGTCTTTCGTACTGCTTCTGACATTTCCAGGTATCTGGACAGCAGTCTGCCGATGTCGAGATGGCGTAGCATTCGACCTTCTTCCGACTTCTGCAAACCTTCCGTGGTAGGCAAGGATATGGTTTGGTTGAGGTGAAAGTGTGAGACCACTTTGGGTAAAAAGGATGCGAACTGTGCGAAGAATCTGGAGTGATTCTGAGAAATGGATCACAGCAGGATAGTGCTTGTAGCTCTGAGACGCGGCGTGCTGAACACACAGCCAGCAAGAACACCATCTTCAAGGTTAACAAACAGAGAGACAGGCCTCGAAGGGGCCTGAAGGCTGATCCCGCTAGAAATTCCAATACTAGGTTGAGGTTCCACAAGGGCACTGGCCACTTCAGTGGCAGGCGAATGTGTTTGACTCCTTTCAGGAAACGTGAAACGTCTGGGTGTTTGGCAATGCGTTGCCGTCACTCCTGGGACCGTAGCAAGACAGCGGTGCTACCTGAACCTTGATGGAGCTGAGGGAAAGACCCATCTGAAGTCCATCTTGTAGGAAGGCCAAAATGATAGGAATCTTAGCGGCATGCGAATTGGTGCTGTGAGAATCGCACCAGGCTTCAAAAACTCTCCAGATCCTGATATATGTTAGTGATGTGGAGAACTTGCGTGCTCGGAGGAGTGTGTCTATTACCGCTCCGAGTATCCTCTTTTCTTCAGTCTAGCCCTCTCAATGGCCAGACCATAAGAGAGAATTGAGCTGGATCCTCGTGGAGGATGGGGCCTTGCCGTAGCAGGTCCCTGTATGGAGGCAGAGGTAGAGGGTTCCCTGCCAGTAGTCTTCTCATGTCTGCGTACCAGGGTCTTCTTGGCCAGTCCGGGGCCACTAGAAGAAACAGGCCTCGGTGCCGCTGAATCCTGTGTACAATGGCGCCCAGCAGGGGCCATGGAGGGAAGGCGTATAACAGGATCCCGAGGCCACGGCTGTACCAGGGCATCGATCCCCAGGGCTCGAGGATCCCACCTGCGGCTGAAATATCTGGGAACCTGAGCGTTGGACCTGTCCGCTAATAGGTCCATGGCTGGTGTCCCCCATTGATCCACAATTATCTGAAAAGCTGTGGGCGACAGCTGCCATTCCCCCGGGTTTAGGCTTTCTCTGCTGAGGAAGTCTGCCGTGGTGTTGTCCTTCCCGGTGATGTGGACGGTGGAGATGTCCTGGAGATTTGCTTCTGCCCAAATCATCAGGGGAGTTATCTCTAGGGACATTTGTTGGCTTCTGGTTCCGCCCTGTCGGTTGATGTATGCCACCGTGGTGGCGTTGTCTGACATCACTCTGACCGCTCTGTTGCGAAGTCTGTGGGCAAATTGCAGGCACGCTAGCCTGACTGCCCGTGCCTCTAGTCGGTTGATGTTCCACCTTGACTCTTCTCTGGTCCACCGCCCTTGGGCGGTGAGCTCCTCGCAGTGTGCTCCCTATCCATTCAGGCTGGCATCTGTGGTGAGCAGGACATTCTTGACCCCCGGCTCATGTGACCGGGCTGTAACCACCACCGTAGCTGATACCGCACTCTGGCCGGTAGAGGCAGGTGTATGGTGTAGTCCTGTGATCGTGGGCTCCATCGAGATAGCAGGGCGCGTTGCAACGGTCTCATATGAGCCCGCGCCCATGGCACCACCTCCAGAGTGGATGCCATGAGGCCGAGGACCTGTAGGTAATCCAGAGCTGTGGGCCGGCTGGCGCTCAGCAGGACCTGCAGATGACTCCGGAGTTTTGACTTTCTCTTGGAGGTCAGGTTGACCTTGTCTTCTTGGGTGTCGAATTGGACCCCTAGGTATTCCAGCGACTGGGACGGCTGTAGGGAGCTCTTGTTTACGTTGACTACCCATCCGAGGCTTTCCAGAAGAGCTATAACTGTTGGTTGCCTGGTGGCTCTCCTCCAGTGACTTTGCCCTGATCAGCCAATCGTCCAGGTAGGGGTGGACGAGAATTCCTTCCTTCCTGAGTGCCGCCGCCACTACTACTATGACCTTGGTAAAGATCCGCGGCGCGGTGGCTAACCCGAAGGGTAAAGCTCGGAACTGGAAGTGCTGATTCAGGACTTTGAAGCGTAAATAGCGCTGGTGATCCCGATGGATTGGGATATGTACACAGGCTTCCGACAGATCTAGGGAGGTGAGAAACTCCCTTGGCTGTACTGAATTCTTGACAGACCGCAGGGTTGCCATGCGAAAGCTGGGGACCCGTAGGTGTCGATTGACCGACTTGAGGTCCAGGACGGGCCTGAAAGTGCCCTCCTTCTTGGGTACTATGAAAGAAATGGAATAATGCCCAGAATTTCTCTCTCCTGCAGGTACTGGGATTATGGCTTTTAGGGCCAGGAGCCTCTGTAAAGTCACTTCTAGTGCCGCTTTCTTGAGCGGTGAAAAAGGAGATTCCAGAAACTTGTCCGGCGGAAGCCGAAGAAAATCCAGGTAATATCCTTCTCGGATGATGGCGAGGACCCACTGGTCCAAAGTGATCTTGACCCACCTGCGGTAGAAGAGGGTTAGCCTGCCCCCTATGGCTGCTACCCCCAGATAGGTCGGCTGATTGACATTGTGGGTTGTGGCCGGGGCCCGAACCTGAGCCGCTTCTCTTCTTGTTGTGCTTAGTCCGAAAGGGCTGGTTCCTGGCCTGGGAACGAGGTGCTTGATAGAGAGTCTTATAAGGGTTGAAGCGCTGGGAGTTTCTACCTCTGGATGGTCTAGAAAAAGAACGCTGGCTCCTCCTCGACCTGTCTTCTGGTAGGCGGGGTAATGGAGAGGCACCCCATTTAGTAGCCCAGTTCTCGAGATCGCTGCCGAACAATAGAGAATCCTCAAGGGCATTCTTGTGAGGCATGTCTTGGAGGACGAGTCGGCCGCCCAATTACGTAGCCAAAGCTGTCTCCTGGCCGCCACCGAGGATGACACTCCCTTGGCTGCCGTACGGACGAGGTCGGAGGCTGCGTCAGTGAGGAATGTGAGAGCTGATTCCATGTCTTCTCCCGGGGTGTTTCTAGCTTGCGATAAACAGGAACATGTCATCACGGTGCAGCAGGTCGTGATTCGTAGGGACATGGCTGCTACCTCAAAGGCTTGTTTCAGAATGGTGTCCATGCGCCGGTCATGCGTATCCTTGAGGGCCGCTCCCCCCTCCACCGGGATGGTGGTGTACTTCACTATTGCGTTAACTATGGCGTCTACCTTGGGGCACGCCAGCAGCTCCTTGGACGCTGGATCCAGAGGGTACATGCCTGACAAGGCCCGACCCCCTTTGAATGAGGCCTCCGGTGCACTCCATTCCAGATCGATTAGCTGCTGTGCTGCTTTGTAGGAGGGGAAAATGGTGAGCCGTTTGGTGCAAGCCCTCTAACAGGGGGTTCATCTTGGGGTCTCCTGGGGCGTCGTGGCCCGGAATGGCCAGTTCTGATAGGCATTGGGAGACCAGGCCTGGAAGATCCTCTTTCCGAAAGAAGCGTCTCATGGTCCGATATGGTTCTATCTCCGAGGGAAGTTCACCCTCCTCGGGGGGCTCCTCATTTTCCTCGGAGCAATCCGAATCCCCATAATTGGGGCTGTCGGGTCGCGACTGGCTGCGCCTAGGTCTCGAGGGTCCAGGGGCCAGGTCAACCGGAACGGAAAGACCCATTCGAGGAGCAGACTGCATCTGGACAAAGGCGTGAATCCCCTTAAATAATTCCACCCAGGAAAGCGAAGCCGGATCTGGCCGTAGGGGCACCAAATCTCTCGGGTTCCCTGGCTGCTCGCCGCGGCCTGCTAAGTCCGGAGTGTTCCCTGAGGAACCGCTGGGTTGGGACCGGTCCTGTCCTGGAACTCCCATGGCCTCCTCACATTGGGCACATAGTGAGTCTGCTTCCTCGCTCTGTGTGGCTCTGAGGTTGCATGCTGAGCAGAGGCTTAGAGCCCTCATGCCAGAATCTGGAGGTGCCGGCTCTGCGGACGTATGGGCTCTCTTATGCTCCATTCACCTGAAAATCTGTGTCGCCTAATGATGTGCGCCTAACACTTGCGCTTAACAACATGCGCCTAGAACGGGCGTCTTATGAACGTGTGCCTATAAACGGGCGTCTTATAATGTGCACCTATAAACGGGCGTCTTATAAATGTGCGCTAACAACAGGCGCCTATCGCGTTTGCTAACGTGCGCCTATCGCATACACTAACAACGTACCCATCCACTTCAGAATAATCTACAAGGCCATTCTCACCATATACAAAAACATCCATCAACTAGCCCCAATTGACCTTCATTTCCCCCTCCGATTACACACTTCAACAAGACCGACAAGAGATGCTTACAAAGGATCACTTCAAGTACCCCCAGCCAAAACTACCAGACACATTACGCTAAGAAATCGGGCCTTCTCCACAGCCGGTCCTACCTTATGGAACTCCATCCCCCCAGATCTTAGAATGGAACCCAGTCTCTCAACCTTCAAGAAAAGACTCAAGACCTGGCTGTTCATGCAGGCTTTTCCTAACTCCAATATTATTTAACTCCTAACAATCAACACACATCACCATCAATATCACTATTAGCTACCTCTTACAATGTAATTATATGTAATTAGCTGGTTTTCCTTTTCCTTTTTCCTTCTCACTCCAAGTTCTATTTTTCCTTGTTACATGTAACTGCTTTTTCCGCACTATTGTTCAAGTTTAAGTTTATTTTGCACTCCTGTTTCATGTGAACCAGCATGATGGGACTATTGTCTTGAATGTTGGTATATAAAAAAAACTTAAATAAATAAAAAATAAATAAATAAACAACGTGCGCCTATCGCGTGCACTAACAACGTGCACCTATCGCGTGCGCTAACAGCGTGCGCTAACAACGTGTGCCTATCGCGGTGCGCTTAGCAATATGAGTCTGGTTGGCAAAGACGAGTAGGCAGGCAAAATGGCGACCTCCTTGGTGGGCTGCCTCGTAGGCAGGCCCAGATAATCCACACTTCCTCGGAGACCAAGTAAAGATGTACGCCTTACCTTGTCTTCGGCGCTTTCCGGCTGCGACCCGGGCGGTCTCCGGCTGCGGGGGGAGAGGGTGAGTACCTTCACCGCCGCGCTTGAGGAAGTGCACCCGCTGCCTCTGGGCCGCGCCCGAACTCGTCTCGCTCGGGGGCCAAGTCCACGCCGGGACCGAGGCTGCCTCTAGGCCGCGCTCGAACTCGTCTCGCTCGGGGGCCAAGCCGCACCCGAACCCTTCACACTCGGGGGCTAGGTCCCTGCCGCGAACCGGCCACCGGACCGAGGCTCTTACCTCCGAGGGACCACAGAAGTCAGCTTGGGAAACTCAACCGGGTGAGTGACTGACTGGTATCACCACAGGAGTGCGGGGCTCGACTTGAGTAGGTGTCTTCTCTGAATTTAGTAGTTAGAATTTGGAAATACTCTCAGCGAGCGTGAGGTAGCTCCAAACTGCTTTGGAGACGGAAATTACTGATTTGCTACACTTCCTGTGGGGGTATATGTACCTGTGCTGACGTCAGATCAGTCTCCAACTGCTAGCACGAGCACACTATACCCACTTGTTTTGAGTCCATCTGCTACACGCTAGGAAATGAGAGTTTAACTGCAATGAGGCAACCTGATCTGATGAACAGATATAAGTCAACAGTACACTGAGCAAGTCCAGGGAAATGGGCATCCTTTTTATAGGAGCATATTTCCTTTTGTAGCACTCATTACAAGGGAGAACAGACTCCTTCAAGAATCAAGTCAACTGCAGTCTGCTAGGTGATTCAAGGGAAGCAGACAGCATGCCCCAGGAAGTATCATTTCCTATTGATACTGTAGAAATTCATCTGAAAGAAAAGAATTGTAAAATCTCTCTCTCTCTACATATTTCTTTTACAGAGTGGAGGATAAATGCCCTCAGCAATTCAAAGAAATAAAAATGGCAATTAGATAGTATGCTGGCTGTCTGCTTCACAACAGTTCAAATGCTTCAAGATTCCATATTATCAGCTTAGGAAGCAATTTTGACTTAGCATGAGAGTCATTTGAGCCATCTGCATGAATTAAATGAGATGGCTTGTTAGAGAAAAAATTTTATCATCTACAACTGTAAATCTGTAAAACAGGCTTTTTAGTAGTTGGTTGAAATTCAAAGTGTTAATTTAAATGTACATTGCAGGAAATTCATACTAATAAAAAATACAGAAATGACTTACCTGATAATTTCGTTTTCCGTAGTGTACACACAGGGACTCAGGATCAGTGGGTTGTGTTCCTCTGCTAGCAGATGGGAGACAGAGTCAGGTTTCAAAGCTGACATCACCCTAGATAAACCCTTGCAGTGACCTCAGCTCTTTAATATTCTCTTCAAAAGCCATTGTGGACATATATATATCAAAGAACTTGATTAGAATTTGGATGCAAATTGATTAAACCCTTCGTTAACAAATTTTGATTAAAAAAAAACAAAACAAAAAACAAAACTTGATTAAAAAAAAACTTGATTAAAAACTGGATACCACCAGTGTACTCAACCAACATAAGCACTGAAACCAGCCATACTGTGGATGCCCTGAACTAGGGGTAGGGCATCAGCTTACCCATATTCATATGTAATCGAGGTTTGCCTCATGGGCAATTCATTGGCGCCTCTCTTGGGCAGCTGTGGGCGTGATGCTGAGTCCATCTGTTTACACTAAGGAAAACGAAATTCAGGTAAGTAATTTCTCCATTTCCTAGCGTGTAGCCAGATGGACTCAGGACCAGTGGGATGTACAAAAGCTACTCCCGAATAGGGCAGGAGGCTGCCCATGGTCCCGTTAGCACCGTCCTTGCAAAGGCTGCGCCCTCTCGAACCTGGACATTCAGGTGGTAGAACTTGGAGAAGGTGTGAAGGAAAGACCATGTCGCTGCTCGACAGATATCGTTGGGCAACAGTAGCTTAGCCTCCGCCCAGGATACTGCCTGGGCCCTTAGTAGAATGAGCTTTGACCTAAAGGGGTAAAGGCTTCACTGCCTCTGATAAGCTGGCTTGATTACTTCCTTGATCCAGCATGCTATAGTAGCTCGCAAAAGCCGCTTCGCCCTGTTTCTTCCCGCTGTGAAGAATAAACAAGCGATCTGTCTTGTGCACTGGTTCCGAGTGCTCCAGGTACCGCACTAGGAGTCTGCCAACGTTTAGATGGTGGGAGTCTTCTGTGTCTCTCCGGTGACTGAAAGGAGATGGATTGATTCAAGTGAAACCCCGAGACCAAGTTTGGTAAGAAGGAGGGGACAGTGCGAAGTTATACTGTTCCTGGAGTAAATCGAAGGAATGGTTCCTGACAGGATAGTGCCTGTAGTTCTGAGATGTGACGGGCCAAGCATATTGCCACCAAGAATACAGTCTTTAGTGTTAATAAGCGTAGCAACAAACTGCGCATCAGTCTGAAGGAAGTCCTGCTAGGAAGTCCAATACTAGATTGAGGTTCCATAAGAGGACCGGCCACTTTAAGGGTGGTCTGAGCTGTTTAATTCATTTTAGGAAACGGGCCAAGTCCGGATGTGCCGACAGACTGTTTCCATTCACCTTGGCCCTGAAGCAGGAAGGGGCTGCTACCTGGACCTTGAGGGACAACCCTTTCCTTCAGGCCATCCTGTAAAAATTCCAGAATCATGGGGGATCTTGGCCGTTTGTGGGGACACCCCGCGGCTCAAATATTCTCCAGATCCGTATGTATGCCAGAGACATTGAGAACTTCCAAGAGCGAAGCAAGGTGGTGATCACGGCCGAGTAACCATGCTTCTTCAGGCGAGCCTTCTCAAGGGCCAGACTTGTAAGAGAGAATCGAGACGGATCTTCGTGAATAATTGGGCCCTGCTGGAGAAGTTCCCTGTATGGGGGGAGGCACAGAGGACTCCCCATGAGGAGCCTTTACATGTCTGCATACCACAGGCGTCTAGGCCTATCCGGGGCCACTAGGAGGACTAAACCTCTGTGGTGTTTCTATCTTGCGGATGATCTTCTTCAGTAAAGGCCATGGGGGTAAGGCGTACACTAAGTCCTCCTCTGGCCAGATCTGGATGAAGTAGTCAATCCCTTGGGAGTGCTGATCTTGTCTAAGATTGAAGAACCGGGGGACTTTCTCATTGTGAGATGTAGCCAGATCCACAGCCGGGGGCCACAGCGATTTACTAGAAACTGGAAGCCTTTGGTCGACAGCATCCATTCCCCTGGATCCAAGCTTTCCCTGCTGAGAAAGTCCACTGAGATGATGTCTTTTCCTGCGATGTGGGAGGCAGAGATCCCTTGTAGGTTAAACTCCGCCCATTCCATAAGAGGGTCTATTTCTAGAGACATCTGATGGCTTTTGGTTCCTCCCTGGCGGTTGATGTAGGCAACTTTGTTGAGTTGTCAGTCATCACCTGGATCACTTGCGCCTGGAGCCTGAGGCTGAGCTGCAGGCATACTAGTCTGACCGCTTGAGCTTCCAGGTGGTTTATATTCCAGTTCACCTTTTCCTTGGTCCATTGTCCCTGGGCTGTCAGCTCCTGACAGTGGGCTCCCCACCCTCGGAGGCTCGTGTCTGTCGTGAGGACGATCCAACTCGGTGGGGATAGGCTTACGCCCTTGCTTAGGTGGATTTCCTGTAGCCACCACTGGAGCAGACAGCATACCTCGTTGGTAGGTGGAGTTGAATCGAGTAGTCTTGGGCCAGTGGGTTCCAGTGTGACAGTAAGGAGCGTTGGAGAGGCCACATGTGAGCCCTTGTCCACGGTACTACTTCCAGTGTTGATGCCATGAGGCCGAGGACCTGAAGGTAGTCCCAACACCTTGGAGCACATTGTGGTCGTAAATAGACATACTTGGTCCATTAGTTTCCTCCTCCTCCTAGGAGAGGGAGAAAGACCTTGTTCTGCTTAGTGTCGAATCGGGCCCCCAGGTACTCTAAGGACTGGGAGGAGCTTGAGGCTGCTCTTTTCCATGCTCACGACCCAACCGAGTTCCTGTAGGAGGGACCAGACCCTGCTGGTCACCTGAGGCTCTCTTCCACTGACTTCGCCCGGATCAACCAGTTGTCCAAATAGGGGTACAACAAGATCCCTTCTTTCCTCAGTGCTGCCACCACGACCACCATAATTTTGGAGAATGTTCTGGAGGCGGTTGCCAGACTGAAGGGTAACGCCGGGAACTGGCAATGGAGGCCCAATACCGCAAAGCTTGGGAAACGCTGGTAGTCTTGATGGACTGGAATATGAAGGTAGGCTTCAGAGAGGTCCAGGGAGGTTAAAAACTCTCCCGGTTGCACTGCCATTATGACGGCGCGGAGAGTTTCCATGCGGAACTGCAATATCCGCAGATGACTGTTGACACTCTTGAGATCCAGGATGGACTGGAATGAGCCCTCTTTCTTGGGCACAATAAAATAAATGGAATAATGCCCCGTATTTACTTGGGGTGTGGGTACAGGAGTTGTAGTCCTCAGACTGAGGAGCCTTATCAGTGTGGATTCCACTGCCAGTTTGAGCTGGGAGTGGCAAGATATTATGAACTTGTCCCGAGGGAGGCTGCAAATTTCCGGAGTGTAGCCTTCTTATGATGTCCAGTACCCATTTGTCCGATGTGATCTTGACCCACCGCTGGGACAAGAGGGAAAGTCAACCCCCTATCTCCTCCTGGATGGGTCGGCCCAACTTCCTTGGGAAGTGCAGGTCGAGCCTGAGCTCGAACCTGTCCCTCTTTTGGGTTGTCTGTTCTGAAAGGCTGAGACCTCCCAGAGGGTCGAGGTGACTGGAACGACAGGTTTCTGTAGGGCCGGAAGTGCTGGTAGCCTCTGGTCACACTCCTCATGGGAGAGGGGCACTGAGACCTCTTTTTCCTGTCTTCCAGTAGTCGGGGCACTGGAGATTCTCCCCACTTACTGGCTAGTTTCCCAACTTGCTTCCGAACAGGAGGGATCCCCTTAAAGGGCATCTTTTTGAGGTTAGCCTTAGAGGTTGCGTCCGCCGACCAGTTCCGCAACCATAGCTGTCTTCTGGCCGCCACCACTGAGACTACTCCTTTGGCTGAGGTATGCATTAGGTCTGAGCTTGCATCTGTCAGGAAAGCTGCGGCGGGTTCAAATCGCCTCTCTCGCATGCACCCCAGAGCTATCTGCCTCTCTCACAAGGAGCAAGCAGGAGTGAGCCACCAGGGCACAGCAGGAAGCAATCTGCAGTATCATTGCTGTCGCGTCAAAGGCTTGCTTAAGAATGGATTCTAACAGTCTATCATGAGCATCCTTCAAAGCCGCCCCTCCCTCAACAGAGATGGTTGTTCGCTTTGAGATGGTGCAGACCAT
This sequence comes from Rhinatrema bivittatum, assembly GCF_901001135.1. NCBI lineage: Eukaryota > Metazoa > Chordata > Amphibia > Gymnophiona > Rhinatrematidae > Rhinatrema > Rhinatrema bivittatum. The sequence continues at coordinate 423,281,494 of NC_042616.1, read as the reverse complement.
GGCATCCACTTTGGCGAAATGCAGGCGTTCCTTGACCGCTGGTTCCAGAGGATACAAGGCTACCAAGGCCCGACCTTCTTTAAAGCTTGCCTCCAGGGCATCCCATTCCAGGTCAATGAACTTCTGGATGGCTTCCAGCATTGGGAAATAGCAAGAAGCTTTACGAAGAGACACCAGGATGGGGTTCTACTTTGGTTCCGCCATAGGGTCCGGAACTCCCAGAGTCTTCAAGATCTGGGAGACTAGTGCTGGTAATTCATCTCTGTGGAAGTAGCGAATAATGGTCTGGTATGGTTCCAGGCCTGGAAGGATTTCCCTAGTCCTCCAGTGGATTCCAGTCGTCATCCGTGGTATCTGGGTCCCTGTCAGGGATCCTCTTAGTGAGGCATGCCATGTCTTGTGGCCTGCAGGCAGGGCCAGGAGAGCGAGGTACCCCCCTGTTGGGGTTCAACTCGGGCAGTGACTGGGGCTGACTGCGCCAGATCAAAGGCTTGGAGGCACTGAAAAAATTCCAACCAAGAGAAGGCCGCCGGATCCATATTTGTCCCAGGAGGGAACTGGAATAGGGGTCCCTGAACTGCCCTCGCCCAGGGAGGATGTCGTCCTGGAATTGCTCAGGTCCGGGGAGATACCAGATAAGGTCACGGCTGACCCGACCTCCGACTGGGATGGGCCAGGCTTTGAAAATTTTTGAGACTCCAGCCCTCCCTGGGCCTCCTCACAGTGCTGACATAGGCAGGATTCCAGGTCAGACTGTGCGGCTCTAATATGGCAGGCCGCGCAGAGAGTTTGTCGCCTGAACTTCTTTGCTGCCGGGGCCATAGCCTGTGTGGTTTTTGCGTTTAGCCGGTTATTGTATATCATGCGCTCACGGATTCGCCTCAGCGCGAGTATGTGTAAAGGGTCGGTTGTGCGCTAAGTTATGCACGTATGTATGCACACAACTATGCAAATATTTATGCGCATATTAGGCGCACAGAAGGCTGGCCCGCACCGTGCGTACCAACAGTCGAAGGGGAAAATGATGCTGTAACAAACTGGTCGCAAGATGGAGCAGCCGCGGATCGCCATGTGATGAGTCACAGCCGCAAACGGGGTCTAGACCATCGGGGGGGCCACAACCCACTCGGAACCCCCTTCCCTCACCCAAACGGAGATTGGGAACAAAGTCAGTACGGCTTGCCGAGCAAGGAGACTGGAGGAAAGACTTACCAAAGCCCTTCCACGTCTCTGGATCAGAGGAGTTCTTCTCTACTTACCTGGTCTCAGCGCTTACCAGCTGAGTACAGAGATGTCTCCGGCTGCGGGGGGGAGAGGGCTTTGGCCTTCACCGCCACACTCTGCTTCTACACCTGCTGCCTTTCAGCTGCTTCAGCAGCTAAGTCCACGCCGGGAACCGGTTACCGGACCAAGGAACACCTCTGAGGGATCTTGGAAATCGCCTCAGGAATTCTCAACTGGAGGAGGGACCCTTAGATATTACCGCAGGAGAGCAGGGCTCGATCTTCTTTTAAAGTGAAGGTAAAAATTTTCTTTGTTTGTGCTGCAATCCTGCTAACACCGTGCTAGTGTGGTGATAGAGTCCGCATCTACTAGGAGACAGCTACTGAAGAGCTGAAGTCACTGCAGGGTTATATCTAGGGTGAAGTCAGCTTTGAAACCTGACTCAGTCTCCCAGCTGTTAGCAGAGGAACACATAACTCACTGGTCCTGAGTCCATCTGGCTACACATGCTAGGAAAATGGATATTTCAGAACTGATGTCATTACTCATTTATCACTTGCACTTTTCAGATATTTTTCCTACCTTCTGAATTGTCTAACGTGAGATGAACTTACTATGTGGGAACCCTGCATAGTAAGAATGTATGAGCTGGTCCTTGCCACTGAAGACAAATGGTGACCCACATAATACTGTTTCTATGAATATCAGTGATACATACCTACGGATAAGTCCATCTTACTGCCAGAAGGATCATCTGCTTGGCTCTGAAAAAACACAAAAAGTTAAATAGGTATACTACTACTGCAAAGGGCAAAAAGAAACAGTGCTTTAAGTCTGAACACTAGAAATAAAATCTTAGTTCATAACACACCTACTGTACAGATAAAACTGGCAAAGCATTTTGAAAATCAGGAAAACAATGTACTGTCACCTCTTGGATAAAACTTCAGCCACAGTAAACTATATGCCAGTATAGTGGACTGCACAGTCAGAACATTTCTTTATTGCTGCATTTATATGATGCCCTTAGCCACCAGTCTGATGAAAGGGTATAAAACAGCTTAGGGTAAATCTTCAGCTTCAATGTGTACCCCCTTCTTCACCTTCCCCTCCTCCCCCGCATGAGATTTCGCTAAACTCCACAATCACGACAATCTCAGAACAATCCTGTAAAAACAGACATGTGTTTAAATATTTGACTGTTTTATCTCTCTCATATATATATATTCACACACATTTCAGAAATTATGTCACAGTGGTTGATGAATATGTCAACTGTGAATTTTGGGGATAGAGTGCAAAAACAAAATCAAGAAATACATACTGCACTGGCTGAAGATAGTCTCTGATATGGCTGGCTGGGCTGTACTAAGATGTTTCCCCTTTCTACTCACCAAATAAAAAAATTTTCAAATTCTGCTGTTACCTCAGTAACAGGTCGATACAGTAACGTGCGGTTAAAGATTCCCCGTCTGTAACGTGCTGGGAGCGCACAATACAGACGAGTAAGGCGATTCAGCGATACAGTCTCCAGTTTCACGCATCCCTAGCGCTTCCTAAAACAGACGCATAACCCTTTCCGCACCCAGCATGTAAATGAACGAAAAAGCTGTATAATGAAGGAATTAGCTATTCCCCTCAGATACTGTAACAGGCGCTGATATTATCTCCTCAGTAACCTGCTGTTTTGCCGCGGCCTTAACGTGCTAGTTTACCGCCTCCCCCTAGTAGGAGTTAGAGTAGTGTAAAAAACATTGCTTACCTGCCCTGGTCCCGTCCGGTCTCCGGTGTAGCCCCAGTCCGGTCTCCTGCAGCCCCATCCGGTCCCCTCCCGAAGCAAAAAAAAAAAACAAAACGAAAAAGTAGCAAGGCTCGGGCCTGCTACGGCAGTCCCTTCTCCCTTCCTCCCGATTTCGCACAGGCATCCATCCAGGCAGAGGGAGCGGGCAGCGAAACGGCCTCTGGTTCCCTCTGCCTGGATGAACGTACGGCCCCTGCCGGAATGAATGCCCGTGCGATTTTGGCGCTCATGCCATGAGCGCCAAAATCGCACGGGCATTCATCCAGGCAGAGGGAACCGGTGGCGAAAACGGCCCACGGTTCCCTCTGCCTGGATGAATGCACGGCCACCGGCAGTGAAGGAATGGCCGTGCGATTTCAGCGCTGAAAGCAGTCACGGCATGTGACTGCCTTCAGCGCTGAAATCGCACGGCCATTCATCCAGGCAGAGGGAGCCGGCAGTCGTCGGCTCCGGGGGGCGGGTGGGCCTTGGGCGGCGGCAGCGGGATCCGGGGGGGCCTTGGGCGGGTAGGCGCGTGTTCGATCGGGCGGGTAGGCGGCAGCGGCGGCGGGATCCGGGGGGGCCTTGGGCGGGTAGGCGCGTGTTCGATCGGGCGGGTAGGCGGCGGGATCCGCTGGGCGCGTGTTCAAACGAGGCCGCGGGCCGGGTCACACAGGCGCGCATTCATCCAGACGGAGGAGCCGGTGGCGAAAGCAGCCTCCGGCAGCCCCCACCTGCAGTGAATGAATGCGCGCCTGTGTGACCCGTGCGATTCGGCGCTCAAGGCGTGATGTCACGACGCACCGAATCGCACGGGTCGCACAGGCGCGCATTCATTCACTGCAGGTGGGGGCTGCCGGAGGCTGCTTTCGCCACCGGCTCCTCCGCCTGGATGAATGCGCGCCTGTGTGACCCGGCCCGCGGCCTCGTTTGAACACGCGCCCAGCCGGATCCCGCCGCCTACCCGCCCGATCGAACACGCGCCTACCCGCCCAAGGCCCCCCCGGATCCCGCCGCCTACCCGCCCGATCGAACACACGCCTACGGGCCCAAAGCCCCCCGGATCCCGCCGCCGCCGCCCAAGGCCCCCCCCGGATTCCGCCGCCGCCCAAGGCCCACCCGCCCCCCGGATCCCGCCGCCGCTGCCGCCTACCCGCCCGATCGAACACGCGCCTACCCGCCCAAGGCCCACCCGCCCCCCAGATGCCGCTGCTGCCTACCCGCCCGATGGAACACCCGGCTCCCGCCGCCGCCCGCCTGGACCCACGCGGCCCTCCGGCTCCCGCCGCTGCCTGGATGACCGCACGAAATTGACAGGTATTTAAACATTTTTTTTTTTTTTTTTTTTTTTAACACTCAGGTTTTTACGTATTTTTGGTTTTTTGGGGGTTTTTTTTACACTTCCTGGTGCCTGTCATTTCAAATGTCATTTGAAATGACAGGTACCAGCGCACCCAGGTTACTGTATAGGCGCTGTATTAAGCGCCTATACAGTAAAATGGGTTGCACGGGCCTAACCCTTCCCTAACGCTTCACAGCCTCGGCTTGCATTTGCATGCAATTAGAAGAGAGTATCAGGCGCTAAGTCAAGAGAGCTGTGCGTGCGGGGGGGAAGGGTGCGCCTGACACTGCCGCACTGTTTCTACCGCGGCCTTACTGTATCGACCTGTAAGTGTAAGAAAATTTCTCCACTACCAAGCATGTTGTGAAGTAACAACTTTGTAAAAGAAAAAAAAAAAAAAAAAGGAATAATCTATACAACAAACCTGCCATACCAAAACAGCATCAACTCTATTTATGAACAGGCATCATGGAAATATTAAACTGGGCCCTAGAACACCAATACAAGAACAAGCTGGATTGCTAAAGGTACTCATACAGAAACTACACTTTGGCAGAATACCTTACCTGTCACACACACATAAACAGACCCTTAAATACAAAATACGTAAACAAATTTAAAATAGAAATATACATGAGAACTCTTTACTCTGCTATCCACTTCAACATCATCCCTTCTCCTTCCATTTCCTATAGATGGGAGAGGAAATGATGGATTAAGAAGTTGAGTGACACTTCCTTGTGCTGTCTAGCTTCACCCTCACCCTTCCTGTTCCCTGCATACTGCCCCAAAGGGGAGGACCTGAGGTAGGAAGCAGAGAGTTGTTCTCTGTCAGATTTGGGGCCTGGTTCATTAGAGTTATTGGGGAAGAGACCTGATTGTTCATGTTGCCCCCAATACTTAAGCTGCTTTAGGCAATTGCATAGTTTGCCTAATGGAAGGACTGGGTCTACCTTTAAACAGTGCACCTTACAACATGTAGAAAAGGCTATAAAATGAGGAGCAGATTACATTATATAATTGTATCAAAAATAAGTCAATACATTATTTGAAATAAGCCTTTAACAAATGTATTTTAGCTTAGATTTAAAGGTGGACGATGAGATGAAGCCTCAGTATTAGAAGCTAGTTTATTCCTTGAGTAGTGTCAAAAGAAAGGTATAGAGCCTAGAAAATGCCTGATTTGACAAAGAGTATCAATTGTACAATGAGAAAAGCAATATTAGTGAAAGGAAGAGTAAAGCAAAGTTAAAAAAAAAACCCAAAAGAATCACAGCAAATATGTACATGCCGATGCAATACCAATACACTAAAAATGTGCATCTAAACTGAAGATACTTATTTTTTTAATGTGCGCACAATTGCCTCTCCTAGGCGCTAGATGCAATAGGCAAATGAGCCACCACGCTAACAAGGACGCACTAGGGATAAATTGTGCATTCCTAGCACATCCATGGCATTGAGCAACCAGGAAAAGTGGCTGTATGTGGGTTAGGAAAATGGCCAGTCAATTTTATGAACATCCATTTTCCTAACCTGACTGCCGGTGGAACTACAGAAAACAGTATTTTCTGGTTTTCTGTTAACTTTTGGGGCTCCTCAAGAGTTAAAGCAGAGATGCTTATCTGTAACAGGTGTTCTCCCAGGACAGCAGGATGTTAGTCCTCACATGTGTGATATATTGGATGGAGCCCTATCACAGAACACTTTTGTCAAAGTTTCTAGAACTTTGACTGGCACACTGAGCATGCCCAGCTTGGCACTAACCCTGCATCCAGCAGGGGACCCCCTTCAGTCTCGTTTGTAGCAAAAAGTACAAATGAAAAATAAAATGAAACATAAACGAACTCAACTCCGCGGGGTGGCGGGCAGGTTTCATGAGTTCTAACATCCTGCTGTCCTGGGAGAAGACCTGTTACAGGTTACTCCTTTTTTTGGCTCCTCCGACCTAATATCGCCACAATATTAAGTTGGAGGAACTACAGAAAACTATTTTCTGTTTTTCTGTTAACTTTTGGGGCTCTTCAAGAGTTAAAGCAGAGTTGCTTACCTGTAACAGGTGTTCTCCCAAGACAAGCAGGATGGAAGTCCTCACATATGGGTGAATAGTGAGATACAGGATGCCCGAACAGAGGTAACCAAAAGCACCCAACAACGTGCAACAGGCACAACAACAGGGGTGCTGCTGGGTATGAGGGCAGCCTGAATTTCACAGTGGGTCGCAGGAAGGAAGTTGGGTTATTAAACTGGAAACAAATTACATAGGACAGACTAGCCAAAGACTGAGTCCTGCCCGTCAGCCTTGTCGAGACAATAATGAGCAGCAAAGGAGAGAGCTCCATGTGGCAGCTCTACAGATGTCAACAATAGGTACGGAACAGAGGTGCGCCACTGACGTTGCCATGGCTCTGATCGAATGCGCTTTCTGCTACCAGTAAGCAGGAAGGCCTGCTTGCTGGTAACAGAAAGTAATACAGTCCGCCAGCCAGGTGGACAGGATTTGCTTGCCCCCCGGAACTCCCAGTTTGGTTTTATCAAAGGAGACAAAAAGTTGGGTGAAATTCCTAAGGGCTGTAGTACGGTCCAAATAAAAGGCGAGTGTATAATTATATTTATTTGGATTTTTTTATATACCGAAGTATAGCGTTTTGCCTTCACTCCGGTTTACAGGATAACAACATAATACATACATATAACTTAGAACCATATTTAACATTCAAAAAGTAGAACCTTATTTAACATATTAATTGAAAATTTATATGAATGAGATATTCCTTAAGAAGAGCTGGTATATCAAATTCTTGTAATAGCATATAGACCAAAAATAAACAACGTAAGTGCTAAACAGGAGAAATGATTTATCTTTGGTAAGGGTCTGAAAAGGAGAACGGAGTATGTCGGGTGATGTAGGTAATGTCTAGGGATTGGTTGGAAGAGGGACGAGGGAAAAGGGGTGGGATGGTGGGGGGAGGGGAGAGGGGAAGGAGTGTTAGTAGATTGGGAACGTCAAGGTGTAACGGTTCAAGAAGAGAGTGTATTTCTTATCCCACGCCATCTCTAAAGGTTTGGCTGAATAACCAGGTCTTTAGTTCTTTTTTGAAGGATTTGATGTCGTGAATTGAGCTTAAATGTTGTGGTATGTTGTTCCATAAATTTGGGCCTGCTATGGAGAACGCTCTGTTCCTGGAGTTGGTGAGTTTGGCTAGAGGAAGTGAGGGAATTTCAAGGTGCAGTTTATTGGCAGATCTGGTCAGTCTTTGAGGTTTGTGTGGTTGGATTAGTTCTTTGAGAGCGGTGTTGTCCGTTGTATGTAATGCATTGTGAACTAATGTTAATGCTTTGAATTTGATTCTCTGGTCGATTGGGAGCCAGTGAAGTGATTTAAGGACTGGGGTCCTTAAATCACTTCTTAAATCAATTCCTTAAATCAATTCCTTGGATTATAGTCCAAGGAATGCAGTGCCCGCTCACCTGGGTGTGAGTGGGGCTTTAGAAAAAAGGTAGTAAGTATTATGGACTAATTCAAGTGGAAATCCGAAACTACCTTTGGCAGAAATTTAGGGTGAGTGCAGAGTACCACACAATTGTGGAGATATTTGGTATAAGGTGGGTATGTTACTAGTGCCTGTAGCTCACTGACTCTGCGAGCCGACATTAAAGCAACTAAAAAGATTACTTTCCAAGTGAGATGTCTGAGCTCGCAGGAGTGAAGGGGCTCAAATGGAAGTTGCATGAGCTGTGCTAGCACAACATTGAGATTCCATGCCGCAATTGGGAGGACGTAGAGGAGGCTTCAGCTGGAGTAAGCCTCTCAAAGCGCCCTACCATGGGTTGCGCCAAAATAGGAGCATCTCCTACACCTTTGTGGTAAGTGGCTATGGCACTTAGATGCACTCGGATGGATGAAGTTTGTAGGCCAGACTCCGAGAGGTGCCAGAGGTAGTCCAGGAACCTTGTTGTGGAGCAGGAAAAGGGATCTATTTCCTTTGTCGTGCACCACAAGGAGAATCTTTTCCACTTGGAACGAGAAGATTTCCTAGTAGAAGGCTTCCGTGAAGCTACGAGGACCTGGGACACATCGTTAGAAAGGTCAAGTGATTGCAGAATCAACCTTTCAACATCCATGCCTTAAGCGATAGGGAGTGGAGGTTCGGATGATGCAACAGTCTGTTGTTCTGCGTTAGAGTTGGATCTGTGCCCAGGCAAATTGGTTGCTGGACTGAGAGGTTGTGTAGGATGGGAAACCAAACCTGCCGCGGCCAGCATGGGGCTATGAGAATCATTGTGCCCCGGTCTTGTAACTTCACAAGAGTCTTGCTGATGAGTGGAATCGGAGGGTATGCGTATAGAAGACCCATTGTCCACGAGTGGGCGAAGGCATCCCTTGGAGGTGTCGTGCGGCTGAGGTGTAGAGAGTAGAATTGATCTACTTTGCAGTTGTGAATTGATGCAAAGAGGTCTATGTGTAGGCGGCCCCACTGCTGGAAAATTATGTTTGCTACAGTGGGATCTAGGGACCATTCGTGGGGATGAAAGGTCCGGCTGAGATTGTCCGCCATCACATTGTCCATGCCTGCCAGGTAGGTTGCTCTCAGTATCATGGAATGGGAGAGAGCCCAGGCCCAAATCTGCGCCGCCTCCTGGCACAGCAGGAGAGCGAAGCAGGATCCGGTCTGAGGGGTACCAGGTCCCTTGGGGTCCCCGGCTGCTCACTGCTGCCTGCTAGGTCCGGGGTGTTCCCTGAGGAACTGGCAAGTACACTGGGCTGTGACCGGCCCTGGCCTGGAACTCCCAGGGCCTCTTCACATTGGGCACATAGGGAGTCTGCTTCCTCGCTCTGTGTGGCTCTGAGGTTGCATGCCGATCAGAGGCTCATGCCTGGTGCTGGAGGGACCAGCTCCGCTGACGCATGGGCTCTCTTACGCTCCATGTGCGCCTGGGAACGGACGTATCAGCGGGCGCCTATGAACGTGCGCCTAAGAATGTATGCTTAACTATGTGCACCTAACAACGTGCGCCTAACAGCGTGCGCCTATCGCGAGGTGACAAACCAGGCAGGAAAATGGCGACCTCCGTGGCGGATTGCCACCTAGGCAGACTCTGCGAATCCTCGCTTCCTCGGAGACCAACAAGTAAAGATGTAAGCCTTACCTTGTCTTCGGCGCTTCCCGGTTGCGACCCGGGCGGTCTCCAGCTGCGGGGGGAGAGGGTGAGTACCGGTCACCGCCACGCTCGAGAAAGTGCACCCGCTGCCTCTGGGCCGCACCCGAACTCTTCTCGCTCGGGGGCCAAGTCCACGCCAGGACCGAGGCTGCCTCTACGCCGCGCCCGAGCCCTTCTCACTCGGGGGCTAGGTCCCTGCCGCGAGCCGGCCACCGGACCGAGGCCCTTACCTCCGAGGGACCACGGAAATCGCCTCGGGAAACTCAACTGGGGGAGGGACCGACTGGTATCACCGCAGGAGTGCGGGGCTCGTCTTCAGGTAGGTGTCTTCTATGAATTTAGTTGTGTAGAATTTGGAACACGCTCAGCGAGCGTGAGGTAGCTCCAAATTGCTTTTGGAGACGGAAATTACTGAGTTGCTGCACTTCCTGTGGGGGTATATGTACTCGTGCTGACGTCAGATCCGTCTCCAACTGCTAGCATGAGCACACTATACCCTCTTGTTTTGAGTCCATCTGCTACACGCTAGGAAAGAAGAGTATTTTATTTTTGATAATTATATCTTCAGGCATCACCATGGGTGCCATGATGGACCCCCCTTGGTAGTAAATCTTTTCATGGTTCATTTTGAAAAGTCTTCGATTGATGCATCTCAAATTATTGGATAAGCGATTTTTGTGGAAGAGATTGATGATATATGTTTAATATGGATGGAACAGAAGAGAAACTGAAATTTCATTTCTGGATTAATTCATGTGATGTTAACATCCAGTTTACCACAATTTACAGCATGGTGGAAATCTCTTTTCTGGATATCCAGATAAGGAGTGACAGGCCAACTTATTGCATCAACATACAAGAAGCTAAGGGACTGCAATGAATTTTTGCAATCAAACTTATTTGTTCAGATCTGAATGATTTTAAATCTTGGTCAAAGATTCTCTCATCTGAATTAAGGCCTAAAAAAGGATTATTTTATCTGAGAGTGTGCCTTGTGTTTATGAATATGCAATGCAGTGACGAAGCTATTATCTGTGTGTTGTGCTTTATCAGCAATCTTCAAAAATTAGCAACATCTTACATAAAAATATATGAATTGCCATGCTGGGACAAACCAAGGTCCATTGAGCCCCGCATCTAGTCTCCAATAGTGGCCAATCCAGGTCACAATTACCTAGCAGATTCCATAAAGTAGTTAATTCCAGTTACTCACTTCCATGGATAGCAATAGCTATCTTCAGGCTACCTGGCTAATGTGTTACGGACCTTTCCTCCAGGAACTTGTTGAAACCTCTTTAAAACCCCATTAAGCTAGTCCTCTTGATTACATCCTCTGGCAACATATTATACAGCTTAACAGCACCCTGAGTGAAAAGTACTTTCTACAACTTGTTTTGAATCTGCAGGTCATTAGCATCAAGGAATAGATGCTTGTTTTAGTATTTGAAAGGGTAAATAACCATCCTTATTTACTTGTTCAACCTCCCCCATGATTTTATAAACTTCTATCACGTCCCTTCTCAGCCATCTCTTTTCCAAACTGAAGAGCCCTAAGCTTGCATAGTTTCTCATTATAGGAGAGATGTTTCATCCTATCTTTTTTGTTGCCCTCTGCATATTGTCTAGTTTCTTCATGTCTTTCTTGAGACGGGGTGACCAGAAATACCTAGACTACTCAAGGTGCGGTCACATCCTTCCTAGACAGAGCCAATTTTTTCTATTCCTTTTCAGATAAATCTTAACACTATATGCTTTTTTGACTGCTGCCGGGCACTGAAGAGGATTTCAACATACTGTCTACAAGAACTCCAAGGTCCTTTCCTGGCTAGTGACTCTCCATACAGAACCAGTAGTTGGGATTATTTTTCCCCTTGTGCATCACTTTGCACTTTTCTGCCTAAGATTTCATCTGACAGGCCAGGTTTTCAGGATATCCTCAACGAATATGCATGACAGATTTGCATACATGGAGGCAGTGCATGCAAATTGCTCTCATGCATATTCATTGTAGATATCCTGAAAACCTGGCCTGTTTTGATGCACTTGAGGATTGGAAGTCACCATCACTGCTCTAGAGCCTCCTTTCCATTGAAAGAGGCTAGTCTCTTGTGCATGGAAACCTTTGAGATATTTAAATCTCTATCATATTCCCCCCCCCTCTTGCCTTTCCCTCCAGGGTATACATGTTTAGATCTGTAAGTCTATTCCTATATGCTTTAGAACGAAGCCCAATGATCATTTTACTATTGACAGAGTCCAACCAGTTTATATCCTTTTGAAGATGCTGTCTCTAGAACTGTCACAATATTTCAAATGAGGTCTCACCAGGGACTTAAACAGGAGCAATATCATCTCCCTTTTTCTGCTGACCATTCCTCTCCCTATACAGTCAAGCATCTTTCTGGCTTTTGCCGCTTTATCCACCTGTTTGGATACCTTAAGATCATCAGATACAATCACCCCCAGAACCTGCTCTTTTGTGCTTTAAAATTTCACTTCCAATACTATACTTCTACCTTGGGTTTTTGCAGCCTGAATGCATTTCTCTGCATTTTTTTAGCATTAAATCTTAGCTGTCAGTCTCTAGACCATTCCTCGAGATTTATTAGATCTCTCCCTCATGTTTCCTCCACCTTCCTGGCTGTCTTCCTTGTTGCAAATTTTGGTATCATTGGGGAAAATAAATGTTGCAAGAGGGCACAAGGCCTGATTGTCAGGAGAGTATGAGCCTTTGGGCAACGGCACAACCCCAGGACAAGGTTCCTAGGTACACCCTGTAGGTAGGTGAGTGCATCCGGGCACGGGCTGGACAAAAGCTTAGAAGCACTTGGAGACTTGGAACACTTGCAGACTTCACTGAATGAGACCCAGCAGACTTTACAGGAATGAGACCCAGCAATGCAATGCTGGTCTCTGGGGTAGTCCTCCAGACACTCGAAAGCCCTTTTGGACCTGCTGCTTGGGAAATGCATGTGAATCAGAACAGATGGAGGTCGAGGACAGAAAATGACTCTGGAAACATGGACATTATGAAGGCACTGAAGAGCAGGAACTAGACAAGACTCAGTTTCTTGTTCAGTTCAGATTCAAGTTTCAGCTTCAGGTTCAGATTGAGCCCTATGCCACAGTATGCCCTGGGCTGGTTGCAGACCGTGCCAAATGTGGAGCAGACTCTTGGCTTGGAAACACGACAAAGACTCTGGGTGAGTCCTGCCCCGCTGCGTGCCCTACACAACCCATGGGCTGGTTGCGGACCACACTAAAGATGGAGCAGACTCTGGACTTGAGACTTGAACATGGACAGAAGCCGGCAAGGAGCTCCGAAGACCAGGAACAGGATTCAAGGACTCAAGACCCCAGCATTCAGGAACTCAAAACAAGGGACTACCGGAGACTTGATCAGCGAAGATGGACTTAGAGACAGTCCTTGTGCCATGAGGTGCCCTACATAACCCTTGGGCTGGTCGCTGACAACGTTGCTGACACGCCTGGAGAAGTAGACGAGAGAGAAGACCTGGAAGGAGGACTTGAGATGAGGACTGGAACATCAGGAACTTGACCAAAGACTTGAAAGTCTTGTCATCAGGAACAGCAAGAGGCGCAAGTACCCTCAAGAGACCAGGAACATGGAAAGAACAGAGGAACTCCCAGAAAGAACACGAAGGCCTTGAAGAAGCGAAGACTGGAACAGGAAGAACTCCAGTAGTGAGAAGCTGGAATAAAATTCAGGAGCAAGCAATTCCTTGCAAAAGGCCACCAGGAAGTGACTGAGGGGCCATTTTGTATGGCTGCAGGCATGATGTCATCAGGGAGGGCTGTGGAGCTTTTCCCGCTGGACCCTTTAAATGTTTGAGAGGCACACGTGCCTAGGAGATGCCAGGCAGGAGCACCTTGTCGGCGGCATTCCAGGGTGCATTGTGAGGCAAGGCAGCATCAGGGGTGGCTGGAGAGGATGGCATGGCTCCCCAGGCCACAAACCATAGCATCAGCATAGGCGGCATCACAAGCTGCGAAGACGGCCTCAGTGGTGGCTCCCAGCCGCGTGGACAACAGACAGCGTCGGGGAATGCTGGAGGTAAGCAAGCTGCTCGCAGGCCTGTCCCACGGACAGTATCACAACAAACCTTTCCAGACAATCATTCTGCTGTGTTGCTCATAAAAATGTAGGAGGGACAATCCCAGGACTGAACCCTGAGGCACATGGTTAGTAACACCGCCCCCTCCTCAGAATAAACTCCATTTACCGCCATTCCCTCAGCCACTCCAGGTTCCATGTCAAGCATGGTCAATTTATTTATAAGTCTCCTGTGCTGAACTGTGTCAAAGACTTTATTGAAATCCAAGTACACTATGTCTAGTGCTCTCCTTTGATTCAACTCTTTGGTCACCCAATCAAAGAAACTGATCAGATTCATCTGATAAGATTTACTTCTAGTAAAACCATGCTGTCTCGGACCATGCAATCCATTGGAAACTGTTTTAGCAGCAATTCCATTAATTTGCTCACTACAGAGGTCAGCTTAACTAGCCTGCTCACTCCCATTTTCATGAATAGGAAGTAAGTAGAATCCTTTCCAATTCTTCAGAACTACTTCCAACTTTAAAGAAGCAATCGGGCCGATACAGAAAAATGCGCGGGAGAGCTGGCGCTCCGAGACAAGCGCCTGCTCTCCCGACTTGCGCCCATGCCATTCTCCTGGGCGCACGATTTTCTATTCAAATGAGGGCCCGCGGTAATAAGGAGGCTCTAGGGACACTAGCGCGTCCCTAGCACCTCCTTATTGACAGAAGCGGCGGCTGTCAGCGGGTTTGACAGCAGACGCTTAATTTTACCGGTGTCTGTTGTTGAACCCGCTGACAGCCATGGGTTCGGAAAACGGACACAGGGAAAATTGAGCGTCCGTCTTCCAACCCGCGAGCCACAGGCTGATTTTTTTTTTTTTTATTATTTACGATTTATTTATTTTTTTTAATTTTGGGGCCTCCGACTTAATATCATAGCTATATTAAGTCAGAGGCCCCAAATTAAAAAAAATAAAAAATCGCGGGACTAATAGGCTCATCAACATGCACTCCATTTTACTATATTAGCTATTTTTTCTTCCATTTCAATTTTTGCATTCCGGAATACTTTCCCAGTTTCACTTAGCTTTTGCAGATATTACTGCCTGTCTTCTTCATTCTATGATTTCTTGTTTATGAATGTTAAGATTTTCTCCCTTACCCTTTCAACTACGTCTTTAGAAAGTCATAATGGCCTCTTTCCTTTATTTACTTTCCTAACAAATTGGTTAGTTGCCCTTATATTTCCCTTTTAGTTTTGCTCACTGCTGCTCTTCCTCTAGATTTTCTTAACCAGCTAATGACCTTTCTCCATTTGGAAAACTAACCATTTAGTTCCATCCTCTGTTTCTGACCTTTTACCCAGTTACCAATCCACAATAGAACACTACTTCCTATCCCATGACTTTGTAATTTCCTGAGACGTATCAAGGGGGAAGTCAAATGCCTTCTGAAAATCAAAATACATTATATCAACTAGCTCATCTTTATCTACATGTTTACATTCATCTTCAAAAAAGCTTGGTAAGATTAGACTTTCCCTTGTTAAAACCATGTTGACTCTTTTCCATTGAGCTGTGTCTGTCTATATGGGTAATTATTTTGTTTTTAAGAATAGCTTCTATTGTTTTGCCGGGCACAGACAGGCTCAGTGGTCTATAGTTTCCTGGATCACCCCTGGAGTCCTTTGTAAAAATCAGCATCACACTGGCCACCCCAGTTTTCAGGAATCGTGACTGTTTTAAATAAGTTACATATACTAATAATAGGTTAGCTATTTCATATGTTGTTTTAGAACACTGGAGCAGATGCTATCTGGTCCCGATGATTTGTTACTCTTTAGTTTATCTATTGTCACAGATATTTGCTTTAGTTGCTCAGATTCTCTGCCACTAAAGAATGTTTCAGGTGTAAGAATTTCCCAACATTTTCCTCAAAGAAAGAGGCAAAGAAGTCATTCAGTTTATCTGCTATTTCCTTGTTCATTAGAATTACCTCCTAGCTATTCTCTTTGCTGCCTTAGGCTGGCTTACACTCAAGGATATAATTTGAAAGATATTTTGAGTCCTTTACATTATTTTTAAATCTGCTGTTCAACCTAAGATATCAGATAATGAAATTACTTACCTGATAATTTCTTTTTCCTTAGTGTAGACAGATGGACTCAGGACCAGTGGGGGTATGTGCTCTTCTGCTAGCAGATGGGAGACTGAGTCAGATTTCAAAGCTGATGTCACCTTAGATATACCCCTGCAGTGAGCTCAGCTCTTCAGTATTCTCTTCGAAAAGCCATTGTAAATATATATTTGCTTAAATAACTTGATTAAAACTGTTTAAACATCGTGGCAGCCAATCTTCCCACAGGCGAAGAGGGAGGCGCCAAAGAGGTAAGGAGGGCAGAGAGAGGTCGTCGGGAACCGACGGACACAACATCGAGAGAGCCGCCATCATCATCTGAGGTATCCGGGTCCCCGTCCGGGAAATTCTTGGTTAGGCGAGCATGTCTCGAGGTATCCGAACAGGGCCAGGAGGATCCTATGCTTCCGGCAGGGGTTGAACCCAAGTCGCAGCCGGGGCTGATTGTGCCTGAACGAAGACTTGCAGCCCCTGGAAAAATTCTAGCCAGGAGAAGGTCCCTGGGTCCATGTTAACCCCAGGGGGAGTCGGAGTAGGGGCCCCTGAGGTGCCCTCTTGTGGAGATAGCACCCCGGATCTCTGCAACTCCGAAATGGTATCGTATGTAGTAGTTCCGGACCCATCCTCCGACACCACACTCTGTTGTGCACCTGCTGCCTTTCAGCCACTCTGGGGGCTAAGTCCATGTCGGGAACTGGCTACCGGACCAAAGCACACCTCTGAGGGATATCGAAAATCACCTCTGGAATTCACGATCTTCTTTAAGGTAAAAAATTTTTCTTCTTTGCTGTAATTCTTAACACGATTCTAGTCTGTGGGATAGTGTCCACATCTGCTAGGAGACAGAGAGATACTGAAGAGCTGAGCTCACTGCAGGGGTATATCTAAGGTGACGTCAGCTTTGAAATCTGACTCAGTCTCCCATCTGCTAGCAGAAGAGCACATAACCCACTGGTCCTGAGTCCATCTGGCTACACGCTAGGAAAAGTTGATTTATGGACATTTTAAATGTGATCACTTTTACAGTTTGTTGTGTCATGTATCAAACAAAAATCCTCATACTTCGAAGACTTAAAAATTGTTCTGTTAGGATCAATGTACAATTTCTGCTTCAACATTTTTTACATCATGATTTGTACATGTACTAACTATATGTTGGTAAACTAAGTTTTATGCACATGTAATTTTTAATAAACGACATGAGGTTCCAATAGTTTAGACCATTTTCATACTTATAGTCTTCCTTTTTTGGCTATTGATCTGGGGTCTAGTAATGTTAGAAAGGGAATCATGATCTGGACTTAACACAGATGAGAACAAGATCTATTTTCTATTTAAAAACAATTGAACCAGCAAATTTGAACTTGTATACTGAATGGTATTTAATTTTGTGAATGGACCTATAGAATACCTGGTGTTTGGTTAATTTTTTAAATGTGCAAGAAGATTTCTTCTGATTGGCTATTTTAGATCATGTGGTTTTCATTTTGTGAATGATAGGTATTCAGCACTACTTTGTATTTAAGACACTGTGCTGCAGTTGTGCCCCGTTTAAAAGTAAAGCTGTAGACTTAGGGTCACTACAAATGATTAAGTTTTCAACTGGCGTGTAAGTTATATTCAAATTTTATTTCAGTTTTCACTATTGTCTCTATATTAAGCACATTTATTTATTTACAGTTTTGTGGCTCTCTGGATGCAGCCTGTTGGGCAGATTACTTTCTGGAATTGCAAAAAAGCTAAATTTAAGGTTTTTCAAGAACATTTATTGACAAGAGTTATAGTTTTTTCAGACTAGTGATTGATATAAGGCCAAAGCATGAATTGCATTCACTTCCTATCTGAAGTCCTTTCCTTCTTTTTTCAAACATGTGTGCTAGGTGTTTGAATTATATTGTGGGGCAAATATTCATTTTTTTCTATTTTGTGTACACCTTATTGTCTCTAATCTTCTAGTTGTTCTGTATTAACATGAACACACAATTCAGCTAACAGAGAAAAGCAATTTTTTCACTACAGATGTCAGCAATGTACCTGATTACCTTCAGCATAAGCCCATTGAATGGCATAGTGCATATTTGTGGCACACTTCTATGGAAATACAAGTAAAACTCTACTATATCAATGAGCATATGCTGAAATGAGGTATTTTGCTGATAACCACAATAAAACATGTTAACTGGATTTTATTTTAAAAAATCTATAAAATATTTAGTTTAATTATATAAGTATATTATCTTCCATGACTGCAACCAAACTTGACAATTTTATTTTAATTGAGGTATTCTCTATATATGTCATACACACTTGCCAAAAATAGACCCGATTCACATCAAATTTCCATGTAGCAGGAAAACTGAACAAAGAAAGGGAAGAAAATTTCTATTTGGTTTAAGGAACAATATGTGTTTTAAAAAGCTGTCACATTTTGCAAATATCTTCAAAAAAATTATGTTGGGCCAGCCAGGTTGCTTTGCTTAACCTTCCTGGTTTCTCAGAGTCTTCACCTTCAGCTTCACCTATCATGCTGACAAAGACCACCTGTGTCTTCATTTCTGACCACTTCTGATCAAACCAAAAAACAAGCCTGCCTACATTAAAAAAACTAGACATCCTACTTGCCAGTATATGCACTGCCACTGCACAATTAGAACAGCTGTAAAATACAATTAACTGTCACACTTTACCCCACAAACTCTTCTCAGCATTGCTGATTACTGAAGTTGTGTGCAGGCACCAAAAAAATGCCCTGTAAAGACCTTTTCTTTTTCCCCAAATTCTCCAATCACAATCCAATTGTCACATCAGCATTCTTTTCCTGAGAGCAAAGGTGAACCATGCTATTACAGACATGATTACCCATAAACATTAGGATACCTGAGAAAGATATCAAAGGAAACTTACCAGCAGTCCCATGTTTGAAAACTGCTTGGATATGGGATTCATCCAAGAATCGCTGTTTCCCCCTTTCAAGGAGCCCTAAAATAGACAAACATGACTAAATAGCTGAAGATTGGAGTTGAAATGTTTAGATACCATACATAAGCAATTCTTACAAACTAGTTTAATGAGTTAACCGCCTCTACAGATGTATAATCTGAAATACGGGGTACTTACCTTTGCTTATTCTCTTTGGCACCTCTATTACACAGGTAGACTACTCCAATTCTGAAGTGCCACAAACTGGTCTGGTTTTCAGGAAATCCATAATGAATATGCATGAGGTATATCTGCATGCACTGGATATCCTGAAAACCAGACCAGTTTGTGGCATTTCATGATCACTATTGCTTACCCCTTCTATATTATGAGTCAAGAGCAGAGAACACTGAGTCAAGATGCACTAATAAAGGGTTGCTCCATTTTGTGTCTATAGTATAAATATTTAGTTTACCTAGAAAAGGGGTGACCAATTCCAGTCCATGAGAGCCACAAACAGACCTGGTTTTCAGGATATCTAATGAATATGCATGAGAAATTTGTATACAATAGAGGCACTGCATGAAAATCTATCTAATGCATATTCATTTTGTATATTCTGAAAACCAGGTCTGTTTGTGGCTCAAGGTCTGGAGTTGGCCACCCCTGACCTAGTTTTTGTCTCTGTCCACTTCAGTATTTAAATACCAAGATTTGAGCTATGCTTTTCTCCAATGTATCATTGCTTCTCTAGGCAACCCCTGCTTTGGTAAGTTGCTTTATAATCAATTTAAACCAATTTTCAAGTCAGTTATCTTTGCTCTAATAACCATCACAATTATGTTTTGACTCTTAGCAGCTACTCTGTGATATCTTATCTGTGCTGTAAATTACCTTGCTAGGTCCACTGCACCCACGCTGCCCACAAAAGCTGTATAGCTTATTCCATCAACCTCAATATTTTACAATCCTGCAGTCTGCTAAAACATTTTTCTTATATTTAACTACATCATGAATGCCTCGTTTTGTCATATTGTCGCAGTTTGTAATCTGTTACATTTTCTTATATAATTTTTGACTCCAACCTTGTTTTTCTTTGACCCTTTCATAAACTCACTTGGGGGTGGGGATTTCTAATGTTGGACATTTACTATAACCTTATTAATTTATGATGCCAGCTGCCACCTTCTTTAAGTATAATTTGTACACAATACTGTCCTTTGAATTACATTGTTTCAAATGTCCAGCCCCTTTATATGGCAATGTATTTCAAATATTCACTGACATTTCAGTCTTTTTCTGACCCTTCATGTTAATGTGTTACAGACTGGATGCCCTTAAGTATTTTTAAATTCCTCAACACATCCATCTTGCATATATTGAATTCTGGGTGAGTCAACTATTGATAGATTAATTTTCTTGCATTAATCACTTTTGTGGTTGTTTTATGTGCTTATATCCTCTAGCTAACTGCATTTTATTATTTTGTCACCAGAATCATATTTTCTCAGCAGTTAAATACTTTGCAAAGCTATGGTAAAAGTATTTATACATTTTATATACTCTTTTCTATTTTTATACCCTCATTTTTGTGGTTTGATGTCCTGTTATTTGAACATTGTATTACCTATTTTACATCTAGATTTTGGGACCCTCCTGACACAGCTCTCTGTACGAAACATGGTCTGGGTCGGGGGACCTCATAGCTCTTTCACAAAGTTTGGAAACATCTGATGATACATCTGGAAAATTACGATCATGGACGGTACAGTAGAGTAGTCCATGAACTACACATCACAATAAGCATATTGATAACACCATGTATGATAAATTTACACGTGAAAATACCTTCGGAACACTCGGTCATGACCCACTTCTCTAAAAATTATTTTGTCTACTGGTATATTGTAACAGAACCTTTGACGGCACCTGTTAGAATGTACTATAGTACACTTTTACCTACATTAAATATGTGCCTACATGTAAACTGTTGCGATGGTATATAACTTAGCGACTGTATAGAAAAGATTTTAAATAAATAAATAAAATAAATTCTAAGTCTGAAAACATATGGGCGTTAGATTTTTTCTGCCCTATTTCTTGTTTATAGACACCCCTGGCTTACATCAATATTACATAATTGATAGAGAAGGAGAAAATATTTTCAAGTTTAAATTATTGCATCTGTTGAAAGTCCCTCCTAGAGCTCAACACTATGCAGTTTGAAAAAATTCATACTGGGGTGGTGTTGCATATTCTCTGATAGTAGTATTACTAGCTAGAGTCTCAAAGCTATCAGCTTACCTTTTTCCTGGCCTGATTCCATCTACTTTTTCTTTAAATTCAGAATCAGTGTGTGAGAAGCAGAAAGTGGATCTCTAGTTTTCTTAGCACAAACAACTAATTAGAATCATGTGCTTAAATAACTGGGTAACAAGTAACCAACCATGCAGAGTAAATCTGCATGACTGTCCTATATAAAGGTCCCAAATGTTTCAAGTTTGGTTTTCACAACACAAGTTAGTGGAAACTCATGAATCCAGGATCAAAATAAATTTCAGAGCACCTACGAAAGACAGGAGTTCAAGGATGGCCAACTCTGGTTGAGAGCCACAAACAGAACAGATTTTCTGAATATCCACAACGAATATGCAAGAGACAGATCTGCATACAGTGGAAACAGTGCATGCAAATATATCTCATGCATATTCATTGCAGATATCCTGAAAACCTTGCCTGTTTGTGGCTCTTGAGGACAGAAATAATTGATCATTTGTCAAGACACGATTTCAAGATTTCTAAACACTGGGGTGCCATTCATCTACTATCAAGATGGGGAGTCTACAAATGGAAAAAATTGAAAACCACAGTAACTTTACTCAGGAGCAGCTGTCCTGCCAAGAACACCCAAGAGCAAACTGGAAAATCATCCACAAAGTCATAAAGAAACCCAGACTAATATCTAACGATCTGCAGGAGTCTCTCACTGCAGCTGATGCGAGGGTCCATTCACTAACCATCAAGAAAAAACAGAATAGGAATGATATTCATGGGAGGAAAGTTAGAAAGAAACCACAGTTCTCTAAAAAGAACACCGCTGCTTGACTTCTGGTAATGCTCTACACTGAGCTGGATGCACAGAGTTGAAGCTCCTGTGGGGCCTCTCGTAAAACTTGAAAATATAATCAAGTTCCTATCTCAAATGCCGTGATCCTTGGTGCGCTCTCTGAAATTTTGTAGTGATTCTGGGTGAGAAAGTGCGGTGGTTATGAGCAGTAAACTGCAAAGGAGTACTCGGGAAAAGAAGGCTGGTGAAGCGTAAGTGGCGGTGACTGATAGTGGCGAAAAAATTGTGGCAGCTCTGACAAAGTATTGTAACAGATAATGAAAAGCTTCTCACTGACACTTGATGACCACTTTATTAAATTGCAAGCCTCTATGGAGGAGGCTTGCAATTTAATAAAGCCTCTATGGAGGAGGCTTGCAATTTGAAAGCAGTTTTGGAAAGCCAAAAATAAAAAAAATTGGAAAATGGCTGAGAATCTCATATCCTCATATGAAGATAGAACAAATATGGTGGAACACGCAGGTTTGAGGAATTGCAATCAAAAAATGCAGTGTTGCTGGAAAGGGTTGAGGATCAATAAAATCGAAACGGCACAATAATGTTCACATCATAGGGCTGCCGGAGACACTAAAAGAAGCAGAGCTAAAACCAGTTTGTGGAATCGTGGCTCCTGGATCGATTGAGTCTTACTGGGCCCAAGGATCGGTCATGCTGTGAAAGAGTGCACTGAATTGGTCCTGTCAAAGGATCAGGGTGGGAGTTCTCGCCCAGTCATGGCACGCATTTTAAATTGGTCTAAAAGTTAAATTATTTTTGGCGCATTGACCGTAAGAGGCAGTAGATTTGGGCAACAAAATTCTTCTATTCTTCCCACATGGTGACAAAGCATGGACATGGCACCTATCTGTAGTGAACTGCTTCGTAAACAAATAAGATGTTCTCTTCCCTTTCCAGCCAAGCTGTGAGTTTGTCATAACAATAAAGTGCTGTTTTTCACTACCAAAGCTGAGGCTGCTGCATTTTTTAGTTCTCTAGAAGCTGTTCCTAGAGAATGAAATGTGGCAGAGAATGGAGACTGCATAGGCAGCATGGTTTCCTGCTGTGCACAAAGCTTAGTTTCTGAAAGTAGGGACTGGTTTTCTATTTTTTGTAACGTTACTACAGTGGAAGAAACTGCTGGGCTGAAACTTATTTGCTGGAAGTGTTTTTGAAGTCTAATTTAATGCTTGTGTTATATGCACTTACAGCATAACCAGCAGTAGGCCCTTGCTTTTTTTTTTTCCATTTATTCTCCTTTCAGTTTAAGAAAGTGGACTCAGCATAAAGGCGAATGCTGAAGATGTTTTGAAAGACTGTTGAAACCTTTCCGAACTAACTTTTACTAAATATTTATATACACATATACATATATACATACACACATACTATTTGCTATGATTCATCCTAAGATGATAACTTGTACAGAACCTCATATTTTAGAGCTTTAAAATGGAAGAGGATTGCCTAGGTACATCCCAAAGGGAGTGTTGAGATTCTGCCATGTTTGGGCAGTATCTCCACCTTCTTTTTCCCTCCTGCTTTCACCCTTGTGGTCCAGGGCTGCCGGCAACCCTTACCATGCGGCAGGAGCCGCGCTGCAACACCTGGCGTGTCCGGAGGCTGCCTACAGCTTCCTATGTGGCCCGGAGGCCACCAACATACCTTTGGATCCTCCGAGGGGAAAAGGCCCGCATCCCCGGCCTTTCCTGCGTCCAGAGGTTGCCTCTGGTTCACCTTCAGCAGCAGAAAGCCGCCTGGGACATCGGGGCCTGCCCTGAGGCCTATCTTCAGCTCCACATCTTCTTGTGCAGCAGGGCCACTGTCCAGGGTCCTGCACTGCTTCCTGCTTCTAGGGGGCGAGGCCGGCTCTCTTCAGTATTTAAAGCTACGAGGGAGTGGTGACTTCTGATGTCATCATTGGATCCGCCTCTTCTGCAGTATAAAAAGCTTCAGTCTTCATTCCTTCCTTGCCTTCGCAAGCAGCCAGTCCTCCTTAGGGCTTCTCGACATCTGCTTTTCAAGGCACTTCATTCTATGTGTGATCCCGTGTCTTCGTGATGTCCTCAAGCTACGTCTTCGTCTTCATCATCTCAAGGTCTCCAGATGTCTCATCTTGATGTCTCCTTTATCCGGTTGATCTTCTTCTTGGCAGCGCAAGTATCCATAAGGTTCCAGCTTCTTATTTAACTGTAGTTGTAGAGGCATCCCCTCGAATCCTAAACCTTGCCTGGATCCTCTAAGTCTGCACCCTGCCTCCTCTTCACGAATGAACTTTATTATCTGATCCATTCTGGTGTGGCCCTGCCTGACCTTTATCAGCTGTGCAGGGTGCATTTTGGAAAAGGCTTCGGACTCTTCATTTCATTTCCTATCTTCCCTGTGTGGGGGAACCACCACGTGGTCCGTGACCTGGTCTTCATTGGCTGAGTATATGGGCGCATGACGTGCAGTACCAACTCAGCTCTGGCCAACTTGTGTGGGGAAACCACTAGCTTGGTCCGCGACCAGCCTACCCCGGCTGTGTAGGGCACGCTGCCTGCGTGGTCCGAGACCAGTCCGCTAGGTTGTGTAGGGCACGTGACGTCCAGTACCGACCAAGTTCTCTTCAAAGCAACTCATGGCCTTCCAGAGTTTTCTTCATATACGTGATCAGAGTTCCTCTTCACTCCACTCTCCAGATTGCATTCTCATGTGTTGAAGTTTAGTCTTACTTCATGTATCCAGAGTGATGTTCCACTTCACGTATTATGAGTCTTGTCTCACTTCAAGTCTTCATCTTTGATGTCCTCATCCTCTGACCACTGGTCGCCCTGTCGCAGTTGCTGCTCCATGCGGCAGGTCTGAAAGGGCTTGGAGTAGTCTGAGAACCACTCATGAGACCAACAGTGCGTTGTTTGGGTCTCTTTCTGCTGCGCACAGGTATTGCTGTGGTTGAGGTCATCGCTCTCCATCTTCATCCCATGCTGGGGCACCTCTCACCTGCCTCGATACTCGCCGGAGCTCCTCCTCGGCTGTATCGGGGCCCAGGGGCACACAAAAACACCAGAGATGGAACCGCTATCCGCGTTTCCACAACAGGGAGGAGTAGAAGGCGGCTGGGGTTTGTGGTCCCCCTTGGAGTGGGGAAAGGGAGCTAGATGTATGAGAGTATGGTTGTGTTTAAATGGAGTGCAGCTGTGGATGAATGAGTGTGTATGGCAGTATGAATGGGATGGTAGAATTTGCCCTGAGAGAATAGAGAGCGTGAGCTTGACATTATCCTGGTAAGTGAATCCTGAGTGAGCAAGCTGGGAAGCACTTGGGGAGGGGGCGTATTTCTGTGATAGGCGGGATGTGTCTACAAGTTTGGATATTAGATTACAGTTAAGGTAAATGTCTGCACACTGAATGTGCATGGTATACACTCCCCAATTAAATGTAAAACTGTTGTCCATGTTTGCAAAAGATAAAACTCATATTGCTATGATCCAGGAAACAACTATGGAGGAACATCTCAAATTGAAAAAAGACTGGGTGAGACAATGTTACTTCCCTCATACTCGCAGACAAAAAGGGGTAGCAATACTAGTATGTAAACAAATGCCCTTTCAATTGGAGCAATAGTTAACTGATGAGGAAGGCAGATACACTGTAGTCCTTGGTAGTCTGTATGGCTTGCGTGTAGGTTTTTGTGTACTATATGCACCAAACACTTATTTTTGTGAACTGGTAACCCTTCTGTTCTGATTTCTTGAATTCAGGCTGATTGTTGGAGGTGACTTCAATATGGTAGCAGATTAGATTGCAAATCAGGGAAAATTTGTAAGTCTGCTCAGGAAATGATGGGAGTCATATTTGTGGCTACTGAAATGGGGTTGATAGATATTTGGCGGACCTTTCATTATGGAGAGCGGGATTATTCATTTTATTCTATTTCACACAAAAGCTATTAAAGATTAGATTACACACTGATCTCTGAAGGTCTTTTCTCAGTGGAAAGAGAAGCAAAGATTGGCATTTCTATTTCTGATCATGCACCGGTTACACTAAATATGGAACTGGGAGATCCTGGCCAGCATGAACTTAATTGGAAAAATGAATCCAGGTCTCTATAAGGATTAGGCTTTCAGAAATATCTCCAAGCTAAATGGAGAGAATATGTTGCTTTAATGATACAGGCTCTATTTCCCCATCTCTCCTCTGGGAAGCCAGTAAAGTGGTTATGCAGGGACGTGTTAGCCTATGTAGCCAGACAAAATAAAGCTAGGAATGCTGAAATTTTACATTTGTCTCACTATGTTAAACAAGCTCAAGCTAAGCATAGTAGTTCTTTAAGTGAGGAAGAGAAATAGGCCTGGTAACAAGCCCGGCGTGCTTTAAATAGCTTGCTGTTTCAAAGATTCAGGAAGTCACTGAACTTTTTCAAATATAGGCTTTATAAATTTGTTAATAAGGCCATCAAGATGTTAGCTAACTAGGTAAAACTTAAAGGGCAGAGATGCATCATAATATATTGGTGCTTGGGGGACTTTTGGACATATGATGCAAAAAAACAGAAGATAGTTTCCTTGCATATTATAGTTCTCTCTATACTTCTTTGCCAGGAGAAGAGCGGCACAGATGAAAGATTTTGTGATTTTGTCTGGCCTACCCTCTCCGAAACTCAATTGAATAAACTGAATGAGTCTATTAAAGGAATAGATGTGCATGTGGTCATTAAAAAATAAAAATAAAAAAATAAAACTGTAATTGGGCAAAGCAGAAGGTATAAATGGGCTTGGCTCAGAATATTTACAAAAATTTTACTTAAACAGTTAACTTTTTATAAAGGGAAATTGGAAACAAGGCATGCTTTCCCCAGAACAGAATCTAATAATAGTTTTACCAAAAACAGCAAAGATACGATGGATGTCTGCTCTTACGAACCAATCTTGCTGATAAATGTTGAACTGAAACATGTAGCAGTGGGGCGCATAAACTGTTTTTTGCCAGGTCTGGTGGAAAATGACAAACAGGGTTTGTTCAGGGATGACATGAGGTCAAAAATGTTTGTAGGCTGATTGCAGTGCTGGCCTAGGAAGATGACACAGGGTTTAATAGAGTCTAGATGCTGATAAGGCATTCAATTCCTTATCCTGGAATTATCTGTTTTGGGTGCTGGAAAACTTTGGGTTTTCGGGTCCTATTATAAAATGGTTGTGTATCCTATACAGAACCCGGCTGAGTGTTTACTTATAAACGGTTCTGTGTCTAAAGGGTTTGAGAGCTGGGCAGGGGAATTACGTCAAGGATGCCTATTCTCCCTGCTGTTATTTGTTCTAGCAGTCGAGCCAATGGTATGTTTGTTGAGGAGGGAGAGGGCATTTCAAGGAATCACAATTGGGGGAAGGGAGATGAAAATCTCCTTATTTGCAGAAGATATTCTATTGTTTGTTGGTGATCCCTATAAAAGTATATTGGCGGTTCAAGCAATGTTTTTTAAATTTGCAGCAATAGTAGGCTTAAAAATAAATTGCAATAAATCTGAACCTTTGGTGCTTAACCCCACGATTAAAAAGTCATGGCCAGGGAATTTCCTTTTTAGATGGGCACCTGATAAAATGAAGTATTTACGTGTTTGGGTCCTAAGGAACTTATCACATTTATATATTCTTATCACTACAGGTTTAACAGCAATACTCAACTGCAGACTTGGAGAGACCTGCCATTGATTATTCTCCCTAAATTGCTGTATAAACGTTATATCTTGCCTTGCTGGCTAAAGCAGAAAGATCTCTCCCTCATCATTGTTTATTAAGTTTATATGGCAAGGGAGACGGTCCTATGGTGGGATACCATAAGATACTTAGTAGCAAGGAATCTGGCAGGCTAGTTCTCCATAATCTCAAGTTCTACAACACTGCATTTCTAGGGGAATGGCTGACAGGCAAATATAAATACTGTGAGCGTGACACGTTTTCTAGGGGAATGGCTGACAGGCAAATATAAATACTGTGAGCGTGACATGGTGGCAAGTATGCTTGCTCCATGGTCCCCAATATATCTTTAACACACTACTGAGGCGTGGGTACTAAAAATCAAGAGGAAAAATATATTAACCTGGGTAGTAGTGCGGGTTTGGCATTGGTTACACTGGAGTGGCTGGAAGAGTACATCATCATTATAATTACCTCTAATGGGGAATAGACATTTTCCACCTGATAATGAATATAAAAAAGTTTTCAGGGAGTGGGCCAAGGTGGGATGATCTCTGTGGGCCATATGGGAAATGATGTGCTAATGTCTTGCCAGACATTTCAATCTATCCAACTTCGATATGATTTACAGAGCTCTTTTTTTGCATTTCTCCAATCACAGCATTACAGAGACTCTATGAAAGGACTAGAAGAAGAACGTAAGGTGGAATTCGCTTTTTTCATTGCAGCACAATGCGTGGGAGAGACCAGGAACGCTATTTCACAATGGAATACTCTTTGCAAGCAACAAAAGATATCAGAGGAATGGCTTAAATTATCAGCATTTTAGAGAAAGGAGCTGAAGATGGACATTGCCACAGAGATGAACATATGTAGTTTTTACATAAGAGATGTGGATGTATCATTACAGGAGATCCAATATAGGATTCTAAATAATGTTTATTTTGGAGATGTTAGACAATATAATATGAAACTGATTCTCCCTTATGCATCAGATGCAGGATGGATTTACCCAAGGAAAGTCTTGTCCCACGAATCTACTACTTTTTTTTTTTGGAAGGGGTGAATAAGTATGTGGATAAAGGTAAACCAGTAGATGTAGTGTATTTGGATTTTCAGAAGGTGTTTAACAAAATCCCTCATGAAAGGCTTCTATGAAAACTAAAAAGTCATGGGATAATAGGAGATGTCCTTTTTAGGATTGCAAACTGGTTAAAAGACAGGAGAGAATAGGATTAAATGGTCAGTTTTCACAGTGGAAAAAGGTAAACAGTAGAGTGTCTCGGGGATCTGTACTTGGACCAGTGCTATTTAATCTATTTATAAATTATCTGGAAAGAGGTATGACCAGTGAGGTGATCAAATTTACTGACTACACAAAATTATTCAGAGTAGTTAAATCACAAGCGAATTATAATAAATTGCAGGACTGAAGACTGGTTGTCCTAATGGCAGAAGAAATATATTGTGGACAAGTGCAAGGTGATACATAATGGGAAAAATAACCCATGCCAAAGCTACATGATAGGTTCCATTTTAGGAGTTTCTACCCAAACAGGACATCTGGGCATCATGGTTGATATTACATTAAAATCAGCCGCTCAATGTGCTGTGATGGTCAACAAAGCAAGAACATAAGATATGCCACACTGGATCAGCCCAAGGGTCCATCAAACTCAGCATCCTGTTTCCAACAGTGGTCAGTGCAAGTCACAAGTACCTGGCAAGTACCTAAACATTAAATAGATCAAGCTACTACTGCTTATTAATAGTTTATAGATTTTTCCTCTTGGAATTTATCCAACCGTTTTTAAACCCAGTTACACTAACTTCCATAACCACATCCTCTGGCAATGAATTCCAGAGCTTAACTAAGTGCTGAATGAAAAATAATTTTCTATTTGTTTTAAACGTCCTACTTGCTAACTTCATGAAGTGCCCCCTAGTCTTATTATCTGAGAGAGTAAATAACCAATTTACATTAACCTGTTCAAGTCCTTTCATGATTTTATAGATCTCTATCATACCCCGCCTCAGTCGTCTTCTCCAAACTGAACAGCCCTAACGTCTTTAGCCTGTCCTCATAGGGGAGCCGTTTCATGCCCCTTATTTTGGGTCACCATTCTCTGTACTTTCTCCAGTGCAACTATATCTCTTGAGATGTGGCGATCAGAACTGAACACAGTATTCAATGTGCAATCTCACCATGGAGCGATAGAGAGACATTATGACATCCACCATTTTATTTGCCATTCCCTTCCTAATAATTCCTAACATACAGGCAATTGACCACCACAAGCACAATGAGTCTATGATTTCAATATATTATCCACTATGACGCCTAGAACTCTTTTCCTGGGTGGTAACTCCTAAGGTAGAATCTAACATTGTGTAACTACAGAAAGGGTTATTCTTCCTTATATGCATCACCTTGCACTTGTCCACATTAAATTTCATCTGCCATTTGGAAGTCCAATCTTCCAGTTTCACAAGGTCCTCCATGCAATTTATCACAATCTGCTTGTGATTGAACTACTCAGCAAAAATAATGTATCATCCGTAAGTTTGATCACCTCACTCATCATACCCCTTTCCAGATCATTTATAAATATATTAAAAAGCACCGGTCCAAGTACAGATTCCTGAGGCACTCCACTGTTTACCTTTTTCTACTATGAAAACAGACCATTTGATCTAACTCTGTTTCCATCTTTAACCAGTTTGCAATCCACAAAAGGACACCCCCTCCTATCCCATGACTTTTTAATTTTCTTAGAAACCACTCATGAGGATCTTTGTCAAACAGGCTTCTGAAAATTCATATACACCATATATACCGGTTTACCTTTGCCTACATGTTTATTCACCTCTTCAAAAAAAAAAAAAAAGTGTAGGAAATTCATGAAGCAAGACTTTCCTTGGGTGAATCCATGCTGGCTGTGTCCCATTAAACCATTTCTATCTAGATGTTTTGTGATTTTACTCTTTGTAACCATTTCCATGATTTTTCCCGGCACTGAAGTCAGACTCACCGGTCTATAGTTTCCCATATCACCCCTGGACCCGTTTTTAAATATCAGGGTTACATTAGCCACCTTCCAGTCTTCAGGTACAATGGATGATTTTAATAAGGTTTCTCTTCTTGAATTATCGTCTCATCCAAGCATTGAGACTCTGGAGCTCTGCCTGCCTCTGTGGACCTGTGCGTGGAACAGAGAGCATTTCAGAGAATGCTACCCTGGAGGGTCTGGATTTCAGTTTTCTACCTAAGAGCCTAAATTTGCCTTCCAGAACCTCTCTCCCACATTTTCCTATGTCGTCGGTGCCCACATGTACCACGACAGCCGGCTCCTCCCCAGCACTATCTATAATCCTATCTAGGTGACGCGTGAGGTCTGTCATCTTTGCACCAGGTAGGCATATTACCAGGTGATCCTCATGCCCCCCAGCCAACCAGCTGTGTACATTCCTAATAATCGAATCACCAACTATGACAGCCAACCTAACCCTTCCTTCCTGGGCAGTAGCCCTGAGAAAGACATCCTCTGTGTGAGGGGATCATTTCCTACTGCACCAGATTGATGCTCTCTGATCAGGAGGCCTTCCTCCTCCAAGGCAGTACCAGGGCTGCTATCTGGAGTTGGCACTTGGCTACTATGTCCCTGAAGGTCTCATCTATATACCTGTCTGCCTCAGCTCCTCCAGGTCTGCCACTAAGGCCTCCAGAGATCAGACTTGTTCTCTACGAAACAGGAGCTCTTTGCACTGGGTGCACACACACAACTTCATTGATGGGTAAAAAAATCACACATGGACACACTATGCAAAAAAGACTGGGAGGCCTCCCTCTTGCTGCTGGACTGCTGCCTTCATCTTAAATTTGTTCAGTTCCTAATTAAGATTAGGTTGCTATGGGAGTAGGAATGCGTACAATTAGGGTTCTTCAAATGTATTAGTGTATTCACTATCTGGTAGTGACTTACAAGGGAATGATTAAACTCTTGATAAGTGTAGGGAATTTCTGAATATAAGTTAAAACGCTGAGTGTCGCCTGCCTATAAATTAAAGGACGAGCTGGGGTGGGTGGGAAAGAAACACAAAACCCTTGGTTATTTTGCCTGTCTTCTGACTAGCTGTTTAATACAGACACACAAACACACTAAAGAATATACCTGAAATAGTTTACTTCTCCCCAAAACTTTTAAGCTCTAAAATTTCTCTGATTCTTTTCAGCCACCAGCAAGGTGATCCTCTTCTCTCAGTGCTCCCACTGTTAGGAATCATTATGAAGGGAATAGCAAATAAAATGGAGGATATCATAATACCTCTGTATTGCTCAATGGTTAGACCTCGCCTTGAATACTGCGTGCTATTTTAGTCGCCACATCTCAAAAAAGATATAGTTGCACTGGAGAAAGTACAGAGAAGGGTGATCAAAATGATAAAGGGGATGGAATGGCTCAAACATATGAGGAAAGGCTAAAAACGTTAGGGCTGTACAGCTTGGAGAAGAGACAGCTCAGCGGGGATATGACAGAGGTCTACAAAATCATGAAAACACTTAACCATTTCAAACTTACCCATTCATCTACTCTTTTGGATAATACAAGGACTAGGGGGCACTCCATGGGGTTAGCAAGTAGTACATTTAAAACAGTAAAAAAATCTTTCACTCAATGCACAATCAAACTCAGGGATTTATTATTTATTTATTTATACATACAATTTTTATATACCGTTGCACAGAATGAGTTCTATCGCTACGGTTTACAAAATACATCTAAAATCCAAACAGTAAAAGGAAATAAAAGTACATCATAAAATATTCAAAAATAAATTACAATAATTCACATAGAAGCTAATAGAGGCTACAAATTAACATTATAATTAAGTAAAAAGCAGAATAAAGATAGAATGTATAAAAGACCTAGCTTATATCTTAAGTGACAGTCTCAAATGCCTGCTTAAAAAGCCACGTTTTTAGATTTTTCCTGAATCTCTTCAAATTATGTTGTAACCATAACTTGTGGAAATCTATTCCAGAGAGTTGGACCTGCGATTGATATAGCACGATCTCTAACTTCGCTCAAGTGAGCGGACCTTACTGTAGGTACTGAAAGGAGGGCTTTGTTGGCTGACCTAAGATCGCGCTGGGGTATGTGTAATTTTATAGTTGAATTTAACCAGGCAGTCATTTCACCATACAATATTTTGTGGATAATGCATAAGATTTAATGCATTATTCTACTTTCTATGGGCAACCAATATAGATCCTTTAAAACCGGGGTGATACTATCCTTCTTTGTGTTTGAGAGGATACGGGCTGCAGTGTTTTGCAGGACTTGTAAAGGACGTAATGTTGCTTTTGGCAGTCCTAACATCGTGGAATTGCAGTAGCCTAGTCCGGTAAATAACATAGCTTGGAGTACTGATCTAAAATTTTCGTGTGAAAGTAATTGCTTCAAGCGCTTTAACATCATTAGTTTGTTAAAACCTTCTTTAACTTTCTTAGAAATGTGTACTCTAAAATTTAGCTCATAATCCATAATTACACCTAAATTCCTTGTTGAATCTACTAACTTGTAATTTGTTATATCATTAATAGTTACCACTTTCTTTTCTAAAATAACATTCTTCCGATCTAAAATCATAAAAACAGATTTATCTAGTTTCATTTGTGTTAGCAGTTGTCTAATTATTTTTAAATACTTAACTACTAATTTAAAAGTTGGGAATAAAATCTGGATGTCATCTGCATAAATGAAATAATTTAAACTAAGACCGATTAAAAGGTGACATAGCGGGAGCAAATAAATATTAAAAAGAGTAGCTGACAACGCAGAACCATGTGGCACGCCTGTTGATAATTTCACCTTCTCAGAGACACTATCATTAATTTTCACCGTAAAAAATTTCGATTATCTAAAAATGATATGAACCATTTCAATGTAGTATTAGATAGTCCTATGTCTTGTAGTCTATCGAGAAGTATTTAGTGATCCAGAGTCCAAAGGACAAGTAACTTTGTCCCCTGTCAAACCCTTTAAGAATATTATCTGATAAAGATAATAAGTGTTTCAGTGCTATATAATTTTCTAAAACCATATTGCGACGGATATAAAATCTCATTTCCAGATACTCACTTAATTGTTCATTAACTACTTTCTCGATTAATTTCGCTAAAAATGGCAAATTTGAAATAGGTCTAAAAAATATTAAATCAGTGGTATCTAACTCTGTTTCAAAATTGGCTTTACGATGGCATTTTTTAAAATAGGGTGCAGATTTCCTTCTATGAGAGACTGATTTACTGCTGCTGTTAAAAATGGTCTTATCTCTGAACATCGTTTAAGGGTTACTGTGCTGATCACATCTAGCGGATGATTAGCTGGGTTTAACTTACTTACCAAGCTATTTCTTTCTTAGAAGTATTTTCAAATTCTGACCATGGTGATAGATCTCTTTTGGTCATGTTTATTTTTTGTTTTGGGATATGTTCTAGGGTTCCTATTAGGGTGTCAACTTTGTTCTTAAAGAATAAAGCTACTTCATTGCAACGGGATTCTGACAGTGTTTCATTCTTGGCAGTGTTATTTGTTAGCTTATGCACTATATAAAATAAGACTTTAGGATTATGTGTAAATATCAGAATTTTATCAATCTTTTTTTTGTGTTATTTATCAATTTTCTATAATAGGCTAGGTGGATACATAGGTAGTTTGTTGGCAGAGGATGTGGTTAAGGTAACTAGTGTAACTGAGTTTAAAAAAGGTTTGGGTAAGTTCCTGGAGAAGTCCATAAACTGCTAGTAATCAATAGGGAATAGCTACTGCTTGTTGTCTGCAATAGTAGCATAGTATCTATTTAATGTTTGGGTACTTGCCAGGTACTTGTGACTTGGACTGGCCACTGTTGGAGACAAAATACTGGGCTTGATGGACTCCTCGTCTGACCCAGTATGGCATATCTTATGCTATGTTATGAAAATGGAATTAAGGTGCATTGATTTAATTGTTCCCATTTAAAAGCCTTTTGGGACCAGATTATTACTCAAGATTGTGCAAGGGTAATTCACTCCCATGGCAGGGTCAACTGCTGCTCCTTGGGGGATCTCTTTCTCAGATTCATTAAATGGAACCGGGAGAGGATTGGTTCATCTCTTTGGCCTTCAACTGTGTGTAAACGCATACTAATTAAGTAGGCTGAAGATGATCCTCCCAATCTGAACTTATGGCAAAGAAGAATGCTGGATTTCATGGCATTGGAAGATATGGATGTGAAGTATGCTAAGCGTAAAGTGATGGAATATGTGGTAGTCTAAAAGATTTTTTCATCGGCTGCCAGTTAATCTTTACTCGAGCAGGAATATACATTGGCATGGTAAGGGAAGAAAGCATATGGATAATTTTTTCTCTCTGGTCAAGGGGTGGGTGGATAGTGTGTGTGAATAGGTATGAGGGAGGGTGGTTGGTGTATTAATGTAAGCACTAAAGAAGGGGATGATTGAAGGTATTGATTGAAAAAGGAATTTTTGAATGCAGAATACATAATAGTAAAGAGACCCTGATGCCTACTCTACAACTGAAATTGGATGACATAAGATATGGTACCAGGGTACTACTGATATGCTACTCAAATATATATTTCCTGTAGTATCAAAAAGGGTGGATAACTATTGCATTGCTTGTCTGTTGATTATCCCAAAAGTAAAGTATAGGGGTGGATGCATCATGCTGTGGGGATGCTTTTCTTCAACAAGGACTGGACATCTTCTTAAAATTGAAGGACAGATGGATGGATGGTGCAACATATAGGGAGATACTGCAAGTCAACCTGCTTCAGTCTGCTAAAAAACTAAAATTTGGAGAAAGTTCACCTTTCTCCAGGACAATGATCCCAAGCACAAGGCCAAAGCAACACAGGAGTGGCTGAACAACAAAAAGGTGAATGTTCTACAATGGCCAAACCAAAGTCCAGATCTCAATCCAATTGAGAATCTATGGCACTACTTGAAAAATGCAGTCCATAAGCGTCATCCAACTAACCTGAACAAATTGGAGCAAATCTGCCAGAAAGGACAAAAATCACTCCCAGTGTGCAAAGTTGGTAGAAACTTACCCCAACAGAAAGCTGTTATTGCAACAAAGGTAGTTCTACCAAGTACTAGTCTGAAAGGGTTGAATACTTACTTTGAATGTACTTGAAAAAGATTATTATAAGTTTTTGCTTCCATGGCAAGCTTCTTTTCAAATATTCTCTTTGCCTTCCTTATCAATGCTTTGTATCTAACTTGCCAGCACTTATGCTGTTTTCTGTTTTATTCATTTGGATCCATTTTTCATTTCTTAAAAGATATTTTTAGCTATTAGAGCCTCTCACACCTCACCTTCTTCTGCCTTTCATAATGCATGGTCTGGGCTTCTAAGATAGTACATTTAAACAACATCTATACCTGATGTAAAACGCTTAACTTTTGCACTGCTCTTTTCAATTTTTTCCTAACTATTTTCCTCATTTTATCATAGTCACCCTTCTGAAAGTTAAGTGCTGTCACAGTAGATTTCTTGTGTGTCCTCCCTCCAAGTTACCGTATTTTTCGCTCCATAAGACGCACCTGACCATAAGACGCACCTAGGATTCAGAGGGGGAAAATAAAAAAAAAAAAAATAAAAAATTTGTGCTAAACCGGCTCTGCGTCTGGGCGTCTTATGGAGCAAATTAGGGGAGTGCATAGCTTTTTTTTTTTCTCCCCATTTTGTTTTCGGGTCTGGGGAGGGCCATTTCGGTCCACTCCCCAGATCAGAAAACTTTTCTTTCTCTGGGAACCCCATCCCAACCCTTTAAATTAACAACCCCCACCCTCCTGACCCCCCCCCCCAAGACCTGCCGACTTAATTTACCGCAACCCCCCCCCTCCTGACCCCCCCCAAGACCTGCCGACTTAATTTACCGCAACCCCCCACCCTCCTGACCCCCCCAAGACCTGCCAAACGTCCCTGGTGGTCCAGCAGGGGTCCAGGAGCGGTCCGGGAACGATCTCCTGGGCGTGGGCCGTCGGCTGCCAGTAATCAAAATGGCGCCGACGGCCCATTGCCCTCACTATGTCACTGAGACCAACCAATAGCAGCGGTCGGTCCCAGTGACATAGTGAGGGCAAAGGGCCGTCGGCGCCATTTTGATTACTGGCAGCCGACGGCCCCACACCCAGGAGATTGTTCTCGGACCCCCGCTGGACCACCAGGGACGTTTGGCAGGTCTTTGGGGGGGGGGGTCAGGAGGAGGGGGGGTTGCGGTAAATTAAGTCGGCAGGTCTTGGGGGGGGTCAGGAGGGTTGCGGTAAATTAAGTCGGCAGGTCTTGGGGGGGGCAGGAAGGTGGGGGGTTGCGGTAAACTAAGTCGGCAGGTCTTGGGGGGGTCAGGAGGGTGGGGGGTTGTTAGATTTTTGTGTTTTTTTTTTATATTCGCTCCATAAGACGCACATACATTTTCCCCCCACTTTTGGGGGAAAAAAAGTGCGTCTTATGGAGCAAAAAATATGGTAAGTCAAATTTGATGAGGTGATCACTATAGCAAGTGGCTCCAGCACTGTTACTTCTCACACCAAAACCTCTAATCCAATAAGAACTAGTTCTAAAATAGGATTCCCCTCTTATTAGTTCTTCTACCAGCTCTTCTATGAAGCAGACATTTATTTCATCTAAGAACTTTATCTCTTTAGCATGTAATGATGTGACATTCACCCATCAATACTGGGGTAGTTGAAATCACCCATTATTACTGGGCTGTTGATTTCATCTTCCTTAATTTCTTTTAGCAATTGTCTATCTGTTCATTCTGGCCAGGTGGATGGTAATTACCCCCCTCCCCCTTGTTATTTTATTCCCCTTTTCATCTGGAATTTCTAGTCATAAGATTCAACATTGCCAATTGTTTCTTGCAGAACCTTTATCCTGTTTGACTCAATGCCCTCTAATATATAGTGCCACTCCTCCACCAATTTGATCCATCCTAGAATTTCAATATAATTTGTACTCTGGTATTACAGTGTCCTATTGGTTATCCTCCTCCCATCAGGTCTCTGAGATACCAATTATATCTACTCTTCATCAGTGCTATAGACTAACTCTCCCATCTTATTTTTTAGTCTAGCATTTGTATACAGAGATTTCAAAGAATGATTTTGGTTGTATTAACAGCTTGCTTATTAGTTGATAGGGGTAATTTGGAATCTTTCTGCTCTGTGTACTCTTTAAAGGCACCTGGTCCATTTTAGCATTTATTGCAACCTCTACTGGGATGCTCTAATGTCCCTATTCTGTTAGTATCCTTCAAAGAAACATCATTCTGAACCATGTGCTTCTGAGAGACTGTTAAATTATTTTAAGTCACTCAGAAGCTAAGTCTTTTTTGCAATACCGCTCTTTTCATATGAAGTGGAATATTTCTTCTTCTAGAACACTGGCTTGTAGAGCTCAAGGGTCAATTTTTCTCCTGTTTAACTTGTTTTAGGGCACCTCCCAAGAATTAGACAGGAATTGGGTTTTAGTTCTTTACACCAATGATATACAGATGATAGCTACATTTAATTCTGACAACACCTGATATGACAAGATTTAACTTTTTTGTTTGTCTGAAATTTCAAACTGGCTGGAGGATCACAGACAATGTTAACACTGCCAAATCCGAGGCAATTTGGTTAGGGAGATGTAAATCAGAGACCAAACTACCTCACTATGAATTGTGTCAGTATTCCATTGATGGAAGTTATAAGTGCTTGGTGTTAGACTGTTCTCTTTCTATATCATAATCCTGGGGGAATTCTGAGCTACTGCGGAGCGCAGGATTTGCACAGAATTCCCCCCCCTGCGCAGAATTGCCAAACTCTGCACAGAAAATAGCAGAGGAGACCCTGGCATGCCGCAAACGGAGTGCGCGAAGATGAAGGCTTGCATGTACTGCGGGACGCGCTCTGCTTGCGGCGAAAAAGAAGGCCCAGGCGTGCCGTTTGCGGCGAAAATGGAAGACCCCCGTATGCTGCGAATGGAGTGTGCTCTGCTCGCGGCAAAGATGGAAGGCCCCCGTGTGAGAGAGAGAATATGTATGTGTGTGTGTGAGAGAGAGGAGAGGGAGGAGGTGTGAGAAAGGCGGTGTGAGAGCATGGGAGGTAAGAGCGGGGGGATGCTTGAGTGTGGGTTTCAGAGAGAGGGAGCCTATATGAGGAGATGTGAAGGAGTGTGTTTGTGAGAGAGATTGGGAGCACGTGTGTATGAAAAAGGAATAGTGTGCATGTGAGGGTGCTAGCCTGTTGAAGGGATTGTGTATGTGTGAGAGACAGCCTGTGTGAAGGGGTGTGTGAGAGAGACATAGGTAGCCTATGTGAGGATGTATGTGTGAGAGAGAAAGGAAGCTTGTGTGGGTGTGTATACAAGAGAGAGGGCCCTGTATGAGGGGATGTGTATGTGTGAGAGAGTGAGGGAGCCTGAATGAGGGTGTGTGTATATGTATTAGAGAGAGAGGGAGGGACAGAGGAAGCCTATGTGAGGGACAGTACTGAGATCAGGGTCAAACTCTGGACTGGCAATAGAGTGGAAGGGGTTGAGCCTAGAGGTGGAGGGGAGAGATACTGGCAGGTGGAGGAGTTGGGGCCTGAGAGGGCAAAGTGGCCAGGGGAGTAGGGAGAGCGAGTGGACGGGACACTCTTTCAGAGAATCTCAAGCCAGGTATTATTCCTCCCTAGATTGCAGGGAGGACTGGGGGTACCAAATTTTCTGTGGTATTACCAGGGCCGGTGCAAGGGGATTTGGCACCCTAGGCGAGCCTTCTTCCTTGCGCCCCCCCCCCCCCCCCCCCCGGTCTCGGCCCCGACTCCTACCTCATTCTCAATCACGCCCGCTGACTGGGGTTTTCTGGGTCGCGAGCAGATTGGGCACTGCTTGCGGCCCGCCAAATCTCCACTCCTCTTTGCCACCACTTGCGGCCCCATATGGCTCGCACCCAGTGGCGCACCAAGGGTCTCCGGCGCCCAGGGGCCAATGCATTTGTGTGCCACAGAAAATCAGTGGCATCTCTAGACAGAAGAATTTGTTTTGTGTGGGGGTTAGCCAAAATGACATTTCTTCATCACACCCACCTCTATAGCATGGATCCTGCTTTAAAATTGGTTATAAAAAAAGTGTTGTTAAAAAAAGTCCAAAGGGTCCTCTGCATTATTTTAAAAAGCTGGCCAGTTTCACACTTCTAGTAAAACTACTATAAAATTATTTGATAGCCTCATTCAACTAATTCTATATGGATTATGAGAGTGAAGTCTGGAATATATAGGAAGGGACAGAATGTCAATACAAATCCTGCACCTCCAGTTCTGTATCTCTGTGCATCCACTGAAATTCCCCCAAACAATGGAGCTTGGATGTTTCCCTTACAGTTCATCATACTAAAAGATATTTTCAAATTCTGGTGTCACCTCACAGCAACAGCAGCACAAACACCTTCCACTGCCAGACACATTGTGAACTAACACAAAGCACCGCAAAAAAGACACCCAAAATCTATACTGCAATCCCATCATAACATAACAGTAATAACACCAAGGACTCAAACAACAATAACCCTACCTGTGAATAAGCAAGGGTAAATATTACACTGGGTCCTAGAATACCAATACACCACCTACTGAGGAAACAAAACAAACCCAATTGCTATAGATCTCTATACAGACACTACATGCTAGCAGAATCTCTCATTACGGTCACACTCACAGAGCAGAGACAGACCCTCACCAAATACAGAATACAAAATAAAGGAGCACAAATTAGACAAAAACTGAAATGGAAACCCCAAGAAGCCAGACTCTGTGTATTAGCAATGGAAAAACAGAACAACCATTCCTCATAAAACAAATAAAATCAAGAAACAAAGCATCAGTTATAATAGTAAAACCATACTAATAAAATATTTTAAAACTACTGATAAATAGAATTTCTATTAATTAAAATCATATACATTTTTTACAATTTCCCAAACACCAATAAAATATTTCAAAACAGTACATATATCAAATAACACACAATAATTAAAACTAATAAGGATTTTAAAAAGCCCCTGCTGTCCATACATGGGAGCTCTTTATTTCCAGTCACCCTGATATTGTCGAGGATTAGGAGGTTATCCTCTCTCTCACACATACTCACATGTCCATTCTCTCTCACACATACACTGTCACATACATACACATTCATGCTCTTATACCCAACCATAACCTCTCGCTCTCACAGACACTGACACACTCAGGCTCTAAGGCACTCTCTCCCCCTCCACACACACCCCCACACAAACTCTTACTCCCCTGGATTTTCTCATACACACTCATGCTCTCACTCTCACTGGCTCCCTCACATACACACAAACACACACTCCCAGGCAAGCTCCCACTCGTTCTCACACAGACACACACACACACACAGGCAAGCTCCTAGTCATTCTCACACTGAACCCCAGGCAGGCTCCCATTCATTTTCACACCACTCCCTCCCCATCCCCCAGGCATGCACACATTCATTCTCACACACACAGACCCCCAGGCAGGCACCAATTTATTCTCACACACACACATACACCACAAACAGGCAGGCACCTATTCTCACACATACAAACCCCAGGAAGACACCCATACATTCTCATTCACAGACACACCCCTCAGGCAGGCACCCATGCATTCACACACATACACCGCCAGGCAGACTCCCATTCATACACATGCACACACTAAAGGCAGAGACCCCCTCTCTTTCTTTTGCCAGCAACCTCAGAGCCTCTCTCATTCTTCTGCTGCCACTGTCACTGCTGCTGTATGGCTATTGCGGAGGTGCTGACTGCTGCTATTGGCACTGAAGCACATTCTGCTGCCTCCTCTGTGCAGGCCCCATGGGCTTCCAGTTCCTCTATGCTGATCTCGTACATTGTGAGATCCGCATAGAGAAAGTGCTACTCTTGCACATTCCCAAAGATTACATGTGCCAATCAGTAAAAAGTAATTTATTTCTTTTTACATTTGCTGTCTGATCTTAGTTTTCTAATCGGTTGGTCACAGGCTTTTTTTTTTTCCACTTTCCCTTTCTTATTTTTTTGCCAATTCCTTTTATAACATATTTCTTTTCTCTCCATCTGTCTGCTTCCCTCAAACACAAAGTCAGGTTCTCATTCTCACATGCTTTCTCTCTCTCACATACACAGGCACTCATTCTCACATGCTGTCCCTCATACAATCATTTATACACAGTCTCTCTCTTGCACATGCTGTCTAACTCTCACTCCCACATGCTGTCTTGCTCAAGCACAGGTTCTCACTGTCACATGCTCTCTCTCATACAATCATTCCTACACACAGGCTCTCACTGTCACATGGTAACTCACACACACAGGCTCTCTCTCACTCCCACATGCTGTCCTGCTCAAGCACAGGCTCTCACTGTCACATGCTCTCTCTCATACAATCATTCCTACACACAGGCTCTCACTGTCACATGCTGACACACACACACACACACACACAGGCTCTCTCTCACTCCTACATGCTGTCTTGCTCAAGCACAGGCTCTCACTATCACATGCTGTCTCTCTCTCTCACACACAGAGGCTCTCCCATGCTGTCTCTGCAAACATTCAGGTCTTCACTCCCACACACACACACACAGTCTCTCAACTCATCTCATACACGCACACATGCACACTGTACAAACCCTCAGTCTCTCTCTCACCTCTGGGCCTCCTCTTCATGGGCCACTGCAGGATGGGCTCTGCAGCAGCCCCGGTCTTCTCGAGCCGCGCTGATCCTCTTCTGCACGTGGCTGATGCTCCTCCTCTTTCCTGCCCGCGCGGCTCCGGCAACATTTTTTCTTCCGGGGCCGCGCGGGCAGGAAGGAGGAGAAGTTCCTGCATTGGCTGATGCTCCTCCTCCTCCTTCCTGCCTGCGCGGCCCCGGAAGAAAAATGTTGCCGGAGCCGCGCGGGCAGGAAGGAGGAGGAGCACCAGCATGTTTAGACGCGACTGT
The DNA here is from genome assembly GCF_901001135.1 of Rhinatrema bivittatum. Taxonomy (NCBI): domain Eukaryota; kingdom Metazoa; phylum Chordata; class Amphibia; order Gymnophiona; family Rhinatrematidae; genus Rhinatrema; species Rhinatrema bivittatum. The sequence goes on along the minus strand of NC_042616.1, from coordinate 423,239,038 downwards.
ACCACGGTCCTGCCGATCTTCTTGCTGTGTGTATCCGGCACACAGCATAGCAGTAGTTCACCGCTCAGCCGCCATTGGGATGACGTCCACCGGCGGCCATTGGCCATTGGCCATCAGCGGCTCGGCGCACCCTAATGCTCAGCGCCCTAGGCGATCGCCTAGTTCGCCTAGTGCTTCCGCCGGCCCTGGGTATTACGCAGCTTCCCAACTGCGAATCATGCTAGACTTTAACCGCCGAATCTCTATTAAACAATGGGTGCAAACTGAGCAAAAACTAATTGGGATAACGGCTATCCACGCTATGCCATGGTCATCCTGGTCACTGATACAATGTCTTCCCTGGGCAGCGAGGATTACTTTGCAGGTCTGGTCACAATGGCAAAAGAAGTTGGTGGGCGAATATGAATATTTTTACCAAACTTGATTTCCCAATGAAATCTTAGTGGAAAGTGCACTAACTCATCAGCTTAATGCTTGGTGCGAAAAAGGGATTAAAACAATTGGCCACATTCTGCGCCAGGGCAAACTATTATTTAAGGATGTGTTGACAGAACTATGTCATATAGACTCCACCAATCTTTTAGCCCTTGCACAGCTCACGCACTTTGTTTGCTCTTTACAGAAAGCAAAACTCTTATGTAATGGTAGATCCTTATTTGAAACCTTCTATATGAATAACGATTATTACTGGCTGTACTTTGAAAATTTATCAGTTATTTTATGACAATAAACATATTGAAAATTGGGAAATGGACCAAGGTTAGCAATTAGGCTCTAAAACATATGGGGGGGGGGGGGGGGGAGGAGGTTGTTCATATAGCCAGTAGGTGCTCTCTTAGTTAGATTGCAAAAAAATTGCTGTAAAATGATTTACCGTTGATATTTAACACCAGTTAAAACTGCACAGATTTTACCCAAGCATCTCCGATTCTCTGGTGAGAATGCCTGCGAATTTTACCTTTTTGGGGTACAGTTTTTTCCTGGCTGAATGAGATAGTGGGAGTGTCATTAGCTCCTTCTGCTGAGGCAGCTCTACTACACCGCTACCATCTAGGTTAAACAAACATCAGCACAAACTGTGTCCAGGTGTTTATAGCTGTGCGCAGCTTGGTAGTAACCCGGTGGAAGGCAATTCTGGTGCCTTTAAGGATGTTGTAGAAAGATTGTATGCCTCCTACCGACGTGCCTCCTTAATGGCTACTAAGCATAAATGAACATCCTCCCTTATGCAAATATGGAAAGCTTTCTTAGAGTTTTATGTTAAAAAATAACAGGATAGCCTTTTGCTTTATTCTATACCTATCTCGTATATATATATATATATATATATATATATATATATAGATAGATAGATAGAGAGAGAGATATAGATATATATATATAGAGAGAGAGAGAGAGAGAGAGAGAGCGCATTGTAAAGCTTATACCTCGATAATTATTTCTATCTTATGGCTTAACTACAGAAGTGTAACTATTACAAGAATGGAAAGTTTTGTTTAACTGACATTTTCCAGGTACTGATGCCTAGAGAGCTCTAAAGGGGAAAGAGGGAGGGCGGGTCTGGGGGCTGATAAACTTTAATCATTGTTTGCTGTTCCATGTATTGAATGATTTCTAAAACTTTAATAAAAATATTAATTGCAAAAAAAAAAAAAAAAAAAAAAAAAGAATAGTAGTAGCTAAGTTTCGACCCTCCTCAAATGTCCTACATTCCTTGATTCTTGAAACATCTTTCAGATATGGTAGTATAAAATCATATAATTTATAAAATTCCAGCCCAAACTCATCAGCTGAGGTGCTTTTGTCAAATGTATTTGAAATATTACTTTTATTTCTAATTCTTTTACAGGAGCTTCCAACAAAATATATTGATCCTCCCATCAATTGAGGAAGGATGACAGTAGGGACCTTCAAAATATAAAGATTTATAATATTAGTCAAATGCTTCCATTATCCCTAATGCTGTGGAACTTGATAGGAAAAATGTAATAACTCAGATACTCTTTCTTCATTCATAACCAACCTAGTATAATGTACAGCTGACTGCACTCACCAAGGACCCCATCATCGCTCTTCCTTGCTGTCCATGCTGTGCCTCTCCCTAGGCCTGTGTGTGACTGAACAAGCTGTCAACTCTCTGTGGCAGAAAATCAAGGGAGTCGTGCTCTGACTACATCAGCGCCGACTGGGTATTTAAACCTAGCCCGTGCTCCCAGCCGGCACCCCAGAAACAGTTCCTCCTGCCTTGCCTCATTCCAGCCTTATCCTGTCAGCTCCTGTCTTCTGACCCTGGCCAGCTCTCTCCTTGGATTGCTCACCTGTGCCTTGACCATTGCCTGGAACCTGATGTCGTCTGGTATGGATATACAGCCTCCTGGTGGAAACCCTAGAACCACCTGCAAGAATAATTTTTGTCTAGAAGGCCCCTCCCATTGTCTGGAACCTGTCTGTTTTATACCTGCCCTGATCATTGTCTGGAACCTGATGCCTGGACTTCCTTGCTCCTTGTCTGCCTGTTCTGACTACTATCTGTCTACTGACCATGCCTGTCTGCTCTCTACTGGACCTTCGCCTAAACCTTCCGGCTTCAGAATGTAAAGGCTCAACCTGTGGGGCAAGAGGCTGGTATAGGTGAAGCACAGTTCTGGTTCCTGAGAGTCCGCTTCCGGTTGGTGAGAGCCCAGCTGGGTCACCAGTTGGGTAGCGTCATTGTCACTACAACACAAGAGTTCACACATCGTGACAGACTACTGAAGCCATGAGCTCGGTTGACTCATCCTTAGCCCAGGCCTTGGCTCTCTGAATTCAACAGCTGCGGGAGCAGCTAAAACAAATGGCAGGACTGCTCCAGGGTCTGGCTGGATGGATAGATGCCATACAGGCCCAACTTCTGGCACCTGCACCAGCTCCAGTTTGTACTCTAGGAACTATGCCACACTTGGTTCCACCACATAGACATGATAGAAATCTTAAGGCCTGCAGGGGATTCTTGAACCAGTGCCTCGTGCATTTTGAGTTGCAAGCTCTCAGCTTTCCTTCAGACAGACCCAAAATAGCATTCATAATGCCCCTACTGTCAGGCTCGGCCCTAGCATGGGACTCCCCTCTCTGGGAGTGAGATGCTTCTCATGAGAACTTCAAGAAACTCCTTATACAATTCAGATGTGTCCGAGGAACCCAAACGCTTTTCATCAGCAGCCACAGCGCTTCTTCATGTCAGACAAGGCACCTAAGCTTATACTATCTGGCCAAGGACATTACACCACGGCGGCAGGAAAATTCCAAACCTATGATTGATTTGGAGATGCAACCTTAGGTCATTCTCCAGCCTCTCCCTCAGCTACTAGATCCCGTCAGCCTCATATCGAACGGCACGGAGTTCAACACAGGGCCTTTTTGGATTCCAGAACTGGAGATAATTTCGAGGCGGCCCTGGTATGGCAATACAGCCTCCTGGTGGAAGCCCTGGAACCATCTTCAAGAATCATTTCTGTCTAGAGGGCCCCTCCCATGCCACCTGACCCACTACTACCACTCTTCTCACCCTCCAAATCGGAGCCTTGCACAGAGAACAGATGACCTATGTCTTCCTGAGGGCAGAGAGTCCACATATCCTTGTTCTGCCCTAGCTAATTAAGCACAACCCCACTGACTGGCAGACACCTGAAGTCCCTCCTGTCTGCAACAATGCATTCCTTGGGTCTCACCTCAAGTATTGGCAACCTGGACTACTGTTCTAGTCCTTCCTGGTCTTTCAGCCACAATATGCTGAATTCTCTGATGTATTCAGTAAAACACGCTGAAATATTACCACTCCACAGGCCCCATGACTGCCCCATTGATCTGTTTCCAGGGAAGAATCATCCCTGAGGATGGGTCTACCCATTATCTGCTCCAGGAACTAAAGCCATGACTGATTATATTAAAGAGAACCTGGAATGTTGCTTTATTCGATCATCGTTTCCTGCAGGGGCAGGTTTTTTTCTTCATGGGGGAAGAAGGATGGATCTCTCAGGACACTGACTACAGGGGACAATGTTATCACCTGCAAAAACCAATATCCATTTCCATTGATTGCCAAAGCTGTTTGACCGTTTTCAGGGAGCCATATTTTTTAACAAGCTGGACCTCAGAAATGCTTATAACCTCATCTGCATACACGAAAGACTAGTGGAAGACTGCGTTCAATACTGGTGACAGGCATTATGAATATTTTGTAAGAACATAAGAAGTTGCTATACTGGGACAGATCAAGGGTCCATGAAGCCCAGCATCCTGTTTCCAACAGTGGTCAATCCAGGTTACAAGTACCTGGAAAGTCCCCAAACATTAAATGCATCCCATGCTACTAATGCCATTAATAGCAGTGACTATTCCCTAAGTCAACTTGATTGATAGTTTATGGACTTCTCCAGGAACTTATCCAAACCTTTTTTAAACCCAGCTACACTAAGTGCCCTAACCACATCTTCCAGCAACAAATTCCAGAGCTTAATTGTGCATGGGGTGAAAAAGATTCTCAGATTTTTTTTTTTTTAAGTGTGCTACTTGAAAACTTCATGGAGTGCCCACCCCCTAGTTGTTCTATTATCTGAAAGAGTAAATAACTGATTCACATTTACCTGTTCTAGTCCTCTCATGATTTTATAGACCTCCATCAAATTTCCCCTCAGCCATCTCTTCTCCAAGCTGAACATCCCCTAACCTAAGAACAAAGCAACATAAGAACATAAGACATGCTATACTGGGTCAGACCAAGGGTCCATCAAGCTGAGCATCCTGCTGCCAACAGTGACCAATCCAAGTCACAAGTACCTGGCAAGTACCCAAACATTAAACAGGTCCCAAGCTTCTATTCCTTATTGATTAATAGTTTATGGACTTCTCCTCTAGGAAATTATCCAAAACTTTTTAAAACCCAGTTACACTGTGACCACATCCTCTGGCAATGAACTCCAGAGCTTAATTGTGCGTGGAGTGAAAAATAATTCTCTTTTCTTTTAAATGAACTACTTGCCAACTTTATGGAGTGCCTCCTTGTCCTTTTATTGCTTGAGAGAATAAATAACTGATTTATATATGCCTGTTCAAGTCCTTTCATGATTTTGTAGACTATCATATTCCACCCCCCCACCCCCCCCCCCAGCAGTCTCTTCTCAAAGCTAAATAGCCCTAACCTCTTTAGCTTTTCCTTACATTTTGGTTGCCCTTCTCCATACCTTTTCCAGTACAACTATATCTTTTTTGAGATGCGGGATCAGAATTGCACACACTACTCTAGGTGTGGTCTCACCATACAGCAAACATGGTTTGCTTTTTGACTGCCACAGTACACCGAGTTGACAATTTCAATGTATTATCCATTATGACGCCTAGATCTCTTTCCTGGGTGGTAACTCCTCAGTCACTGGATGGACCCAGAATAATTAAACGCTATTCAAAAATGGCCCTGACTTGTGGGCCTTAAAAGCCTTGAACAAATTTCTAGGCTTTACAAATTACCACCGACAATTCATTCATAACTATTCTACTCTAGCTGCACCACTTCCATCCCTTATCAAAAAGGGCTCAGACACCAAAACTGGCCAGAACAAGCCATCCTAGCATTCGTTCAGTTCAAGGCAGCTTTTCTCGACACCTCCTAGCTCCAGCACCCAGACCCTCTCAAACCCATCATAGATCCATGCAGGACCACTAAGACTCCAGCCGATGCAAAGGGACTGACAGCATTGGAATTCCTGGCCTTACCCAGTCACTCTCTGATGGTCTGGATAACAGACTGAGGCCAAAGCCTTGACACCTGATGTCGTCGGAATGGGTGGGGAGCTAAAGAACAGGAGAGCAATGCCGAAGGCACTGCATGCTCCGTTGCGCACACAAATGAATGTGACAAAGGAGCTCCTTTGCACATGATGAGTGTGGGTGAGGATAATATTTTTCTGGAGTCTCTAAATGAAAGCTCTGTGTATTTGATTTCAGTGATAACCGGCCAAGGCAACTATGAGGACCTACCATTTCTTGTGTTCTCCTTACACAAGGTGGGGCCATCTTGCCTTTCCAGCATTTCTATTAAGACATGCTGCTGTTCCCACATATTCATTTAAAATTCTCTACCATCAATGACCAATCAGTTAAGAAAAATGCTATGATCTGTTATTAATCTCCTGACTTGCTTTGTGTAACAGTATCCTGGTTACTTTTCACTGATACTGTATGTATTAACTAGATTTGTTCTAATTATACTAATTCTTAAACTCATCCAACCAAGCATGGTGGAGGACTATTGATAATACATAAAGTGCATCTCAGTTTTTCTTATGAGAACCTCTGCAATAATTCTGCATATGAGATGATGCTTCTATTATCTAAGACTGAATTTACACATTGCTTATGTTTCCCCTGGCTTGATAATAATTGCTCTCCTTTTTTTGAGCAACTGTTAAACTCTAAATCTAATTTCAATGATGTAATTGTTCTAGGTGACTAACCTATTAGTCAACAAACTATCATTATTCCCTACCTGTGACATCTTCTTGGATATTATGCATAGCTTAGTATGGAATCAAGTAATAAATTGTTCGACACAGATGTGGAAATACTCTCGATTTGGTGTTTATTGATGATAAAGTCATGACTGCAAATATGTTTGATCTGAGTCTAAACCTAGTGCTATGATCTGACTACTTCCTAACAATTGTCCATCAACTTGAAGTAAAACAAAAGATGCCCAGTAATGAAAACAAGCTGAGTTGTCTTAGAGGTATAATTGATCCAGACGTTTTTAATAATTGCTTAGGGCAGTTCTTAGACACTACCTAAACCTCAGATTATCGAATCTGCAATTCGCTATTGGAATCCAAACTTTTAAGCATTCTTGACTCAATCACACCTTTAAAGACAACTAAGATTAAGAATAGAAACTCACAATGTTGGATAACATCTCAAGTAAGGATGATGAAACAATTGTGATGATGTAAAAGTGGCATAAATCAGTCTGGAGATAACAAGGACGAATATAGAATGATGCTTGTCAAATATAGTCAGAGAACTGGAAGCTAAGAAATATTACTAATGTCTTATCCAGTCGACTGTTAACAGCCCCAAGATTCTATGCAATATTATTAAACAACTAACCAGCTCTGACACTAACTACCACAATTGCCGCACATGATTCTAAGTTGACAGTAATTCGTTCTTGCAGTTTGGAGCTGAAAAATTTGCAAAAATTAATGCAACTTTTGCTAATACTCCCCATTTTAATACCACCACAGTAACTGCCACTGAGAAAAAAATGGGTTTTGTTTGACTCTACCTCTACTTTGGAAGTATCTAATACTGTTTCTGCCATGAATAGTTTTTTTCCTGTTCTTTAGACTGCTGTAAAGTTAATATGAAATTGACCATCAAAAGTATTACCTCTTTTGTCCATTTGGGCAATTTATCATTAACAAGTGGTCATATCCCTGCTGCTCTGAAAAGAGCTGCTGTTCACCCACTTTTAAAAAAAAAGCCTGGGCTTGACCAAAGTGAGTTCTCAAATTATCGGCCAATTTCTAATCTTCCGTTCCTGGCAAAGATACTGGAACCTATTTTAAAACTATGTGAATTTGTGGAAGTTAATGAGGATTAACCACTTCAGATTTGGTTTTCGCAGATCCCTTAACACTGAGCTGTTATCACCACTGTCTGATGCTCTCAGAAGAAGATTGGATAACGGCCACTGTCTGGTTATTCTGGATATTGTGCGGCATTTGTTATGGTAGATCATAAAATTCTGCTACAGTGGATTCAAGTTATGGGAATTGCTGGCTCTGTGTTTCAAATAGGCAAACATTAATGTTTATGTTCTGACTGGTTTTCCATGTACTCTGGAGGCCTACAGGGCTCTGTATTGTCTGCTTTTTTTTTTTTTTTTAATATCTATCTGGTGCCTCTTAGCATTTATTGGCCAGCCTCTGCGAAGGTTTCAGAGTATATGCGGATGTCATACAGTTTTATATGCCAATGCCTGTATATCTGCAATTAAGGGATGGCTCTCTGAGAACAGACTTGCCCTGAATCTAGCCAAGACAGAACTGTTGGTATTAAGATATTGAGCACCTGCTCTCTTACCTTTGACCATGTTGATCGATGTATTGCTGGACATTTCTAGAATCCTGTGGAAAAGTGCCAGCAGGAGTAAACATGTTTGTTGAAATGACTCTTGCTTCTGCCCTGACTATGATCACTATAGTACTGGCCTAATAAACATCATAGACTGGGAATGGATTGTGTGACTACTCCTTGAGCATCTGGCCCACGCGTCTCTTGGCAACTGTGCCATCATGACATACTTTAAGAGTAGGAGGTTAGGGAGTTTTTGTCAGAAGCCTCACCTGTGGGTGGATGCACCGCGCCAGGACTTTCCCCAATAGTGAGACTCCTGGTAAAAGCTGTCCCGGGACTTCACAGCTGAAGTACAGCCTGGATGTAGGTATAAATCAGGATCGGTGATGTATCTTTTTAAATCATTGTTATATTTGTTACACAATAATGACTGTATATCTGTTGGAAATCAATAAACAGTGACAATATTTAAACATATAGGACTGCTGCATGATTTAAAAATAGTAATACATTTGGCACAGCGAGCAGGATATATCTTTAAATATGTCACTGTTTAAGAAGAGGAATAGTTCAAAACAATCAGAAAGTGAAGGCGATGTTAAAGATGTACAAATAGAAATCCCGGGCTGGGATATAACACCTTATAATGTTATGGCCACTGAGTGGTCAAAATGTTCAGGATTATGAGAACTTGGAATCCTGTTTAAAGGATTCAGAGCCAGTGGATGTGGTGAGGTATATGCAAAAAGTGGTAGTGGAAAAAGAAAAGCTATTGAGTGTAGGATGCAGAGGGTGGATTTTATCATCCGTCTACCGAAAAATATATCAGGATAGGGACCATCAACATCAGAAAATAGCTGAAATGGAACAGCAAATCTGTGACTTACAGAGTCAAAATGTTATGCTGCAATGTCAGAATAAATTACTTGCTGACAAAGTAGACACATATCAGGCAGCTGTCCGAGTGGCACAATATAAATATAAAAAATGGAAGGGAAAAGTAAGTAAAAAGAAAGTGCGTTTGTGCTCTGCGAAAGTGGGATTATCTTTTGATCCTGAAACATGGGATGGGGATATATGGGATTCATCCTGTTCTGATGGACCCATAGAAAGCGATGAGGAAGGAATGGGAATAGAGATAGGAGGAGGATAAGAAATGTAAAGCTATCCTGGTGGAACGGCACAGGTTGTTACAGGACTCTCAAGGAAATGTTCATAGGAGGGATATAGTGGAGGACTATACACAAAATGAGATTGTAGATTTAATGGAGCGATTCCAGCTGCGACCGAATGAAGGTTTGTTAACTTGGGCAGTACAGATATATGAGTTAGAGGCAGTGGCCGTTAAATTGGACAAGGCTGATTATAAAAAAATGTATCCCTTTGAGTCAGGAACTGTATGTCCAGGGAGTTTTTCAAGATTTTCAAGGATATCCCAACCCAAGGTAACTGATCCGCTAGAATTAGTGATTGATGGGTGTAGCAGTAAATATCCTACCGAAGCCAATTGGCCATGAGTAGGCAGGCAGTGGTATACTTTAAGGGAATGTGTTCAGCATTTGAAGGAAGAGGGAATGAAAATTGCAGTATTTGTAGGCACAGCAGAGACTATGCTCAGTGGAGCCCTGACAGTATGCAGAATAGAATTACAACTGCTCCTCCTGCTTATAAGCAGGTAATAATGACATTGCTGATAAACGAAACAGGGAATCCTTTACAAGAGGTAATTGAAAAAGTACAACAGTTAGGGGATTTGGGAGATTGGGGACCCAATTCTAGGGAGAAGGATAAAGATAAAAGTATGGGGGAAATAATAGGGTCTTGAGGAAAGATATGTTTATTGTTCTATTAAAAGAAGGAGTGGCGAGAGAGAAATTGGATGGAATTCCAACTACTGAAATGTGGCAGATGTATATAAAAAAAAAAAAAAAAAAAAAGGATTGGCAAGTGAGAATAAGAATGCCAAAGTCAGTACAAAGAATTATGTAAAAATGAGAAAGATTTAAAAAATGAGAAGGGATTTCACACAATGCTGAGTGTCCCTAGTTTGGAGAAAGATCAGTATTCAGACCTTTATCCATGGGTAGAATTAGAAAAAGCCAAGAGGAAAAATGATTGACAGGTTAGCCAGGCTCTGGTAAACTGGGCATGTACTGATTTACATCCCCATGTAGATCTAAGTATATATTGGAAAAATGGGTCCTGTCACAGAGTGCAAGCTCTAGTGGATACTGGAGCTGAGGCTACATTAATTTATGGGAACCTGAAAAAATTTAAAGGACAAAAGGCAATCATTACTGGCTTGGGGGTAAACAAGTAGAGGCGGTACAAACTTCAATTGAATTTAAAATTGGTACACTACCAAAGCAAACAAAGTGATGAGAGTACCTATTCCCGAATATATTTTAGGAATAGATGTATTGGCAGGATTGACTTTGAATTTAGCAGATGGTAGGTATCAATTTGGGGTAAAACCATATATTTCAGCACATCCAGTATTGGTGGGGAAGATTCCTATGCCCCCCATAGATATCTCTCCTGCAACTGAAGTATCTATGAAACAGTATCGGATACCTGGAGGGCTTAAAGAAATTGCACAAATCATAAAAGATTTAGCAGAAAGTGGAGTATTACAATCCATTACTACCCAGTGCAATAATCCAGTATGGCCGATTAAGAAAAGTGACGGGTCTTGGAGAATGACAGTGAACTACCAAGAATTAAATAAAGTTACTCCCCAGTTAACTGCTGCAGTTCCTGTTACCATAATTTTGAATGAGAAGGTACAAAACACATCCTGGAAGGTGGTACAAAGTGAAAGATTTAGCGAATGCATTTTTCACTATCCCTATCAAAAAACAATATTGGAATCAATTTGCCTTCACCTGGCAAGGCTGACAATACACTTTTACTCAATTGCCGCAAGGGTGGGTTCATAGCCTATGTGTCACCGGATGGTGGCGGAACATTTGGATGAATTTCAGATACCTGACCAAATGCAATTAGTATATTATATATTGATGATATATTAATACAAGGATCTAATAAAGATGAAGTACAAAAATATTTGGAAAAATTAATAGAACACATGAAAAGTAAAGGATAGGAAATTAATCCCGCTGAAGTACAAGGTCCCGCCCAAGTAGTTAAATTTCTGGGGATTCAATGGAATAATGGACATAGAGAGACTTTGCCCAAGGCTAGACAAAAAATCCTTGAGTTTGCAATGCTGAAAAATAAAAAGGAAGCCCAATAGTTTATTGGTCCGTTTGGATTTTGGAGACAACATATTCCCCACTTAGGCCAGATATTAGCCCCATTATATAAAGTAACGAGAAAAAAGTATGAATTTGAGTGGGAAGATAGGTGAATGCATTCAAAGCAGCTAAACAAGCTATCCAAACTACATTACATCTTTGGCCAGTACAGGAGAGTGAGATAGAATTACATGTATCTGTAAATCAGCAACATGCAAATTGGAGTTTATGGCAGAAACAAGACTGACAGAGTCCTGCTAGGGTTTTGAATTCATAAACTATCAGAGACTAGAGAGAAATACATACCCTTTGAAAGACAATTACTGGCTTGTTATTGGACTCTATCTGATAAAGATCGGTTAAACTGTCTGACATAGGTAGTTATGTGACCCCAGATACTTATCATGCAATGGGTGCAGAGTACACCAAAAAACATTGAATTAGTCATGCCCAAGCAGCTAGTAGAATTAAATGGAAGTGGTATATTCAAGAAAGGGCAAAGACATGCAAGGGGAATGTTGCACTATTGCACGAGAAGGTAGCTAATGCACCCACCTCATTAGGGGAATCAGTTTGTATTCAGGAGAAATAGGAAAGTTTCAAAGTGGGGGAAGTCTTTCACTCAGTTAACTAATAAAGAAAAAGCCTACATGGTTTACCGATGGATCAGCAAAATACATTAGGAGGGAAAAGATTTTGGAAAGCTGTTGCTTACAATTCAACAAAGCATATGTTGCAATACAGTGGGGAAGGGAACAGCAGCCAGTATGCAGAATTATATACTGTTTATTTGGCATTGAAAAATGAAAACTTATCCAAGTGTCATTTTTACTGATTCTTGGATGACAAGGAACACAAAATATTTCCTCATACTAAAAGACTTGGTATTATTGATTCAAAGTTTTCTTTTACTGACCAAGTAAAGGCTGTGATCAAGGGGTTGTTTTTTTTTTGTTTGTTTTTTTTAATAAGTTACTACTTCACTGTGGTACTAAACCACTTCTAGATTCTAATGATTTTAGAGTTGTTGTCCAGTTATTGATTTTACCGGTGCTTGATTACTGACAACGCAGCATATTTAGGTTTACTCAATGTTGTAATCCAGTGGTTCTCAACCTTTTTTCAGCCGGGTCACACCTGACAGATGGTTCTCACATGCGTGACACACTGAATGTGTGACCGTCACGGGGCTAAATGTAAATATACATTCTGCATCCTCAGGAACCCCCTCGACCACCAAGAATGGGTGCAGAGCGAACTAGGGCATTCCCCATACAACTCACCATACAAAAAAAGATATTCTGGTTCAGGTGACATCTCAGTAAAAGCAAAACAAACTGTCTTTACTGGCAGGCACAATACCCCTCCTTATGAAAAGACAGTAATTTACCACTAATGCATGTCCTATTGAGAAAACACAACAAATAAGATTGATACAAATGCTAGTAAAATACATGCTAGTAAAATACCTCACCTCAGTCACACACCCAGAACTGACCTTCACCAAGTACACAAAGACCACAAATTATAAATATGGAGGCAAACTGGAATGGAAAACCAAAACAGAGACTCTGCAAGGAGTGCAAACCTGGAGAAATGGAAAGAGAAATATAGCACCTAACATAGTCCCAGGATCTGCAATAATGCACACAAACTAATCCGCACAAAGTTACACCTGCATTATGGAACACACAAACAGTAACAACCCTATCTATGAAAAGGCAACACTACAAATATTAAACCAGGCCCTAACACTAATACACTTCCTATTAGGAAAAGAGAATAAGCCAAGCTGCCATAGATCCCCACACAGAAATAATTGTAAAACTATACTAAAAATGTTACAAAACAGCTGACAAACAGAACATCAGATTAAAAAGATAATGTAAAAAAAATTCAGAATCCTTTTGAAAAGCTTTTTATTGCAGCAAGCTTTTTATTGGTCATGTTTTATTTTATTCTTTTAAAATGATCATCTAATGTTTTTATTGTTACTGCCAATTAATTTCGATTATGTTTTTTTTAATTTTTTTTTATTGTAAATCACTTAGGCCTTCATGTGTTAGGCGATTAATAAATTTTAAATAAATACTAAATACTGGTTGTTCACGCATCAGGGTTACTCATCTTGGATTATTATAGCACTATATACATTGGGCTCCCTGATTCGGCTTTAAAACCTCTTCAACTACTTAAATCATCTACAGCCTGGTTAGTCAATGGAGTTAAGCACACTGACATCACACCCACCCTCTAACCATCGTCAATGGCTACCTGTTCATTATAGGATTCAATCCAAGATATTGCTTCTTAGTCACAAACTTGTTAGCATTTCTTCTCTACCTTGGATTAATTTCTTGTTACAAATTTACCAATCGACTAGACACCTCAGATCACAAGAAAGGGGTCTTCTGGAAGTGCCTACAGTACGACTAGTGAGAATGTCACTAGAGATTGTGCTTTTCCAGTTGTGGCATTGGAAATGTGGAATGCCATACTTGCAACTTTGAGACTTGTGGAGTATTCAAAAACATTTAAAACAGCATTAAGAACCTTTCTGATCAATCAAGCATTTATCAAAATAATGCCCTAATTTTAAGATCTAGCTCGCTAGTTGGACCCCGAGTATTTAAATTGCCTTACCTTTTGTTTGTGAAGTTATGTTGTGGTTTGTTTATGGTGATTTTATGTATGTTTATTTTGTAAATCGCTTAGGGTGTGCGCAAAAACGATTAAGAAATTTTAACAAACAAAACACTCAACCAAACTCCTGCAACAAGGAGATCACCTTGCGGATTACTAGACTGCTCTCTTCCAGAGACTTGGTCTAAATCAACCAGTCGACTAAATATGAGTGTACAAGGATCCCATCCTCAGTTCCGCCGCCACTACCATCATAACCTTGGATGGCAGTGGCCAGACCAAAAAGGCAGCGTTGAAACTGATGGCACCCCAGCACTGCAAAACGCAGAAAGCTGCAATCAGATAAGAATATGAAGGTACGCCTCTGACAGATCCAAGGTGGTCAGAAATTCCACAGACTGTACAGCCATTATAACCGAGCACAATGTTTCCATGTGAAACTGAGTCAACCGCAAATGACGATTGACGCTTGAGATCCAGGATGGAACGAAAGGAGTCCTCTTTGGGCACAATGAAATAAATGGATCATCGACCAGTATTTTCTTGAGACGTGGGTGTTGAAACCACAGCCTTCAGACTGAGAAGCCTTGACAGCGTACTCTTGACTGCCTGCTTCTTCTGCGCAGAGTGACAGGGAGACACCATGAAGACATCCCAAGGAATACTGCAAAACTCCAGCGCATATCCTTCTTATATTGCCTCCAGGACCCACTGATCCAGTGTAATCTCGACCCACCTCTGATAAGAAAGAGAGGCGTCCCCCTATCTCCTGTTTCCGGGGGTGGTTTGGCAAACCTTCATTGGGATGCTCGGGAGGTTCCACTACCCAAGCCCGCTCCTCGCTTGGGCTGTCTGGGACGAAAAGACAGATCTGCCAAAAGAGAGTCCTCTGAAAGGTCGCCCTTTTACTGGGATGAAAACACCTAGAACCCCCGAGTCGACCCCTCATATGAAAGGGGCACGGTGACTGCTTCTTATCCTCCGGCAATTGAGGAACTGGGGATTCGCCCCACTTACTGACTAGCTTCTCCAACTGGCACCTAAACAAGAGCGAACCTTTAAAAGGCAATTTCGTAAGATTAGCTTTGGAGGCTGCATAGGCAGCCCAATTTCTCAGCCATAACCGGTCTGGCCGCTATCACCAAAGCCGCCACGCTGACCGAGGTGCGAACCAAATTGCAGCCAGCATCTGCTAAAGAGGCAGTGGCAGGTTCCATAACTGCTCTGGAATTCACCACAGCCATCAACCTCCTGAGAGAGAAGCAAAAAAGAGCAGGCCACCAGGAAACAGGAAGCTACCTGCAATGTAATTGCCACTGCTTTAAATGCTTGCTTAAGGATGGCCTCGATCCTTCCATCATGCACATCCTTCAACAGGGAGAATAGCACATGAATGAGAATCACAAAAGTCAGGAAGATTGTGTTCTAATGCAAGGGAAATAATTCTCTATTCGATGTTACTTTTATTAAGTAAGCACGAACTATCCTCTGACAATTCGGCTTTCACACTAACAGCGGACAAGAACCTGAATAAGAACCTGAAAGAGAACTACATTAGTTAATAGGGTAGGAAGTTGCCATGCAGAAAAAGCACACAGAGGACTTGATAGAGAACTGAGAAATCAACAGCCACCTGTTGATAGCCTCGCTTAGGAATAGGCATTGGTCCCCCTAAGATTTAAATAGCACACAACACCTCATGCCTATTGTCTGCTGGATTCATGGTGTTGAGGAAGGCTGAAAAAGATAGCGAAAACGTAAGTTTTTAAACTGTTCATGTACACAAGGGAGAAATAGTCCGGAAATTGAAAGGCTTGCGAATAAGTATAATTGTTAATATTTTATATAGATCTCTTAGTTCCTGAGGAAGACGGGAAAGTCGAAACACTGCCAGTGTCGGGCTGACGGCTCCAATTTTGCTAACATCAGCATAAGAGAAGATTAGTTCTAACTAAACAGAGCTAAGTACAAAGCAATTTTAAAATTGGCGAAATAAGGAGACCACATAAGAGTGCTATTGAAATAAAACCATTAGCAATGTTTTAAATATACACCTTAGGTGAAGGGTTATTTTTAAGAACAAGAGAATTATGTTGCTGAAGATGAAATAAATATAAAAAAATAAAATAAAAACGGTATTTACACTAAAAAGGCTATCACCTATTTGTGGTGGAGCTGATTCAGTAGTATTGGACATCCATGTACATAAGAGAATACATGGTCTTCTGTTTGTTGGTAATTTGAGGCATTAATAGATGACAGTTAAATGTGCGTCAGATGCACTTTTTTTTTTGCATCAGGAGTGAATGCCTAATAGCCTCATTCACATGCATTTGCATGTGATGATTGATATTAGATTCACTCCCCCTTTTTGCATTACGAGATTGATTAGTGCCTATTCTACCCGTGTCAGACTGCAGGTTAAAAGTGCGCTCAGCTCAGCACAGCACACCGTATTGCATCGGCCCCAATGAGTGAGAGCAAGCGAGGTTTGAGAGCAAGAGTAATTGAGGGGTGGGTGGAGAGTGTTATGTGAGAAATTAGAGCTGGGGGGATGCGTCGGTGGGAAAAGTGAAAGTTGAAGGCAAAGGATGAAGCAAATTATTAGATGCCCTCTAAATCATCAATATACACTGCATGTATGACTACTGAGTGAGCCTCTATGACTCCCAAAGCAGATAACAGCACATATTATAAAGGGTTAATGAAAAGAAAACCATATTCACCTTCAAATATGTAACATTTCAGAAGCTGATAAAGGAAATATTCACTATATCAATTAAACACAACTTCTAGGATTTTGTTACTGGATTTCTTTATATTCTTTATTCTTTTCCTATTTAATTCCTTTAACTGTTATGAGCAACACTGTAAAGAACATCATCAAAGAATTAAAAACATTATCTTGATTGGTTCAAAATGTGAGACATTTATGATATTGTAGAAAACATGAAACACCATTTTTAACAATTCTCAATTCAGCTATTTTAATGAACCGGGAAAATTATAGAGGAGCACCTTAAAACAAATATATAACCCCTACTCTCAAAAATATTTATATTTACTACAGGGTGAGTAGTACTTTTTGTCATGAACAGAGTGAAATACAACAATGCATGGCAGACCACCCAGAACTCAATGCCAAACTGTAAATCTGCTTTAGTTTAAGGCAAACTTAACTGACCTATATCAGAGATTGATTTCCTTCATGTGTCTTACAATACAGAACAGGTCATGCCTGTAAATGGTTGGAAGGGTTTCAATCTCTTTTCCTTCTGCCTTTACATAACCTCCATTTCCTCCTGGTCATCTACTGCATGTTATACCCAGTTGATGAAAGGAGTGGAAAGAGGAAATAGAATCAAGATGAGAGCGACAGAAGCCACTTCCGTCATTTTCCAGCAACTTCATTAATTAATGTTAATCAGTAATTTCATAGTAACTTACAGGTCGATCCAGTAAGGCCGCGGTAGAAACAGTGCGGCAGTGTCAGGCGCACCCTTCCTCCCCGCACCCACAGTTCTCTTCACTAACTCCCCGATACTCTCCTCTAATCGCATGCAAATGCATGCCGCGGCTTTAAAGCGGTAGGGAAGGGTTATGGCCGCGTAACCCATTTTACTGTATAGGCGCTTAATACAGCGCCTATACAGTAACCAGGGTGCGACGGTACCTGTCATTTCAAATGTCATTTCAAATGGCATTTGGAATGACAGGAACCAGGAAGTGTAAAAAAACACGAAAAGTCTTTGTTGCTTCGTCGCTGTGTCTCTCCTCCCGGAGCAGGGCGCGAAAGCAGCCTTGCTCCGGGAGGAGGTGAGGCACAGCGGCGAAGACAGACGGGAGAGGAGAAAAAGCAGAGCCGAGCAAAGCCAAAGCGTGCAGCAAGCCGGCGAAATAGACCTGCAAGCAGAGGCAATAGCAGCGGTTCGGTAAGCCTGGCACCCTCCTTGATGTAGTACGTCCCGGATGCCCCCCCCTCCCCAGCGCGCCCGCCACTACCCCTTTCATCAGCTGCATCCACTGCTACCCGGCAGTCCCGTGAGGCCTACAAAAAAAAAAAAAGATCCCCGGCTCCCGCGCCCCCGCACTGGCCCGCCGACCCTACCCCCCCCCCCCCCCCCCCTCCTCCCGATCGGGCAGGTAGGCGGCGGCGACGAAAACCAAAGCAATTTTTTTTTTTCAAAAAGCAACATCACACATTGCATAAAATAATTTCTCCAGCCTTAAAGCGACTTACTTTTGGGATCTGTCAAGTAAGTCGCAAAAGTAACTTACTTTTCTAAAGCCATCACGATCGTAGCTCAAGACGAAGATGGCCGCCTGCACGGGGGAAGCGTGCAATTGGCCGCTGAAGACGTGAGGTCACGTCTTCAGCGGCCAATTGCACGCTTTCCCCGTGCAGGCGGCCATCTTCGTCTTCGTCCGGAGGAGCTAAGATCATATTCCTGATGGCTTCAGAAAAGTAAGTTACTTTTGCGACTTACTTTTGGGATCTTGACAGATCCCAAAAGTAAGTCGCTTTAAGGCTGGAGAAATTATTTTATGCAATGTGTGATGTCGCTTTTTGAAAAAAAAAAAAATTGCTTTGGTTTTCGTCGCCGCCGCCTACATGCCCGATCGGGAGGAGGGAGGGGGGGGGGGGGTTTAGTCGGTGGGCCAGTGCGGGGGCGCGGGAGCCGGGGATTTTTTTTTTTTTTGTAGGCCTCACGGGACTGCCGGGTCGCAGTTGATGCAGCTGATGAAAGGGGTAGTGGCGGGCGCGCTGGGGAGGGGGGGGCATCCGGGACGTACTACATCAAGGAGGGTGCCAGGCTTACCGAACCGCTGCTATTGCCTCTGCTCGCAGGTCTAATTCGCCGGCTTGCTGCACGCTTTTGCTTTGCTCGGCTCTGCTTTTTCTCCTCTCCCGTCTGTCTTCGCCGCTGTGCCTCACCTCCTCCGGGTCACAGTGGTAGCATGGCGCTGTGAGGGGGGCGAAAGGGTATATACCCATGAACGGATTTGAGTGGGAGCGCTCTGTGAAGCGGGACATGCCCTTGAGGGGCATAATGGGTGGATGCAGCTGATGAAAGGGGTAGTGGCGGGCGCGCTGGGGAGGGGGGGGCATCCGGGACGTACTACATCAAGGAGGGTGCCAGGCTTATTGTTTTATTGTGTTTGAGTATCTTAAGCGGTGTCGATGGATTTGTTACTAGACTCACAGTCCTAACTCCTTCTAGGGGGAGGCGGTAAACTAACAGGTTAAGGCCGCGGCAAAACAGCGCGTTCCTAAGGAGATAATATCAGCGCCCGTTACAGTATCGGAGGGGAATAGCTAATTCCTTCATTATACAGCTTTTTCGTTCATTTACATGCTGGGTGCGGAAAGGGTTAGGTGTTTATTTTAGGAAGCGCTAAGGACGCGTGAAACTGGAGACTGTATGGCTGGATGGCCTTACTCGTCTGTATTGTGCGCTCCCAGCATGTTACAGACGGGCAATCTTTAACTGCACGTTACTGGATCGACCTGTTAGTTAATGACAGCAGATAAAGATGAATTGGCACATCTAGTCTACCCAGGTGTCATCTTCTCCAGTTCCCAGTTTCCACATGCCTTTTACCTAATCTCTGAATCCTATTGCCATCACTGTCCTCTATATCTGTCTCAAACATTTTCATGTATGTCAGGGTTATAACCATGGCCACTGTATGCAGGTTACCCCCAGTCATCCTGGATGCCAGATGCCACTTTACTGCTGCTACTAAGGCTATTCTGTGCCAGTTACCTCAGCCTTCTTGGAAGGCTAAAGCTATTAGGATTATAATGAAGGCCATTCTGTGCCGCAGTCTCCCCAGACTTTTTGAGAAGTTGATGCAGTTGACCACTCTGCCCATTTGTTCATATTCTCTCATTGTCCATCTAAAGTTTTAGACTCAGCAAACACTCAAGCCACCTCTCCTTCTGTTATCCCCCATCGGCCCGTACCACTATGCTCTCTGTCCGACCCAAGCACGCTTCAATTCTGTCATGATTTTGGTTGCCACTACCTCTACTGGAAGGTTTTCCAGCATCTACTATCACTCGGTAAAATGGAGAAATTACTTACCTGATAATTTCATTTTCCTTAGTGTAGACAGATTCAGGACAAGTGGGTTATGTGCTCTTCTGCTAGCAGATGGGAGACGAGTCAGATTTCAAAGCTGATGTCACTCTAGATATACCCCTGCAGTAACCTCAGCACTTCAATATTCTCTTCGAAAAGCCATTATGGATATATCTTGCTTAATTAACTTGATTAAACCTTGATTGAACTAGTTCAACTGATTTCAAAACTGGAGACCGCCAGTGCACTCAACCAATTAACGCAGACACCAGACAAACTGTGGGTGTCTTGAACTAAGGGTAGGCAGCGGCTTACCAGTACTTAGTCTCGAGGTTCGCTTTCCGAGGTCCTTTCCGAGGGGCAGCCGTGGGCGGGATGCTGAGTCCATCTGTCTACACCAAGGAAAATGAAATTATCAGGTAAGTAATTTCTCCATTTCCTAGCACATAGCCAGATGGACTCAGGACCAGTGGGATGTACTAAAGCTACTCCCGGACAGGGCAGGAGGCTGCCCGTGGCCCACTTAGTACTGCTCTTGCAAAGGCTGCATCTTCTCGGGCCTGAACATCCAGGCGGTAGAACCTGGAGGTGATGTGTATGGAGGACCACGTTGCCGCCCGACAGATTTCGGCGGGCGACAGCAGCTTGGTTTCTGCCAAAGAAACTGTCTGTGCCCTTGTAGAATGAGCCTTAACCTGGTAAGGGCTTTCCTGCCTCTATGTAGGTTGCCTTGATTACTTCTTTGATCCAGTGGGCTATGGTCGCCCGCGAAGCCACTTCTTCCCGCTGTGAAGAACGAAGAAGTGATCCGTTTCGCGCACCGATTCCATTCTTCCCAGATATTGCACCAGGAGTCTGCCAATCTTTAGATGGCGAAGAAGGCGTGAGACTTCCGAGTCTTTATGTTTATTTAAAAATAGTTTGTATACCGCTTTTACAAAAATATTTGATCAAAACGGTTCACAACTAAAACAAACAATTTATAAAAACAATAAAAAATAAAATCTAAAAATAACCAAAGTAACAACAATTATCAACTCAAAAAACTAACTCAAGTGTCATAATATCCGCAATCAAAAGTTAGGTAAACCAAGGAAGGGAAAGAGAAGGAGAAGGGACAAAGGAAAAACTAACAATATAATATAAGGTAAAAATATGGATCAGTGAGGATAGAGAACTTATTGTCTTGTTAAATATTGAAAAGATTTTTGAAATAGATGGGTTTTTATTGCTTTCTTAAACTCTTTGGTATGTGTCATGAGACGGAGAGAATCAGGTAATGAATTTCAAAGGAAAGGAGCCGCCACCGAAAAAGCTCTTTTGTGACTAAACTCAAGTCTAGCTATTTTTACAGAAGGTAGATCTAACATTTTTTTATGAAGATTTCAAATGTCTTACTGGTTTGTATATTCTTAGTGTTGTACAAAGCCATGTAGAAGCAGGATTGTAAATAAGAGAATGAATAATGGATAAAATTTTGTAGAGTATTCCAAATTTTACTGGAAGCCAATGAAGGGAATGGAGAATAGGTGTGATATGATTTCTGCGGGAAGAACCAGAAAGAACATGAGCTGCCGAGTTTTGGACTAATTGTAATGAATGAATTGTAGTATCCGGTAATCCGGTAATCCTAGGTAAAGTGCATTGCAGTAGTCCAACCCTGAAAAATTCAGGGCTTGCAGAACGGTATGGAAGTCTCGAGTAAACAATAATGGACGCAGTCTTTTTAAAAGATGAAGTTTAAAGAAAGATTTTTTTGTAAGAGCAGATATATGGATTTTCATAGATAGATCAGAGTTTATTGTTTTTCCTAGACTAGATGCCTGATTTCAAATTGAAATAGAAATTCCATTGAAAATAAAATGAGATGGAGGACTATTGTAGATTCAGAAATAGAAGTAACATAAACCAGTTCTGTTTTAGCTGGAGATTGCCTGGTTCAAATGAAAATCGGGGAACACTTTTGGTAGGAAGGAGGGGATGGTGTGCAGCTGTATGGTTCCAGGAGTGAACCTAAGGAACAGTTCCCGACAGGATAGAGCCTGTAGTTCGGAGATGCAACGAGCTGAACATATTGCCACCAGGAATACAGTCTTCAATGGTAAGAGGCGTAGTGACAGACCGCGCGATGGTCTGAAGGAAGCCCCTGCTAGGAAGTCTAATATTAGATTGAGATTCCATAGGGGCACCGGCTACTTTAGGGGTGGCCGGAGTTGTTTAACCCCTTTCAGGAAGCGGGACAAATTCGGATGAGTTGATAGTTGGATACCGTCCACTTCGGCTCTGAAGCAAGACAGTGTGGCTACTTGGACTTGAGGGAGTTGAGTGACAACCCCTTCTTCATACCATCCTGTAGGAACTCCAGAATCATGGGGATCTTGGCCGTCCGCGGGAATATCCCGTGGTCCTCTCACCAGGCTTCGAATACTCTCCAGATCCATATTTATTTAAAAACTTTTCTATATCGTCGCTAAGTTATATACCATCGCAACGGTTTACAAATAGGCACACAGACTAAGGTATGTAATGTATGAAAGATGTGGAGAACTTGCATGCGCGGAGTAGGGTGTCAATCATGGTCTTTGAGTAACCGCGCTTCTTCAGGCGGTCCTCTCAAGGGTCAGACCATAAGAGAGAATTGAGATGGATCTTCATGAAGATTCGGGCCCTGCCAGAAAAGGTCCCTGTGTGGAGATAGGCACAGAGGATAGCCCGCAAGGAGTCTTTGCATGTCTGCGTACCATGGTCGTCTTGGCCAATCCGGGGCCACTAGTAGAACTAGTTCCCTGTGATGTTCTATCTTGCGGATGACCTTGCCCAGTAGCGGCCATGGGGGGGGGGGGGAAGGCGTACAGTAAGTCTTCCTCTGGCCAAGTGTGGTCAAGAGCGTCGATCCCTTGGGAGTGTGGCATTCATCTGCAGCTGAAGAACCTGGGGACTTGGGCACTGAGATGGGTGGCCAGTAGATCCATGGCTGGGAGACCCAGTGATTTACTATCAGTTGGAAGGCTATGGTCAACAGCATCTATTCCCCCGGGTCCAGGCTCTCTCTGCTGAGGAAGTCTGCTGAGACGTTGTCTTTTCCTTCGACGTGGGAGGCCACGATCCCTTGTAGGTTTTATCTCCGCCCATGCCATGAGAGGGTCTATCTCCAGAGACACCTGCTGGCTCCTGGTTCCTCCCTGGCGGTTGATATAGGCAACCGTTGTAGTGTTGTCAGACATTTTTATTTATTTTTATTTTAAAAATTTTCTATACCGTCGTTAAGTTAAATACCATCACAATGGTTTACAGAAGGGCACGATAAAGAGAAATATGGGTGGTATAGATTACAAATTACTCGTGTGCCATCATAGTACGGTAACAATTTAAAATAAACTAGGTGTGTAAGTTAAACTGATTGTTAGGAACAAATTAGGCAGGTTGATTTTAACATTAATATGCTTATGTAGGTTACTAAAAAAACTTCTAGCTTGGTGCATTACTTGAATCAATTTGCTTCGGAGTCTGTGGCTGAATCGCAGGCACGCTAGTCTGACTGCTCGAGCTTCCAGGCGGTTTATGTTCCATTCCACCTCTTCCTTGTTCCATTGTCCCTGGGCCGTCAGCTCCTGACAGTGGGCTCCCCACCCTCACAGGCTTGCATCCGTGGTGAGCAAGGTCCAGTTCGGTGGGGATAGGCTTACTCCTCTGCTTAGGTAGTCTTCTTGTAGCCACCACTGGAGCTGAGAATGTACTTCTGCTGGTAGTTGGAGACAAATTGAGTAGTCCTGGGACAGTGGGTTCCATTGTGACTGTAAGGAGCACTGGAGCGGGCGCATATTTATTTATTTATTTATTTAGGGTTTTTATATACCGACTTTCTTGATATATATATATATCAAATCAAGTCGGTTTCCAAATAACACAACTATCGCCGGGGGGCGTTACATTAAACAATAAACATAATATTGAACAGAGTAACCTTAAACAATAAGTAAGGTCGTTACATTAAACCATAAACATAGTATTGAACAGAGAACGTGTAGGGTTACTTTGAACAATCAATAAGGTCCTGATGGTCCTGAGGGTATTAGGTTGGTGGTGGACTTTAAATTGTGCTATTTTGTTCTTTGACCTGTGTCGAAGTGTTCCTGCGATTCTGGAAAGGCTTACCGGAAGAGCCATGTTTTAAGGTTTTTCTTGAAGGTTAGATGGCAAGTTTCGAGTCGAAGATCTGGCGGAAGTGAGTTCCAAAGGGTGGGCCCGGCTGTGGAGAGTGCTCGTTTAGCTAGCGAGGTTTTAATCGGGGGAGTGTGTAGAGAACCTTTGCAGTTATATCTGATAGGTCTTTTTGATGTGTGAAGGCGGAGTTGCGCGGTAAGATTTAGGTGGGCGCTTCCCATAATATCCTTGTGGATCATTGATAGTGTCTTGAAGGTGATTCTAGCTTTTATGGGAAGCCAGTGGAGGTAGTGCAGAATTGGAGTGATGTGGTCTCTTCTGTTGGAGTTGGTGAGTAGCCTCGCCGCAGCGTTTTGTACCATCTGTAAAGGTTTTATGGATGATAGCGGAAGACCTAACAGAAGGGAATTGCAGTAGTCTAACTTGGACAGTATTAAAGACTGGACTACTAAGCGGAAGTCATTGAAGTGAAGGAGTGGTTTAAGATTTTTTAATACTTGTAGTTTGAAGTAACATTCCTTAGTTGTGTTGTGGATGAAAGATTTAAGGTTGAATTGATTGTCGATGCGCACCCCTAAGTCTCTGACTGAAGGTGAGTGGTTGATAGGTGGATTTATGGATTGTGTTGAGTTTTGGACGTTGAAGAGTGTGTGGTTTTCATCGGGCGAGATGATGAGGATTTCTGTTTTATTAGTGTTGAGTATAAGATTGAGGCTGGATAACAAGGATTTGATGGATAATAGGCAATTGTTCCAATGCGCCCAGGTTTTTTGGAGTGATTCTGTGATGGGAAGAAGTATCTGAATGTCATCGGCGAAGATATAGTGTTTTAGCTTGAGGCTGGAGAGTAGGTGGCAGAGCGGAAGCAGGTAGATGTTAAAAAGGGTAGGAGAGAGTGAAGAACCTTGAGGTACTCCTCTGGTTGATTTGATAGGAGGTGATTCTACATTATTTATCTTGACTTTGTAGTATCTGTTTTCTAGGAATGATTGAAACCAACTGTGGGCTTCTCCTTGGATTCCTATGTCCGAAAGCCGCTCGAGGAGGATTTCATGATTTACGGTGTCAAATGCGGCGGATAAGTCAAGAAGAGCGAGGAGGTACGATTGTTTTTTTTCAAGGTTGAGGAGGATAGTGTCAGATAGTGAAGTTAATAGGGCTTCTGTGTTTTGTGATTTCCTGAATCCAAACTGTAAGGGGGAGAGGATGTTATTCTCCTCCAGGTAATCAGACAGTTGTTTGTTAACAAATCTCTCCATTACTCGTGAGATTAAAGGCAGGTTGGCTATCGGGCGGAAGTTAGCAGGGTCTGTTGTTGGCAAGTTAGGGTTTTTTAGTAGTGGTTTAAGAATGGCTATTTTCAGTTGTTCTGGGACCTTTCCTTGGGTTAAAGAACAATTAATGATGTTTGCTAATGCTTTGGAGATGGTGTTGGGAGTCGATAGTAATAGATTGGAAGGAATGGTGTCCAGAGGGTGAGAAGATGGTTTAAGTTTATTGAGGATGATTTCAATTTCCAGGGATGATGGGGTCTCGAATGATGATAAGCTGCATTTTTTGTTGTGGGTCGGAGTGCTGGTGGGTGTAGGAGTCCGAGGTTGGAAGGAAATTGGCCTAGCGGTGCTATGGTGAGTTGTTGTTGTCAGCTGTTGGGTGGTGATTGGTTTGGCCCTTGCCCATGGGATTATCTCCAGGGTTGATGCCATGAAGCAGAGGACTTGAAGATAGTCCCATACTTTGGGGCGTGCATTGGTCAATCATCGTAATTGTTCCAGTTTCCTTCTCCTTGGGGGAGGGAGGAAGATTGTTCTGTTTGGTGTCGAAACGGGCCTCCAGGTACTCGAGACTGAGAAGGCTGCAGACTGCTCTTGCCCGTGTTCACGACCCAACCGAGTTCCTGCAGTAGGCTTTTGACTCTGCTGGACACCTGCCGGTTCTCTTCCAAAGATTTTGCCCTGATCAGTCAGTCCAGGTAAGGTTGTACCAAGATCCTTTCTCAGTGTTGCCGCCACAACCACCATAATTTTGAAGAATGTTCTGGGGGCGGTTGCTAGGCCGAAAGGTAGCGCTTGGAACTGGTAATGGTGACCCAGTATTGCAAAGCGAAGAAAACACTGGTGATCCTGATGGACTGGAATGTAAAGGTAGGCTTCGGAGAGGTCCAGGGAGGTTAGAAACTCTCCTGGGTGTACTGCCATTATGAATGAACGAAGAGCCTCCATGTGGAAGTGTAGTATCCGCAGATGACTGTTGACGTTGTTGAGATCCAAGATGGGTTGGAATGATCCTTCCTTCTTGGAAACAATAAAATAGATGGAATAGTGCCCCGTATTTTGTTGGGGCGTGCGAACCGGAGTTATTGCCTTCAAGACTGAGTAGTCTTGTCAGTCTCTTGGTGTGGGAGTGGTAGGGTGACAAATTTGTCTTGAGGGATGCTGCGGAACTCCAGAGAGTAGCCTTCTCGAATGATGTTTAGTATCCATTTGTCCGACGTGATCTCAACCCATCTTTGGTAGAAGAGGGCAAGTCGACACCCTATCTCCTATTCCTATGGATGGGTTGGGCCCATTCTCATTGTGGAGCACAGCTGGAGCCTGCCCCTGAGCCTGCTCCTTTCTTAGTCTGTTGGTTCCGAAAGGGCTAGGACCTTCGAGGGACGAGGTGCCTGGAACTGCGAGTTCCTATAGGGTTTAAAGTGTTGCGAGCCTCTGCCCTTGGTTCTTCTGGGGGAGGGACGCTGAGATCTTTTACTCCTATCTTCCGGTAGCAGAGGCACTGGGGATTCGCCCCATTTGCTGGCTAACTTCTCCAATTCGCTTCCGAACAAGACAGATCCTTTAAAGGCCATTCTTGTGAGATTTACTTTAGATATCGCGTCAGCAGACCAATTCCGTAGCCATAGTTGTCTTCTGACTGCCACTACAGAGACTATGCCTCTGGCTGAGGTCTGAGCTTGCATCCATCAGGAAGGCTGCTGCAGGTTCCATCTCACCGGTATACATCTGCAGTTATATGCCTCTCTTGAGAGGAGCAAACAGGAACGTGCCCACCAGTGCGCAGCAGGAAGCAATCTGTAGTGTCATTGCTGTTGCATCGAAGGCCTGCTTAAGGATGGATTCCAATCGTTTATCTTGAGTACCCTTCAATGCAGCCCCCTCCCTCAACGGGAATCGTTCGCTTTGAGATGGCACAGACCATAGCGTCCACTTTCAGGAAACACAGATATTCCTTGGTCACTGGTTCCAGAGGGTATAGGGCTTCCAAGGCCCGAACCCTTTGAAGCTGGTCTCAGGGGTATCCCACGCCAGGTCAATCAGTTCCTGGATGGCTTCCATCATTGGGAAGTAGCATGAGGCTTTACGAATGGACACCAGGATGGGGGTTCTTCTTTGGTTCTAGCATAGGATCCGTGCCTGGGATACAGCGTCTTCAGAGTCTGGGAAACAAGGACTGGTAATTCATCCTTGTGGAAGAAGCGAAGCATGGCTCGGTATGGTTCCATTCCTGGAGGGATTTCTCCTTCTTCCAGGGAGACACCATCATCATCATCTGAGGTGTCTGGGTCCCTGTCAGGGAAGTTCTTGGTTAGGTGAGGCATATCTCAATGCATCCGAGCAGGGCCGGGAGGATCTTGTACTTCCGGCATGGGTTGAGCCCGGGGTGCCTCTGGGGCTGATTGCGCCTGAACGAAGGCTTGCAGCCCTTTGAAAAATTCAAACCAGGAGAAGATCCCTGGGTCCATGTTAATTCCAGGGGGAGATGGAGTAGGGGCCCCAGAGGTGCCCCTCTTGTGAAGAAGCCATCTCTGAGATGCATAGATCCGGGGAGCTATCATCGGTAGCAGTTCCGGATCCATCCCCCGAAAGTAAGGGACCAGGCTTTGGTTCCCCCTGGGTTTCTTTGCAATGCTGACACAGGCAGGACTCCAGTTCAGGCTGCGCGGCTCTTATGTGGCAGGCTGTGCAAAGAGAGTGTCTTCTGGCCTTCTTGGGTGCTGGTGCCACTGTCCCTATGTGTATGCGCACGTGTAGTTGTAAGCACGGCTGTGCGTGTAGTTGTGAGCATCGAGTGTGCACTGAGTGCGCTCAATTGTGCGCGCATCTATATTGGACGAGCGCCCGGCCTGCCCTGTGTGTACCGCCGGTTGAGAAAGGAAGATGGCGCTGACGACCCCTGTGCGTAAGATGGCGCCCCCCCCCCCCAAGGGTCTCCAACGTGTGGACCCTTGCACCGGATCGGGGCCTAGCCCAACCAAGGCTGCTCAACCCGATCAGTGCTCCCCTTTTTTTTTTTTTAAATTTATCATATTTATTCATCTTTTACAAATATTAGAAACATTCATAACACTTGGAAACGTGATACAGTACAAATAGTACAATGCAAGCATACATATATTCCCTCCAACAATCCCAACCCCCCTTCCCCCCCCCCCCCCTCACGACAGTCTCTTTCCATAACAACCGAGTTATATAGTGCAGTAAGCCGTAAGAGAATAAGAAAATAAACAATGGCATGCAATTGTAACTTCCAATTCTCTTCATAAGTTGAACAGTAGAATGTCTAAGTGGTATATAAAGTTCAAACCTCTCAAACCATAACAAAGCATAATAAAAGTGTACCTGCTCAAACCCTTACAGCAAACACAGATTGGAACCCCTTCCCAAACCATACTTAGAATATATCACAATTTCTCTAGATAAGACAAAAGGTTTCCAGGCTGTCAAAGGAGGACATTCTGTTATATTTAGTAGCTGTCAAAGAAGCCAACCGATAATAGGAGTGCAATCTTTCTTTGATCTCCGAGAGCAGAGGTATGCGCTCAGATTTCCAACGTAGAGCTACGAGACTACGCACGGCAATGAATAGTTGAGCACACAATTGCTGATGGTTCTTAAGTTATGGTATCTGGATAGACATTCAATAGTGCCATGGCGCCCAAGGGTAATACATCAACCGCCAGGGGATCGCTAAGCCAGGCAAAGATCTCCCTCCATAAAGGAGTGATTTTGGGGCAATCCCACCATATATGAAGGTATGTGCCAAGAACTCCACAGTTGCGCCAACATGTATCCTCAATTTGGGCATAAAATTTATGAAGTTTATCGGGAGTGAGATACCACCTATATATCATTTTACAACAGTTTTCCTGAAGTTTGGCAGAAATCTAGCATTGCCTGGCCGTTCGAAAAGTGTCTCCCCAGGTGCGTGCTCCCAGTTGGGTTTGCAAATCCGATTCCCAGTGTTTTATGAATACACAGTGATCTATGCCGTGTCTAAAGAATAATTGGTTGAGTTTAGATATGGAGCCTTTAAGCAAATCACTATGCGAAAAGTAAGATTCAACCAGAGACCTGCCAGGCCAAAGGAATCCAGCCCTTTGTATTGAGCGTATAAAATGAACACACTGTGCATAAACCAAGAAATCATGAGGTTCAAGGCTATACTTAAGGGACATCTGTTCCAGTGAGAGGGGTTCTCCCTGGGACAAAAATTGTCCTACCGTAAGTACCACCCTCTCTTGCCAACGTTTAAACTGCTGAGAGTGGTGACCAGGGGGGAATTGCAAATTATAAAATAAGGATGAATGGTAAAAATATTTGTGATCCCCCACCAGTTGTTTCTTTTTCTGGCCCCATATGCGTTAGTCTCAAGAGCCCAAGGAATACTCTTAACAGGCCGCCAAGTGTTGCGTGGTTGCCAAGGCATGGCAACTAACGCTATAGGGCCTACTATAGCTTGTTCAATTTGCACCCACTGTTTGGGGAACTGGGTCCGATTAATATGCACTGTATTTAATTTAATACCTTCTTAAGGCCTTTCTTCTTCCAGCTGAATCAGCTTCCAAGTTCATGGTTTATGTAACTTTTTACTTTTTTACTTTTTGCTTCTTCTGATTATAAAAGTTGTTCCTTATGTTATATTTATCTACCCCCTGTTCGATGTAAACCGACCTGATATGTTTTTCATCCTTGAAGGTCGGAATAGAAAAATGTTAAATTAAATTAAGTTATATCTACAGTGCCCTCAACTGGGAAGCGCAATAATACCATAAAATATTGGGGACTCCCATGCCGCCCTGTGGTTTGGGTATATATAAAAGAGCACATGAAAGTCTGGGGGGCGCCTGTGCCAAATGAAGTCGAAGATCTTTTTCTGCCAGCTTCGCAGGATGGGAGATGGGATATAGACAGGTAAGGAAGAGAATAGGTAGAGAAAGTTCGGTAGAACATTCATTTTAATGATAGCAATTCTGCCTAACCAGGAGTACGCACCACTATTCCACCTGCTCAGATCTTTGAGGATTTTATCTACTAAAGGTTGGTAATTAATGTGATATAAATCAGAAAGTTGAGATGATATCAATACACCCAGATATTTAATATGGGTCTTTGCCCATTTAAATGGGAATTTCTCTGTTATTACCTGCACATCCACCGGTTTCAGGTTAATATTGAGCAACTCAGATTTTTCAAAATTAACCTTGAGGCCAGAGACGGCAATCAAGCTCTCGCATCACCCTCTTCAAGGACGATATGGGGTCTGTTAATATTAATAACACCTCATCTGCAAATAGCGAGAGTTTGTACTGAGAATTTCCAAAGGTGACACCCTTAATATCCTAAGATTCTCGAATTCTAGTGGTGACTGTTTCCAGGTAGAGGGCAAATAGTAGTAGTGAAAGGAGGCACCCCTGCCGAGTGCCTCTATCAATATCAAAAGCTGGACCATAACAGTTGTTAACGTTAACCCTAGCTTTAGGCTTGTTGTAAAGCCTCTGTGTATTCACAGGAGGAAATAAGGCCCGAATGTAATTTTTTGCATGGAAAGGAATAAAAAAAGCCAGTGGACTAAGTCAAACGCTTTCTCAGCGTCAATAGAAAGCAACACCGCCGAGTCACCCCTCTTATGGACCCACCATATCAAATCCAGAACCTTACGGATATTGTCTGCAGTCATACGGTGTGAAACGAAACCCACCTGGTCAGTATAGACTAGGCACGGGAGATACTTGTTTAGCCTCACGGCCAAAATCCTGGCTAGTAGTTTAAGATCGACATTGATAAGGGATATTGGCCTGTAAGAGGCACATTGAGTGGGATCCCGTCCCGGCTTAGCCAACACAGTGATACCCGCTACATTGGCTTGAGGCACAAGACTCCCATCCTCTCAGAGGCTGTTAAAAAAAAAAAAAAAATGACCCAGTGGTTCAGCTACCGTATGGGCTCATTTTTTTTTATAATAAATGCCCGAAAGGCCATCAAGGCCCGGCGTTGCCCGGTTTAAGGGGTTTTATTACTGCCAGAATTTCGTTCACCGTAATAGGGGCATCTAAAGTTTGTTGTTGTTCAGGTATAAGGCTCGGTAGAGCAACATCCTGTAAATACTCAGTTATACCAGAAGGGCGAATTGTCTCATCCGCACTATACAGTTGGCCATAAAAGCCAGAGAACGCTTCGCGAATCTCTTTAGACGCGGTCAGCATGGTTCCCATGGGATTCTCAATTTTGGAGATGGTATTTTGAGAGGCCCTAGCCTTCAGGCTGTGGGCTAACAGAGGTCCAGCCTTGTCACCGCCTTCATAATATGCCTGTTTAGTAATTTCTAGGGCATGTATCAATTGTGCATTATCTAATTTGTAAAGCTCAGATTTTGCAGCTAATAATTTCTGATAGCAGCGAGAGGAAAGGGTTCTCATGTGCTCTCGGGACAATACCTTAATCTTATGTAACAGCTCCCTCCTGGCTTGCTGACTGATTCATTTACATGCAGCAACCCTAGAGATTAATAGCCCCCTTACAAATGCTTTAGAATATTCCCAAACCACACCAGGATTAACTGGAGAGCTATTTAATATAGAATATTCCTGTAATTGGAGTTCAAGTTTCTTAACAAAAGGTGCAACTTGCAACGATTCATTCAATTTCCAAAAGCGATCACCCAGGTTCCCTTCACTCACATCAACCTCCAAGACTATAGGTGCGTGGTCGGACCAGGTTATGGCATCTATGTCTGTCCTACGTATCCGGTTACCCAATTGCTTATCAACAAGGAAATAGTCGACGCGAGTGTAGCTGTCATGGGAATTAGAATAGAAGGTATAGGAGTGAGACCTGGGAATTCGACTTCTCCATATATCAAATAAGTTCCATTCTGCCATGATACCCTTCAGTTTTCTACGCAGGACGTGTGGCGTATGGGAGTGCAAGTTTGAATTATCTAAGTCCTGTTGTAGAGTAACATTAAAATTGCCCCCTACAATTATTGAACCCTCTGCGTGATTTAATAATAAATTTTGTATCTCTGCCAGAAAAGAGCCACACTCCCTATCTGGGGCGTAGATAGTGACCAAAGTGTAAACCTGGGTACTCATCCTGATTTTTAACAGTAAAAACCGGCCAGTGGGATCAGCAATATGAGAAATATATTCAAACACCAGTGTACCTGAAATTAAAATCCCCGTGCATTTGTTATTTCTGCTACAAGCTGCATGGTATACATGTGGATAATTCCTGAGCTTCAACAGATGATCATGTCTGCGCTTTAGATGCGTTTCTTGGACATAGACTATGTCAGCCTTTTGATGAATTAGCTCTTGTTTAAAGAGGAAGCGCTTCCTGTAAGAGTTTAAGCCTTTAACGTTAAGTGAAAGAACTTTAACCATGGTTATTACCTAGAGAAATCATCCACAAGAAATACCACTAATGCATTCCATAATTAGTATGACAGAAGAGAAGAGGAAATAACTGAGTAAAACGTAAGTCTATAACCATTAACCGAGACATACAGCCCTTACTGTATAGAAAACACAGAGGAGACCCCATCATGTATAGGTACTGAACCTAAAGAGATCCGCTCGCCTCTCCACGTGGACCTGAGCCCTGGGGGTACAAAGGAAACAGTGCCTTTGGCCGAAGATTAGGCCCCCACCCCCTCTCTTTTTGAAGAAAAATAATGTAATACTAAAATATCATCAATCTGCTAAGATTTATAGCCGATTACCTAGATTGAAATCTTTGGTAAACATTAGAAAATAAAAAGAAGTGCACAAAGCAGGGAAACAGCGAAGAAATCAAACTGTTTAACTGTAAAACAGTCTCTGAGGGATCCTAGAGACATCATCTGCATAATTGCCGGACTACTAAGTTCATAGTTAGCTGCAGTCGACCCTTATCCGCGGAGTAGAGGCCAGTTTGAGTGGGCTGTCTGCGGAGGCGTCCCCGTCCTGCACCTAGTCACCTCCAACTTGGGGTGGGATCCGTGGTCTTGGGCTGGGCGGAAGGAGCATCAACGGCGAAGGTTATGGCCAGGCCCGTCTCCGTGAAAGAGTGTACAGCATCGGCCATTGTTTTGATTTTGTAAGCGACGCCCTTGTTTATTTATTTATTTGTAGAGTTTTATATACCGTTATTCAGTAGAGCCAACATAACGGTTTACAAAATATGCAATTAGCATACAAAATATGCAATTAGCATACAATCAAATGGAGTTAACATGGTAGTTGGGAACAGTAGAGTATTGTGAACAGTAAACATTTTTTCTTAGTAGTTGAATAACAGAATAGTGAGGAGAACATTTTCAATGAACTTAATGAATCAAGTGAGAGAGCAGGGAGGGGTGAAAAAGGAGGGTACATCAGGAGAGCATGAAGACGAGGATTATGCTTGCGAGTTCTGTTGAGGGCTGGGATGATCAGGTGTCAGATAGTTAGAAGAGAGTTTGCGGAATAAAAATGTTTTTAGGTCTTTTTTAAATGTTTTCAGGATGTGCTGGGTCCTCAGTTTTTTGGGTAGGGTGTTCCAAATTTTGGGGGAGGCAATGGAAAATGCTCTCTCTCGTGTAGTTGAAAGCTGAGCGTCTCTTAAGGTGGGGATGTTTAAGAATCCTGCGTTGTTAGAGCGTAGGTTTCTTTGTGGGTTTTGGGGGGTTATGTTTAAGCCTTTTAGTCCATGAAGATCATCATTTAGGATTTTATGAATGATGGTCATTGATTTGTAGGTAATTCGTGCAGAAATAGGTAGCCAATGAAGAGAGGATAAAATGGGTGTTGTGTGTTCATTTCTTTTTTTTCCTGTAAGGATTCTGGCAGCTGAATTCTGCAGTATTTGGAGTGGTTTGAGGGATGATGAAGGGATTCCAATAAATAATGAGTTGCAGTAATCAAAGGTGGAGAAAATAAGCAGCTGCAGGATGGTTCTGAAGTCAGAAGGGTTGAGAAATGGCTTTATATGTCTTAGGGTTAGTAGCTTGTGGTATCCTTCTTTCGTTTTATTTACTATGTGGGATTTGAAAGAGAGATCAGCATCGATGGTAACTCCAAGGTTCCTGGTATGGGTGGTAGGGATTATCGTTATCATTTGTTTATCTAGTATTGTCAGGGGTGGCGGAGTTGGATTGGGTTTTTTATCCATGAGTATGATTTCAGTTTTGTCAAAGTTGATTATGAGTTTCAGGGAGTTTAGTAGATGCTTGATTGAGATAAGTATATCTGAGGTTTTTTTGTATGCGTCTTCAATTGAGTTTTGCATGGGAATTAGAAGCTGAATGTCATCAGCGTAGAGGAAATGTGAGATTCCATGATCTTTTAGTAGTTGGCAGATGGGTAGGAGGTATATGTTGAAGAGGGTAGCAGATAAGGCTGAACCTTGGGGAACTCCAGTTTTGAGGTCAATCATTTTTGATGGGGTGTTGTTGATCACTACTTGGTATGTACGTTCAGAGAGGTAGGACGAGAACCATTGTAATGTAGTACCAGAAAGGCCAATATTTGACAGTCGTTCTAACAGTATATTGTGGTTTACTGTGTCGAAAGCAGCTGAGAGGTCAAGGAGTGTGAGTAGGTATTTTTCACCTTTGTCAAAGCCTCTGATGATAATCATTTAGGAAGATGAGGAGAGATTCTGTATTTAGGTTTTTTCTAAATCCAAATTGGGATGGATGTAGGATGTTGTTTGACTCCAGATAATCATCTAGTTGGGTGTGTACAACTTTTTCAATGGTTTTGGCTAGGAATGACAGGTTTGATATGGGACGGTAGTTGGTGAGGATTTCTGGATCCAGGTTGTTCTTTTTGAGGATTGGTTTGATGACAGCAGATTTGAGGCATTTGGGTGTAGTAGCCTTTGGTCAATGATAAATTGACGATTTTGGTGATGGTTTTAGCAATGGTTGGTTCGATTGTTTTGAGGGAGGTTATTGGGATGGTGTCCAATGTATGGTTGGCTGGGTTCATTTTGTTTATAATAGTTTTAATTTCAAGAGTGGAGGAGATGTTAAAGTTTGACCAGGATGAAGTTATCATGCTGTTGAGTTTGTTGTTCTGGTTGTTGTTGGTTACGTTGGATTGGATGAGATGAGCTATTTTGTTGTTGAAGAAGTCCGCAAAGTCGTCACTTCCATGTTTGGTGCATGTAGAATCTTGGGTGGTTTTGGTAAGTTTTTGAACTATTGTGAATAGCATTCTGGGGTTATGATGAAATTTGGAGAGTTTATTGGAGAAGAAATTCTTTTTTGCATTGTTGATGATATTTTTGTATTGAGTTAGATTGTTCCGATAGTTATTTAGTGTGGTAGGGTTTTTGTTTTTCCGCCATTCTCTTTCTTTTTTTCTGAGTAGACGTTTGGCAATTCTGATATTTTCATTGTACCATTGGTTGTTGTGTTTGGACTGTTTATATTTTGTAATGATGGGATTGATGTTGTCTGCTACTTTTTTGTGATATTCAGCCATGATAAGATAGCATTATCTGTGTTAGAAAGGTTGATGTTTTTTAGTTCTGATTGAAGAGTTTTTTTGTAGGAGATCTGTGTTAAATGGTGGACGGTAAGATATTATTTTGGGGTGCTTTGAAGTGTTTTTAGGTTGAGGTTGGTGAGTAGTTTAGCTTGGATTAGGTGATGGTCAGACCATGGTATTTCTGTAGTGTGAGTAGAGATTGATTTCCAAATTTCAGTGTTGATAAAGATGAGGTCAATTGTGTGGCCTGCTTTGTGAGTTGGAGATTGTATTATTTGTTCAAGATTTATGAAACAACAAGGCGAACGGAAAGGCCCATCTATATTTAATTTCCGCATTTCTTAGAGCCGCTGTTACCTCTCGGAGCTGATAGCGTTTTGAAGGGTTGAGGGCGCCAGGTCATTATATATGGCGATGTCATGATCCTGCCATTTCCAGTGTGGGTTAGCCCTTGCCAAGGTGATAACTTCCTCCTGTTTGAAATTGAGAAATTTTAAAATAATGTTTCGCGGCTGGTTGTCTCTCCTGGGTCCCAGTGTGCGGTGAGCCTGTTCCAGCTCAAGCACTAAAGTGGATACAGGCTCTCCTTGTGGTCTGAAATAAGAGCCTTGCAAATGGCCGCCATCAGCATGCTATCTTTGTACTGTTCAGTTTCAGGCACCCCCGGATGCGAAGGTTAGAGTGGCGCGAGCGATTCTCAAGATCCTTGATTTTGTCAGCCATTACTTCCATGTCCGATGATATTTGTTTAGAGTGGTTGGTGAGCACTTCAAGATTTACGATTTGGTTGTCAGCACGAAGATCCAGCTTGTCCACGCGGTGGCCCATGGAGCTGAGATCTTCCCTCATTTCTGCCATGCCTGCCAAAATGTCCGCGTAGTTCAATAAACCATGTTCAGATTTCAGTTCGAGTTGGAATGTCCGGGTGCAGGGCTCCTGGAGGCTGGTCCTCCGTAGGCTCGGGCTCGGAGCTCAAAGCAGCTGGCTCGGTTAATTCATCCCGGTGCTTAAGGGCCTGCACGCCATCATCTTCTGGCTGGAGATCCCCTGCAATTTTGCTAAATGAAAATTGCTTAAGATAGGCAGTTTTCTTCCATGCGGTCATCCCTGCTGTTTCTTGCAATTAGTTACCAGGCTTTGAAGAAAAAAAAGAGTTCGGCTATTTACAAAAAAAAAAAAGCTCAAATAGAGAGATTGGGAGGGAGCTTATGGATTATGCGGCCATCTTGCAGCACTGCTCAATAACGCCCCCGGTGCTTCCTTTTTAACCTCGCCGGAAGGAGGCCTCGGTATGGCAATCCGAGCTCTGGAGACAGGAGACTTGAATTTAAAGATTTCTACTTACCTGGTCTCTGCGCTTACCGATCATGTGCTGGACGGTCTCCAGCTGCAGGGGGAGAGGAAATTACCTTAACTGCCGTGCTCATTTCCGCACCCGCTGCCTTTCAGACACACCAGAGACTAAGTCCACGCCGGGAACCGGCTACCGGACCAAGGGACACCTCTGAGGGATATCTGAGATCACCTCAGGAATTCTCGACTGGGGGAGAGACCCTTAGGTATAACCGCAGAAGAGCGGGGCTCAATCTTTTTTAAGGTAATTTTGTCTTCTTGCTGTAATTTTCCTAACACTGTGTAGTATGTGGGATAGTGTCCACATCTGCTAGGAGGCAGAGATACCGAAGAGCTGAGGTTATGGCAGGGGTATATTTAGAGTAACATCAACTTTGAAATCTAACGCAGTCTCCCATCTGCTAGCACAAGAGCACATAACCCACTGGTCCTGAGTCCATCTGGCTACATGCTAGGAAATAGTATTTTCTCATGTTTCTTTTGAAACTTCCTCCCTGCAGCTTCATATCTCTTGTCATTGAATTTCGTTTTCTATGTATAATTTTACCTTCTTATACTTTATTGAAGTCTGACAAATATTTTAATGTCCCTAGCATGTCTCCTTTATCCCTCCTCTCATCCAGTCCTGGACCCTGTATCAATTTAGTAGCCTCTCTCTGAACTGCTTCCATCCTCTGAATATCTTAGCTAAAGTAAGTATGGTCTCCAAAACTGGACCCAACCTGAACCAAGGATATAAATATCATATAAAAAATACCCATTTAAACTATTAAAATTATATTGAGTAACCATTTCATTTTTAACTCACTATAGTTTACAATTATACTCATTTCTGTCGGACACTGTGGGTTTAAATTTCCTGTGGTTTGAAATGCCTGTTCACAAGGATTTAGGAAGCTTTCATCAAATGAACCCAAAATTACTGAAATGGAATGAAAGTCTTATTGCAAACCAGTATTTCAAACCAGGGGACCTATAAGCCGAGAGCTCTAAGAGAAAGGCATGAGCATAGCTACTTCTATATTTAATTATTCACTTCAAAAGAGAGCAACTCCATTCAAAACTAAGGGGCCAATAACTTTTCTGAATAATTGCACTCTAGTTATGAATGGGGATTGGTCCCCTTTTGAAGTGAATGAGAAAGGATGTAGCTGACCTCACTCCTTTCCCTTGGTCTGCAATGCTGGTTTCACAGAAAGGATTTTAAGCATTCATTCTAGTTTAGTTTGCTACACATCAAAATACAATCTCTCTAGTTAGAGCCAGCTGCTATTAACCTTATAACTTCATAAGCAATATGAAGAAAAGGAATATGATAAAGAAATCCCTGCAACAGAAGGCACCTTACCTTTATTTGTGGTTTCTTTACTCCTTGTCCCCAGCTTGAGTTATGGGAGGAACTACTTCCTTGAGAGCCTGCATTATTCCAGACTCCTCCCTCTTCTTCCTCTTCCCAGCTTGAATGCCGCGTTCCTGTTACTGGTCCGTCATTCTCTCCCCAGCCATCTTGCATAGATTTTGTACCTAAAAAGCAGTTACACAGCAGTCACTTTATTTTAACACAATTCTTACTCTCCCCCTCCTACGTTCAGGGTGGGGTACAACATAATATCCACAGTTAGTATGTTAACAAATAATAATCATTAAAACATATCAATAGCAAAAATAAGGCACAATGTTGAGATTACTTACCTGATAATCTCGTTTTCCTTAGTGTAGACAGATGGACTCAGAACAAATGGGTATAGTATGCTCGTGCTAGCAGTTGGAGATGGATCTGACGTCAGCATGGGTGTATATATACCCCCACAGGAAGCGTAGCAACTTAGTAATCTTCCTTGCAAAAGCTGTTATGGATGTGTGTACTGACGCTCAGTGAAAAGTGAAACAGGATTCCCCTGACCGATTGATAGTAGCTGGAGACCGCCAGCATTCCCAACCGGAAGACGTTGACACCTGGTAGAGTGTACGCTCTTATGGAAACAGATGACATGGCTTACCTTGAATCGGTGAAACCCATGTACACAGGCAGCCGGGCGGGATGCTGAGTTCATCTGTCTACACTAAGGAAAAGGAGATTATCAGGTAAGTAATCTCAACATTTCCTAGCGTGTAGCCAGATGGACTCAGAACAAATGGGATGTACAAAAGCTTTACTCCCAGCCTGGGCGGGAGGCTGCCTGAGGACCCTGTAGGACTGCCCTCGCAAATGCTGTGTCCTCCCTAGCTTGGACATCCAGACGGTAGAACCTGGAGAAGGTATGGAGGGAGGACCACGTCGCTGCTTTACATATTTCTGCAGGCGACAGCATCCTGGATTCTGCCCAGGATGCCGCTTGTGCTCTGGTAGAATGAGCCTTGACTTGTAGAGGCGGAGACTTCCCGGCCTCTACGTAATCTGCTCTGATAACTTCTTTAATCCAGCGGGCGATGGTGGGCCGAGAGGCCGCTTCCCCTTGTCGTTTCCCGCTGTGCAGGACGAACAGATGGTCTGTCTTTCGGACGTCTTCTGTCATTTCCAGATATCTGGGCAGCAGT
Organism: Rhinatrema bivittatum; assembly: GCF_901001135.1. Classification (NCBI taxonomy): domain Eukaryota; kingdom Metazoa; phylum Chordata; class Amphibia; order Gymnophiona; family Rhinatrematidae; genus Rhinatrema; species Rhinatrema bivittatum. The sequence goes on along the minus strand of NC_042616.1, from coordinate 423,199,157 downwards.
CTGCCTATGTCGAGATGGCATAGCAAACGCCCTTCTTCAGATTTCTTCAAACCCGCCGTGGTAGGCAAGGATATAGTTTGGTTAAGGTGAAATTGTGAGACCACTTTAGGTAAAAAGAAGGGAACCGTGCAAAGATGGATAGCCTCTGGAGTGATTCTGAGAAAGGGATCACGGCAGGACAGTGCTTGTAGCTCTGAGACGCGGCGTGCTGAACAGACCACCAATAAGAACACCATCTTCAAGGTTAAAGAATGGAGAGACAGGCCCCGAAGGGGTCTGAAGGTGGATCCCGCGAGGAAATCCAAAACAAGGTTGAGGTTCCACAAAGGCACTGGCCACTTCAGTGGTGGACGAATGTGCTTAACTCCTTTCAGGAAGCGAGACACATCTGGATGCGTGGCAACGGTCTTGCCATCCCTCCTGGGACTATAGCAAGACAGTGCAGCCACCTGAACGTTGATGGAGCTGAGGGAGAGGCCCTTCTGAAGCCCATCTTGCAGGAAATCCAGAACAATAGGGATTGTGGTCGCATGTGGATTGGTGCCATGAGTGTCGCACCATGCTTCAAATATTCTCCAGATCCTTTCGTAGGTGAGAGAAGTGGAAAACTTGCATGCTCGGAGGAGTGTATCTATCACGGGCTCCGAGTAACCTCTTTTCTTCAGTCTAGCCCTCTCAATGGCCAAACCGTAAGAGAGAATTGAGCCGGATCCTTGTGGAGGATGGGACCTTGACGTAGGTGATCCCGGAGAGGAGGCAGGGGAAGGGGCTCCCCTGCCAGTAGTCTTCTCATGTCCGCGTACCGGGGTCTTCTTGGCCAGTCTGGTGCCACTAGAAGAACTAGGCCCCGGTGCCTCTGAATCTTGTGGATGATTGCGCCCAGCAGAGGCCACGGAGGAAAGGCATATAGCAGAGTCCCTGGAGGCTATGGCTGAACCAGGGCATTGCTTCCGTGTGAGAACGGGTCGCGTTTGCGGCTGAAGTATCTGGGTACTTGAGCATTGGACTTGTCCGCTAGTAAGTCCATGTCCGGAATCCCCCAGTGATCCACAATCATCTGGAAGGCTGTGGGTGACAGCTGCCACTCTCCCGGATCTAGGCTCTCTCTGCTGAGGAAGTCCGCCACGGTGTTGTCCTTCCCGGCAATGCGGACGGCTGAAATGTCCTGAAGATTCGCCTCTGCCCAAGCCATCAGCGGGGCTATCTCGAGAGATACCTGTTGGCTTCTGGTTCCGCCCTGACGGTTGACGTATGCCACTGTGGTGGCGTTGTCGGACATCACTCTGACTGCTCTGTTCTTCAGTCTGTGAGCAAATCGTAGGCATGCCAATCGGACTGCCCGGGCCTCTAGACTGTTGATGTTCCACTGACTCTTCTCTGTTCCACCGCCCTTATGCGGTTGAATTCTTCGCAGTGGGCTCCCCAGCCGCTCAGGCTGGCATCTGTGGTGAGCAGAATCCACGTGGGTGAGAACATCTTCGACCCCCTGCTCATGTGGTTGGGACTGCAACCACCACCGTAACTGGGTCCGTACTCTGGCTGGCAGAGGAAGGTGCGTGGAATAGTTTCGCAAGCAGGGGCTCCAGCGAGAGAGCAGGGAGTGTTGTAACGGTCTCAAATGGGCCCTTGCCCAAGGTACCACTTCCAGGGTGGATGCCATGAGGCCGAGAACCTGCAGATAATCCCAAGCAATGGGCCAACTGGCTCCCATCAAGTACCGGATACGCATCTGAAGTTTTAACCTTCTCTTGGTAGTGAGACTGACTGTGTCTGCCTGGGTGTCGAACCGTACTCCCAGGTATTCCAGCGACTGGGAAGGCTGTAGGCAACTCTTGCTGAGGTTGATTACCCAGCCCAAGCTTTCCAGAAGGGCGATCACTCTGTTGGTTGTCCGATGGCTCTCCTCTCGTGATTTCGCCCTGATCAGCCAGTCGTCTAGGTAGGGATGGATCAGGATTCCTTCCCGTCTGAGTGCCGCTGCTACCACTACGACTACCTTGGTGAAGGTCCGCGGGGACGTGGCCAACCCGAAGGGCAGAGCCCGGAATTGGACGTGGCGGCCTAGAACCTTGAAGCGTAGGTAGTGCTGATCCGGATGGATCGGGATATGCAGGTAGGCTTCCGACAAGTCTAAGGCCGTGAGGAATTCTCCTGGCTGTACTGCGGTCTTGACGGAGCGCAGAGTTTCCATGCGAAACCTCGGGACCCTTAAGTATCGATTGACTGACTTGAGGTCCAGTACGGGCCGAAAGGTGCCCCTTTCTTGGGTACCATGAAATAAATGGAATAGTTCCAGAATTCACTTCCCAGGCAGGTACCAGGATGATGGCTTTCAAGGACAGGAGCCTCGCCAGGGTAGCTTCCAATGCTGCCCTCTTGTGTATGGGACATGAAGATTCCACAAACTTGTCCGGAGGGAGATGATGAAAGTCCAGATAATATCCATCTCTGATAATGGTGAGGACCCACTGGTCCGACGTAATCTCGACCCATCTGGGGTAGAAGAGGGTTAACCTGCCCCCTATGGCTCCGTCCCCCAGATGAATCAGCGGATTCTCATTGTGAGGCGCGGCCGGGACCTGAGCCCGGGCCTGCTCCCCTCTTGCGCTGCTTGGTCCGAAAGGACTGATTCCTGGCCTGAGGACGAGGCGCCTGGTAGTGACTCCTGTAGGGAGTGAAGCGCTGTGAGCTTCTGCCCCTAGAGGGCCTTGGAAAGGCACGCTGGTTCCTTCTGAACCGATCTTCCGGCAGTCGAGGTACTGGAGAGGCACCCCATGTGCTGGCCAGTCTATCAAGGTCGCTACCGAACAGGAAAGGGCAGTCTGGTGAGGCGTGTCTTCGAAGGAGCATCAGCTGACCATTTCCGGATCCAGAGCTGCCTCCTGGCGGCTACGGAGGATGAGATCCCCTTGGCTGTTGTCCGGACTAGGTCTGATGCGGCATCCGTGAGGAATGAGAGAGCTGACTCCATGTCTGCTGCTGGAGCATTGTTCCTGACCTGTGACAAACAGGAACGCGTCACCACTGTGCAACAGGTAGCGATCCGCAAAGATAGAGCTGCCACCTCAAAAGTCTGTTTCAGAATGGAGTCCAATCGCCGGTCATGAGGCTCCTTGAGGGCCGCCCCCCCCTTCAACTGGAATGGTAGTGCGCTTGACCACAGCGCTAATCAAGGCATCCACCTGAGGGCACGCCAGCAGCTCCTGGATAGCCGGTGCCAGGGGGTACATGCCTGTCAGGGCCCGACCCCCTTTGAATGAGGCCGCTGGTGCAGCCCATTCTAAATCTATCAGTTGTTGTGCCGCTTGCAAGAATGGAAAATGGCGGACTGTAGGACGAAGACCTTCCAGCAGGGGGTTCTGCGCGGAGGGTATCGAAGCACTGGGACCTGTAATATCCAACTCCGCCAGGCACTGAGACACCAGGTCGGAGAGATCCTCTTTAGGGAAGAACCGCCTCATGGTTCTATATGGCTCAATCCCTGAGGGAAGTTCCCCCTCGTCCGGGAGTTCGGATTCGTCCGGTGAAACATCCGGGTCCGACTGATCCGGGCTGTCTGGAGGCGGGAGGTCCGGCACACGATAAGGGCGTGAAGGTCCCGGAACAGGATCCGCTGGCGCCGTAACCGCAGTGGCAGCGGCAGCCGCAGCCGGACCAGCAGAAACAGCAGGAACAACAGGAACAGCAGGGCCTGGACGGGAAGCTGTCTGCATCTGAACAAAAGCATGAATCCCCTTAAAGAGATCCACCCAGGAAATGGAGGCAGTCTCTAATCGCTGGGGTACGAGATCCCCCGGAATTCCAGGTTGGTCGAGACAGCCCACTAAATCCGGGGTAGCCCCTGGGGAACTGTCAGCGAATCGTGGCTGAGACTGGTCCTGACCCGAGGCTCCCACGGCCTCCTCACATTGGGCACCATAGGGAGTCTGGCTCTTCACTGTGTGTGGCTCTAAGCTGGCATGCAGAGCAGAGGCCGAGGGCTTTAATGCCAGAGGCAAGAGGTGCCCCTACTGAGGCCTTCTGTTCCATTGAAAAATATGCGCTTAATAATAAGCGGCAGCAATATACGCTTAGTACAAAAGGCGCTCAATAATATGCGGCAGCAACATACGCTTAGTACAACAGGCGCTCAATAATATGCGGCAGCAATATATGCTTTAATACAATAGGCGCTCAAGAATAAGCGGCAGCAATATACGCTTAATACAACAGGCACTCAATAATATGCGGCAGCAATATACGCTTAGTGCAACAGGCACTCAATAATATGCGGCAGCAATATACGCTTTAATACAATAGGCGCTCAAGAATAAGCGGCAGCAATATACGCTTAGTACAACAGGCGCTTAATATGCGGCAGTAATATATGCTCAATGATATCCAATATGCTCTCAGCAATAGGTGGCTAGCAATATACACTCAATGATATGCAATATGCTCTCAGCAATATGTAGCTAGCAATATACGCTCAATGATATGCAATATGCTCTCAGCAATATGCGGCTTAGCAATATATGCTCAATAATATGCAATATGCTCTCAGCAATATGCAGCTTAGCAATATCCGCTCAATGATATGCAATATGCTCTCAGCAATATGCGGCTTAGCAATATACACTCAATGCTATGCATATGCGGCTTAGTCATAGACCTGTGCCGATCATGGGCGCTCAATACCTGAGTAAGGCCAACAAAATGGTGCCCGTCCACGGCGTGCCGCCCACAAGCCACGCCGCCGATCCTCGTTCCTCGGAGACCAAAAAGTAAGAGATGTACGCCTTACCTGATCCTCGGCGCTTCCCGGCTAGAACCCGGGCGGTCTCCGGCTGCGGGGGGAGCGGGCAAGTACCTTCACCGCCGCGCTTTGAGGAAATGCACCCGCTGCCTCGTCCACGCCGGGACCGAGGCACCTCGTACGCCTCTCCCGGGGGCTACGTCCCTGCTGCGATTCGGCCACCGGACCGAGGACTTAAACCTCCGGGGGATCACGGAAATCACCCCGGGAAACTCAACTGGGGGAGGGACCTTAGGGTATCACCGCAGGAGTGCGGGGCTCGATGGTGCTGTAGAAGTTTTAGGAAAAAGAAAGTAGAAAGTAGATTTGGAAACACGCTCAGCGAGCGTGCAGGCTCTCCAAACTGCTTTGGAGACGGAAATTACTAAGTTGCTACGCTTCCTGTGGGGTATATATACACCCGTGCTGACGTGAGATCCGTCTCCAACTGCTAGCACGAGCATACTATACCCATTTGTTCTGAGTCCATCTGGCTACACGACAGGAAAGTAAAAATTACATAAGACCATAATAAAAGCATAATAAAAGACAAAAACCCAAACTATGTTTAACCTTCATAGGCTTGCTTTAAGAAAGGTTTTTAGGGCTTTTTTTTTTTTTTTTAAACTTGGGCTCCTTCAAGTTTCGGATCTCTTTTGGAAGAGAGTTCCAAAAAGTCAGGCCTTCTATTGAGAAAGCACGTTCCCCCTGCTTTCGTCTAAATGAGCTGTCTTCGGAGAAGAAATATCCAAAATGTTTTCACCAGATGATCGCAGCAATCTAGCAGGGGCGTGTATTTTCACCATGGTATTAATCCATTGTGAATGTAAATTATTGACGAGTGCGCACAATGATGGCTAGTTTATATTATATATGGAAAGCTATTGTAAGCCAATGGAGTGACTGTAATACGGGAGTCATATGTTCATTAACCGGTGTATTGGTTAGTAAACAAGCAGCTGAATTTTGAAAAATCTGAAGAGGACAAATAGCGTAAATTGGAAGACCTGAGATTAATGAATTACAGTAGTCAATGCCTGAAAAAAGAAGTGCTTGTAAGACAGTATCGGGCCGATACAGTAAGGACGCGTAAGAAAAAGTGCAGCAGTGCCGGGCGCCCACTCGTTTGCCGCGCGCACATCTTGGTCCACAAGCCTCTTGATTCAGTATTCAAATTAGACGCAAATCCAAGCGGCGTCCAAAGCGCGTCAATGAAGCGGTAGGCATTCGCAATCCATTTTACTGTATAGAGTGGTATGCAGCGCCTATACAGTATCCAGGGTGCGCTGGTACCTGTCATTTGAAATGTCATTTCACCAGGTAAGTGGATGGTTCTTTTCTACAGACCCCACTGCATTGAGCGCCTGGCCGGACGTCCAAGCCGCGACCTTGGACGTCCGGCCTGGCACTCAAGGCAGCGGGGCTTCCGATCATGGACGCCCGGATACAGTCGGGAAGGTCCAGGTTGCGGCTTCCATTCATGGACGTTCCTGTCTCTTTCCGGACGTCCATGACTGAAATGCCCCGCTGCTTGTACGGGGGTCTGTGCTTCTGCCTGTCTGGTCCATTTTACCGTAGTATTCCATGTTGTCCATGGCGCTGTCCGGTACGAAGCTGACTGAACACCACACTAACGCCAGGGACAGGGTAGGCGGTAAATATTCAGGTTAAAAGACGCGGTAAATAAGCTGGTTAAAAGGGCGATAATTTGGGCGCATGTTACTGTATCAGATCATTAACAAATATACATGCAGTGGGCGGAAACGGATATGTGTCCTTTTCGGCAAGCGGTAAGGACGCGTAAAAGCCGATACTGAATCATGGGTACGCCTTACGTGTCCAAAACGTGTGTCCAAAGCAGGTTAAAAACTGGGTAACCACAGCTGCGCTTTACTGTATCGGCCCGTATGAAAGTTACCAACATCAAGGAAAGGTTTGAGATGTGTAGCAGACTAAGTTTATAGTGTGAGGTTTGTATTGGTGCTTTAATATGCACATTCATAGTTAATGAGTCAATTATGAAACCCAGATTCTGGACTGAGTCAGTGAGTGCAATGCATTGGATTTTAAAATGGATCTTCTTTGGAACATTAGAAGCTGTAAAATGTTGAAAGGTACATAGTTTCGGTTTTATTAATATTCAGTGCTAGTTTTGATTTAACCAGTTTTGAGTAAAAGAAAGACAGTGTATTAAGAACTATTCAGTTTGTGCCCAAGTTGTTTTGATTGCAAAGAAAAACTGGATGTCAGTGTAAATTTTATAGTTTACTTTCAATAAAGCAATGAAAAATGCCAAGAAAAACATTACTCAAAGCGCTTCATTCTATCAGGCACAATTCCCCCACTTTTGGCAGTATGACAGTGCCCCTAAGAGTATCTCTCATTCGTCCAGTGCTATACTGGCCCTCTTTATCCAGTCTGCACTTGTTATGCTGCAGCACGTCCCCTCTCTCTTCATTTTGACTTACATCTTACAATCGGGCCGATACAATAAAATTCGCGGGAGAGCAGGTGCTCTGAGGCGAGCGCCTGCTCTCCCAACACATGCCCAGGCTACTATCCGGGGTGAGTGATAGAGTATGCAAATGAGGTCCCGCAGTAAAAGGAGGCGCTAGGGACACTAGCGCGTCCCTAGCGCCTCCTTTTTGACAGGAGCGGCGGCTGTCAGCAGGTTTGACAGCCGACATTCAATTTTACCAGCGTCTGTTCTCAAACCCGCTGACAGCCATGGGTTCGGAAAACGGACGCCGGCTTAATTGAGCATCCGTCTTCCGACCCGCGGGCAGAGTTAAAAATTTATTTTTTTTTAAATTTTGGGGCCTACGGCTTAATATCGCTATGATATTAAGTTGGAGGGTGTACAGAAAAGCAGTTTTTTTTCTGCTTTTCTGTACACTTTCCCGGTGCCGGCAGAAATTAACGCCAGCCTTTGGGCAGGAGTTAATTTCTGAAAGTAAAATGTGCGGCTTGGCTGCACATTTTACTTTCTGTATCACGCGGGAATAACTAATAGGGCCATCAACATGCATTTGCATGTTGCGGGCGCTATTGGTTTCGAGCGGGGTTGGCCGAGCATTTTCAGCGCACTATTATCCCTTACTGTATAAAGGGTAAAAATAGCGCGTCGAAAACGTGTGGCCAGTATATCACATTCAGGCTGATACTGTATCAGCCTGAATGTGATATACTGATTTTTATGTATGGTTTACCATATTCTCTGCCTTGAACTGTGGATGAGGTGGGTTATAAATATTTTATAAATAAATACTGTGCCCTCTTTTTTTTTTTTCTGCAGGAACCTCCAGTTTCAACAGTAATATCCAGCTAAACATTGCTTCCTTAAATATTTAGTTTTAAACTGTATTTTGAAAAAAAATTCATGTTAGTTCAAAGGGCATATTAAGTCGTGATCACAAACAGCCACAGTCAACTTGCAGCACTGGAGACTCATCTTACTGTTTTCTCCAGCTCTTTATATTTTGGTGCTTCAGGATCACGGAAAGGGCAAACTATGCAGCAAGCCAGTAGGATTACAACACAGACTGACAATGGGCTAGAGACCCTGGAGACCCTAAACTAGTCAAAGAATGTTTCTTCAAAATAGCTTGTATCAATTCGTTTTCATTTTTAAAAAAATGTCTTATTAGTTGATAAGTTATAGACATGCAAAAATACAAAAATAAATCCATATAAATAATTCAGCTACTGAAGACTCAAAATTCAAAGGAATAATATGGAGAAAAAAAAAATGTTTGTACATGAAATATCTTTTCTAAAGGAACATGCCAGATCCTCAAAATAGTGTGTTCCTTCACAGCATGCATACTGCTAAATTACTTGCACTAAAAATGAAAAGTACTACATATTCTAAATCTATACTTGCAGACAGCTCCATTTTAGAGAGTACAATCCAAATCAGAAATGCTTGTCTCTGAACCCAGTCCCAAGATACCAGCGACTTTTAAGCTTTTGTTGTAAGGTTAAGAACAAAGAACAGGATTAACACAATAAAGGAAAACAAAATATGATATTGTATCACAGACTTAGAATTCTCATGAACCCTTCTACTGAAAATTGTTAACTCAAAAGGCATTATACTTTGCTAACACTCACTAGGTTTCATGGAGTTAGGAGCATTAGAGGGTGTATTTCCCCACCCTGGAGCAGAAGCTCCTGGATCATCTACCTCACTCCATCCTGACGGGGCTTCACTTGGCTCACCCCAGGCAGATGTCCCATTATCCGGTGTTGGTGGTTTGCTTTTGTTCCAGACTGTTAAAAAAAAAACAAAAAAACCCCACAACCCTTAACATAATTCTACATTTCAAGCATGTACATTCATATACATAGATACAAATACATTTAAGATTATTTAAGACCAAAGCAACTAAAGAAAGCAAAACTGTAATAGGTATTCTCTGAAGAAAACAGTTCACTAGTCACTAAAGTGCTTCATGACTAATAGTGCTGGACAGAATCTTAGAGAGCTTTCTGGAAAAGCAAGTCTTTCACTGCCAATGTGCAGTAGCTCCTGTACTGCTTGCAGCCCTGATGTTCCTCCCATTCTACTTACTTTATTTTTCGTACTATAAGACGCACCTGACCATAAGACGCATCTAGGGTTTAGAGGAGGAAAATAAGAAAAAAAAAATATTCTGAATTAAATGGTGTGCTAAAATATTTAATAAAATATAACAGAATAATATTTTAACAACGTAAAGTGAACAGCAGTATTAAGAACCATCATCACTGTCATTAACAAATGAGGAGAGACTTTAACGTTCAAGTACTCTTCTAGTTGACTGGGAACCCCAGAATTTATGTCAGAATTTATGAAGCTCAGTTGCTCACAATCACTGGAATCACTTTCTTCGCTATCTTCATATATGATGCCATCTAAGGCATTGCTAATACCACGTTTTTTGAATGACCGTAAAACGGTTTCATCCTTCACTGACTGCCATGATGTTTACACCTATTCACAAACGTGAGCGATAGTGGGTCTCTTCATTCGTCCAGTAGTTGTCAGATCATGATTAACAGCAGCCATCCATTTGTTCCACTCTTCTCGCACATAGACTTTAAACGGTTTGTTGATGGAAACGTCTAGAGATTGCAACTGGCTGGTAAGACCCCCAGGAATTACAGCTAGATGAGTCTTCACTTCTTTAAAGCTCTTTTTTGTGGTCTCGCTAATATGTGCTCTTAACTGGTCAAGCATAATAGGGCAGGTTTTTTCAGAAGCCCTCCAGGATGTTTGGACCACATTTTTTCAACCCATACTTTCATTCCATTTTTGTCCATCCATCCTCTCTCATGAACATGCACAACTCCTCCTCGGGGGATCGCTTCTTTTGGCATGTTTTTCCTTTTGAAAATTAACATCGGTGGCAGTTTGGTGCCGTCTGCACAGCAGGACAACACAACAGTGTAATGGAGACAGCGTGGAGGTGGAGGTAGACGAGACAATAGCAGCATCTGAGACAGATGATTGGCAGAGCTTAATACATAGTGACTGGAGATTGGAGGCGGTTCTACTGACAGACCCCATCCAGTGTCAAAGACAATTGGTACTGAGCCTCGTATCTGTTAATAGTCTCAGCAGATTCGGCAGGTCAGCGGTTGTAGCTGAGAGTGTCAGGCGGCTCTCTGCACTCTCCCAAGTCCCGGGTGATGGGCAGCAGGGGTGGCAACTGACCAGATGCCCTGAGATTCAGCAGTAAAGTGGGACATTTAATCATCTCCCAATGTTTTGCGCAGGCCAACTGCTCCCTCTTCTAACAGCTGCCGCCACCACTGACAGGTCAGGTAATACACATCACGGTCTGTGATGCTACATTTGCTCCATAAGATGCACAGACATTTTCCCCCCCACTTTTGGGGGGGAAAAAAGTGCATCTTATGAAGTGAAAAATATGGTATTTAGTTGGACTAGGTGACACATGACTGAAGGAGAGATGGGTGCGTGTGTGTGACTGAACACCTGTAGCAAGTAAGCACTTTGCTCTCTCAGAAGACAAGCAGGTTCACCTAGTTACTTAAGTGGGATTCCATGAGGACATATTTATAACAAAAGATAGAACAAAAAAAACCCAAGCAGATGGAACTTGTTTTGTTTTGAGACCACCACTTTTTCTAATTCTATATAACAGGGTTGATAATCCATAATTATAAAACTGGATCCTAGGTGGAACAGAGTTAGGTTCTACTCTTCAAAGGAGCCATGGAGAACAGACAATCCAAATCTATTATTCTGCCGAAATGCCATGTTCAGGTAACAACATGATGTGAATATGTAGTCTGAATTTCAAGTTGTACCCTTGCAAATCTTAGTGAAGCTAGATTTTAGTTGAGAAATCAAAGCTGCCACAGCCCTTACATTAAAGGCCTTGACAAGCCACTCTAAAGTCAGACCTGTCTAGGCATGCAAGGAGATGCAATCTGTTATCCAATTAGAAATGGTGTTTTGTCACTGCATTTCCAGGGTGGCTTTCTAATGGTTCAAATTCACTCCAGGTATAAGGCAACAGCTCTTGCAATCAACAAAATGAAGGGCCTGTTGTAGAGGACTGACTGATTAAGGTGGAAATCAAAGAGCATCTTAAACAGAAACCTAAGATATGTGCAAAGCACCACCTTATTACAATGAAACCTAGTTTAAAGCCTATTAAGTCACTAGAGGCTGAAGTTCACAGACTGCAGGTTGAAGTGACCACCACAGACAATGCAACTTTACAGGTCAGGTACTTGAGTTCACAAGAATATAGAGGTTCGCAGGTGGCTTTCATCAGCTAGGTAAGAACTACGTTAATGCCTCATGACAATGCAGGAAGCTTGATAAGAGGCTTTAACTGAAACAGATCAGGCATGAATCAGTACAGAAAATGGGGTTTCCTTTTAGATATAAATTTGCAATAAGAGCTAAATGCACTAAGATGAAACCTAAAAGTTGGTTTATAGGTCAGACTTACAGCTGCATAAGGTAATCAAGAAGTTTGTGTGTGGAACAAGAAAAAAATCTACGGTCTTGCCATCATAGCCTATGTAAACTATAGGTCAGTATTACTCTGGGTATCATGTTCTCTGCTCCCAAAAGATACATCATATTTAGATATTGATGGCCTTAAATTACTTTTATTAATAGAGGACTGAAATTTAGGAATCCAACTGAATCCAAAGTTGTCCTTCAAAGCTCATAAGAATGGTGGCTAGATCAGCCTTCTTTAAGCTCAGAGTGCTAAGGAGGCTAAAGTACAATGTGTCCAGGGACACTTAGGATAATTATATAAACCCTGGTTTTATCTAAACTAGATTACTGTAACATACTAACTGTGGGGCTACCAAAAATGCTCCTGTATATTCTGCAACTGGTGTAGAACAGTGCTGCAAGAACTGATAACTGGTTCAAGAGTGTATCATAATTCTACATCCAGGCTTAAAGAGTTACCATGGCTCCCAAAGCAGCAAAGAATACTAAGCTTCTCACCATTTTTTCAGAGCTCTTTATAGTAACTCCTTTCTTGTAACTCTACCAATATCATATCATGTTTATTAAGATCACCCAGACAAAATTCTCTTCTAATTCCAGAATTACAGATTACAGGAGACATGCTCAATAGCACTGAGTTTTTGGGGTGGGGGGGAAGTATTTTTTTAGGCAGGCATATTAATAACTTAAGTTTTCAATTTATCTGATTTAATGTATATATTTGTAATGTGAGATTTATTTTATGAATGCCACTTTGCAATCCACACTAGATAACTTATTAGAAGATGGTGAAATATAAGAACTCAAAATATGCTTCCTTTACATCCAGAGAACATAGCTAATCTCTTGATTATAAAAGACAATTATGGAGTCCAAAGTAACCACCTTGAACTTTAACTCTCTTCAGGATTTATTTTTTTTTTTTAAAGACCTTAAGGTCTAGGATGGGTCAGAATCCTCTTGTCTTCTTGGGGACCAGAAAAGCCTGAAGTAAAATCTTTATCCTCTCTGCTGCAGTGGTGAAGTTTCAAGCAGTCTGGCTGGTAAGAAAGATTTGTACCCTGAGCAATTCTTGCTGTTGAGAAAATTTTAATGTTCTTTAGGGCAGGCAATTTGGAGAAATTCCTAATAGATATAAATCTGTAAACTCTCTTCATGATCTGGAGGATCCATCTGTAAGTTTATCATGAACCAATGGAATATGAAAACCTCAACCTATGCTCTACAGCAGCGGTTCTCAACCGGTGTGTCGCGACACCCTAGTGTGTCGCCAAGCATCGGCTGCTGTGTCGCATGTTCCCGGTCTCTCCCGCTGCTCTTTCTTCCCTGCTGCCGTTGCCGCTGGGCTATCAGCACGTTCAAGCCCAGCGGGAATGGCAGCGGCGCTAAAAGAAGCTGTGGCACTTGTGGCTGGGCCTTTTCTTCTTCCCGCCCCCCCCCCCCCCCCCGTGACCCGGAACAGGAAGTGATACGCAGTGCGCGGGAAGGAGAAAGAGCCGGCCCGTGCCACGTGATAAAGTAGCAGCGAGACAGCAGCATCATCGCCCCCGGGCAATCGAAGCAGCCGGTAATCGAGAAAGGAGAGAGCAGCATGAGCCTCCCGCGGCCGATGGGATTCTACTTTCTTGGCTTGCGGGGGCTGGAGAAGGAGGCTGCTGCAGCTAACATTTGTGCTCGGGGAGGGGCGGGGAAGAGGAAGTGAGTGAGAAAGAAGCAGCCAGCCTGCGTGTGATTGAGAGCATGTGTGTGAGTGAGAGAAACTGGTCAGAGAGCTGATGTGTGTGTGTATGTGAGAGACAATGAAAGTGACTGCTCAAGGAGATGACTGATGTGTATGTGAGAGTGTGAGACATTAGTCAGGGAGGTGACTGATGTGTGTGTGTGTGTGAGAGAGAAAAAGCATTGAAGTGAGAAATCTGGGTATGTGAGAAAGCATGGACGTAATAAGCCTGCTGTTGGGGGAGAGGGGGTGTGTGTGTGTGAAAAAAAGCATGGGAGTGAGAAGCCTGATTATGTGAGAGAAAGAGCATGGGAGTGGGAAGCCTGTGTGTGTGCATGCATGAGAGCGAGAGACTGGTTGGTAAGGTGATGGGGTGTGTGAGAGAAAGAGACTGGTGTGTGTGAATATGAGAGAAAGAATGTGATTCAGAGAATGAGAAGCCTGTGCAGTGGAGAGCGAGCATGGAAATGAGAGAGAGACTGGTGTGTGTGTGTATGTATGTGTGTGTAACAGAGAGAAAGTGATTATGGGAATGAGAAGCCTGTGCATGTGAAGAGAGTGAGCATGGGAGTTAGAAACCTGGGTGTGTGTGAGACAGCAGTGTGTTTACAAGAACCAAAATGGGAGAGATCAATGGGAAAATTAGATTTTTCTAGATGTTTTTTATTTTGTTGCAATAGCAATCAGCAGTCCTACATTCCTGGCTGAGACAAATAAAAGCTCTTTGAAAAAAACTTGCTTATCGATATTTAGACATTTTGTAATATTGTTATATCTGGGCTAAGTATATTCCTTGTCTGGTTGTTTTGGTTCTTGTAAACACACTGCTAAATTTCCAGAAAAAACCTGAAAATTAAGATCTCTGAATATTCTAAAGGTTTTCAGAGATCAGATAGCCAACAATTTCTCTTAATATGGACAATTGAGTAGTTATGTTTTAACTGAATAAGTAGGGAGGAAGAGGATCATTCCTTCTGTGTTGGGAAGCTGTCAGAGTATGAAACTGGGATGGGATAAAACTGCATGGGATGCCCATAAGAGCTACTTAACTGGTAGAAAAAGAGATGGCAAACCTTCACAAGTAGTCCCTGGATCAGGATGCTACAGACAATATATTGAGTTTGGTCACCAAAGATGAACCTCTTCACCATCTCTCTGAACAAAGCTCTAAGTTTGTTCCGGGAGAGGATCAGAGGGCAATATTGCCTTCTCTCTTCATCGAGTGATAGATCTTCTGTATACATATCATCTGATACACATGGTTGTGAAGACCTCAGTAAAACTCTGATCTGTGATCTTATAGCTCCTCCTTGTGTAGGTGTTATCCATCAGGAAACCAGTCAAGTTGGTCAGTTTCTCAACTTTGATCATGCAGAACTAGGGAACGCCTCACAGCTTGGGTACTGAGCAAAATAATTTGTATTTTGGTTTCTTTGATGCATCTTGGGTCCTTATGACTTCTAGGGAAGGTATCCAGTAGAAGATCTAATTGGTTCAAATAGAGCAGGTTTACCATCTGGTATGAGGGCAAGGCATTAGATCCATTCTTTTGCTTTACACAAAAATTATTTAAGTTCACCCTGCATCTTTGTCTTCAAACTCTGTAAGGAGTTACATTAATTGGTGCATACTACCAGCACATAGAAGGAAACCCTATCTCTATATAGACTTTAGTTTGATTTGTGCTAAAATTTCTTCAGTTGAAGCCTTACATCAAGCCATCTAATATACCAAGTACTGCAATATAATAATAATCAGACAGTTGATGAAAGCTGCTTTTTAACCTCTGAACTCTTCTGGGCTCAAATATCTGACCAGGGTGGTAACTTTCTTTTATTGTTGTGTGTGTGGTCTATTCAGCTTTCAGTGTCTGTGAGCTGCTGACCCTAGTAACCTCGCAATTTACATTGTTTCATTATAACAGGGTGGTGCTCCACATTCATCCTAAGTTCCTACCTAAAGATTAATCAGTACCGTATACTTTTTCTCTGAATTCCACCACAGTGGACCAAAGCCTATAGAAGGTGCACCCAACTTTGTTTCCTTTGATTCCAACAGATTTGAGACTTCTATTACCACGCATACTTTAATTGGTGGCAGGTTGCATCTGTTTATGCCCAAATTGCCTTGCCTCTAGACGGGCACGTCTATAACATTAGGGCAATAGCCGTGTTAGTGGCCTATCCAAGATCAGCCTCTATTGAGGAGATCTGCAGCATGGACTTATATGTATTGTGTTCTCTGTGGACAGCAGAATAATCATCCACATATTCCTTCCCTCCTCCCCTTGGAGTTGGTTAGTTGAGCTGCTATTTAGGACTGAGGGGATAGAAATCCCAAGCATGCCCATGACAATCCTTCTAGGCTTTTCCTCAGCTATATAGCAAGTGCTCCACATTGGCCTTGTTAGATAATATCACCTATATGTGCTGCTGATTATCTTGCTGTCTATGGAATATACCCCTTACAGGTAAGCAACTGTACTCTTGCACTTGAGGTCTTCTCTTTTCTCTTTTATAGTACTAAAGATGTGAAATTTCCCTGAAGACTAGCAGGTTCACCAAATCACATAAGTGGATCACGTGACTGCTGTGTGCCAAATGAACAGTATCTTCGAAATTTTCTGGAAAGGCAACAGCCTTTCACTGCCATGTGCAGTAGTTCCATGTTGTTTTGGCCCTATGGCTTTACTTAGTTTGTTTTTCTCTGCTGAGTCCATAGGGAGCGGTCTCAGCAGAGGCTGCTTCCTATAGCCCTGCAAGTTACATGCGCTTTTTAATTTTTATTCTTTCTGCCACCTCTTTCCCTATTTAGTTTTTGTCTCTATTTCTTATGCTTGCGGGATTAACCCATGTTTTTCTTCAGCATGGCTGTGTGCCTAGTCAGATTATTTCTTCAGTCTCCTAACAAAAGTAATATGGCCTCATTTAATTTTGCCTTGATCTTACGATGTCCAAAAAGCAGAACAGCAGCTTCAAGTTCAAACCACCTTCTTCATCTCAGAGATTTCACAGCAGAGGATGCCTGGGAAGCAGTTTTTTCCTCAGAAGAAATGATTCTTATGGCCTATTCTCACCCCAGGCAACTGGGCTGAAGACCTTGTCATTGTGATCAGAGAAGATTGTAATTCCTTTAATGTTTGTGTCCATATAAACTGTATGTGGGGAAAGACCTGTTATAACATTAAGACTCAAATTTACAAAAAAGGCGATATTGCCTTGTACAGATCCTTGGTGAGGCCTCACCCGGAGTACTGCATTCAATACTGATGCCCGTATCTCAGAAAGGATAAAGTCAGGATAGAGGTCCAAAGAAGAGCAACCAAAATGGTGAGGGGTCAGCATTGGAAGGCTTATGAAGAGAGGCTAAAGGATCTAAATATGTACACCCTGGAAGAAAGGAGGTGCAGGGGTGATAATGATACAGACCTTCAGATATTTGAAAGGTTTAATGATGCACAATCGTCAAACCTTTTCCATTGGAAGGTCATGAAATTAAACTCCAGGAAGGACCCTTTCTTCACAGAGAGGGTGGTGAATGACTAGAATGCCCTTCCAGAGGAGGTGGTGAAGACGAAAACAGTCAGGGAATTCAAAGGGGCATGGAATAAACACTGTGGATCTTAAAGGCTAGAGGTTGGAAATAAAGAAAAAGTGCATGGGTGTAACTGGGGTAAATGGGAGAAGTCTTTCTATCCCTCCCTGAAAATTTCATAATTGAGTTTAGCCCCTGATCCTTTTATGAATGTATAATCTCCAGCTTTAGTAGTAGCACCACCAGTATGATGAACAGATCCAACTCCACCTCATTTAACAGCTTGAGTTTTCTGGAATTTTAATTTTCTTCCTCAGTTTCGGAACCAGAATCCTCACAGGATAACAAGGCCACAATATTCCTGTGAAGGAAGGACTCATTAAACCTTCCCTACTTTCAGTTCCTCAGATTCCTGGAAGGTTCAAGACAACACAGCTCTCAATTAAGTCAAGTTGAGTCAGTCAACAGCAGCAGAGTCTAAAGCCATAACCCATATCACCCTTGACCTTTATGACGGTAAACTAGATATCTTGGGAAGTCTCTTTGTTAGCCATAGAGACTGAACAGTAACACTGCCTATAAAGCTGGTCTTTGAAGCTTCTGAGCTTGTGTCTGCCCTCCTGGCACCTGAGACACCTGCTGGGTCATGAGGTCATGTGTAACATTTAGAGAATCCTATGCCTTCCTAGTAGCACAGCGGCTCAATTCTGAGTGGGAAAGAAGAAAACTGCACCCACATAACCTGATGCATCTACTACTACTAAACGCTTATACAACACTACAAGGTGTACATAATGCTGTACAGAAGCATAATACGCCATGCTTGCTTTGTGGAGTTTACTCTCTAGATCAGACAGAGAAAATTAGGAGTGCAGAGGACCAGGGAAAGATTTGAAGATGTAATCACAGCTCTTCTGTCCTTAGATCTGATCAAGGATGTCCCTGAAAATATATTTCCTGGGAACCAATAAGAGACCTATGACAGGAGAATCTGCAGTATGGGGGATTAAAAAACCAAGATGGCCACCACTACCACAGCTGCCTGGAAGCCTTCTGATGTAAAAAGCACCAGGAACCAGGAAAAGACCAAGAGCTAAGAAGCCACAAGTAGAAAAATTAAAGATGACTGCTGCAGCGACAGAAGACAGTTCCTGGTCTTCAACTGCACTCTAAGCAGTGGTCCTCGAGTATTCCCCGAATCAGTCTAATTTTCAGGGTATCCACAATGAATGTGCATGAGATCTGCAAACAACGGAGGTACCACATATAAAGCTATCATGTATATTCATTGTGGATAGGTTGAAAACCAAACTAGCTAGGCCAGGGCTTCCTAAACTTAACAAGCATGACCCCTTTTTAGCACAAGAAAATTCATAAGACTCTAGACAATGTTCAAAACAAATTAGAAGATCTAAAAAACTTAATTTAAAAAGTTATCCCTTCCCACTTCAACCAATCCATTCTCTACCACCTGGCTCACCTCCTTACTCCCCTTTCACCTAGGTAAGATTTTAGAATGTGCTTGGGAGGATTCAAATTTCAAGATACATGTGGGTACCAATGACATAGGAAGGTGTGAGAGGTTGTGAAGGCTAAGTTTAAGTTCTTAGATAGGAAACAAATCCAGAAACTGATTTGCATTCTCAGAAATGCTTCCCATTCAACATGCAGGAACCCAGAGAATGGCTGAACCCCAGTGTCTCAATATGTGGATGAGATGGTGCAGAGAAGAGAGTTTTAGATTTGCTTGTAAGGGGGTTACATTCTGGGGAAGGGGAGCCTACTCAGACAGGATGAGCTCCACCTCAAGCAGAGTGAACCAGGCTCCTGTGCTAAAGTTTAAAAAGGAGATAGAGCAGCTTTTAAACTAGACCATGGGGGAAATCTGATAATCCCTCACAAGTGCATGGTTCGGAGGGATGTATCTTTCAGAGATACTTGTAAAAAGAAAATTAGAATATCCCAGTAGAAAGATTATATTTAAGGCTAAAGTAACTCAGATGAACACAGAAAGAGCACTTAGATGTGAATGATTCTAAACTCACTTATAAATACCGACTATGCCCTGTCTCTTGACAACCAGGAAATGAAACTAAGACAAAGCCCTTCAATTCAACTCACCCAATAATCAATGTCTTAATGATGTTTCTAATATTTCAAATATTTTATTCAAACATTTTTTTATATTGCACATTATATAAACCTATAAAATCTATCCCATCTACACACATTATCATCCATACCTCACATACTTATCATAAAAATACAACCCTTCCCTATAAACCATATATTTTGACATTACATATTCATATACCTTTCTCCCAAATTATTAAATATTCCTTCAAACAATTTCCATGTTTAAGACATTTAGTTCTATTTCAATATAGCTGGGTCCATTTATTGTATAAGTTCCAACTGATTCTTCAAACAAATAAAGGGAGTTGCCATGGGGGCATCAATGGCACCTGACATTGCCAATCTTTATATGGGGGAATTTGAAAAGCATGTTATGTCTACTATACCTTTTAAAGCCCATATTAGAATGTGGAAACGTTTTATAGATGATGTTCTGGTTATCTGGGAGGGATCACGAAAGGAATTAGAGACGTTTATAGAATGGCTCAATGTACAGAATGAACATCTACAGTTCACTGCAGAAATTGATGATAAAGGGATCCATTTCTTAGACATTGAGATCAGGCTAGAGGAAAATAGGTTTTCTTTTTCCATTTTTAGAAAAGAGACACAGAAATACGGTTCTTCATTTTCATAGTTGTCACCGCTTAAAGTTGAGGGAAAACATTCCAACAGGGCAAATTTTACGTTTGAGGAAATTATGTTCTTCAAATTTAGAATATACATTAAAAGCCAGTGACATGTATCAAAGGTTTAAAGATCAGGGGTATCCCAATAGGGTATTGAAGAGGGCCATGAAAAGGGGAAGATGGGCAAACAGAGAATTGTTATTGAGACCTAAACAAAAGGAGAAAACATCTAAGTTGGTGTGTGTGTGTGCTACCCTTTATGCCAGATACTTGGAAAGAACGTAAGAGTATTATACACCATTGGTATATTTTGGGATTACATTCTGTTTTTGAAGATAAACATTTATTTGCCTTTTCTCTAGGGCATTGAATTTGTGGGATAATTTGGTATATGCTGGAATGAGAAATACAGTAGTGAGGGAGAACATCTTGAGTGGACATAGTGCATGTGCTCACCGTAATGTTTGCCCACAGTCTTTCCAGGACAATGAAATTATGGTGTCAGAAAAAAATGTTTAAGTGACGATCATGTACAACGTGTGACTCTGAACAGGTTATCTATGTAATTTGGTGCCCATGTAGGTTGAAATACATAGGTAAAACAACGAGAAAATTAAAAGTACGGATAGAGGAACATTTGAGTTGTTTACGATGCAATCGTGCTGAAGCACCTTTGGTCGAACATTGGTGGGAGGTACAACATAAGATTGAGAATTTAAAGTTCTCTGTGGTGGAACAAGTGGTATTGAATAAGAGAGGAGGGGATATCAATAAAATTCTTTTATTCAAAGAACAAATACATTTTTCAATGGGATACAGTGATACTGAGAGGGTTGAATAAAGAGGTGGAGTGGCATGTATTATTATAGATATCAATACAAAGGGATGTTTCTGAGGACTATGCCTTAAAGTAGTATTAAAGAGGAAGAGAAATAAGAAAAAAATCGATCCAGCGTCCGTGAGGTCATAACATGGGGGGAGGGAAGGGGTGGGGGGTTTTGGGGATTTAAATCTGAGGTAGGGCGGCAATACTCACAGCTGCTGCAACAGCAGTTGGTTTGGAGCAGGGATTTGAACGTAGTTGGGTAAGTGTAAGAGGGGCATAAGTTTATGGGCAGGGGGGGTGGGTTTGATGTAGAAAGTTATATGTATATTATTTGATTTTAGATACTATAGGAACCAAGTTGCAGTGAAGAAATATGTAAAGGCTCAACCTTGATGTGAATGAGATTGAGGCTGGTAAAACCGACCGATAGCGGAGTATTAAAAGCATTTTGAAGAAGTGGATACATAGTTATCTTGAGCATACAATTTAATGGATATAGTTTCCCCTGATGCAGGCAGTGGAGGAGCCGCTGAAACGCCATGGCGTCGGGCTTGTTTGTTAACCGGGCTCATTTGTTTACAGCACGGACAGTGGGAGAATTGAGAAAGGAATTGATCTGCCAATAAGCTTTGTCTGTTCACAGCCGGATAAACGGGAACATTTGAGAAACGAGGACTTGTTTGTTAACAGGGCTCGTCTGTTCACAGCCGGATAAACGGGAACATTTGAGAAACGAGGACTTGTTTGTTAACAGGGCTCGTCTGTTTACAGCACGGAAGGAGTTGATCTGCCAACAAGGTTTGTTTTTTCACAGCCGGATAAACGGGAACATTTGAGAAATGAGAAAAAGCTTCTACTCTGGTGAGAGGGGCCAGTTTCAGTTGGAACTTATACAATAAATGGACCCATCTATATTGAAATAGAACTAAAATGTCTTAAACGTGGAAAGTGTTTGAAGGGATATTTAATAATTTGGGAGAAAGGTATATGAATATGTAATGTCAAAATATATGGTTTATAGGGAAGGGTTGTATTTTTATGATAGGTATGTGAGGTATGGATGATAATGTGTGTGGAGGGGATAGTTTTAATAGATTTATAGAATATGTGCAATATAAAATAATAAACATTTTTGAATAAAATATTTGAAATATTAGAAACATTATTAAGACATTGATTATTGGGTAAGTTGAATTGAAGGGCCTTGTCTTAATGATTCTAAACTGCCTGTACTAATTGCTAACAAGCAGGTTGTGACTACAAAGAGAAATGAAAACAAAAAAAAACCCCATGGATTTTAATATCCATGTGGATGATTTTTCCCCACATTTAACTTGATTACTTTTTGACTTCCAGCCTTAGAGAGACCATCTCTGGGTAACTGAATTACCATCTTCTAGGGAGATTAGTTTTATTCTTTCATCCATGAAAGATTTTGTATCCTTTCAACTCCAGCTCCACTGCACTAATAAAGGTTGTACACTCCGACTAACTGAAGTTCCTCACTATTGTTCATGCTTCCCTGCTTCAAGGTAATTTACCTTCCACTTTTAAGGCTGCCTCTATTCTTCCAATTTCAAAAAAGACAATGTGCATGACACGGGTAACTATTGTCCCATCTCTTCCCCTCCTTTATTAAGTAAAATAATTGAGAACATAGTTCAACAGCTACAGGAATTCCTAGATACCTACCAACTTCTCCATGTTGCTCAATTTGGCTTTTGCCCACAGCACAGTACTGAACTTTTGCTACTATCCTATCTGGACAGGGTAAGAGAGGGCTTTTATCCAGTAGCCAATACATACTTGCGCTCCTTGATCTTACAGCAGCCTTTGATACCTTTAATCATTCCATTTTATTATGGCAGCATTTCCTCTGTTCTTGCCTGGTTCTTCTCTTTCCTTTCAAACTACACATACTATTGGTGACTGTCATTCTCAATCTATGCCTTTAATAAAAGGCATCCCACAGGGTTCTGTCCTTTCTCCCATCTTATTCAATATCTACATGCTGCCATTATGTAAGCTACTTTTGAAGATGGGTTTAACCTTTATGATTTATTTTTATTTTTTTTCATTTAATTTTTATTGGCAACAGTACAAATGTCATGGCAATATAAACCAAAGAAACATACATATGTAACCTTCAATAAACCTTTTACAACACTGACTTGCCTTTCCATTTTTTCTTCCCCCCCTTCCTGGTGTATGAGAGCTCATTCTATCGAGGCTAGAGACACTTCTTTCTCAGGAAAATCTAAGAATGTCTGCCATGCATCCCTTGTCCATGCTAGTTCAAACACAACAGTCCTATCTCTCTCTCTTATGCCTACGGATCCCAGTGGGTCTGTACTCCCATCAACCCGTATTCTATTTTCCATCATCAGCTCAATAATCTTTATACCAATTTAGAAAGGGTTCCCAAATTAAAACATGTCTTGCCACCGTATCTTGCAGTTGAGCCCTCAGATAATACCACGAATGCATGAGCCATAGTCTATGTATGACAGATAGCGCTGCCGGTGGTTCATCCTGTCGCCAGTGAGCCGCCAACTCCTGCCGGGCAGCACTAAGCACATGATGTATCAATGTCCTCGCTTTCATGGGCCACGTCCCTGGGTAGTCTGACAATAAAAAAACCTCCGGTTCAAAAGCCACTATAATATGTAACATTTGTAATATCAGCTGCTGTATCCACTGCCAATACAGTACGATCCTGCCACAGTTCCACCAAATATGTAGATATGTTCCCACTTGTTTACACTTCCTCCATCATCTATACTCCTGAGTAGGATAAATGGAATGCAGTTTAGCAGGAGTAAGGTACCATCGAGACAGCACTTTATAATTAGTTTCCATTATGCTAGCAGAAATAGATCTTTGGGATAATTGGAGAAAGCATTGTCTCCATCTTGTCGCAGTCCATTGTATCTTTAAGTCCCGTTCCCATTCCCGCTGGAACAGATACAGGGTCTGGCCCGGCTTTGACAGCCAAACATATAAGTTTGAAATAGTGCCTTTCAAGTCCTCCAGATATTTACACAGACTTTCAAAGGCCGATCACTGCCTACTCACATTCTCTTTGATATATGGATCCTGGAGACAGTGTCGCAATTGCAAATAATGATAATACTCCACATCTGGAAGACCATGTCGACGTTGCAATTCCTCAAATGCAAGAATGTTAGAGTCCTGTATCAATTGTCCATAACTCCAAATCCCCCATTTATTCCACATAAAATAACCAGTACCCCCTTGATTTACCCAACACCTTTGTTTATAGAGACCAATGGGTAAGAGTGGTGTAATCAACTCCTTCCCCGACAATATCATCCGGCACTTCTGCCATATCTTCAGTGTAACCTGTGTAAAGGGGTTATCCATTTCCTTGTCCTTCACTTTCAATGGGAGCCCCCAAACTCTACAATACATGGATTCTCCACTTCCCATGTTTTGCTCTAACCTGGCCCATGGTTTAAGTGTTCTCCCTGCGGACCATTCTGGGATTACCCGTAATTGGGCTGCTTGATAATACTTAAGAAAATTGGGTACAGCAAGCCCCCCTTCCTCACGAGCTCTATGCAGCACCTGCCTCGCAATTCACGGTGGCCTCCTGCGCCATATAAAATGAAAAACCTTGGCCTGTAGGGTTTTCAAGAAATTAGTGGGCAACTCTATCAGCAACGTTTGAAAAAGATACAGCCACCTCGGTAGCACATTCATTTTTATCACCGCTATTCTCCCCACCCATGATAGCCTATAAGGATACCAAATATCGAGGTCTCTAACCATTTGAGCCATCAATGGGGTATAGTTAAGTGTAAATAACTTTCTTCAGTTCGCGCTCATAGTAATTCCCAGATATTTTAATCCCTGCTTAGCCCATTTAAAGGGGAATTTTTCTTGGAGTTCAGGGATCTGTGTATCCAGCAACGTAACGTTCAGGATCTCCGTTTTAGTCATATTGATCTTAAAACCAGATAGAGAGCTAAACTTATCTAACTCTCGGACCAATACTGGCAAAGTGCGTTGAGGAAATGCAATCGAGAACAAAATATCATCCGCAAATAATGTTATTTTTTATTGTTCTCCCCCACTTGCAATCCCCTGAATATCCCCATTTTGTCGTATTAATGCAGCAAAAGGTTCCACAAACAGCGCAAATAGAAGTGGGGATAGGGGGCACCCCTGTCTGGTACCTCTCCCCAAATCAAACTGGGTGGAGTAGGAACCATTGACTTTTATGCAAGCTTTGGGTGTGGAATACATGGTCCTAATCCACTGTATAAAATTATTACCCAAACCGATCTTTCTCAGGACCCCAAACAAGAACCCCCAATGGACCCTGTCAAAAGCCTTTTCTGCATCTACTGCCATTAATACCGAGGGGGTTTTATTCCTCCTTGCAGTCCACATCAAGTTCACCACTTTTCGAATATTGTCCCCTGCTTGTCTCCCCTGAATAAATCCAGATTGGTCTGGATGTATAAGCAAAGGCAATACCACATTTAGTCTGCGCACCAACACCTTAGCCAGTATTTTTAAAACTAAATTAAGCAGGGAGATCGGTCTATATGATCCACATAGCGACTTATCCTTTCCCGATTTAGGCAACACCATAATACCCACTAAGCTCATAGAAGCAGGTAAAGTGGATGTCTCGAGAAGATCATACCCCTTGCAGATATGGAATAAGAAGGTCCTTAAACTTTTTATAAAATAACCCTGTAAAACCATCAAGGCCCGGGGCCTTATGAGGTTTCAAGCCAGATATTGCATCTGAAATTTCCCCTCTGGTAATAGGCTTATCCAAAATTCTGGATTGATCTGCATTTAAAGTGGGCATGGTGATCCCTTTCAAGTAATCATCAATTTGTTCTACCTGTATATTATTCTCAGCCGTATATAGATCCTGATAATATTGGGCAAACCTGTTTCGAATGCCCGCGTTATCCATAATATAAGTTCCAACTGGATCTTTAATTTCTAGAATAGTGCTTTTCGCAATTTGCTGCTTCAATTGCTGCACCAGCAATTTACCCAGTTTATTATCCTCCAAAAAATAGGTTCCCTGACTTATCGAGCTTATCTAAGATTTCCCCATCCAACAGTAGGCGTAGCTCCTTACGTTTCTGATCCAATTCCCGAAGGGTACGCCAGGCCCCACCTCTCTTGTGTTTCATTTCTAGTTTACCAATGGCGTTAGTCAACTCAAGCTTAGTCTTCCGCGCCTCTTTTAAACGCGCCGCCTCTTTGGCTATCAACCTCCCCCGAATAACTGCCTTGAAGCAGTCCCAAAGCGTAAGTGAGGGTACTTCCCCATTGTCATTACAATCAAAATAATCTACAATATCTGTCCTTAGGGACTCCCATGTTTGCGCATCCGCCAGAAAGTTATTGTTTTAAGCGCCAGTATTTAACCCCCACTTCATCCGGTACCAAACTAAAGGATCCCTGAATGGGAGCGTGGTCTGACCATATTATTTGTCCTATCTTGGATTCTAGACATCCCACGTACCATTGTTTACTTCCTAACCACATATCAATGCGGGAATAAGACCCATGAACTCTGGAAATGAAAGTGTAGTCTCTATCTTTGGGGTGTTGCTTTCGCCAGAGATCCAGCAGACCCCAATGTTCCATAAAAATTTTTAACCTATCTCTATGGCCTTTAGATCCCCCTCCCCTCCCGGTACTATGGTCCAGTTTAGGGTTCAGGATAGTGTTAAAATCCCCTTCTATTAGTAAAGGCCCTTGTATAAAGTCACTTAACGATTGCTCCAATTGGGTAAAAAATGTCCCTTGGTTCTGATTAGGCGCATACACATTAAGTAATGTCATCAAAACATTATCGATTTTAACTACTAAAGCTAAATATCTACCCTTCCGATCTTTCCTACAGTCTATTATCTCTACCCGCAAATCTCTACCCAGCAAAATTCCCACTCCACATGTCTTTTCCTCACAATTGGAGGCCAATTATACATGCAGGTACGCCTTGTCTCTCAACCTCTCATCCCTTCGCAGCAAATGTGTCTCTTGCACAAAATAAATCTGTGCTTTATTCGCCTTCGCATCTTTAAATAACAATTGGTGTTCCCTGGGATGATTAAGTCCTTTAACATTTAAAGATACTATATTCAAATTAGCCATAATCCCCGTGTGATTGACCGCCAATGCTGAAGCCTCTACGTAGAATCTGAACTCCCTCCTTCCCTATCCGCAATACAAATATACCTTCATACACCATCCCCGTACCCCCTTTGCCCACCCCCTGACCCCCCCCCCCCTCCTCCCCCCTTCCCCATCATTCAACTGTGAGGTACCTATCCTCACCAAAAGAAACAATGGAAGAATGGCGCCATCCCGTGTAGTGCTATTACGTCTGTTGCACAATACAGACCCTTAAAGTAAGGGGCCTACATATATTTGGTTTTGCACATTTGCGAGGTGTTTAAAATATACTGGTGGTACTATTTGATTCCTGATATTGGTGCTATTACTCATCCCATAATACTCTTATATACTTTATGAGATTTTATAACAAACTGCCCCCCAACATTTCAAACAATGAACTGACAACTAGTACATATATCATAGTACTCTTTTTATCAACACATGTCCACTAACTACTGCATTTGCAGATGCCTGCAGCTTTTTCGCGGATCCCCAGCCAAGATATTCGGGGCAAAAGGAAGAACAGTAATACCCCCGGTAATGAAGAACTGTAATCCAATACATATGTCGGTTATAGCTCAACCCTCACTAGGTCCAGGTCCATCCTTGTTATCCTGTCTTCGTAACCGCTTCCCTCCTTTTCCCATACGTTGCCATCTGGGGGTGGGTCCCATTCTTATGGACTGAGTCCCCGCGGTCTGCGTTTTTACTTCAATGCCATGTTGGCGCAGAAATTTCTCCGCTCCCTCTGGATTTTGCGCCACGCAAGAAGTCCCACTGATGTTAAACATGAGTCCAAAAGGATAGAGCCACCTATATTTCACATTTTCTGCTCTCAGGGTATCAGTAATATTTTTCATCGCCCGCCGCTTTTGCAGTGTGACTGCGGATAAGTCATTAAATATTTGAATCTCCGACCCCCTCCACTCAATGCGCCCAAATGTACACGCCTTATTCATTATTAAGTCCTTGATGGGGAAATTGTGGAAACATGCCACTATATCCCACGGCTTATTATAAAGGGGTTTACCCAATGCCCTATGGGCTCTATCGATGGTAACTGGCTGCCCAAAAGGTTTCGCCGCCTCTGTATTTAAAACTGACTTACACAGGCCCTGCACTAAGGCCACAGTCTGTGGTTTCCTCTGCCTCCGGTATGCCTCCGATTCGGATATTGCATCTCCTTTGCCGGTTTTTCTAGATCCTCTATTTTGTTCATCAGGTCCTCCGTAGCTTGCTGAATAGATTGAATTTCTTTCGTCTGCTGTGTGATGGCTGCCGCCTGCTCATCCACGCTTTGTTCCACCACGTGCACTCTCTCCCCTATCTCTTCCACCTCTATACGGAGAGCCCCCATATTTTCTTTTATTTCCAATTTTAATGTTTGAATGATTTCTTTCTTAATGTCCTGGAGCCATGTTTGGAGCTCCTGCTTGGTTGGGCTAGGTTCATCCTGCCGCGCAGTTGTATTCGCCAGCTCTGAAGCCTGCACCAACGCCATTTTATCTTCTTCCCCTGGAGTCGGTAACCTCGGCGCCTCAGCATGCTCACTATATGCGAATACTGATAAATCTATTATTCGTCGCCGCGCAGCCATACGCTTCCCCCCAACCGCACTTGCTTTAAAATTCTTTGGGGTGCAGTTTCGCCAATTTTACTTGCGTTTGTCTCCCGCGGCTACACGGAGCCGAAAGATCAAGCTGCCATTCGCGCGGTATGACGTCACTTCCTCCAACCTTTATGATTTATGCCAACGTTCAATTTCTTCTTCCTGTTTCATCTCCCACTGATAAGGTGTTTACCAATCGAGGTAACTGCTTAGCCAGATTTGGATCCTGGCTTACAAATAACCCAGGGCCTTAAGTACTTTAAGCTCAGTAAAACAGATCATCAGATTATCTCACACAGTCACTCCTGATGTCCCAGAATTTTGGTCATGAGGGAACCCGAATACCAATTAAATAACATACTCATGATGTGAGTATTGTCAGTGACTCCTCTCTCTCCTTTCACCCTCAGATGCAATATTTTTTTAAACTGCAGCTTCTTTGAACAATTAAAGCATTTCTAAATATTTTCGATTTTCAGGTTGTAACAAATCGCTTATACTCACTTCATTTAATAATTGTAACTCACTTTATGTGGGTTTACCAAAATCATCTCTAAAGGTGTTGCAGTTATACAAAATTCTGCCGCTAGACTGATCACTAGTCTTTCAATGCGTGCACATATTACTTCTACTCTGATCACTCCACTGACTTCCAGTATGTTGGGGTGTCAAATTTTAAATTACACTGATTTAAAAGTCCATTAAGGGATTCCTGCCTGGCTATTTTCCAGGTTCCGTTACCTATCAGCCGGCATGACCTTTGTGATCTGCTTCAAGATACCTTCGTGTTGCAGCATACAAATCGATCCTCTGCTATCATCCAAAGTATTCATAGGCATTGGCATGTTTTACAACTGCATCAAATTTTTCTAGAACAGCTAATGATCTCGTCATAGAGAGGATCAAACATTAAAAATCATGTTGTTTATGCCGCACTGTCCACCATGGGCCAGCCATCAAGAGATTTCGGCCATGAAGCTTGTGGCAATTGTGATATGTGCTCGGTTACTTTGGAAGGAACTAGTTGGCAGCACCCGATAACTATCTGGTGTTAAATACAATTGGAATAGAATGATTTCTTATAACTCCAAAGTTGTATATGTAATACAATGTACTTGTCCTCAACTCTATGTCGGTCGTCCCTCCTGACCGATTAAAATACAATTAAGAGAACATCGGAG
This sequence comes from Rhinatrema bivittatum, assembly GCF_901001135.1. NCBI lineage: Eukaryota > Metazoa > Chordata > Amphibia > Gymnophiona > Rhinatrematidae > Rhinatrema > Rhinatrema bivittatum. Next base: position 423,169,583 of record NC_042616.1, on the reverse strand, counting down.
TCTGTTACATACAAAAAATACAGAAGCCCCCATTGTTAAGCATTGTCTATTGGCACAACACAATTTCAAACAATTGAAATGATCGATTTTAGACATTGTTCAAATATCTAACAGAGGTTGAGATCATCGATCTTTATTAACCTATAAAAGAACAACGTTGGATTTTCAAGCTGTCTTCAGAATTTTCTTCCAGCATGAACGACACCATAGAATGGATGACGCTAGTTTCAAGAGCTTAGTTCAGGTCTCCTATTGGAGGATACAACTTATTGGTTGCATGATAAGTCGTGGGTGCGTTTAAAAACGTAGTCCTTTAAAATGGTGGATCCGTTTAGAAACGCCTTGCCATTATGATGTAATGGGAGAAAATGTTCTTGTTTGCAAAGACATTTATTTTTGGTTAATTTTTTTTTTTTAAGAAGTTGGGTATTCGATATTTTAATATTTTCTATTTTATTTTTAGAAAAATATATTCTCAAAACACACGGTGTCGGGCAAGGCAGAGCATTTGAATCAGTGTTGCTGCAACAAATAAACGCTAAGTGTCTTTTGCTTAATATAGTTTCATAAATATTTCAAAACTGTGACATGTATTTACAAGTGAAGAACCCAATGATTATAAGCATTTGAGCGGGTATTTTACAGCACTTTGGTAACAAATATGTTGTTACTTGAATACGTGAATATAGTGTTAACGCACAAGTGTTATACCCTTGTCTCATTTATGAGGGTTCTCAGCTTGAACAACAATATCCAAGCAATGAAACTGCCCGGAATAGGGAGCAGAGAAGCAGCATTATGGGTAGTCCTTAAAACAAAAAAACAGAGAATGGAGCATCCATTTTTACTGGAGTAGTTTACAGGCCTCCAACTCAAACAGAATAACTAGATAGAGCTGGTAGAAGACATCCAAAAGGTTAGAAGGGGAAGTGTTGGATTGTTGGAGATTTTAATCTGCTGGACAGACTGGAGGATCCTTCTGCAGAATCTAACCGAAGTAGAAAGATACTGGATGCCCTGCAAGGGGCTCTGTTCAAACAAATGGTTATGGAACCAACAAGGGAGGGAGTTATTCTTGACTTAGTGCTCGCAAATGGGGATAGTGTCTCAAATGTCCAGGTGGGGGACCACCTCAGCACCAGTGACCAAACAGTATGGTTTGATAGGAATTTTGGATGTGTACGGAGAACCACTCTGTCATGTAGGAACTTCGTATAGGGTGCGTACATGACAAGTGCTTGTAACTCACTAACCCTTCTAGCTGATGTAATGGCTATAAGGAAGATAGTCTTCCATGTGAGAAATTTAAGATCACAGGAATCTATGGGTTCGAAAGGCGAATGCATTAGCCTTGTTAAAACCAAATTTAGGTCCCATTCTGTGACTGGAGGCCTAATTGGTGGTTTAAGTTGAGTTAAACCTCTCATAAACCTGCTGACAAGAGGTTGAGTGGAGATAGGTGCATCCCCCATTTTGTTATGGTAAGCTGAGATTGCACTTAAATGTACTCTTACAGATGAAGTCTGGAGACCAGATTCTGAAAGATGGTATAAGTAGTCTAGAGGAGAAATAGTGGGGCAAATGAAAGGATCAATATTCTTTTGTCTGCACCACAAAGTAAATCTCTTCCATTTCAAAGAATAATTATTTTGTGTGGAAGGTTTACGTGAAACTATAAGCGCTTGAGATATATTGGTGGAAAGATTGAGTGGTTGTAAAATCACGCTTTCAACATCCATGCTGCCAGGGATAGGGATTGAAGGTTGGGATGGCGCAACTGACCCTGATCCTGAGTTATGAGAGTGGGAGCCATTCCCAGACGAATGGGATCCCTGACTGAGAGGTCTAGGAGTGTGGAGAACCATACTTGTTGAGGCCAATATGGGCAATGAGTATCATGGACCCCTTGTCCTGCTGTAGCTTCACTAGAGTTTTGGTTATGAGCGGTATTGGAGGATATGCGTATAATAGGCCTGAGTTCCAAGGGCGAGCAAATGCGTCCTTGGCTGGCTGGTCCTTCTGTTTGTGTAGAGAACATAATTTTTCCACTTTGTGATTCAGATGTGACGCAAGGAGGTCTATTGTCTGTTGTCCCCAACGTTGGAATATCCTGGTCGCTACTGAGGGATCCAGGGACCATTCGTGTGGTTGGAATTGACGACTGAGTCGATCTGCCACTACATTGTGAATGCCTGCCAGATAAGTGGCCCGGAGGAACATTGAGTAGTTCAGAGCCCAGCCCCAAATCTGTGCAGCTTCTTGACAAAGGAGATACGAGCCCGTACCTCCCTGTTTGTTGATGTACCACATGGCTACTGTGTTGTCCGTTTGGATGAGAACAGTCTTGTATGAAAGGCAGTCCTTGAACGCATGCAGCACATAACGTATAGCTCGAAGCTCCAGGAAATTGATTTGAAATGTTGCTTCGAGTTTTGTCCAAGCCCCTTGAGTTTGGAGAGTGTCTATGTGAGCTCCCCAACCCAAGGTGGATGCATCTGTAGTTAATGTTATCTGTGGGACTGGTTGTTGGAAGGGTAGGCCCTTGCACAAATTATCCCTGTTTTCCCACCAAAGTAGAGAGGAGCGTAGCTGGTGGGTTACTTGAATTGGAGAATGCAGTGGTTGAATGGCCTGTATCCACTGTGATAGTAATGTCCATTGAGTTACTCTCATGGTGAGCCTTGCCATAGGAGTGACATGAACTGTGGAGGCCATGTGGCCTAGTAAGGTTAGAAACTGATGAGCTGTTTGTTTCCTTAAGCGAATCGAGTTTGCCAACAGGGATAATGTTTCTGCTCGATACTCGGGTAGGAAGGCTCTTGATAGGGTAGTGTTCAAGTCTGCACCTATGAATTGAAGAAGGTGAGATGGAATAAGGTGGGATTTTTGATAACTGATGAGAAAACCCATGGAGTGAAGTAGGGAAATTGTTAGATTGAGAGAGGTGAGAGCTCCCTCTTGAGAGTGACTTCTGATGAGCCAGTCGTCTAGATATGGGAAGACATGGACACTTTGTTTGCGTAAATGTGCTGCTATTACTGCCAGACATTTGGTGAATACTCTGGGAGCAGAGGCAAGTCCGAATGGCAGTACTCTGTACTGGAAATGTTGATGACCTACCATGAAACGCAGATACTTGCGATAAGGAGGGAATATTGGTATGTGAGCATAAGCGTCTTGAAGATCCAGAGAACAAAGCCAGTCTCCTGTTTGAAGAAGTGGAAGCATAGTGCCTAGAGAAACCATCCTGAGCTTTTCTTTTTTCAGAAATTTGAGATTTCTGAGGTCTAGGATGGGACGTAGGCCTCCGGTTTTCTTTGGAATGAGGAAATAACGTGAATAGAATCCTCTTCCTTTCTGAGACCTGGGTACCGGCTCTACAGCCCTGGCTCTCAGAAGGGTAGATAATTCTAGTTGTAGTTGGAGTGTGTGATTTTCGCTGAGATGAGAGTGACTCTGGAAAATCTTGGGGAACTGATATGAAATTGAGGTGATATCCTTGGTCTATTATTGACAGGACCCAATGGTCTGATGTTATTGATGTCCAATTGTTGTAAAACTTGGACAGTCTGCCTCCCACTGGCAATTCTGGTTGAGGATTCGAGTAAAGGCTTCATTCTCTGGATGTTATTTCAAAATCCACTAGCAGGTCCGGTTTGCGGAACTGGTTGGGGCCTAGATGTTCTCTGTTGCCTCTGTTGCGGCCTTTGCTGGGGCCTGGAAGGCCTCGGTCTGGATGCAGGCGGATAATATCTACGTTGTCTGTAGAAAGGCCGCCTGATATCTCGTTGTGGGGGCCTACGGCCAGTATGTGTAGAAGAGTCATGTGGGAGGGAGGATAGCTGTCGCAAAGTTTCCATGTGTTCTCGTAATTGTGAAACTGCGTCCTGTACCTTGGATCCAATTAAGTTATCCCCCAGGCAAGGAAGATAGACTAGTTTATCCTGCATCTCTGGTCTTAGATCTGAGGCTTTGAGCCAGGCCCACCTTTTGGCACTGATGCCAGATGCAGCAACTCTTGAAGCCGTCTCATAGCCATCGTAGGTGGCTCGGACCTCATGCTTACCGGCGTCTAAACCCTTGTTGTTAATAGTTTGTGCAGCTTCCTGGTATTGTGTAGGCAGGGATGGCACAAACTCCTCTATTTGTTTCCAGAGGTTCCTCTGGTACTGGGTCATGTATAGGTGGTATGATGAAATTCTGGAGTTCAGCATTGCCCCTTGAAAGACCTTACGGCCCAGTTGATCCAGGAATCTGTTGTCTTTACCTGGAGGTGTAGATGAGTGGGCCCTTGTTCTTCTGGACTTCTTTTGCGCCAATTCCACAACCACTGAGTGGTGGGGAAGTTATGTTTTTTGATATCTGGTACAATCAACACCAGGTTAAGTAGTATCCACCCTTTTATTCACCGCAGGAACCATGCAGGGATGCTCCCAGAGACGTTGTTGTAGTTGCAATAGGACATCATGGATAGGATTGCAACAGTGTGTTGGGGGGGGGGGGGGGGGGGGGGGGGGGGGGGGAGTCGACAAATTGGAGTACCTCCAAAGTTTGTTACCTGGCATCCTGTTCTGCTTGTAGTTTGAAAGGGATGGAATCTGCCATCTCTTGTACAAAAGTTGGAAAAGAAAAATCTTCTGGAGGTGATTGTTTCCTGGCATGAAGTGGTGACGGATCAGACAAATGCCTCTGATGAGACATCTGAGTCAGTGTCAGACTAAGTATCGTAGTCTGTAGGTTGATGAGGAGTAGGTGTAGCCCTATGAGGAGGAGGTACACCAGAGGGTCCTGGCAAAGGGTCATCAGGTGGAATGTCCTCTACATCCTCTTCTATAGGGTTAGATGGCAAGGAGGCTAGCAAATCTTGGTATCGCCTGGTAAGGATACCATGCAGCGCTGCTTCTGCAGATGGATGTTTAGGCATCGAAGGTTTTGGTTTAGTCGATGTCTTTTGTCTCGATACCGATGCTTTCTTAGCCGGAGGTATGGTGGGTGCCGTAGTATAAACGGATATCTGTTGTAGAATCGATGAAACGGTCGATGTCGATAGAAAGGAAAACATCGATATGGGAGTAGCCATCGAGGGTATCAATGGTATCGAAGATTTTGGTATCGATGGAACTTCTGACATCGCGAGAGGCATCGATACGGATGGTAATGGTACCAACGACCTAGGCGTCTGAGACGGCACCGGCATCGGGGTGCTCACCGGCATAGGCGTGATCGCCGGAACTTGTGCCTGCAAGGCTTCTATCACCATTTGCTTGATGAGGACGGTTAAGTCTTGTGTAATCGGCGGTAACAGCGATGTCAATGTGGGCATCAATATCGATGCTGTAGACGATGGCACCGTGGGCGTGTAGGTTAGTGGCCCTTCGCTAACTTTATGCCACTTTGCGGTCAGTTCTCCCGGGGGGGGGGGGGGGGGGGGGGGGGGGGGGGGGGGGACGGGACGAATGATGGACAGAACCCACTGGTCCGAGGTTATACTGGACCACCGATCTGCAAAGAACCATAGCCTACTCCAGACCTGAGGGTCCAGCATATCGGGGACAGATGGCTGACTCATGCTCCCTATGATCCAGTCAAAACTCCATCCCAGGTTTTTGCTGGGGAGCCAGCTGGGGCTTGGGAGCTCTCTATTGCCTAGGATGGCCACAGGAGCTCACCCTCTTTGAATGGGAGCGAAGGGTCAGAGAATAGTATTTCCTCTGACGGTAGAAAGACTTCCTCTGACCTGGCTGAGGAGGGCGGGTCTGAAGTGCTGGCGGGGTCTCATGGTGATCCCTTAACTGGGCTACCACATTCCTCACCTTATCTCCAAAGAGATTCTCTCCTGTGCACGGCAAGTCAGCAAGTCTTTCCTGTACCTCTGGTTGGAGATTCGAGGCCCACAGCCATGCTATCCTGTGAGCACCAATTCCCACTGCAGAGACTCTCAATGCAATCTCAAAAAACTTGTAGATTAAACAAGCCTTGTGTTTTCCACACTCCAGGCCCTGACACACCAGCGATAAAAAGGGGTTGTGCTGCTGTTGAGGCAGTCGCTTGACAGCCTCTTTCAACTGTTTCCAGAGGTTGTATGAGAATTGTCTCATATAGGGCTAAGCAAGAGGCAATGCGGCAATGAGCATGACTCCTTAGAATACTTTCCTCCCACGCGCGACTATCTTTCTATGATCCTTGCCTGGAGGCGCCGAGGCATGGGTCCGAGAGCATTTGGCCTTCCTGAGTGTGTATTCACACTACCGACTGATGTGACAGCTGATGCTTTTCGAATCCAGTAATCTTGTTACATAAGAACATAGCCAAACTGGGTCAGACCAAGGGTTCATCAAGTCCAGTATTCTGTTTCCAATAGTGGCCAATCCAAGTTACATGTACCTGGCAAGTACCTAAACATTTAAGATAGATCGCAAACTATTATTGCTTATTAATTACCATAATAGCAGTTTATTAATTTAATCTCTAGGAACATATCCAAACCTTTTTTAAACCCAGTAACACTAACTGCTGAAACCACATCCCCTGGCAATGAATTCCAGAGTTCAACTATGCGCTGAGTGAAAAATAATTTTCTTCGATTTGTTTTAAATGACCTACTTGCTAACTTAATGGAGTGCCCCCTGGTCCTTCTATTACCTGAGAGAGTAAATAACTGATTTACATTAACTTGTTCAAGTCCTTTCATGATTTTGTAGACTTCTATCATATCCCCCCTCAGTCATCTCTTCTCCAAACTGAACAGACCTAACTTTTTAAGCCTTTCCTCATAGGGCAGCCATTCCATGCCTCATATCATTTTGGTCACCATTCTCGCACTTTCTCCAGTGCAGCTATATCCTTTCTGAGATGCGGTGACCAGAACAGCACACAGTATTCAAGGTGCAGTCTCACCATGGAGCGATACAAAGGCATTATGACATCCTCAGTTTTATTTTCCATTCCGTTCCTAATAATTCCTAGCATTGTTTGCTTTTCTGATAGCCACAGCACACTGGGCTGACGATTTCAATGCATTATCTATGATGCCTAGATCTCTTTCCTCGGTGGTAACTCCTAAGATAGAACCTAACATTGTGTAACTACAGCAAGGGTTATTTTTCCCTATATGCATCACTTTGCACTTGTCCATGTTAAACTTCATCTGCTATTTGGAAGCCCAATCTTCCAGTCTCAGAAAGTCCTCCTGCAATTCATCACAATCCGCTTGAGATTTAACTGATCTGCATAATTTTGTGTTGTCCGCAAATTTGATCACCTCACTTTTCATACAACTTTCCAGATCATTTATAAATATATTAAAAAGCATCCATTCAAGTACAGATCCCTGAAGCACTCTACTGTTTACCTTTCTCCACTGTGAAAACTGACCATTTAATCCTACTCTGTTTCCTGTCTTTTAATCAACTTGCAATCCACAAAAGGACATTGCCTCCTAGCCCATGACATTTTTGTTTTCTTAGAAGCCTCTCATGCAGGACTTTGTCAAATGTCTTCCGGAAATCCAAATACACCAATGAACTGGTTCAGGTGAAATTCCAAGTCTATCTTTGGTAAGAAGGAAGGGACGACGCAAAGCTGTACTGTTCCTGGAGTAAACCAAAGGAATGGCTCCCGACATGACAGTGCTTGTAGTTCAGAGATGCGACGAGCCGAGCATATCGCCACCAAGAATACAGTCCTCAGTGTTAACATGTGTAGAGAAAGAATGTGCAGTGGCCGAAAGTAAGGCCCTGCAAAAAAAGTCCAATACCAGATTGAGGTTCCATAGGGGGACCTGCCACTTTAAGGGTGGTCTGAAGTGGTTAACCCCTTTTAGGAAACAGGCCAAGTCTGGATGTGACAGGCGGGTTCTGTTCAGCTCGCCCCTGAAGCAGAAGAGAGCCGCCACCTGAACCTTCAAGGAGATGAGGGAAAATCCTTTGTTCAGGCAGTCCTGTAAAAATTCAGAATCATGAGGATCTTGGTTGTTCGCGGGGGCATCTCACATTCCTCACACAAGGCCTCAATATTCTCCAAATCCGTATGTACACCAGGGACGTTTAGAACTTCCATGTGTTGAGAAAGGTGGCGATTTTGGCCGCCGAATATCCCTGCTTCATCAGGCAAGACCTCTCAAGGGTCAGAACATAACACAGAATCGAGTTGGATCCTTGTGAAGAATCAGACCTTGTTGGAGAAGGTCCCTGTGTGGGGTGGAGGCAAAGAGGACTCTCCACGAGAAGCCTCTGTATGTCTGCATACCATGGGTGTCTGGGCCAATCTGGTGCCACCAGAACGACTAATACTCTGTGGTGTTCAATCTTGCGGATTATCTTGCCCAGCAGAGGCCACGGAGGGAAGGCATACAATAAGTTCTCCTCTGGCCAGGGCTGGACAAAGGCATTGATCCCTTGGGAGCACTGATCTCGTCTACAACTGAAAAATCAGGGGACCTTCGCATTGTAAGATGTAGCCAGTAGGTAGATGGATGCAAGGTCCCAGTGATCTACTAGGAGCTGGAAGGCTATGGTCGACAATGCCCATTCCCCTGGATCCAGACTCTTCTTGCTGAGAAAGTCTGCTCTGATGTTGTCTTTTCCCGTGATGTGGGAGGCCGAGATCCCTTGTAGATTTAACTCCACCCATTCCATAAGGGGGTCTATCTCCAGACTTTTGGTTCCTCCCTGGTGGTTGATATAGGCTACCGCTGTTACGTTTTCAGACATCACACGGACTGCCTGTCCCTGGAGCCTGTGGCTGAACTATAGACATGCTAATCTGACCACCCGTGCTTCCAGGCAGTTTATGTTTCAGCGCGCCTCTTCCTCGGTCCACCGCCTCTGGGGTTGTCAATTCTTGACAGTGAGCTCCCCACCCTCGGAGACTCACGTCTGTTGTAAGGACGATCCAGTTCAGTGGGGACAGGCTCACACCCCTGCTTAGGTGAATTTCCTGTAGCCACCACTGGAGCAGAGAACATACTTCCATTGGTAAGTGGAGGTGAATCTGGTAGTTTGAGACAGTGGGTTCCCAATGTTACAGCAGGGAGGAGTGTTGGAGTGGCTGCATGTGTGCCCTCACCCACGGAACTACTTCCAGGGTTGACACCATCAAGCCGAGGACCTGGAGATAGCTCCACACCCTGGAATGCATTGTGTTTGTCAATCAACACACTTGGCACATCAGTTTCCTTATCCTTGAGGGAGGGAGGGAGACCTTTTCCTGCTTGGTTGTCGAACCGGACTCCCAGGTACTTTAAGGAGTGAGAAGGCTTGAGGCTCCTCTAGACCATGTTCACAACCCAACTGAATTCCTGTAGGAGGGACCTGACCCTGCTGTTCACCTGGAGGCTCTCTTCCAATGACTTTGCCTGGATCAGCCAGTCATCTAAGCAAGGGTGCACCAGGATCCTTTCTTTCCTCAGTGAAGTCGCCACAACCACCATAATTTTGGAGAATGTTCTGGGGGCGGTTGCCAGGCTAAAGGACAATGCCCGGAATTGATAATTATGGCCCAGAACCGCAAAGCATAGGAAACGCTGGTGGTCTTGACAGACTGGAATATGAAGGTAGGCCTCCAAGAGGACCAGGGAGGTTAAGAATTCTCCTGGTTGTATGGTCATTATGACGGAGCAAAGAGTTTCCATGCAGAAGTGAATTATCCGCAGATGACGATTGATGCTCTTGAGATCCAGGATGGGTCGGAATGAACCTTCCCTTTGGATATGATGAAATAACGTCCCGTATTTACTTGGGGTGTAGGTACTGGGGTTATAGCTCTCAAACTGAGGAGCCTTAACATGGATTCCACTTCCAGTTTTTTGTGCTGGCAGTGGCAAGGTGACATCATGAACATGTCCCGAGGGATGCTGCAAAATTCCAGAGCAAATCCTTCTCATATGATGTCCAGTACCCATTTGTCTGACATGATCTTGACTCACCGCTGATAGGGGGGCCCAACTATTCCTCTTCTATCTCCTTGTCCTGTGGATGGGTCGGCCAAACTTCATTGGGAAGTTCCAGTCAAACCTGAGCCTGAACCCTTTCCTCTTTTTGGTTGTCTGCTCCAAAAGGACTGAGACCTTCCTGAGGGCCGAGATGTCTGAAATGATAAGTTTTATAGGGCGGGAAGCGCTGGGAGTCACTGGCCCGACCCCTCATGGGTGAGGGGTGCTACGAGCTTTTTATCTTCCGGTAGCAGAGGCACTGGAGATTCACCCCACTTACTGGCTACCTTTTTCCAATTCGCTTCCGAATAGAAGGGATCTCTTACGGAGCATCTTCGTGAGGTTTGCCTTAGAGGTCGCGTCCGCTCACCAATTTCGCAACCATAGCTGTCTTCTGGCGCCACCACTGAGGCTACTCCTCTGGCCAAGATACGCACTAGGTCCAAGCTTGCATCCGCTAGTAAGGCCGTGGTGGGCTTTATTGCCTCTCTGGTATGCGCCCCTGAGCTATCTGCCTCTCTCTCTCTCTCGAGAAGCAGACATGAACAAGCCACCATGGCACAAGAGGAAGCGATCTGCATTGTCACTGCTGTCGAGTCAAAGGCTAGCTTAAAGATGGATTCCTATCGCTTATCATAAGCACCCTTCAAGGCTGCTCCTCCCTCTACTGGGATAGTTGTTTGCTTCGAGATGGCACAGACCAAGGCTTCTATTTTTGGGAAACGTAGGCATTCTTTGGCCGCCGGGTCCAGAGGGTACAAGATCTCCAAGGCCCAACCTCCTTTAAAACTGGCTTCCAGGGCATCCCATTCCAGGTCAATCAACTCTTGGATGGCTTCCAGCACTGGGAAATAGAAAGAGGCTTTCCGTACAGACACCAGGATGGGATTCTTCATTGGTTCCGACATAGGGTCTGTACCAGGAATTCCCAGAGTCTTCAGGGTCTGGGAGAACAGGGCTGGTAAGAACACGGCAGCAAGAATTCTAACAAACAAAAGGAGAAGAGATCACATTACACCAGTCCTTAAAGACCTTCACTGGTTACCAATCCATTACAGAATAATTCATAAGTCCCTCACCACAATCTACAAGAATATCCATGGACTGGCTCCACTACATCTACAAATAGCTCTCAAAAAACACTCCTCCAACAGACCCATCAGAGAAGCATATAGAGAATATCTACAGGTACCACACAACAATACCACCCAACATATAACATTGAGAGATTGGGCCTTCTCCACAGCAGGTCCCCCACTATGGAACTCAATCCCCTTAGAATTAAGACAGGAACCATGTCTCCCAACCTTCAGGAAGAGACTGAAAACATGGCTGTTCATGAAAGCATTTCCAGACCCTTAATGATTCACTTCCATCAAATGCAGCAATACTGAACATTTTCTATCAAATAGAAAATTTATTTAATAGAACATTTATTTAATAGAACATTTTCTATTAAACTGAAACAGACACTACCAACCAATCACTACAATGTTTTACTTCTTGTTAAACTTTTTATCTTTCCTCTAACTCTAATCCCAGTTAGAATAACCCCTGTTTTATTGTAACTTTTTCTTCCATGCACTTGTTATACTTTTGTAATGTATACTCTTATGTTTTAGTTATGTACGTTATAATGTATTGCTCACCCCTTGTTTTATGTAAACCGACATGATACGAATTTCCGTGAATGCCGGTATAGAAAAACACAAATAAAAAATAAAATCTCTGTGGAAAAATCGAAGCATGGTCCAATATGGCTCCAGGCCAATGAGTCCGCATCCCCTTTGTCGTCTGTGGTGTCTGGGTCCCTGTCAGGGATACCCTTGGTAAGTCGAGGCATGTCCTGAGGCATGTTGATAGGGCTGGGAGGATGAGGCCTTCCCATCTGGGGCACAGTCCGGGCAGAGGCAGTAGTTGACTGCGCCTGAACTAGGCCCTGAAACAATTCCAACCAAGGAAAGGCTACCAGGTCCATATTTAGCCTGGGAGGAAATGGGGTAGGAGCCGCTGAACTGCCATATCCTGGGGAGGACACAGTCCTGGAATTGCTCAGGTCAGGGGTGTAACCAGATAAGGTCATGGCTGACCCATCCTCCGACAGAGGGGCCTGACTTGGAAAAGTTCTGAGAGTCCAACCCTCCCTGGGCTTCCTCACAGTGCTGACACAGGAAAGATTCCAGGTTAGACTGTGCAGCCCTAATATGGCAGGCAGCACAAAGGGAGTGTCGCTTGTGCTTCTTTACTGCCAGGGCTGTAGTACTCTGTAGCTTGTGCATTCAGCCAGTTAGACCTCTCAAACGCACACAAACTCGCCTCAATGTGCATTACGTCTAAGAGGCCGGTTGTGCGCTAATATATGCGTGTGCTTATGCATGCGCTTATGCGTGTAGTTATATGTGCAGGTGTGCATTAGGCATGCAAAGGGCCGGCCCACACCACACATACCAACGTACAATGGGGGAAAATGATGCCGCAACAAACTGCGAGCAAGATGGCGCTGTCGCTGCCCGTCACGTGGAGTGCCCACTGAGCCTGAAGTGGGGCCTAGCCCATCAGGGGGCCGCTCAACCCGCTTGGAAACCCCCTTTCTTTGCCTAATGGGATCGGGAACGACATTGGTACAGCACACCAAGCAAGGAGACTGGAGGAAAGACTTACCAAAGCCCTTTCACATCTCTGAATAGGAGTAGTTCTTCTCTAATTACCTGGGCTCAGCGCTTACTGGCTGAGTACAGAGACTGTCTCTCCAGCTGTGGGGGGAGAGGTCTTAGGCAGTCACCACCACGCTCGACTTCCTGCATCCGCTGCCAGCAAAGTCCACACTGGGAACCGGCTACCGAACAAAGGAACACCTCTGAGGAATCTCAGAAATCACCTCAGGAATTCTCAACTGAGGGAGTAACCCTTAGGTATCATCGAAAGAGCTAGGCTCGATCTTTCTCCCAATTTAGAGGTAAAATTTGAATTTCTTCAAACCAGTGCTGCAATCCCACTAAATTCCGCTGCTGGTGCGGGGATAGCATGTCCACATCTGCTAGGAGATGGAGAGATACTGAATGGCTTAGGTCACTGCCATTCAGTATCTATCTAGGGTGACGTCAGCTTTGAAACCTGACAGTCTCTATCTGCTAGCAGGGGAGCACATAACCCATTCGTCCTGAGTCCATCTGGCTACACCACGCTCAGCCTCTTGCACCTGCTGCCTTTCAGCTGAACTTGCAGCTAAATCCACGCTGGGAAACCCAGCTACCAGACAAAGCACACCTCTGAGAGACTACGGAAATCACCTCAGGAATTCTCAACTAGGGGAGAGAACTTTAGGTATCACCGCAGGAGAGCATTGCTTTCTTTTCCTTAATTTAGAATTTCAAATTTCTCCTGTCAAAAAGCTCAAAGCAATCTCCATAGGGAGATGCATGTCCATCTGCTGGAGACTGAGAATACTGGCAGGCTGGGGTCACTGCAGGGTTATGTAAACTGTGATGTCAGCTTGCTCAGTCTCCATCTGCTGGCAGGGGAGCATAAACCCAATGGTCCTGAGTCCATCTGTCTACACACTAAGAAATCTCTGCGTATTTTCTGAGTACATACAGCTGTACCACATGACTATCGGTGAGCCATAATGGCCAAGGGCCTTAACTTCCGCACATTATTTTTCCAAACTGCATAGGTAGGTGTAGTATGGTGCATGTGTGTCAGGGTACATGCAATCACCAAGAGGCATACTACCTTGGAAGGATCAGTGCGCATTGCAGGAATGGCACCAGTAGCACAGGTGCTTTACGCAAGGCGTGCTACTAGAGCACTGTGATGTCAGCAATAGGGTTGCCAACTGCATCCAATTTTCAGGATAGGTAAATCCTGACCTAGTTTTGAACACATTACATTCAGGGATGTCATCAGATTTCCCTATAGCTTTTCAGAGCAAAACCAAGACCATCAATACCTGCATACATGGGAATAAGACCAGAACTGGATCAACATACCCTGAAAATCTGGATCCAGTTGGAAAGCCTAGTCAGCTGTGGGTCTGAAACTGGTGACGCAGCATCAGCTGTGTCTTGGCACGCCCATGTGACAGTAAGCTGACCCAGAACAGGCGTATAACTTCACACGTACACGTTTCTCAGCTACAGAATGAAGCAGTAAAATGGGAACTGTCATTGAAACCTTTCACTCTCTACCTGTAACTTTAAGCTGTGCCTTTAAAGCTTCAGAGCTATTTGATATTTACAGCATTTCTAGAGCTGTAGCTCTCCATGTCAGAGGGCCAGCTGGGGTGGCATCACACTTGTGGAACTATCTCATCCACATGTGAGCGCTAGAATGGGGTCTACTGGGGAAGGCCAGCAAGCCACACGGCGCTAACTAGGCCAAACTATGAACACTATGGGCGGGCATTTGCAAACTCGCGTGCCACAGATGCCTCTTAGTGTCACTATGAGGCAGAACACATAGCAGCCACATTTATTTTATGTCATCTTTACTTTCAGAACTGTTTTTCCAGGACACTGTACTGCTCTATTGTCAAGACGAATCCTGAACAGGCTTTCGTGTTTTCTGTTACACAGTGATCCAGACAGAAGCAGTGAGAGAAAGAAAAATGATAGCGAAGAGAGCAGCAGCTAACACTCTACTGGCCTACCTTCCCTGGAAGGGGATGTGGTAGGCGAGGCCTATCAGGCAAAATAGCATTGTATAAGGTTTCGGCAAAGCTGGCTGGCCACTCAGTATGGTGTCCTTGGCTCCTGTGGGGACACATGGGGGATCTGGGGGGAGATCCCAAAGTATATCCATTCATTGTCCATGGCGTAGAGCGAGATTATGAAAGACACAGAAGAGCAGCACTTTATCTCCAACTCTGAGTAGGATATACATTAAAGGCTCCACTCGTCTTGACATAACAGCGAAATAGACTTTTGAGAATTCCAAATGTGCATTCGATGACATAGCGGGTAGCACATAAGGTCTTATTGTGCCTAGTTTCTGCAGGCATGTTGGGAATGTCAAGGATGAGAAGCCAGGTCCTGCAACTGTACCCAGAATCTCCTGTAGCAAAGAGATTTAAGCCAATCATAGCACTGTCACTCGCAGATCTGGCTTGCAACCACAGTATCCTATAAGACTGTATAAGGTAACCTGTACCTTTCCCTGAGCCTTAAAGGCTGATTTGCCAAGTATAAGTGCATGTCATATTGTTCTGGGCCAGTATGTGTGTGCAGGATAGCAGTAGCCAAAAGTAGCTCTGCTCTTCCCAACTACTAAACCGCATCTGGTTATTCCAACGAATGCATGCCAGGCCCTCGCAACCGAGCTAAGACTACTGCTGTGTAGCAGTCTGCCAACCTTGAAGCAATACGTAAGAGCTGCTACAGCTGTGTTAGCTGAAAAAAAAGGTACCTCATGGGGTGATTGCGATTGTCCCTGCCTGCTCTGCAGTATGTCCTCCAGAGACACCAATTTGTGAGCGCTGACAGGGAATAGGCCAGGCCACCATCATGCACAGGACACTGCTGATTCAGCTGCATAAGGGTCAAGAAACTGTGGCCGAGAATCTGGATGACGCATCACTAACGGGCCACACGTGATCATCCAGTACCAGCAGTGTGGACACTCAAGCTTATGATTAACCAATGAGATTTAAATAGTTCCCAATGGATCAACAGGAACAGGGCCATTTTTAAAATGAACACATTTAAAGTATATAGGGGCGGATTTTAAGAGCCCTGCTCGCCTAAATCCGCCCAAAACCGGGCGGATTTAGGCGAGCAGGGCCCTGCGTGCCGGTGAGCCTATTTTACATAGGCTCACCGGCGCACGCAGACCCAGGGACTCCCGTAAGTCCCGGGGTTCTCCGAGGGGGGCGTGTCGGGGGCCGGGCCCGGTCGTCGCGGCGTTTAGGGGGCATGCTGGGAGCGTTTCGGGGGCGGGCCTGGGGGCGTGGTTACGGCCCGGGGGCGTGGCCGCGTCCTCCGGACACGCCCCCAGGTCGCGTCCCGGCGCGCTAGCGGCCCGCTGGCGCGCGGGGATTTACGCCTCCCTCTGGGAGACGTAAATCCCCCGACAAAGGTAAGGGGGGGGGGGGGGCTTAGACAGGGCCGGGTGGGTGGGTTAGGTAGGGGAAGGGAGGGGAAGGCAAAAGGAAGTTCCCTCTGAGGCCGCTTCGATTTCGGAGCGGCCTCGGAGGGAACGGGGGTAGGCTGCGCGGCTCGGCGCGCGCCGGCTATACAGAATTCATAGCCTTGCGCGCGCCGGCTATACAGAATTCATAGCCTTGCGCGCGCCGATCCAGGATTTTAGCGGATACGCGCGGCTCCGCGCATATCTACTAAAATCCAGCGTACTTTTGCTTGCGCCTGATGCGCCAGCAAAAGTACGCCTATTCGTGTTTTTTGAAAATCTACCCCATAGTGTCTGATCACACACCAAGCTTTAGGGCAGATACATTGTTTGCCCTCACAAGATTAGCAGGCCTCTGCAGCATAAGGAGAAAATGGCAGGCCCTGAGGCAATGCCCTGCAAACTGAACTGTACAAGTCACTAGTCATGGCAGTGATGCTGTTACATTCCCCCCAACCACCCCCCACGTTAATGTAGTTTGCCACAAAAACATAGCCAGAGATGGAATATAGAAAGAACCCTCTTTTACCTGTGAGCCAACCGTCACTGCACAGGATGTCCTCAAAATTTTCACACAGGCCCTATTGCCCACATATAAAAGGAATCGTGTGTGGCTCCCGGGTACCTGACTACCACATCGAGGATGTGCATTTGAACATCACAGTCCCTTGCACGTTGATGGAGTGGAAGAGCTTTCTGTAGCAGTACATCTCCTCCCTTCTCACGGGGTGAAATGATGGCCACATGACCATCATTTCCAGAGCACTGTAAAAGTTTGCGAAGGCATAAAAACCTCTCTTCAAGTCCATCAAGTCCTGCGTGTCCCGAGGAAATGCTATGTAGTGATTAATGCGGTCAGACACAGCTGTGACAACAACTTCTCTGAGATTAAATGCAACCTATATTGTTTGAAAGCTATATATCTTAGCTTAACAAGTAACTGATTTTGTCTGTAAGAATTACCTCAGGTCATCAAAGCTGACATCTTGGTGCAATACAAAACTACCCCAAAAAGGAAATTTTAAATAACAGGAATCTAGAGGCATCCTATGGACCCCCAAGATATACAAACTAGCAAAAAGGATGGAAAACTCTGAAAATGGAGAAATGACTTACCTGATAATTTTGTTTTCCTTAGTGTAGACAGATGGACTCAGGACCAATGGGTATTGTGCTCTCCTGATAGCAGATGGATTCAGATTTCAAAGCTGATGTCAGGCTACATATACCCGTGCAGCATGCTTAGCTCTTCAGTATTCTCTTTGAAAAGCCAGTGTGGATATATGTTGCTTGATACTTGATTACACTTGAGTATACTTGAATAACTTTGAACAGGTTAAACTGATATAGCAAATGTTGCTTACCTGTAACAGGGGTTCTCACAGGACAGCAGGATGTTAGTCCTCACAGGACACAGTCCTGATATCATCAGGATGGAGCCCAATCACGGAAAACTTCTGTCAAAGTTTCCAGAACTTTGACTGGCCCCTACTGGGCATGCCACTAACCCTGCAGCCAGCAGGGGTCCCCCTTCAGTCTTATTTGATAGCTACAGGCAGTGCCAAAAAAATAAAACAACAAAACGTTATGAACCCAACACCGCGGGGCGGCGGGCGGGTTTCGTGAGGACTAACATCCTGCTGTCCTGTGAGAACACCTGTTACAGGTAAGCAACACTTGCTTTCTCACAGGACAAGCAGGATGGTAGTCCTCACATATGGGTGAGTACCGAGCTGAGGATGTCCGAACATGCACCAAATGTACCCAATGGCGTGCAACAGGCACTACAACTGGGGTGGAATTTGGTAGAGGGCATCCTGAACCCCACCGGGCAGGCAGAAGGGTGTTGGTACGTCACGTTGGAAATAGGTTACGCAGGACAGACTGGCCGAAGATGGAATCTTGTCTTCCGGCTTTGTCTAGGCAATAGTGGGCTGCGAAAGTGTGGCAAGAACTCCAGGTGGCAGCCCTGCAAATGTCAGGAAGCGGCACAGATCGTAGGTGTGCTACTGAAGTCGCCATGGCCCTCACAGAGTGTGCTTTAACATGGTCTTGGAAAGGAATGCCTGCTTGCTAATAGCAAAAAGATATGCAGTCCGCCAACCAGGCGGAGAGAGTCTGCTTAACAGGTTGCCCTAGTTTGTTGGGGTGGAAAGAGATGAATAACTGAGTGCTCTTCCTGTGGGCAACTGTACGGTCTATGTAGAACGCTAGAGCCCGTTTACAGTCAGGGTATGCAGAGCCTGTTCCCCTGGGTTGGAGTGGGGCCTGGGAAAGAAGATAGGTAGTATGATGGATTGATTAATGTGAAACTCTGAAACTACCTTAGGCAAAAACTTGGGATGAGTGCGGAGTACCGCCCGGTCCTGCAGGAGTTTAGTGTAAGGCAGATAGGTAACTAGGGCCTGTAACTCACTAACCCTGCGAGCTGAAGTGATAGCCAAAAGGAAAATCACTTTCCATGTGAGATATTTTAGGTCACAGGAGTGAAGAGGTTCGAATGGTGGTTTCATGAGCCGCCCGAGAACCAGATTAAGGTCCCAAGAAGGGGCCGGAGAATGTAAAGGTGGCTTGATATGGAGCAAGCCTTTCAGAAAAGTGTTACGAGGGGTTGTACCAATATAGGGACATCCCTGACACCTTTATGGAAGGCGGCTACTGCACTGACATGCATTCTGATTGAAGGGGTTTTTAAACCTGACTCAGATAAATGTCAGAGATAGTCCAAAAACCTTGGGATTGGACAGGAAAAGGGATCAAGGGATTGCGAAGAACACCATGATGTGTACCTTTTCCATTTATAGGAATAAGAATTTCTTGTGGAAGGCTTTCGTGAAGCAATCAGGACACGAGAAACAGAATCTGAAAGGTGAAGTGGTTGAAGAATTAACCTTTCAACATCCATGCTGTCAGGGACAAGGACTGAAGATTGGGATGGCGTAGACATCCGTCGTTCTGAGTGATCAGAAGCGGGTCCGTTCCCAAGGGAATGTGCCTGCGGATGGAGAGATCCTGGAGTATGGGAAACTACACTTGGCGTGGCCAGTGAGGTGCTATCAGGATCATGGTTCCCTTGTCCTGACGGAGCTTCACGAGAGTCTTCGAGAGAAGAGGAAGTGGAGGGAATGTATAAAGCAGACTGGCTGCCCAGGAGAGGAAGAATACATCTCTGGGCTGAGAGCACTCGCTGCGAATGAGCGAGCAGTAATTGTCCACCTTGCGGTTCTGAGGGGACGCAAAGAGGTCTATTTGGGGATGACCCCATTGCTGGAAGATGGAGTTCGCCACCGAGGGATTGAGAGACCACTCGTACGGTTGGAAGACATGACTCAGTTTGTCTGTCAAGACATTGTGCACTCCCGGCAAGTAGGTGGCCCTGAAGTACATCGAGTGGGAGAGCACTTTCGCCCAAATCTGTGCAGCTTCCTGACACAGAAGGAAGGAGCCTGTGCCTCCCTGCTTGTTGATGTACCACATGGCCACCTTGTTGTCCGTCTGAATCAGGATGACGTGATTTGATAGGCAATCCTGAAAAGCTCTGAGAGCATATCGCATCGCTCGAAGCTCCAGGAAATTTATCTGGTGTTTGGCTTCCTCTGGAGACTAAAATCCTCGTGACTGCAGATCGTTCACATGAGCTCCCCAGCTGAGGTTGGAAGCGTCGGTGGTGAGAATGAGTTGAGGATCTGGCAGGTGAAAAGGCAGGCCCTGGAGGAGATTGTTCTGATCTTTCCACCAGGTGAGAGACAGACGGAGTGTGTCGGTGATGTGGACAATGGTTGACAGAGGCTGAGTCGCTTGAATCTATTGTGACCTCAGAGTCCAATGCATGACTCTCATGACCAGGTGGGCCATTGGTGTGAGATGGACTGAGGACGCCTTGTGTCCGAGAAGGACAAGGAATTGTTGAGCTGTTGCTGTATACTGAAATTGCAACTGATGAGCGAGGGACACGAGGGTTTGCAGTTGAGGTAGAAAGGCTTTTGCCTGTAAGGTGTCCAAGTCTGCCCCAATGAATGATAAGGTCTGAGATGGGACTAAATAGGATTTCTCGTAATTGACGAGAAATCCTACAGAAATTAGAGTGTGTAGGGTCAAATCCAGGGACGATCAAGCGGCTTGTTGGGTTGGGGCCCTGATTAACCAGTCGTCTAGATAGGGGTAGACATGAACACCTTCTTTCCTGAGAAAGGCTGCAACAACCACGAGACATTTGGTAAAGACTCGTGGTGCCGATGCTAGGCCGAATGGAAGCACTCTGTATTGATAGTGCTTTGGGCCTACTAAAAGCCTGACATACTTGCGATGAGCTGGAGCTATTGCAATGTGGGTGTATGCGTCCTGGAGGTCCAGAGAGCAGAGCCAGTCTCCTCTTTGTAGAAGAGGTAGAAGCGAGCCCAGGGTTACCATCTTGAACCTTTCCTGCTGGAGGTACTTGCTGAGGGCACGTAGGTCCAGAATTGGATGAAGCCCCCAGATTTTTTGGGGATCAAAAAGTACCGGGAATAGAACTCTAGGCCTTGTTGTGAAAGAGGGACGGGTTCTATTGCTCTTAACTGGAGAAGAAGGGAAACAACCTGCTCCAGAGGGACAGAGTGGTCGGTTACTCTCCACACTTGTAGAGGTGGTGATTCCGGTGGTAGAGCAAGAAAGTTCAGGTGGTAACCCTGAGCAATGATTGCTAGCACCCATTGGTCGGTTGTGATTGATTGCCACATGCCATGAAAGTGGCACAATCGACATCCCACTGGTATGGCTGGCAGAGGGATCAGGCTGCTGCTCTCCAAGGGAACGTCAAAAACCTGAAGCAGGCCCTGGCTGGGGAGCTGCTTGTGGCTTTTGCTTCCAGGGCTGGCGGGGCTGAGATTTCTGATAAGGCCTCGTAACTCGAGACCTTGTTGGTGGAGAATAGTACTTCCTTGGACGGAAGAATGACTTCTTAGAGACCTTCTTGAAGGGTTGTCTAGAAGGGAAGTCAGAAGATATCGATGAGAGCTGTTTGAGGGTCTCATGATGGTCCTTTAATTCAGCCACTATTTGCTGAATCTTTTCACCGAACAGATTATCTCCTATACAGGGCAGGTCAGAGAGCCTGTCTTGTACTTCTGGGTGAAGGTCAGAAGACTTGAGCTAGGCCCAGCATCTTGCCGAAATGGCAGTTGCAGACACTCTAGTGGAGGTGTCGAAGATATCATAAGCTGTTCGTATCTCGTGCTTCCTTGCCTCAAACCCCTTGTTGACAAGGGTTTGAAGAAGTTCTTGAAATTGGTCAGGCAGGGTTTCAGAGAAGTCCTGTATTTGCTTGAAAATGACCCTGTTGTATTGGGTCATATACAGCTGGTAAGAAGCTATCCTGGAGATAAGCATGGCCCCTTGGAACACTCGACAACCAATATTGTCGAGGAACTTGTGTTCCTTGACAGGAGGGGTAGAGGAGTGTGGTTTCGTCCTTTTTGCTTTCTTTTGAGCCGATTCCACCACAACTGAGTGGTGGTCAAGCTGAGATTTTTGAAAGCCAGGGGCTGACTGTACCAGTTAAGTAGTGTTAGCCTGTGTACTGGGGCAATGGATCCAGGGTTTTCCCAGTTCTTTTTGAGGAGGTCAAGAAGAACTTGATGAATGGGAATAGAAGTGATCACTTTAGGGGCATCCAGGAATTGGAGAAGCTCCATCTGGTGCCTATCATCTTGCTCCATCTGAAGCTGAAAAGGGACCAGTTCTGACATTTCCTTCACAAAATTAATGAAAGAGAGGTCCTCTGGAGGAGAACGCTTTCTACTTTCAGTAGGAGAGGGCGGTGAAGGTAAGTCATTGGTGTCTGTGGAAGTATCATCACCCCAGGTGTCATAAGGATCAGTAGGCTGACCTGTAGGACGAGAAGTGGGTTGGATACCTGAAGGGCCCGGCTGAGGCTCCGAGAGAATCGAAGGAATCACTGGGGGCATCGTGGACACCCTGGGGTGCATCGGTGCCGGCATCAAAGACATCGATGGCGCCGATGTGTGTATCGCTCCCGATGAATGAATCGGTGGCGAGGGACGACATGGCATTGATGGCTGAGGCAATACCCCCGAAGGAGGGATGTGAAACAGTGTTTCTCCTCCCGATGAAGCTGTCATCGGGGAGCGCACCGGGGCCATCGGAGACCCGGGAATTACCGGTGGAAGGGCAGTCATGAGCGCCTCCATTCGGGATAGCAGCGGTGCCAGCGCTGCTGGAATCGGGTCGGTGACCGGTTCCACTCTCGGTGCCGGTGTCTGAGGGACCTGGAGTCGTTGCATCACCTTGTCGATGGCCTCCTGGAACAGCCGGTCCAGTTCTTCCCGGAGACCTGGGGCAATCAGCTCCGGCTCCGTGACGGAAGAGGGGGGCTGAGGCACAGTCGGAGGGACCACCTTTACAGGCGGAATCGCGATTCCCAAACCCCGATCGGGTGAGGGTGGCCTCGATGTCCCGGTCGCAGGAGTGGTCGGTGCCATTCCTGGACGGGGCTTCTTCGATGGTGGCTCGGACGGTGGCGAGGTCGATGATTTCACTCCCTCGACTGTCAGAGACTTACGATGCCGATGGTGATGTTTCTCCCTTCGATCTTGAGGGGGAGAAACGGGAGTCGATGGCCGTGAAGACGTCGATGGCGGGTGGTCACCGGACGGTTGTCGATGGTGGTGCGACTTCAACAGTGCCGGTTCTGATGACGTCGATGCGATGGACGGCGTCGGGGTGTGAGCACGGAAGAAGAGTCCCATCTTCTCCATTCTGGCTTTGCTACCTTTTGGTGTCATGAGGGCACATTTGGTGCAAGTCAGGACATCATGCTCACGGCCTAAACACATTACACAGACTCTATGAGGGTCTGTGATAGACATGGTGCGAGTACAGTCCGGGCACCGACGAAAACCCGACACCATGGCCATAGAAAAAAATCGAGCCGTGGTACAGTCGACGGCCAGTAGGCCGCGAGGGCCAAACTCGACGGTAATAGACGAAAAACGGTGAAAAACTTACCGGAGTACCGCAGCCTGAGAAAAGTTAGAGGAGGGACCCCTTTGGGGCAAAATTAATTTAAATAAGTCCGTGAGGAAAATTCCTGTCAGGAATCTGTTCAGAGCTCCTATACCGTGAGGCTACTGCTGCGTGGAAAAAAGAAGACTGAAGGGGGACCCCTGCTGGCTGCAGGGTTAGTGCCATGCTGGGCATGCCCAGTAGGGGCCAGTCAAAGTTCTGGAAACTTTGACAGAAGTTTTCCGTGATTGGGCTCCATCCTGATGATGTCACCCATATGTGAGGACTACCATCCTGCTTGTCCTGTGAGAAAAAAAAAATAAAAAAAATAATAAAAGCAGACACCTAGGTAACTGCGGGTCTCTTAACATAAAGGTAGGCCGAGGCTTACCCGTACAATCTTGAGATTGATATCCGAGGATCTCTATTTCAGGAGCAGCTGTGGGCGGGATGCTGAGTCCATCAGTCTACACTAAGGAAAATGAAATTATCAGGTAAGTAATTTCTCCATTTCCTAGCATGTAGCCAGATGGATTCAGGACCAATGGGATGTACAAAAGCTACTCCCCTTAGGGTGGAAAGCTGCCCATGCGAAGGCTGTATCCTCCCTGGCCTGGACATCCAGGTAGTAGAATCTGGAGAAGGTGTGTATGGACCACCATGTCGCCGCCAGACAGATCTCGGCTGGCGAAAGAAGCCTGGTTTCAGCCCAGGAGACTGCCTGGGCCCTTGTAGAATGCGCCTTGACCTGTAGAGGTAGTGGTTTTCCTGCCTCTATGTAGGCAGCATTAATGACTTCTTTGATCCAGTGGGCTATGGTCGCCCGCGATGCCGCTTCCCCTTGTTTCTTTCCACTGTGAAGAATTAACAGGTGATCAGTTTTGCGCAAGGATTCCAATCTCTTGAGGTATCAGACTAGGATTCTGCCAACATTTAGGTGGCGAAGGAGGCACAAGGCTTCCGAATCTGTGTTTATCTGGTGATGGTAAGCATATGGTCAGGTTCATATGGAACCGGGAAACCACCTTCGGAAGGAAGGATGCTACCATATGCAGCTGTATGATGCCTGGGGTGAACCTGAGGACCGGTTCTCGACAGGATAATGCTTGAAGTTCGGAGATGTGCAGAGCTGAGCATATTGCGATCAAGAATGCAGTCTTTAAGGTCAAGAGGCGTAGGGACAGGCCGCTTGTTGGTCTGAAGGACACCCCTGCTAGGAAGTCTAGTACTAGGCTGAGGTTCCATAGAGGCACCGGCCACTTTAGAGGTGGCCGGAGTTGTTTAACTCCTTTCAGGAAGCGAGACACATCAAGATGAGTTGACAGTCTGATGCCGCCCGCTTCAGACCTGAAACAGGCCAGTGCAGCGACTTGAACCTTGAGGGAGTTGAGACAACCCCTTCTGCATGCCGTCCTGTAGGAATTCTAGGATTGTGGGAATCTTGGCTGTCCTCTGAAGGAGGGTGCGGTCTTCACACCAGGCTTCAATACTCTCCAGATCCGTATGTAAGACAGATGTGGCGAACTTGCATGCTCGAAGCAGGGTGTCAATCACGGCTTTTGAGTAGCCTCGCATCTTTAGGTTAGGCTCTCAAGGGCCATACCGTAAGAGAGAATCGAGGTGGGTCTTCGAGGGAGATCGGTCCCAGCTGAAGAAGGTCCCTGAATGGCGGTAGAAGCAGAGGATTCCCCGCCAATAGTCTTCGCATGTCCACGTATCATGGCCTGTGGTGCTCTCTTGTGGTGCTCTCTTGTGAATGACCCTGCCCAGTAGCGGCCAGGGTGGGAAGGCATACAGGAGGTCTTCCTCTGGCCAGTTCTGGACAAGAGCACCGATTCCTTTCTCATCTGCAGCTAAAGAATCTGGGGACTTGGGCATTGTGACGAGTTGCTAGGAGGTCCATGGCTGGTGTGCCCCATCGATTCACTATCATCTGGAAGGCTGTGTCCACCAGCGACATTCTCCTGGGTCTAGGCTCTCTCTGCTGAGATAATCCGTTGAGATGTCTTTTCCCGCGATGTGGGAAGCCGAAATCCCTTGCAGGTTTCTTTCTGCCCACTCCATGAGAGGGTCTATTTCCAGAGACACCTGCTGGCTCCTGGTTCCTCCCTGGTGGTTGATGTAGGCCACAGTTGTGGTGTTGACAGACATGACTGACAGACTCGCCTCTGAGTCTGTGGCTGAATCTCAGGCAGGCTAGTGTGACTGCTTGAGCTTCCAGGCGGTTTATGTTCCATTCTGCCTCTTCTTTGTTCCATTGTCCCTGGGCTGTTAGTTCCTGACAGTAGGCTCCCCACCCTCGCAGACTCGCGTCCGTGGTGAGCAAGATCCACTTTGGTGCAGATAGGTTTACGCCTCTGCTTAGGTGTTCTTCTTGTAGCCAGCATTGAAGCTGATGCTGAACCTCTGTCGGTAGCTGGATGCGAATTGAGTAGTTCTGGGACACTGGATTCCATTGTGACAATAGGGAGCGTTGTAGTGGTCGCATATGGACCCTTGCCCACGGAACAACTTCCAGAGTTGAACTCCTGAGGCCGAGGACTTGAAGGTAGTCCCATATTTTGGGGCAAACAGAGTTGTACAGGTTTCGCAATTGACCCAGTTTCCTTCTCCTTGGAGGGGGGGAAGGTAAACCTTGTCCAGTTTGGTATCGAACTGGACTCCCAGGTATTCTAGTGACTGGGAGGACTGTAGGAAGCTCTTGCCTGTGTTCACGATCCACCCGAGTTCTTGTAGTAAGTACTTGACTCTGGTGGTTGCGTAGCGACTCTCTTCCGGAGACTTTGCTCTGATCAGCCAATCGTCCAAGTAAGGATGTATCAGAACTCCTCCTTTCCTCAGTGCAGCCACTACCACCATAATTTTGGTGAAGGTTCTGGGAGCAGTGGCTAGTCCAAAGGGTATCGCACAAAATTGGTAATCATCGCCCAGTATCGCAAAGCGCAGGAAGCGCCAGTGGTCCTGATGGACCGGGATGGGAAGGTAGGCTTCGGATAGGTCCAGAGAGGTTAAGAATTCTCCCGGTTGCACTGCCATTATCACAGAGCATAGGGTTTCCATGCGGAAGTGTGGTACCTTCAGGTAACTTGACAGCCTTGAGGTCCAGGATGGGTCGGAATGTTCCTTCTTTCTTGGGAATGATAAAATAGATGGAATAGTGACCATTATTTTGTTGAGATGCAGGCACCGGAGTTATTGCCTTCAGGCTGAGTAGTCTTGCTAGCGTGGTTTCCATTGCCAGTCTCTTGGAGAGGGAGTGACACTGTGATATCAAATTTGTCTGGGGGGATGCTTTGGAATTCCAGGGCGTACTCCTCTCGAATGACAGTTAGGACCCACATGTCCGATGTTACTTTGACCCATCTTTGGTAGAAGAGGGTAAGTCTGCCCCCTATGTCTTCTTCCTGTGGATGGGTCTGCGTCTTCTCATTGTGGGGCATGGCCGGAGCCTGCCCCTGAGCTTGCTCCTCTCAATGTGATTGTTCCGAAAGTACTGAAACCTTCCAGAACTACGAGGTGCTTGGGACTGTGTGTTCCTTTAAGGTTTAAAACGCTGCAATCCTCTACCCTTGGTTCTTCGGGGGGAGGAGCACTGATATGTTCTTTTGTTCTTGTCTACAGGTAAATCGGGGTACTGGGGATTTGCCTCTTTGTTGGCTAACTTCTCCAGTTCGCTTCCGAACAGAAGAGATCCTTTAAAAGACATTTTTGTGAGATTCGCCATGGAAGTCGCGTCAGCCGACCAGTTTCAGAGCCATAATTGTCTTCTGGCCGCCACTGCTGCGGCGACATCCCTGGATGATGTACGCACAAGGTCAGCGGTAGCATCGGTGAGGATGGAGACTGCAAGTTCCATCGCTTCTCCGGGCGTGGTAGCGTCTCTGGATAGGTTCAACAGGAACATTCCACCAACGCGCAGCAGGAGGCAATTTGTAGCGTCATTGCTGAGACAAAGGACTGCTTAAGGATGGCTTCCAGCCTTCTGTCTTGGGTGTCCTTCAGTGCCGCTCCTCCCTCCACAGGGATTGTGGTGCGTTTTGAGACACCGCAGATCATAGCGTCCACTTTAGGGAAGCGTAGAAGTTCCTTGGCCGTGGGTTCCAGAGGGTATAGGGCTTCTAGTGCCCATCCCCCTTTAAAACTGGCCTCTGGAGCATTCCATTCCAGGTCAATCAGTTCCTTGATGGGCTCCAACATAGGAAAATAGCATGAGGCTTTACGGAGGTACACCAACATGGGATTCATTTTAGGTTCCAATGTAGGGTCTGTGCCTGGGAGACCCAGTGTCTTCACAGTTTGGGACACGAGGGCTGGTAATTCGTCTTTGTGGAAGAATCGGAGCATGGTCCAGTATGGTTCCATCCCTTGGGGGATTTCCCCTTCTTCCAGGGAGTCTGTTTCCTCTGAGGTGTCTGGCTCCCCATCTGAGATGATCTTGGATAGGAGAGGCATGTCTCGAGAGCCTCGGAAGGTGCTGGGAAGTGCTTGTGCTTCCGGCCGAGTTTGAGGCAAGTGGACAGCTGGGGCTGGTTGCGCCTGAATAAAGATTTGCAGCCTTTTGAAAAATTCCACCCAGGAGAAGGTTCCTGTGTCCATGTTGATGCCAGGAGGGATTGTAGTAGTAGCCCCAGAGGAACTTTTCTGTTGGGGCGCCGAGTTGGACATAGTTAGGTCCGGAGTGCCATCATCAGTGGTTCCGGATCTCTCTCCTGGCTGTGGGAGGTCTTGATTGGGCTTCTCCCTGGTTCTGTTCACACTGCTGGCACAGCAGGGATTCTAATTCAGGCTGCGCAGCTCTCAAGTGGCAGGCAGGGCAAAGGAAGGGTCCCTTGGCCTTCTTGGATGGTGGTGCCATTGTGCGCGTGTAGGGCTTAAAAATTAGTCCGTGCGAGAGCCATGCGCGCGGATGCTCTTAGCTGTGCGCGTCGGGAGCGCAGAAGGTATGTGCAGTACGTACGCACAAGTTATGTGTGCAGGCAGCGGATTTTGTGCATGCCGCTGTGCGCACAACCCAGATGTGCGCGCAGTTAAGCGTGTATCCCTATGGACACGCTCAAGTTAGGCGCCTCGGGCCTGCTCCATATGTACCGACGGCGAGGGAAAGATGGCGCTGATGACCCTGGCAACAAGATGGCGACACCCCCCCGGAGGGTCTCTACGTGTGTGGACCATCGACCAGATTGGGGCCTAGCCAGAGGAAGGCTGCTCAACCCAATTTAAACCTCGGAGGAAGGTCGGTATGGCTGTTCGAGCCTTGGAGACCAAAGACTTAGAAGAAAAGGTTTCTACCTCACCTGGTCTCGGCGCTTACCTGTCGCGTGCCAGGCAGTCTCCAGCTGCGGGGGGAGAGGAAAATACTTTCACCGCCGCACTCGAATCTGCACCCACTGCCTTTCAGCCACCCTGGGGGCAACATCCATGCCGGGAATCGACTGGCGGACTAAGGCTCACCTCTGAGGGATATCAAATCGACCTCAGGAAAGTCTCGACTGGGGGAGGGACAGTTAGGTTTCACCACAGGAGAAGCGGGGCTCTCAAGGTAAATTTTCTTCTTTCTTGTAAATGTTACACTATTCTCATTTGGATAGTGTCCGCATCTGCTATGGGAGACGGAGAAATCCTGAAGAGCTAAGCATGCTGCACGGGTAATATGTAGGCTGACGTCAGCTTTGAAATCTGACTTAGTCTCCCATCTGCTATCAGGAGAGCACAATACCCATTGGTCCTCAGTCCATCTGGCTACACGCTAGGAAATACCTACAGACAGCATTAAAAAATTAAAGGCATTTTTATTTTTCTCCAATGCATCAGGCTTCTTCAGATAGCTGTTGAAATTTGTGATAAACAACTATTTTGACTAACAGCTACTTTACAGCAATCAGGTTTTTTTCATTTTAATTTATGGTTAAAAAATGTATATGCATAACCAGGAATTGCTCTGAATCACACCTATCCATCTTATACATAAGAGAAAAATAAAACACTCTATACAGCAATATAGTGGGAAAATACAGAGGAACTGGTCATTTTAACAAGTTGGGACTAACTTTCCTATTTTGGCTATATTATGCCACCTAGCAGATCTATTCATTTTATCTGACAAATAATTTTAAAACCTGTCACTGATCAAAAAGTATCTGTTTGGCTTTGTGACAGATTGCCTGGGTTGCAGTTACTGTCTCACTAATAGCTCTAATATGAATTCAAACTGGGAAGAACTAGTCTTTAAATCAATAGTTTAAAAAAACACTAAAAAAATGTTTAGATCTCAAGGACAGTACTTTCACTTACTGACAATTTGGAATAGCTGAAACATTATAGCTAACATGAACAGTGATTTAAATATGTAATTCTCAAATACATTTTATATTCACATCGTTACTTCTAGACAGAAACAGAAGGAATGTTTCTCTTTATGACAGTAGAACTACATTGCCGTAATTTTACTTTTTTTTCTGGCAACATATTTTCCACAATTAACTGCAATTAAAACCTTAAACCAAATGAAAGACATTTATCAATAATTTAATGAGACCTAAGAATAATGTGAAAAATAAAGAGAGAAAAAGTACCAGATGATGGTGTTTTGTTAGCTACTGGAGTGCTGCTAGGCAGGTTCTGCTCTCGTGCAATCTGCCCATGCCCGCCTTGTGAATTCTTATCCCACAAGTTCACGTTCTTGTAATTGTAGCTGCTAGGGTCTCCCCAAGCAGAAGTACCATCATCAATGTCTATCTTCCTACTGATCGACTGTGGGGAGGGTTCTTCCCAGCCACTTGGTTCCTCATCTTTTGAGGCAGCTGGTTGAGGCCCGCTCTTCCAGCTTGAATTTGAAGGGGGTCGGCCACTGCCTGATGGAGATTGCTGTGGAGGACCACCCCAAGATCCAGCACCTTCCTGCGGCTTATTCCAAGAGCTGGCTGATCTGGCTGAATCATTCCAGCCTTGAGATCTTTTGCTGTCATCCCAAGTGCCTTTTGGACCAGGATTGGTGTTAGCCCCATTGCCCCAAGTCCCGATCTCATGCTGCCCACCATCACACCAGGTTGGTGCAGTTTTATTTCCTGAACTGTCCCATCCACTGCTACCACCACTCTTCACTGGGTCTGTCTCCTCTCCAGTTCCCCAACTGTTTTTTCCAGAAGACCACCCTTGATTTGACTGCCGTCCACTCCAACTTTGCTCTTTGCTGGTATTCTCATTCCAGGAAGTTGCTTTTTCATCTGGTCTTCCTCCTCCCCCAACACCAGTACCTCCACCCCAATTGGAGTTGTTTTTATAATCACTCCACCCACTTGTATTCTTGGGGTCTTTCCATTCTGTTGGAGTGGAGGGCTCACTCCAACCAGACTTGTTTTGATTGCTTTGGCTGGGTATATCACCCCAACCCCCTGAGTTCTTTGTCTGTGTGGTGGAGCTCTCCCATCCCTCAGTCCCTTTATCAGCCTTCCCCTCCAACCTTGGCACCTCCTCGGTCTCCCAAACTGTGTCCTGCTTGATTTGAGTTTGGCCCCAGCCAGTGTTGGAAAGCACTCTAGGGTCCAAGTCAGTTCTGTTTAGCATAGATTGCAAAACTGCCTGGCAATCAGGGAGTGGAACCCGATGGATCCTACGCCCTGACGTCAAACTGTCACTGCTTCCTGCTTTGTGATTGCTTCCAGTACTTTGACCTCCGACCTCACTTCCTGTGGAGCTGGATGCTCTTCCCCAACAGGGAGCTTGGGAATTGCCTTGGTTTTCTGGAAGGAGATGGCCCTTTTGATTGTCCCATGCACCAGTGCTAGCATTTGGTTGGTTCGGACCACTCCATTCCCCAATTTTCAAGTCCTCAGACCCAGCTGGCTGTTTCCACTCTCCCTGAGACACCCTAGGTGTCGTTTTGCTCCCTTCACCCCATTTGTTTTCATTTGGGTCCGGAGGTCCAAAGCTCCAAGACCTGCCACCTGTAGACCTATTATCCCAAGTGTCACTTCTTGACCCGTTAGACTTTTGAGTAGAAGGCCCTTTCCAGGAGTCCTCCCTCTCTTTTATATTGTTCCCATTGTTTCCAGAATTATTCTGTCCAGAGACTGTATCAGTTCCAGAAGGTCCCCTAACTGTACCCCAGGATCCAATGCTTGCAGTCTTCCTGTCTCCAGTGCTTTGAGAGGGGGCATCAGTGTTTCTGGAGGGGTTCCCCAAACCCATTCCAAAGGGGATTCCCTTATTCTCCAAAGGGTTTGGCGAGCTTAAGTTCAAGGAGTTAGTGTTTCCATTTTTTGGTCCATCAGTGTTATGAAGCTGAGCCTGCTCTCTGCCAGAGACAAAATTTACACCCGCATTTTCCATCTTTGACTGCTGTTCCCTAGAGATCTGACTTAATGTGCTAAGCTGTGCATTGGAGCTCCCATTGTCGGGTTCCAAAATCCCTTTCCTGGAACTGCCCTCTTGAACCAAAGCTGGCCAGGCAGATGGGTTGGTATTTGGGTTAAAATTGCTAAAACCGGAACCTGGACTGATTCTGTCCTGCCCACTCAGATTCCTCCAGTTTCCAAGTCCATTGTTGCTTTCGGTAGTAGGGTTGGAAGATTGAACAGATTTAGCCTTGGAGTCTGATTTCCAGGCCCCAAGAGTACATTCGTTCCCAGTGTTTGCAGACTGGCACTGGCTTCCTTTTCCTTTGTTATTAGTGGTGTTTCCTGACAAGGAGCTTTTCTCCAAGCTGGAGTTTGAGGCACTGTTGTTGCTGTCGGTGGTGTTTTCGGAAGAAGGCTCAGTGTCTTTGCTGGCAATACAAGGCCACTCTTCCATATCAGACCCGTCTACAATCACCTTGTCCCAGATGTGAGGAGGGTTGGCGGTGGTGCCGTTGTTGGAGGTGGCTCCAGGGCCCCAAGTGGAATTTGCATAATTTGAAGTAGCAGCACCTCCAGTCGTTGAATCTAAAAACAAAATAAAACCAGTGGTCATTTTTATGCAGTGAATTTCTAAACAGATTTGATATTGTATATCAAAAAACATTATGCTCTCAGTTCACAATATTGTTCCATGCCCCGAAAGACCTTCAATTTCCAGCACATGCTGGAACAGCAGCATCAGGTAACCAGACACCATCATGTTCTATGAAACCTCCTAACTATAAGATGGTCTTATACCCAAGTGACATATTACAATTGAATATAGCTATATACAGTTGCAAAGACTTCCATATTTTTGGCATAGCAGAATACAATGAAACTGGTAACCTGTGATTATGGTTCTTGAATAGCAGGTAGCTCAATGGATTCACAATTCAGCCATGCGATCTAGCCACATGCTACAAAGGAACTTCAAGTTTAGAGCTGAAATTTTGAGACTGGGTACTAGACATCCAGTCAGTTACCAACTGCATGCTTCAACTCCAAAACCCTTTTCTAGTAAAAGCTTAAAGACAGAATGCTAAGCATAACTCAATAAGGGGAGACAAATTGAGTGTATAAATCTATGACTTGCTATTATTCAAGAACCATAAGTTATAGATCAGCAATTTTTTCTATAATAAGCATCTTCAATGAATTCAATAGAAAGGAGGAGTAGCCTAATGGTTAGAGCAGCAGGCTACAAAACCAGGGAAGCAGGGTTCAAATCCCACTGCTGCTCCTTGTGACAGTCACTTCACCCTCTACTGCCTCAGGTGAAAACTTAGATTGTGAGCCCACTGGGGACAGGGAAATACCTACAGTACCTGAATGAAATCTGCTATGAAAAGGTTGAAAGGCACAATATAAATCAAATCAAATATGGGAACCATCAAAGCTAGGAAGTTTATCAAAGTGTGAGACCCAGGGAAAACCAGAATTAAAAAGCATACAGATAGGGAAAGGAACTGTAAGCTCAGTAAATATAGCCTACAAGACCCTAAAAATGCACATAGTCTAGCTTGATATGACTATTGAGAAACAGGATGCCAAGTAATAACATCAAATTGTGCTGAGCTGAAATCGAAACACAGCAAAGGAAAAACTCAATGAAAACCAGAGGATAAAATGTAATTATATACATGTATAAATATCTGAATATATAGAGGAGAAAAAACAAGGGAACCCCCCAAGGAAACATAATGCAGGCTACATGCTTGTACCATGCTTGCTTTTTTTGTTTATGCTTGTACCAAACTAAACAATGCCAAGACTTATTCGCCAAAGGAGCTCTGTCCTTACGCTGATGAGAGCAGAAATAATCTATACTCTGCCCTCTTTAAAAGTGCTGGTTTTTCTGGAGATTAGGCTCTGTTTCTACTAGAAAGGAGAAGACTCATATTTCTGCTTAAACTCTAGATACTTCAAGGCTCTGGAGACATCCTCCCACAAAAACCACAATTACTTATATTGCATGAAGTACTCAAACACCAAATGCAGTTGTCATGAAGGTTAACACTAGCAATTTTATGGCTACATTTGGCACACAACTTGAAAAGCTAGGTTCTTGGCATGGCTGAAAAAAAAAAAAGTTTAGACTTTCTCTGAGAAGTCAAAAACTGTGGAAAACTAGAAGAAATACAAGAAAAAAATACTGAAAAGTAGCAGAAAGCAGAGTTGCTTTCCTGTAACAGGTGTTCTCCCAGGTCAGCAGGATGTAGTCCTCACATATTGGTGACGTCATCAGGCAGAGCCCTATTACGGAACACTTTGTCATGACTGGCACACTGAGCATGCCCAGCATGCCATGATCCCTGTGTCCACATGGGTCTCCCTTCAGTCTCGCTTCGTAAAAAGCACGAGCGAAAAAATAAAATAATCTTAAGCGGACCCAACTCCACGGGGTGGCGGGTGGGTTTCGTGAGGACTACACCCTGCTGTCCTGGTAGAACACCTGTTACAGGTAAACAAATCTGCTTTCTCCCAGGACAAGCAGGATGGTAGTCCTCACATATGGGTGATTAGCAAGCTACAGGCTGACTCATATTCGAAAGATATCCTAGATAGCCTAATAGAGATGGAGTGGGACAGGAAAAAGGGGCCAATACCTTTTTGTGCACGACATTTGGTAAATTTTGCCGATTTCGAATCGTAGGATTTACGTGTGGAAGTTTTTCGTGAAGTTACAAGTAGCTGAGAATATCAGTGAGTCTGCGTTATGAGGTTGACATGTGGGCAGGTAAATTGGTTCATGGAGTAATAAGTTGAGAAGTATGGGGAAGCATACTTGTCAAGGCCAGTACAGGGTTGTGAGAATCATTGAAAACCTGTCCTGCTGTAGGTTCACGAGAGTTTTGGCTATGAGCGGTATCGGAAGAGATACATATAGGAGAGACCTTTGTTGCAGGGGCAAGCAAAGGTGTCCATGGCTAACGCATTTCAAAGACTGTTTAGGGAGCAGAATCTGTCCACTCTGTTCGATTCGGACGCAAGAGGTCAATAGCTGACCTCAGCGCGAGAAGATTTTACTCGCTACATATGGATTCAGAGACCACTTGTGGGGGATGGAGACATCGATTGAGATGGTCTGCTAGTACGTTCATTATGCCTGTTAGATAAGTGGCCTGGAGATGGAGTGTGCAAGGGCCCAGGCCCAGAACTGCGCGGCTTCCTGGCAGAGCAGATAAGAGCCTGTGCGTCCCTGTTTGTTCGAGTACCATATTGCCACTATGTTGTCTGTATCCACAAAATTGTGTGAGAGGCAGATTTTGAAAGCATAAAGGGCATAACACATGGCTCGAAGCTGCAGGAAGTTGAACTGAGACTTTTCATGAAGCGGCGTCAACACATTTTGGGTTTGGAGGGTGTTGATACGAGCTCTCCAACCCAAGTTGGATGCGACCATGGCCAAGATCATCTGAGGATTTGGTTACTGGATCGGTGATATGGATCAGGGAAGAAAGTGGTTTAACGGCTTAGAGCCACTGAAATCTTAAAATCCACTGAGTTTTTCTCATGGCTAGTCTGGCCATAGGAGTGACGTGGATCATGGAAACCATGTGGCCAAGCAATGGAAGAATGGATGGGCTGAGACTATGTTGCATGTGCACAGAGATGTGGACAATTTGATAGGATGTCTGTATGGTAGTTGAGCAAGAAGGCTGTTGTGACTGTAGTGCCCAGATCTGCTCCACATGGGATTTATGGTAGCTGATCAGAATTCCCAGCCAAATGTATTAGATTTATAGTGAGACTTAGAGAATTTAGAGCTCCTTGTTTGGATTGACTCCTTATTGGGCAGTCGTCCAGGTAAGGAAAACGCGTGAATGCTGTTCTTTGTAGGTGAGCAGCAGTCACTGCTAGGCATTTGGTGAAATATACAAGTTGTTGAAGCTAGTTCGAATGGCAGAACTTGGTATTGAAAATGTTGACTCACTATGAAGCGTATAGAAAGTCCAGAGAATAGAGGCAACTACCTTGTTGTAGTAAGGAAAGCATGGTGCCAAGATACCATTTTGAACTTTTCTTTCTGAAGAAATTTGTTGAGATTTCTGAGGTCCAGGATGGGAGGATGTCACCTGTTTTCTTTTAAAGTAGGAAATAGCGGGATTAAAATCCTCTGCCTTGCTGTGTCCAGGGAACGGTATCCCGAGCCCTGGTCCTCAGTGGGATGGACCATTCTGGTCTCTGGCAAGGTTGAAAAATCTAGAAGCCTGCCCGACTGGCGGGGCTGGTGTGATCTGGATATCAGTTGGTCTCATGCAGGAGCGGTAAAAGGTCCTTCTAGCATCCCTCTTTGCTGTGCAAGAAACGTAGAGAGCTGTCGCAGGGTCTCGCGGTGGTCTTGCAAATGAGCCACTGTCTGCTGAACCTTGTGCACAAAGATTATCTGCGGTGCAAGGCAGATCAGCTAGTTTACCTTGGACTTCGGGCCGTAAATCAGAGGACATACGCCAGGTTCACCATCTAGCACAGAGTCCTGTTGCTGGCAATGGGAGGACGTTTCGAAGCAATCACATGTTGCTCGAATTTCATATGGATGGTAGAGAGGTTCCCTTGGTGTTGTGTCAAATATAGCTGGTAAATAGCAATATGTGACTCCAATATAGTTCTTGGGAGAAGTTACGACTAGAACCTCCCAAAAACTTCTGGTCCTTTTTAGTGACCAGGTCGAAAGGGATGGTTTCAGACACGTCCTTTACTT
The DNA here is from genome assembly GCF_901001135.1 of Rhinatrema bivittatum. Taxonomy (NCBI): domain Eukaryota; kingdom Metazoa; phylum Chordata; class Amphibia; order Gymnophiona; family Rhinatrematidae; genus Rhinatrema; species Rhinatrema bivittatum. The sequence goes on along the minus strand of NC_042616.1, from coordinate 423,133,447 downwards.
AGGTCTTGATGGGATCAGTGCCGAAGTGGAATTAGAGTGCCCATCGCTGTTCGATGATCCAGGGATAGGTATAGGGGTCCGTGGAGGCTCAGAAGGATGAGTCAGTGTCGATGACTTAGGCTGTCATTGGTAGGTGCCACAAACAAGGCAGAGCCACAATGGTGCGAATATCTATGGCTCCGGTGTTAGTAGATTCCGGAAGGCATCAAGGACAGCCAGACGGACGAGGACGTCCAGCTCTCCCTGGAAGCTGGTATAGGTAGCACAGCTACAGGGGGAGACAGGCTAGGCGTTACTGGTACTTCCACTTGAATCTGTGGTGGCTTAGTACCCAGCACCAGTGGGGGAACACCTCGGTGCCTCGGATGCAGAGGAGCATGGAGACTCTCGTACCCAGGCCCACTTTGCAACTGGCTCAATGGACACTGATGCCGGTGTGGTATCAGTGCCGGCACCGAACACAGAACCACGTCTGTGCAGGCAACGATGTTTCCCTCGGTGCTTGGCCTGGTCATTCTCCAGCACCGAGGAAGCTGACACCAATGTCCAGAATGTTGCCGGCGACTGTTACCGTGGCAGTAGCGATGTTTCCCTCTGTGCTCAGCCCGGTAATTCTCCTGCACCAAGGAAGATGCCACCGATGTCATGGATGGTGTCTGTGATGGCCAGTCACCGTGCCAGCGACGATGATTCCCATGGTGCTAGGCCCGGTCATTCTCCAGCACAGAGGAAGATGCTCTCGCTGTCCCGGATGACATTGGTGACAGATTGTCACCTTACCAGTACTGCTCCTGGCATTGTTTGTCGCCCAAGGATTACTCGGGACTCTGGTTTAGAACCCGAAGTATGGAGCGTTTTCTTTGGTCGAGGGAATCGATGGAATCGAGGGGGGCATAGGAGGCATGGACGGCATCTATGGTGGCCCTGGCGGCAACAGGAACCGTGGACGTCCCAATCATTCTAGCCCCAATGGAGCCGGTGGAAGATTGCAGCAAGGACACTCGCGAGCATTGTGGGGTGGACAGAGGGTGATAGACATAGGGAGAAAAGAGGGCCGCAATTCGGTTGGTAACCCAGGGGAACCGATAGTGAGGTAACAGGAACCGACCAGAAAACAGGGCATAGTACTCACCGACCCTCGATGAAATGTACACGAAGGGAGACCCGTATAGGGAAATTATTTGTGAAGTAAAACTTCAAGTGTTTCCGTGTGGAAAAGTTGTGAGAAAAATCTCAGAGCTCCTAAACGCGAGGCAAACTGCAGCGTGGAAAAAAAAAAAAAAAAGAGACTGAAGGGAGACCCCTGTGGACACAGGGATCATGGCATGCTGGGCATGTTCAGTGTGCCAGTCAAAGTTTCTAGAAACTTTGACAAAAGTGTTCCGTAATAGGGCTCCTCCTGATGATGTTACCCATATGTGAGGACTACCATCCTGTTTTTCCTGGGAGAAATGTCTTTGCACGACAACAGAAAAACTGACTTGAGGAGACTTGCGTGGAGCCGGTACATGTGAACTCCCATGCATGCTCAGAGCTGAGCATGTTCTGAACTCCGAGAGAGCATGTCCATGTCAACACTTTTGGATGACATCCCTATTTGTGTGGTTGATTTTGCTCCTGCCTGCCCATGGAGAAATATTTCACATAACAAGCATAGCAAATATCTGACAGGAGTCAAAAATGGTAACTGAATTCTAAAAAAAAAAAAGGAGAGAAAAACGCAAAGGATCCCTAGTGCAAGAGGATGGTCACAAAGCATTGTGGTAACCTAATCAAAACAGCAACTAAAGCTCAAAATGGCAATAAAATGACTGCATTGTGCTGCCTAGAAAGCAAAGGGTAACCAGCACAAAACATGGGTACAATTCCATTAGATCTATGATAAAGTATTAGTGTAACATGCATGGCATGGACGTTATATCCCTAAAAGGCAATGATACAACTTTGAGAAGTTGGGTGAGAGAGAGGAAGGGGAATGAGTGTTGTGTTTCATATTAGAATTTGTAAGCACACCTACCCAAAGTGGATAAATCGATACTGAGAAGACTAGATGAGCAATTTCGGTCTTTAACTGCCATTATTTAATATGTAACTGTCTTACTTGTCTTCCCCTCTCTCCCATCCAAGCAAGCCCCCTTTCACTCTCTCCCATAGTCCACCCTCCCTTTTTTGCCCAGCAATTTAATATTTTCTCCTTCCGTTCCCACTCCCCTATATTAGTGGCAACAACAGAAGTTCTCTCTCTCGCTCAGCTAGTTCTCTTTACTACCTAATGGCAGCAGCAGTGACATCTCTACAGACATGCTGGGAGGAGATGAGGGCTAGCAGCAGAAGACAGCAAGTGCATTTGCAAAATGTGGCTCTTGCCCTCCTGTCCCCATGACAACTAACACTGTAGAGGAAAGAAGGGGATGAGCTGGAGCAGAGAATATACAAAAAAGAACAGAGCAGAGTCCTTCTGTTCCAGACCCTCACCCTTAGTTCTTGCAGTGTTGCTGATTGCAGTAGAAAAGTGGGGGCGGGGGAGGAAAGGTTGGAGCAGGAAGCACTGAAAGGATCATCTTGCTGGTGGCTGAAGAGGACTGAAGTATTGCTTTGGAAAATCATAGAACTTACAAAGTTTTGGGGAGAGGTAAACTATTGGGGTATATTCTTTAGTGTGTGTTTTTGTTAAAAAAGCAAGTCAAAAGGTAGGAAATAGCTTGGAGTTTGTGTGTTTGTCTTTCCTTCCCTCTTACACTTAGTTCATCCTTTGATTTATAGACAAGAGGTTTTCACATTAAAAATCAATCAGCCCTTTAGCTAAAACATAAGATTGCCCCAGCCCTTATCAAGAGTTTAATTAACCCACTGCAGGTCACTACCACATTAATAGTGAATATACCAATACATTTAAATGACTAATTGTATGTATTCCTACTGCCATAGCAACCTAAACTTAACTAGGAGCTCAACAAAATTAAGATGAAGGCAGCAGTGCAGCAGCAAGAGGGGGACCTTCCATTCTTTTGCATCAAGTGTCATAAGTATGAATTTTTTTTTTTAACTACCGGTGAGACGTTCTATGTGTGCACCTGGTGCAAAGAGCTCCTGGCTCTCAGAAAAAGCAAATGTTGCTTACCTGATGTAACAGGTGTTCTCACAGGACAGCAGGATGTTAGGCCTCACAAATGGGTGACATAGAGGATGGAGCCCAACCACGGAAAACTTCTGTCAAAGTTTCAGGAACTTTGACTGGCCCCTACTGGGCATGCCCAGCACGGCACTAACCCTGCAGCCAGCAGGGGTCTCCCTTCAGTCTTGTTTCAAAGCTACAGGCAGTGCCGAAAATAAAATAAAAACGAACCCAACACCGCGGGGTGGCGGGCGGGTTTCGTGAGGACTAACATCCTGCTGTCCTGTGAGAACACCTGTTACATCAGGTAAGCAACATTTGCTTTCTCACAGGACAAGCAGGATGGTTGTCCTCACAAATGGGTGAGTACCGAGCTGAGGATGTCCGGACATGCACCAAATGTATCCAACGGCGTGCAACAGGCACAACAACTGGGGTGAAATTTGGTAGAGGACATCCGCACCTTACCGGGAGGTGGAAGAGTGTTGGTACATCATGCTGGAAAAAGTTTACGCAAGACAGATTGGCCGAAGATGGAATCCTGTCTTCCAGCTTTGTCCAAGCAATAATGGGCTGCAAATGTATGAGGGAACTCCAGGTGGCAGCCTTGCAGATGTCAGGAAGCGGCACCGATCGAAGGTGTGCTACTGAAGTCGCCATGGCCCTCACAGAGTGTGCTTTGACACGGTCTTGGAAAGGAATGCCAGCTTGCTGATAGCAAAATGAGATGCAGTCCGCCAACCAGGAGGAAAGAGCCTGCTTACCCACAGGTTGCCCTAACTTGTTAGGATGGAAAGAGACAAATAATTGAGTGCTCTTCCTGTGGGCTACTGTACGGTCTAGATAGAAAGCTAGAGCACGTTTACAGTCAAGGGTATGCAGAGTCTGTTCCCCGGAGATGGAGTGGGGCCTGGGAAAGAAGATAGGTAGTATGATGGATTGATTTATATGAAACTCCGAAACTACCTTAGGTAAGAATTTAGGGTGAGTGCGGAGTACCGCCCGGTCCTGCAGGAGTTTAGTGTAAGGCGGATAGGTAACTAGGGCCTGTAATTCACTAACCCTGCGAGCTGAAGTGATAGCCAAAAGGAACAACACTTTCCATGTGAGATATTTTAGGTCACAGGAGTGAAGAGGTTCGAAAGGAGGTTTCATAAGGCGACCAAGAACCAGATTAAGGTCCCAAGAAGGGGCCGGAGGGCGTAAAGGTGGCTTCAAATGGAGCAAGCCTTTAAGAAAGCGTGTTACAAGGAGTTGTACTGAAATAGGGACACCCCCGATACCTTTATGGAAGGCGGCTACCGCACTGATATGCATTCTAATGGAAGAGGTCTTTAGACCTGATTCTGATAGATGCCAGAGATAGTCCAAGAATTTAGAAATTGGACAGGAAAGGGGATCAAGGGACTGAGAAGTGCACCATGATGTATACCTTTTCCATTTGTAGGAATAAGATTTTCTTGTGGAAGGCTTTCGTGAAGCGATCAGGACACGAGAAACTGAATCCGAAAGGTTAAATGGCTGAAGGACTAACCTTTCAACATCCATGCCATCAGGGACAAGGCTTGGAGGTTGGGATGGAGGAGGCATCCGTCGTTTTGAGTGAGCAGATGCGGGTCCTTTCCCAGAGGAATGTGCCTGCGGATGGAGAGATCCTGAAGTATGGGAAACCACACTTGGCATGGCCAGTGCGGTGCTGTCAGGATCATAGTTCCCCTGCCCTGACGTAGCTTCACGAGAGTCTTCGACAGAAGAGGAAGTGGAGGGAATGCATAAAGCAGACCGGTTGTGCACGTGAGGGAGAATGCATCCCTCGGCCGAGAGTGCTGGCTCCGAATGAGAGAGCAGTAATTGTCTACTTTGTGGTTCTGAGGGGACGCAAAGAGGTCTATATGGGGATAACCCCATTTGTGAAACAGAGAGGTCGCTACCAAGGGATCGAGCAACCACTCGTGTGGTTGGAAGACACGGCTCAGCTGGTCTGCCAATACATTGTCTGCTCCCGGCAAGTAGGTGGCCCTGAGGTACATGGAGTGGGAGAGGGCTTCTGCCCAAATCTGCGCAGCTTCCTGACACAGAAGGAAGGAGCCTGTGCCTCCCTGCTTGTTTATGTACCACATGGCCACCTGGTTGTCCGTCTGAATTAAGATTGTGTGGTTCGATAGGCAATCTTGAAAAGTCCTGAGAGCATATCGGATTGCTTTCAGTTCCAGGAAATTTATCTGGTGTTTGGCTTCCTCTGGTGACCAGAACCCTTGAGTTTGTAAATTGTTTACATGGGCTCCCCAACCGATGTTGGAAGCGTCGGTGGTGAGGATTACCGGAGGGTCTGGTGGAAGAAAAGGCAAGCCCTGTAGGAGGTTGAATTGATTTGTCCACCAGGCAAGAGACAGACGGAGTGCATCGGTGATGCGAACAATGGAGGACAGAGGCTGAACAGCTTGGGCCCATTGCAATCTCAGAGTCCATTGCATGACTCTCATGGCCAGGCGGGCCATGGGAGTCACATAAACTGAGGAGGCCATGTGTCCCAGCAGAATGAGGAATTGGCGAGCTGTTGCTGTGCGTTGAGACTGCAACTGGCAAGCTAGGGACACAAGGATTTGAACTCGTTTATGAGGAAGGAAGGCTTTGGCCTGTAAGGTGTCCAAGTCTGCCCCAATGAAGGATAAGGTTTGAGATGGGACTAAATAGGATTTCTCGTAATTGACAAGAAACCCTAGAGAAAGTAGAGTTTGAATTGTCAGGGTCAGGGAGGACCGAGCGATTTGCTGGGTTGGGGCCCTGATAAACCCCAGGTAGGGGTAGACGTGGACACCTTCCTTCCTGAGGAATGCTGCAACCACCACGAGGCATTTGGTGAAGACCCGTGGTGCGGATGCCAGGCCGAAAGGTAGCACTCGGTATTGGTAGTGATTTTGGCCTACTAAAAAACGGAGGTATTTGCGATGAGATTGAGTTATCGCAATGTGAGTGTAGGCGTCTTTTAGGTCTAGAGAGCAGAGCCAGTCCCCTCTTTGCAGCAGAGGGAGAAGCGAGCCCAAGGTTACCATCCTGAACTTCTCTCTGTAAAGGTACTTGTTGAGGGCCCGTAGGTCCAGGATTGGTCGAAGTCCTCCTGACTTTTTTGGGATCAGAAAGTACCTGGAGTAGAACCCTAGTCCTTGTTGTGAGAGAGGAACGGGTTCTATAGCGTTTGACTGGAGGAGAAGGGATACTTCCTGCTCTAGAAGAACAGAGTGATCGGTGAGTCTCCACGCCTGCCGGGGTGGGGAGTCCGAAGGGAGAGACAGGAAGTTGAGGTGGTAACCCTGTGCAATTATCGCTATCACCCATTGATCTGTGGTGATATGGTGCCATTTTTGTAGAAAATGGCCTAACCGACCTCCTACTGGTATGGTTGGAAGAGGGATATGGCATCTGCTCTCTAATTGAAAGTCAAAAACCCGATGCAGGGCCAGGTTGTGGAGCTGCTGCGGGCTTTTGTTTTCGAGACTGGCGAGGCTGATTTCTATGGTAAGGCCTCGCAGGCTTAGACTTGGCTAGTGGGGGATAATACTTCCGTGGACGGAAGAATGACTTTTTTGAGTCCTTCTTAAATGGTTGTTTAGAAGGCAAGTCAGAAGGAATAGATGAGAGCTGTTTGTGTCTCATGATGATCCTTTAGTTCAGCAACAATTTGCTGAATTTGCTCACCAAATAAATTATCCCCTAGACAGGGCAAATCAGAGAGCCTGTCCTGAACTTCCGGGCGAAGGTCAGACGACTTAAGCCAAGCCCAGCGTCTGGCAGAGATGGCCGTAGCAGAAAGTCTAGTGGAAGTATCAAAGATGTCATAAGCTGTTCTTATTTCATGCTTCCCAGCTTCAAACCCTTTATTTAGTAGGGACTGAAGCTGTGGCTGGAACTGCTCTGGCAAGGCATCTGAGTACTCCTGCATTTGTTTCAGGATGACCCTATTGTATTGGGTCATATATAATTGATAAGAAGCTATTCTGGAAATGAGCATAGCTCCTTGGTATACTTTCCTACCTATACTATCTAGGAATTTATTTTCCTTAGTAGGAGGTATGGAAGAATGTGGCTTTATTCGTTTAGCTTTCTTTTGAGCTGATTCTACCACAACAGAGTGATGGTCTAATTGTGGTTTCTGAAAGCCAGGTGCTGACTGCACAAGATAGGTAGAGTCAGCTTTTTTGTTTACTGGAGCAACAGATCCAGGGGATTCCCAATTCTTTTTTAGAAGGTCCAGAAAAACCTGATGAATTGGAATAGAGGTGATGACTTTAGGGGCATCCAAGAATTGGAGCCACTCCATCATCTGGTGCCTGTCATCTTGTTCTGATTGAAGCTGAAAAGGGACCAACTCTGACATTTCCTTCACAAAATTTATGAAAGAGAGGTCCTCAGGAGGGGAACGCTTTCTACTCTCCACAGGAGAGGGTGGTGAAGGCAAATCATCGGTGTCAGTAGAGGTATCATCACCCCAGGTGTCATAAGGATCAGGTTGCTGACCTGTAGGACCATGAGGGGGCTGTGTACCTGAAGGCCCCGGTTGAGGCTCCGAGAAATTCGAAGGAATTACCGGGGGCATCGAGAATGTTCTCGATGGAATTGGTGCCGGCATCGGTACCGGTGTCGGACCTTGACGGTCCGAGACTTATGACGTCGATGGCGATGTTTCTCTTTCCGATCCCCTCGATCTTCGGGGGAAGGGACAGGAGTCGATGGCCGTGAAGACGTCGATGGCGGACGGTCACCGGGAGGCTGTCGATGACGATGAGACTTCGATGGTGCCGGTTCCCATGACGTCGATGCAATCGATGGCGTCGGAGTGTGAGCATGGAAGAGGAGTCCCATCTTCTCCATTCTGGCCTTGCGACCTTTTGGTGTCATTAGGGCACATTTGGTGCAAGTTAAGACATCATGCTCACTCCCTAAACACAAAACACAGACTCTATGTGGGTCTGTGATGGACATAGTACGCGTACAGTCCGGGCACTGACGGAACCCCGACGCCATGGCCATAGGCCAAAAATTTAGCCGCGGGACGGTCGACTGCCAACAGGCCTCGAGGGTCAAACTCGATGGTAGTCGACAAAAAACAACGGCAAAAACTTACCGAAGTACCGCGGAGGAAAAATTGAAGAAGGGAGACCCCTGAGGGGCAATTTTTTCTTCAAGAAAGTAGTTGAAGAGATTCCTGTCAGGAATGTGGTAAGAGCTCCTTAACCGCGTGGCAACTGCTACGCGGAAAAAAGAAGACTGAAGGGAGACCCCTGCTGGCTGCAGGGTTAGTGCCGTGCTGGGCATGCCCAGTAGGGGCCAGTCAAAGATCCTGAAACTTTGACAGAAGTTTTCCGTGGTTGGGCTCCATCCTCGATGTCACCCATTTGTGAGGACAACCATCCTGCTTGTCCTGTGAGAACAAGTCCTATCTCTGGAGGCTGGAGTGGCAAACGGAGAGGTAAATAGTTAAAGCCTTCAGGGACATAATAGCCAAATCCCGACTTGCAGCTTTGGTGCTACCTTGCAGGAGGAAAGTCTCTTGACTGGAAAGCATCAAACTGGTGGGAAGGTCAAATGATTGCCAGTATGGTTAAAACGTGAGGTGAAAAAGGCTTTAAGCCAAAATATCTTCCTTCAAAAATTGGAAGAAGGATCCATCTGAAGAAAAAAGCATAAGCATTGGCAAGTTAAATTTAAAACATTGATAAGACAAGCTAAAAGATCATTTGAAAAGAAGTTGGCCACAGAGGCAAATTTTCAAAATGTTTTTTTAAATATATCTGAAGCAGGAACCCTGCTAGGTGGGGGGGGGGGGGGGGGGGGGGGGTTGACCGTTAGAGGATTGTGAGATTAAAGGGACACTTAGGGAAGATAAAGCCAATACAGAAAGACTAAATGAATTATTTGCTTCGGTGTTTGAGAAGGATGTTGGGAAGATACCTTTCCGGAGATGGTTTTCATGGGTTAGTATTCAGCTGACCTGACCCAAATCACAATGAACCAGGAAGAGTAGTAGGCCAGATTGACAAACTGCAGCATAGCAAATCATCTGCAACACCCCAGGGCTCTGAAAGAACTCAAAATGAAATTTCAGACCTATTACAAGTAATTTGTAGTCTATCATTAAAATCATCCTCTGTATCTGAAGACTGGAAGGTGGTCAATGTAAATCCAAAATATAAAAAAGGGCTCCAGAGGTGATCCTGGAAACTATAGACTGACGAGCCTGACTTCAGTGCTGGGAAAAATCGTGGAAAATGTAATAAAGAATAAAATCACAGAAGATATAGATAAGACATGATTTAATGGGACATAGCCAGCATGGATTTACAGAAGGGAAGTCTTTCCTCACAAATTTGCTACATTTTTTTTTTTTTTTTGAACGGGGTGAACAAGCATGTGGATAAAGGCAAATAGATAGATGTGGTGTATTTGGATTTTCAGAAGGCGTCTGACAAAGTCCCTCAAGAGAGGTTTCTAAGAAAACTAAAAAAGCGATGGGATAGGAGATGTCCTTTTATGGATTGCAAACTGGTTAAAAGACAGGAAACAGTAAAATTAAATGGTCTGTTTTCACAGTGGAAAAAAATAAACAGTGGAGTGCCTCAGAGATTTATACTTGGTCTGGTGCTTTTTAATATATTTATAAATGATCTGGAAAGGGGTAAGAGTAGGGTGATCAAATTTGCAGATGACAACATTATTCAGAGTAGTTAAGTCACAAGTGGATTGTGGATAAACAGCAAGAGGACTCTGAGACTGGAACATTGTGCGCCCATATAGCAGATGAAATAATGTGGACAAGTGCAAGGTGATGCATATAGGGGAAAATTAACCCATGCTGTAATTATACAATGTTAGGTTCCACATTAGGAGTTACCATCCAGGAAAGATCTGTGCGTCATAGCTGATATTACATTGAAATAGTCAGCACAGTGTGCAGTGGTGGTCATAAAAACAATCAGTTAGGAATTAAGAAGGGAATGGCAAATAAAATTGATGTCATAAAGGCCAGATAAATCCTCACTCACCCCCAGCTGCTCCAGCGCCGACCACGAGGCAGCGCGGTCCAGGAAGTCTGGCCGCCCTCCTCTTCGCTCCTAATCCTATCAGGAGAGCCTCTGACGCGCAGCCAATCGGGGGACAGCCCCGACTGGACTTTTAAATTTCAGTGCGGTAGCTAGGCACCGCGCTCCAAAGGAGCGCGACAAAGGGGCCCGCCCCTTTGTGCGCCCCTTCGTGCAGCCCCGGAGGGCAGGCTAAACTCCTCGTTATGGCCGACTTTATCCCCTCACCTCTCTTCTTCCTTGGATCTCCTCCGGCGAACAGTCCCCTTCCAGGACTCATCTGTATCTAACTCAAACCTGCTATCCAGCCCCACACTTCAGCATCTTCCTTCAGGCACCCTGCAGTGCTCTCCTGCAAGCAATAAATCCTCACATCAGCTCCACCTACCCCAGCCAGTAAACTTTGGCGGCGTTTCTCTCCCTCAACTACCACATCTACACGGGTCTAACCTTCAGACTGCCAACCCAACAACCTCCACTATAACAGACCAACAGTCTCACTACAACAGCTCTACAACAGTCTCACATTAACAGTCCCTGCAGACCTCTCTTCCTATTCTCAGCTAATCCTCTACCATCCCCTTCCAGCTACCACTCTATACCTCCATTCTTGTCCACCACTCTTGCCAGCTCGACTATCCAGAATGCATCCAGTTTTCCCAATCCCGATTGTACAACATTGCCTATCATCGATAGGAAAATCAACCAGGCAAGCCCAACACCGCAACTTAAAAACCCTCACTCCAATTCTGATTGCACCGATCACCCAACTCCTAGGCCTCACTCTATTTTCTCTATCCTTATTCAATGCGCAATCATTAACCAAGAAATCACTGATCCTCAGCGACTCTCACCGACGCTAAGCCGGATATATGCGCAATAACTGAAACATGGCTTAAGCCCTCAGACACGGCTATAATAAACCAACTACCTACGCTGACCTATGACATCTTCTCCTGTCCCAGACAGAAAAAAAAAAGGGGAGGTGGAATTATTTTAGCAACCAAAAAAGACTTCAGATTCTCTCAACACCCATTCAATTCAGATTCTAAACTTGAAATCGGCTTTTTCACATCAGACCAAATTCAAATTCTACTCGTCTACGCCCCTCCGGGCCTCCTGGAGACAGATGCCTCCCCTATGGTGGAAAAAACCACAACTCTCCTCAACTTGGACGCTCCAGCAATAATCTTAGGAGACTTTAACCTGCACGTAGACAACCCCACACTTTCAACCAGTTGTGAAGCCTTTCTCACAGCCCTCTCAGCAATGGGATTCAAACAGATAGTTAACAAACCCACACACAAAGCCGGTCACACGCTGGACCTTATCTTTGTCAAAAAAGGCATCAAGCCTGCATCTCTCCTCAATTGTAAGAAAGTACCTTGGTCAGACCACACTTATCTCTACTTCATTCTCACTGAAGAAACCAGCACCCCCCACGTACCCTCACCTTCATTTCCTTACAGAAAATCATGCTCCTCAGAAGACCTTAATAATCTCCTGGCCTCACAACTTCCCCTTATAGACCTCACCGATGCGAACACTGCTCTCCGTTCCTGGAACGGCATCACAGAATCTATAGCTAACAAGCTCTGTCCACTAGCAACAAAAAGATCCCACTCAAACGCTTCCAAAAGACAACCATGGTTCACTAATGAACTTAGAAAGCTAAAACAAAGTTTAAGACAGAAAGAGAGCAAATGGCGTAAAGCCCCATGCGCCAGTACACTTTCCGCCGACAAATTTACCCTACACCAGTACAAGTCCTCTACCTTAAGATCATAAAGAGACTTTTACGCGTCCAAGATCCATAACCTGATCTTCGACGCTAAAGCCCTCTTTGCTTATGTATCTAACCTTACAGAAATCAACCCCCCCGGAAATTCCCAGCAACCTAGCACAAGCTAAAGCGGAAGAACTTGCTCTATTTTTCCGAAACAAAATCACCAGCCTCCTAACACAGCTGCCCTCCAACACCTCCTCCCACTCGACTTCACTTCATCCCTCCATCAAAAGCATCCATCTCCTCCACTGAGATACAAGTAGTATTAAGGAGAATGAAACCTTCCTCTCATCCTGCGGACCACATCCCCACCAAACTCCTCTTGACAATTCCTGACTCCATCTCCAAAACATTGGCGGACATCATTAATTGCTCTCTATCCCAAGGATTCTACCCAGATGATCTCAAATTGGCTTCACTCAAACCACTCCTAAAAAAACCAAATCTTGACCCTAAAGACCCTAATAACTTCCGCCCGATCGCCAACCTTCCCTTCATAGCAAAGATTATGGAAAAATTAGTGAACACTCAACTATTGGACTACATAGAAGATAAACTCCTATTCCCCTCCCAATACGGGTTCCGCAAAGCTTTAAGCACAGAATCACTCCTCATTTCCCTGACAGACTACCTCATCGTGGGCCTCGACAAAGGTCAATCTTTCTTACTGATTCTACTGGACCTCTCCGCAGCTTTTGACACTGTCAATCACTCCATCCTCATAAACCAGTTAGCTTCCATAGGAATTACCGGCACCGCACTTACTTGGTTTAAAACTTCTCAACAATAGAGGCTACAAGGTTAAAATCCAAAACAAAAAATCATCATGCTATGACTCAACCGTAGGAGTCCCACAGGGTTATTCCTTGTCTCCTACGCTCTTTAACATCTATCTTTTACCGCTATGCCAGCTCCTCACCAACCTCAATCTAAACCATTTTCTATACGCAGATGATATTCAGATCTTGATCCCCATTAAAGACACCTACTCGAAAGCACTAGATCTTTGGGAAAACTGCCACCAAGAAATCAAACGCCTCCTCACCAGTCTAAACCTAATATTAAATTCCACCAAGACCGAATTCCTGCTCATCTCTCCAGAGAACAGTAACATCACCTCTACTCATCCAGGCAACCCACCAACCACTCAAGTGAGAGACCTAGGAGTGATAATTGACAATCGGATTAACTTGAAAGCTTCTATTAACAGAACTACCAAAGACTGTTTCCACAAACTCCAAGTGCTGAAAAGGAAAAGACCTCTCTTCCACTCTCAGGATTTCAGAATGATCCTACAGGCAATTGTTTTCTCAAAGATAGATTATTGAAATTCTATCTTACTGGGTCTCCCTTCCTCCTATACCAAACCACTTCAGATGGTACAAAATGCGGCAGCACGAATATTGACAAACACCAGGAGGAGAGACCACATCTCTCCAATCCTAAAAAGCCTACATTGGCTGCCAATTCACTTCAGAATCATCTACAAGACCATTTCCTTTATTTACAAAAGCATCCATCAACATGCAACAATTGACCTGCAAATACCTCTCCACTTACATAACCCCTCAAGACCTACCAGAGACGCATACAGAGGATCACTCCAGGTACCTCCAACCAAAGCCACTAGACATATTACCTTAAGAGACAGGACCCTCTCTACAGCTGGTCCACCATTATGGAACTCCACCCCCCCCCCCCCCCCAAATCTCAGACAGGAGCCCTGCCTCCCAACCTTCAGGAAGAGACTTAAGACTTGGCTGTTTAAACAAGCATTCCCGGACTCCAACTAATGTCTCAACATCAACATTTATAACACAGCCAGCTCAATTTCAGCTCTTTGTAAATATTTTTAGCTGTTAACCGTTTCCTTTTATTTCTCTCCTCTCCTAGTTTAATCATCCTTGTTATTTGTAACTGCTTTCTTCCGCACTATAGTTCTTGTCTGAAGTTTATTATGCACCCCTGTTTAACTGTAAACCAGCATGATGTGATTAAATCATGAATGCCAGTATATTAAAACCTTAAATAAATAAATAAATAAATAAATTAATTAATTAAATGATGCCTTCGTATCGCTCCATGGTTAGACTGCACACCTCGAATAATGGAGAAATTACTTACCTGATAATTTCGTTTTCCTTAGTGTAGACAGATGGACTCAGGACCAATGGGAAAGCAAATGTTGCTTACCTGATATAACAGGTGTTCTCACAGGACAGCAGGATGTTAGTCCTCACAAATGGGTGACATCGAGGATGGAGCCCAACCACGGAAAACTTCTTCGTGTTGCATCCGTTGGTCTCAGACGGCTTCGACCCTTCTGCCTCACCTTTTTCTCTGCTCTCCCCGCTAGCCTTGGGAAGGTGGCTACCACTGCGTCTGCAAGCCACATTCTCCGGTGTCCCCGGAACAGCTATGGCAAAGTCTAACGCCATGTTTCTCCTAAGGGCCTCCTAGGGTGTGCATGCGCATGCCGCCCACATCTTTATCCACGTCATGGCGGGAACCTCGGGGGGGCGTCCCCCTCGAGTGACATCACTCCATCCGGGTACTTAGCCTACACTTGTTTGCTAGCTCATTGAGTTAGCAAGGATTGAACTCATCTGATCTAAGCTACTCTGCTGCTTCCGTGCTGCCACTGGAAGCTCTCTCTGCCCTTTGGGGTATTCTCTAACCTGGGTACCCACTCCTCGGGGGCCCTCTGCTTTCTTTCAGGTGCCTTACGGGGATCAGGTACTCACTCCACGAGGGCCTGCTCTCCCTGCCTCGGTGCCTGTAACCATCTACTTCTGCCTGGTGGAATAGTCAACCTTACAGCAAGATTCTAGTAAGTAATCTAATTCTCAGTCTGTCTCATCTACAGCTCTGCCGTGCTGGGAAACCTACACCTGGATCTCCCTATACCATCTTGGTGAGATGGGTTCCCTCTGCCAAGGGTCCCTGGACTGCTACTTCTGGATCACCTCACTACTGCCACCTCTGGTGGTATACATCAGCTGTACAATAAAAGACAAAACTCTGTGTGTCCTCTGAGTCTAGCCCAGTACTGTGGCTCCCCATGGGGCTCCTCCCCGTGGGCGTGGTCATCTGCCACAGTACCCACGAATCCACCCGAACACCTCAAAACCATAACACTTCCTGTGGATGGGTCTGTTGATTCTCATTGTGGGGTGCGGCTGGGGCCTGGACCTGAGCCGGCTCCCCTCTTCTTGTGTTTGTTCCGAAAGGACTGACCACTGCCTGCGGGGCGAGGTGCTTGGTATGGATTCTTGTACTGTCTGAAGCTCTGTGATCCTCTGCCCTTGAATGTTCGGGGAGAGGGGCGAGGGCTTCTTTTGTTCTTGTCCTCCCATAGCTGAGGTACTGGGGATTCGCCACATTTGTCAGCTAACTTCTCCAGTTCGCTTCCGAACAGGAAGGCTCCTTTAAAGGGCATTCTCGTGAGTTTAGTCTTGGAGGTCGCAACGGCTGACCAGCTTCAGAGCCAGAGTTGTCTTCTGGCTGCCACAATGGATGAGATGCCCCTGGCTGAGGTGCGCACCAGGTCGGACGTTGCATCCGTGAGGAAGGATATCACTGGTTCTAATGTTTCGACAGTCATGGTAGCGTTCCTGGCAAGTGATAAGCAGGCACGTGTCACCACGGCACAGCAGTCAGCGATCTGTAGTGACATAGCTGCTGCATCAAATGACTGTTTAAGGATGGATTCCTCACTCTGTCCTGTGCATCCTTGAGTGCTGCTCCTCCTTCGACTGGAATGGTAGTGCTCTTCGTGACAGCGCGGATCATGGTGTCCACTTAGGGGAACACCAGGAGTTCTTTGGCTGAGGGTTCCAGTGGATATAGGGCATCTAGGGCCCATCCTCCTTTGAAACTGGTCTCTGGAACATTCCATTCCAAGTCTATCAGTTGTTGTACAGTATGCAGCAATGGGAAATGGCATGAAGCCTGACGGAACCCGACCTGTAGAGGGTTAGTCTTTGGCTCCGCTGTGGCGCTTGTGTCTGGGATGGCCAGCTCCTTCAAGCTCAGAGACACGAGGTCTGGTAACTCGTCTCTGGAGAACACATCATGGATCGGAATGGTTCCGTTCCTGGAGGGATTTCTCCTTCCTCCAGGGAGTCTGGTTCCCCTAAGAGGAGGCTTTTGTCTGGAGGGGGCACATCTCGGGGAGGCAGAGAGGGGCCTGGAAGGTTTTGGTCTTCTGGTGGAGGCTGTGGCTGTGTCGCCCGGTGGCACCGATTGTGCCTGGCAAAGGTTTGCAACCCTTTGAAGAATTCTATCCAGGAAAAGGTTCCTGGGTCGATATTGAAGCCAGCGGCATTCCCCGAGCTGCCCAATTGAGTAGGGACCGAGCCGGGGATAGAGAAGTCCGGGGTACTGTCGTTGGTGGAGCCAGATTCCTCTACTGGCCGGGGGCGAGGGGGGGCCTTGACCTGGTTCCCCCAGGGCCTCTCCGCACTGCAGGAACAGGGCCGAAGCCACTTCGTGTTGTGCCGCTCTCAGGTGGCAGGCTGGGCAGTGAGCTTGTCCCTTGGCTTTCTTGACCAGTGGTGCCATGATTTGAGCATGTGGGTCATTCAAAACTCATCTGAGCGCCTATGTGCGCGCACCGGGAGGATTAGATATGCGCTCCGGGTGTGAAGATGTGCGTGTAAGCTACGGAAAATGTGCGTGCAGGCCGCTATGTGCACTTAGTGAGAGATGCACGCTCCGCTATGCGCGTGCCGCTGTGCGCACCGGCTTGATTTGTGCGCCCGGCGCCGTTGAGCGTACCACTGTGCGCCCGGCACCTTTGTGCGCATCGCTGTGCGCACAGCACAGGTGCGCGTGCCGCTATGCGCACAAGTAGTTTATGCGCCTGGCTCACCACTGTGCGTACGGCTTAATTGTGCAGACAATATGGCGATCAAGGGGGGGGGGGTAGATGGCGCCGGCGACCACGTGGGCAAGATGGCAAACCCCCCCTCGGAGGGTCTCCACAAGGGAGGACCCTTGTACCAAATTGGGGTCTAGCCTGGACGGGGCTGCTCAACCCGACGGGAAAGACGCCAGCAGGCGATCTGTGCAGCTATCAGTGTCTCAGGGACCAGACACTTTAAGAAAGTTTTCTACCTTACCTTGTCTCGCCACTTCCCGGTCTAGTGCCAGGCAGTCTCTGGCTGAGAGGGGAAAGGGAAATACCTTCACCATTGCGCTCGGTATTGCACCCGCTCCCTCCTGGGGGCTAAGTCCACGCCGGGAACCGGCTACCGGACAGAGGCTTACCTCTGAGGGATCTCGGAAATCACCTCAGGAATTCTCGACTGGGGGAGGGACCCTTAGGTATCACCGCAGGAGAACGGGGTTCGTCTTGTAGAGGTAAGATTTTGGAATTTTCTTTCTTTGGTTTTGATTTAGTAATGCTGTGCAAGCGTATGTAGAGTCCCAAACTGCTAAGGAGACTGAGAAATACTGAAGAGTAGAGCTTCCCGGACGGATATATGTAGTGCTGACGTCAGATTGAAATCTAACTCCATCTCCAACTGCTATCAGGAGCACACTATACCCATTGGTCCTGAGTCCATCTGCTACACGCTAGGAAATATGTGCAATTCTGGTCACCACATCTCAAAAAAGATATAGTTGCACTACTAGAGAAAGTACAGAGAAGGGCAACCAAAATGATAAAGGGCATGAACGGCATATCTCTATGAGGAAAGGCTAAAGAGGTTAGGGCTGTTCAGTTCGGAGAAGAGACGGCTGAGGAGGGGATATTTTAAAGGACTACAAAATCATGAAAGGACTTGAATGGGTAAATGTGAAACTTATTTACTCTTTTCCATAATACAAGGACTAGGGGGTGCTCCATAGTGTTAGCAAGTAACACATTTAAAACTAACTGGAGAAAATGCTTTGTCACTCAATGCACAATTAAGCTTTGGAATTTGTTGCCAGAGGATGTGGTTAAGGCTGTTAGTGTAGCCGGATTTAAAAAAGGTTTGGATAAGTTTCTGGAGAAGTCCATAAACTGCTATTAATCAACAGGGAAAAACCACTGCTTGTTGCCAGCATTAGTAAAATGGGATCTATTTAATGTTTGGGTACTTGTCAGATACTTGTGACTTGGATTAGCCATTGTTGGAAACAGGATACTGGGCTTGATGGACCCTTGGCCTGACCCACTATGGCATATCTTATGTTAATGGAGAAATTACTTACCTGATAATTTTGTTTTCCTTAGTGTAGACAGATGGACTCAGGACCAATGGGTATAGTGTACTCCTGATAGCAGTTGGAGACGGATCAGATTTCAATCTGACGTCAGTCCTTATTTCATTTTTTTATTTAAAAAGCTTTTCTATACCGTCATTAAGTTAAATCACAATCACAATGGTTTACAAAAAGGAACAAAAGGCTATTCAAGGTTAATTGGTATAGATTACAGGTTATACATGTGACAACATGGAACAGTAACAATCACTATGAGATAAATAAAGTTTAAATGTTGGTTGAAAAACTGCTAAAACGGTTCAGGTTTAGTGTTAATATGTATTTTGGGATGTTTGAAGAAGAAACTGATTACTTGGTACTTACTTAGCTTTTACTTGTTTTCCTCTTCCTCTTTGTCAAAAGCTTGTTTGAAAAGCCAGGTTTTTAGATTAGTTTTAAATAGCTTCAGGTTACTTTGCAATCTAAGTTCGGGTGGCATGGAGTTCCATAGAACAGGTCCAGTCAGCGACAGGGCTCTCTCCCTTACTTGAGTAAGGCGCACTGATTTAACAGAGGGGACAGTTAGTAGTGCTTTATTAGTTGATCTTAGGTTTCTGTGGAGTACATGTACTCGAAGTGCTGTGTTAAGCCGGTCTGCCTTTTCATCGTGGATTAGTTTATGAATTATACACAGTGCTTTGTATTGTATTCTTTGTTCAATAGGTAGCCAGTCCTAGTACATATACCCCAGCAGGAAGTGCTGCTCTTCAGTATTCTCCTCGAAAAGCAATTGTGGATATGATGTGTTTAAAATCATGAGAGGTCTAGAACGGGTAGATGTGAATCGTTTTTTTACTCTTTCGGATAATAGAAAGACTAGGGGGCACTCCATGAAGTTAGCATGTGGCACATTTAAAACTAATCGGAGAAAGTTCTTTTTCACTCAATGCACAATTAAACTCTGGAATTTGTTGCCAGAGGATGTGGTTAGTGCAGTTAGTATAGCTGTGTTTAAAAAAGCACTGGATAAGTTCTTGGACGAGAAGTCCATTACCTGCTATTAATTAAGTTGACTTAGATAATAACCACTGCTATTTCTAGCAACAGTAACATGGAATAGACTTAGTTTTTGGGTACTTGCCAGGTTCTTATGGCCTGGATTGGCCACTGTTGGAAACAGGATGCTGGGCTTGATGGGTGTCCTAATTGGAGGGAAAGCTTGGCTTACCCGGGAATAACTCGCTCTAGGGGATGTCGCCCGCGAATTCCATGAATGACGGCACCTGTGGGTGGGATGCTGAGTCCATCTGTCTACACTATGACTGTGCTTTTCTCGATTCTCAGTCCAGTCCTTCTCTGGCACAGAGGACGAGGATGTCAATGCCTTTGAGCACGAAGATGCCGGTGACGGCCGGTCACCGGTGTTGAGACGGTGTTGAGACGTCGATGGTGACGGAGTTGAGGAAGAAGACTGCTTTCGACTAGGTGCACTCTTGGCCAGAGTAGATGGAGACGAGCACTTAGATTTGAACAGGTGTTCCATCTTTTCTAAGCGGGCCCGGCAGCCTTTTGGAGTCATTTGGGCACAACTGGTGCACCGTTGGACGTCGTGGCAAGGCCCCAAGCATAAGACGCAGACGTCATGAGGGTCCATAATTGACATAATCCTCAGATGCTCAGGGCACTTCCGAAAACCGGTCGCCATTTCGACAAAAAGGGTGGTCCATGGTCATTGGGCACCGATGGAAGCACAGCCGGGAACCAACCACAAGAACGTGGTAAAAACTTACTGGCATTACTGGAGGATGGCGGTCGATGGGGGAACCCGGGATAGGTAAAATTTTTCGAAAAATGTAATGAAAAGGTTTAATGAGGAAAAAGTTATGAGAAATTCTCTCAGGGCTCCTAAGAACCACAAGGCAACTGCTGCGCAGAAAAACCCCTGCTGGATGCAGGGTTAGTGGCATGCTGGGCATGCTCAGTGTGCCAGTCAAAATTCTAGAAACTTTGACAAAAGTGTTCCGTGATAGGGCTCCATCGATGTCACCCATATGTGAGGACTACCATCTTGCTTGTCCTGGGAGAATAATCTCTATGGCTTTGAACTATGGTCTACAATGATAATTTAATAGAATATGTTACCTTTATACTCTAAGGTCGATCCTTAAAAAAAATAGTCAAAACTTGCTCTGAGTCAAGGACTCACAATCACCATTTACACTGTGCCAGCAAGTTTTCAACTATTATTCAACATACAATTAACTATCTTAAGGCTATAGGATTAGAGAATCTTTATAATGTACTTTGTAAGGTCCATGATCAGCTAATTAGCCTACAATGTTTTTGACAGAAAACCATTTTATATTTACCTTTAACTAGTTGCCACCTTCCAATGTACAATCAGTTTTCATGTTAGATTTTTAAAAAAGCTAACCCCCCCCCCCCCTCCCCCACACACACTCAATATAGCATGGTCTCCAACTTAGTCTTTACCTGGTGCAGTATCACTGTCACCCTGCTGTAGTGCTCCTGCCGCTGGTTGTGCGTTGTTTGGATTTGCTCCAGGTGCTGTGGAGGGAGAAGGCCCTGCCCCACCGCCCAGGAGCATGCAGGATGGCGGAGGGGGCTGCCCGCGTTTCAGTAATACTTTGTGGTCCTGCTGGCAACGAAATCGCGGCGGCACCTCCCGAGGCATGTAGCGGGCGGCGCTTGGCGGTTGTCCGTTCGGCACTGCCACCCTTTTGGCATTGCTGCCACCATTGACTGGCGGCAATGGAGAGCTGCCAATCGGGCTGGCGGCCGTTGGGTGGCTTAAACTTGGTTTCGTCACTTCGGGCACTAGGAAGCAAAGCAAACAGGAAGAAATAAGATTGTATACACATTTGCATTGCTCTATTTCCCATATGATCTGTAGAATACAATATTATATAACCATTATTGGTCAGCAAGAATAGCATCATTCTCCCCATTTAACATCACACCTAAAACTAATTGCTCTCAATATATGTACATATTTGTTAAACTTCAGTTTTTGCAAAATACAGCCTCCGGATTTATATCTGGTCTCTGGTCGCAGTATAAGGACCATATTTCTCCTGTGCTATACAAACTCCACTGGTTGCCTATTCAATGGCATCTAACTTTACCCACGATCCTCTCAGCATGAACTGTTGGACATTCCTCCATGCACCAGGCCTGCATTGCCAAAACCAGGGAGTGTACATTCTCAGTGGTGGCACCATTAATATAGAACTCTCTTTCCCAGGAATTTTGCCTAACACCATACCATGTACAAAAACCTTTATGCCTCTGTTGAAAAAATGTATGTAGACAAGCGTTTTTGTAACTGCCTACTACTACTAATTTTTACTGAATGTTTCATTTGTTTTGTTTTTGTCTTTTACTGGTATTTGTCTTTATTTATTTTTTTTTTATGTATGTCTGTTTGTTGCGTAGGGCTTTGGCAAATTACAAATAACCTACCACAACAAACCAATCTTCTAGGCGAGGTACCACCTCATGCTCAAATATTAATAAATAACTAGGAACCTTCATTTTCAGTTATTTTATTTTGACTGGGATTTTCAATGTTATAAAAAGAGTCAGTAGAAAAATCAGTACAAAAAAAGTTTACACTTATTTTGTTTTAATATTGAAATTCCCAGGCAAAATAAAATAAAAACTGAAAATGAAGGTCCCTATAAATAACATACAATCAACACAATTGGCATAAAATATACATAGGCTGTCAATGCATGTGCTGTCTATCTGCCAGCAATCTGCCCTCCAACCCAGCCTCCAAGCAGAATGAACTAATTCCATAAACAGATTCCTGAAAAGGATTTATCTACCATTTTCATATAGCCATATGTGCCTGAAAGAGTAATTTGTTCCACAGACACACCACTACATATAAAAGACTTTTACCTAGTAATAACCCATCTTAAGATCTTTACAGAAAGGTTCCTAAAGCCTGTGATTCTACAATGATTTAATACACCAACTGGATGATACCAATGCAGCCAATCCCCCAAATACCTATAACAGTTATTCTCCAAGGGCAGTAGGATGTCATTCCTCACATATGGGTGACATCGTCCAATGGAGCCTGGCATGGAAAACTTCTCTCAGTTTCTAGAACTTTGACTGAGCCTCACTGAGCATGCATACCATGGGTCCACAAGAGATCCCTTCAGTCTGATAATATAGCTAAAAAATGAAGTACAGACTCAACTTCACAGGGAGGCAGGCGGAAATTGTGAGGACTGAGATCCTGCTGTCTTTCAAGAACACCTATTACAGGTAAGCAACTCTGCTTTCTCCAAGCACAAGTAGGATGGCAGTCTTCACACACATAAGTGAGCCCTAGCTACAGACAGCCCCAACAAAAAAAGGGGAACCAAAGCAGCACCAGCAGGTACAAACTATTTTTTTGTGTATACCTAAAGGAAAGAGCAGCATGAAACAAAAACAGGCCCTAGGTGGGAACAGAGTTGGGTTCTAAACCTCAAACAAGTTCCGGAGGACAGACTGTCACATTGGCCATCCCTGTCCATACAATAGTGTGATGTGAACCAATGGCGAGAACTTCACATTTCAGCCTTGCACATCACATCCACAGAGACTGAGCACAAGCAAGCCACCAACATTGCCATGGCCGGAACAGAGTGAGCCTCGACATGGCCCACCAGAGTCAAGCCCACCTAGGCATAAACAGAAGGAGATGCAATTTGCTTGCCAACTGGAGCGCATCTGTTTGGCAATGGCAATCCCCAGCTAATTATGATCAAAAGAAACAAAAAGCTGAGTGGACTTTCTATGGGATTCTGTCAACTCCAGATAGAAAGCTAAGGCTCTCTTGAAGTTCAAACTGTGCAGGGCTTGTTCAGCTTTGTGAGCACATGACCTGGGGAAAAATGTTGAAAGGACAATTGACTGGTTAAGAAACCACCATACGCTGGAACTTAGGGTGAGTATGCAAGACCATCCTATCATGAACATTTTTGTGTAAGGTGGATAATTTACTAAGGCCTGAATGCTACCCGCTGAAGTCACCATCACCAAAAATATGACCTTCCAGGTCAGGTACTTCAGGTCACAGGAGTGCAGCAGCTCAAAGGGAGCTTTAATCAGCTGGGACAAAACCAAGTTGATATCACATGGCATAGCAGGACGACTGATGGGAGGCGTCAAATGAAGCAGATGCCGCACAAAATGTACAACTAAAGGCTTTACTTCTACATGGTGATGGAATGTCCCAGAGTTGGTCATATGGCCAGCTTCAGAGAGATGTAAAAGGTAGTCAAGCAGTTTCAGTGTGGAACAGCAGAAAGGATCTAGGCCTTGTGCTCACATCACACAGCAAACATCCTCTACTTCAGCCCACAGGACTTCCTAGTAAATAGCTTTCTGGAACAAAGAGGACGAGAGACATCCTCAGAAAGGTCAAATGATTGCAGGATTAACCTCTCAACATGCAAGCAGATAGGGAGAGGGACCAGAGGATGGCACAACCTGCCAGTCTGAGTAATGAGATCTGGGGAAGTGCTCAGTCTGATCAGTTCCTGAAGACATATCCCACAAGAATGGAAACCAAACCTGTCTCAGTCAATGGGGGGTTATGAGGATCATGGCTCCCCTGTCCTCCTTGAGCCTCAAAGATTTCACTACCAGTGGAACTGGAGGATACATGTACAAAAAACCCTGCCCCAAATGAAGGGCAAAAGGTATCAGAGGCTAGATTGCTGTATGCCCTGTGTGTGGAACAGAGGACCATCTCACGATGTCCGCCAACACATTCTCCATGCCAGCCAGATAAGTGGCCCAGAGCACCATCCCTCGAGAGATAGCCCAAGACCACAGCTGCACTATGAGTCTGCATCTCTCTGCTTGTTGATGTAATGCATCACTACTTTACTGTCTGCCCGGTCAAGGACAACTTTGTTGGATAGCAGATCTGAAAGCCCATAAAGCATACCTAATTGCCCGGAGCTCCAGGAAGCTAATCTGAAAATAACGTTCCCAGGTGGACCAATAGCCCTGAGTGCAGAGCCCCCCAACCCAGGTAGAATGCATCTATGGTTAGACAATTTGAATCTGTAGAATATGGAAGAGAACACCTTGAACCAGACTGGAATTGTCCTGCCATCAGGAAAGAGTCCCACAGTGGCAGAATGATGTGGATGCAGTCCCAGATATCCTAGGTGGCTTGAAGCCACTGCGGCCTCAAGGTCTACTGGGCTCTTCTTTTGAAGAGACATGCCATGGGAGTAACATGCACCATTGAGGCCATGTAGTCCAATAGCCTCAACATGAGCCAAACTGATGTCTATTGACTCTTGTCTTTTCTGCTATGGCTATCGGGGTGGAGGCCCATTGCTGCAGGAGGAAGGCTCATCTGAGTTGTGTCTAGCAGAGCTCCTATAAAATCCAGTTGAAGGGACAAGCAGAGATGAGACTTGGTAGTTGATGACAAATCCTAGTTAACTCCAACACCCGTATGGTCATGTGCATGGACTCCTTGGCTCCTGGCCAAACTGTCCATGTAGGGAAATGAGCACTCCCAGCATGTGCAGGTGCACCGCCAAAACAGCCAGACATTTCGTGAATACACACGGGGCAAACACAAGCCCAAAAAGAACAAGATACTGGAGGTGCTAATTTCTCATTACGAACCTGAGATATTTCCCTATGACTGGGGTATATCTCGATGTGAGCATAGATGTTCTTGAGATTAAGAAGGAATAGCCAGGGGGGCACTGTCGGCAGCCGATGCAAGCGGACGCGTAGCAGTTGGGCTCCGGACTCCCCGATCCCTATAATCCACTACATCGCAACTCTAACCTTGCAAATATTACTATTTCAATCTCAAGACGAAAAGACTCGATTCTACTGATTACAACATGACTTCGAAGCGGAAAACCACGGATTTAAAACAATTCTCCTACGGCAGTGGTTCTCAACCCTGTCCTGGGGACCCCCCCAGCCAGTCGGGTTTTCAGGATATCCACAATGAATATGCATGAGAGAAAATTTGCATGTTATGGAGGCAGTGTATGCAAATTTTCTCTCATGCATATTCATTGTGGATATCCTAAAAACCCGACTGGCTGGGGGGGTCCCCAGGACAGGGTTGAGAACCACTGTCCTACGGTAAAGCTCCGCCAGAGACAGGGCAAGATGGCGGCGAAATCTTAAGCTCCGACGTGGAGGAAGCCACGATGACAGAAGCATTGCCAGAGTCCGTGGATGCCTCCAATAACCAGATAATCGTGTCTCTGCTCACCAGAGAAGAAGCCCGGCAATGATTTATAGAACTAAGGGCAGACTTAAAACAGCACAGTACGGAGATTATGGCGATGATGGCTGATCTTAAGGAGGACCTCGCAGCGATCAGTACTAGGGTGGATGAAAGTGAAGTCCGAATAGATAGCCATGGGGACGCGCTTAACGCATTGAACGCTCGGCAAGAAACTTATTCCTCTGAAATTCAAGCCCTACAGTCCAAAGTGGAGGATCTTGAAAATAGGACTAGAAGAAATAACCTCCGCATAAGAGGGGTCCCTGAAACGCCTGAATTCAGGGAGGTAGCTGAGGTTGCTACCCAGATCTGCACCTATTTGCTAACACTGAGCACCGATCGAGCATCTGAGCCGGCTCTCACCACCCCGGAGGTCAGTTTCGAGAGGGCGCACCGAGCCATTGGCCCAAGGTGGGATCAAAGACTGTATGATATCGTGCTGTGCTTTACAAGCTTCCCTCTCAAGGAACGCATATACTCCATAGCCCGACGGATGACAGATCACCTGGCGAAATCACAAGCTGGCTATCTTCCAAGATATTTCCTCGGTCACCCTCAAGAAGAGGTTTGAACTTAAGGCAGTGACTGCGACATTGCGAGAGAAGGACATTAAATATAAATGGACCTAACCATTTGGCCTCACCTTTCAAGTACAAGGAGCAACACATCGGGTTACTAATCTGGAGGAGGCTGCCGAGGCCTTCACCAAAGCGCGCCTCCCGGTCTCCTTTCAGCACACCAAAATGGCGCCGGCCACGCAGCCACTCTATGCTGCATCCCGATGGCAGAGAGCGGGAAAGGGAGGCAAGAGACTTCGGAGGCAACCTGAAAATCGCCACTCACCAACACCAGACCAGGGGTGAGGAGCAGACTAAAAAAGACTTTCCATTTTTTATTTCTTCTTCTCAGACTTCAGATGACGTCATGCAATTATCCGGTAGTGGGTGGGGAGAGGGAGGGGATGGGATTTAAGATGTTTGGCAGCCAAACATTTGACTCAGTTTGTTAAACAACTTTATTATAGCCAAGAATTGCGATATTGTACCTGGTTGTTGTTCATGTATTACCCTGTTTTGGGGATTTGCCAATAAAAAATGATTATATACAAAAAAAAAAAAAAAAAGAAGGAATAGCCAGTCTCCTTTCTGCAGAAAGGGGATGACTGTGCCCAGGGAAACCATGTTGAACATCTCTTTTAGATAAATTTGTTCAAGGCCCTGAGGTCTAGGATGAGATAGTTTTATGATTTCTCTGGGATCAGGAAGTATTTGGAGCAAAATGCCCACCCTCTTTTTCCTGTGTAAAAAGGCTTGTCCACTCTGGCCGTTAAGAGGAAGGAGAGCTCCATGAACAGTATTCCTGATTTGCTGGTCAACCCCAAGACAGGTCTTGAGGGCGATTTGGTGGGACACCCAACAGGTTAAAAATTTGCACCTCTCCGGACAATGCCTGGGGCACACGGCTGAGGTTACACTTGGCCACTAATCTGCATAGAATTGTAGCTTGCCCCCACCTGGCAGGTCCTGCAGCACAAATACTGGAATCTTGGATATACTTCCTGCAGTCCAGTCAAAACCCCGTCCCAGGTCTTGGCTGGTATGCCATCTAGGAATTAGGCACCCTCTGCTGCTGGGGATGGCTACAAGGACCCAACTGAAAACAGGACTGAGGGAGCAGAGGATAGTGCATCCTTGGAAGGAATAGGTACCTTCTATGCCCAACCTTCCAACCTTGGATACCTCTTGGAAGCAGAGAGTGGGTCAGAAGCAGATGTGGAGAGCTGCTAGCACATCGATCAGGGATTTGTACCACACAGTGTTCTTAACTCAATCTCCGAAGAGATTCTCTCCAGTACACAGCACATCAGCAAACCTGTCCTGAACCTCTTCTGGAGATCAGAGGCATGCAACCAGGCGAGTCTACATGTCCCTCCCCAATGGCAGAGACTCTCTATGCCGCTTCAAAAGCACTGTAGGATGAACAGACCCATGTTTTCCACACTCCAGACCCTAAGCAACCAGTGACTGGAGGGTGTCCTGCTGTTTCTGAGGAAGCTGCTCGGCCTCCTCCTGTACCTGTTTAAGAATGTCCCAAGTGTATTGGCCCATGAACAGCTGGAAAACTGCTATGTGGTTAGTGAGCATGGCACCCTGAAAGGCCTTCCTCCCAAGATTATCCATGGCTCAAGGATCCCTCCCCAGGAGCACAGAGGAGTAGGTCCTAGAGCACTTGTCCTTCTTAAAAGCAGAGTCAACCATCACAAGCTGGTGTGGTAGCTGTTGCTTGTCAAATCCAGAGCCTGCTGAATGCGATAAAACGCATAGTTTATGGGAGTCACTGAGAGGAGGTACTCACGCATCCTCAACAGTACCTCAGATGATTTCGTGCATTGGGACAGCCACGATCTCCTTAGGAAGCTCCATATACTGGAAAATACCTAGCATTTTGTGCCTGTATTCCTCCTCTGTCTATTATGTAAAGGGGATGGCTTTCGCCATCAACTGCACAAAACCTGCGAATAAGATCTTCAAGCAGGGACTTCCTTTTGTCTGGCAGAGGCAAGAGAGGCCCACCGATGAGCCATCCTCTGAACCACTGTCTG
Source organism: Rhinatrema bivittatum (assembly GCF_901001135.1). Classification (NCBI taxonomy): domain Eukaryota; kingdom Metazoa; phylum Chordata; class Amphibia; order Gymnophiona; family Rhinatrematidae; genus Rhinatrema; species Rhinatrema bivittatum. Next base: position 423,105,373 of record NC_042616.1, on the reverse strand, counting down.
AACCTCTGCACTCCCAGAAGTAAGAGGATTCCAACCCACTATGGCTTGCAAGGGAGGAACCTCTGGGCACTCTGTACCTGGCGAGCAGGTCAGTGACCAGTGTAGCTGGCTGTTGGGCTTGAGGATCCCTGTCCCCCCAGGGGGCTTCCTCTCCCGAGGATCCAGGGATAACCAATGGCTTGGCTGCTAATTCAGAAACCCCTCCAGGTCTCAGAGTCTGTGTAGGTATAGCACCGACAAGCATCTGCAACAAGCCAAGCAGCAGCTTGAGAAACTGTGGTGCCTCCTTATCAAAGTTCTGCAGCACCCATTCCATGGCCTGCTGAATACGTCTCTCCAACTCCTCCTCAAAGATTCCTGACACCAATATAGACTGGGAGGCAGGAGGAATGACCACTTCCTCTTTGGAACTGAGAGGAGGATCAATTATGGCCAACAAGTGGAGATTGACAAGTCAAGCTTGAGGGATTCTTTGAGAATGAGCTCTCCTCACCACATGGCTGCTTCAGAGGGTTCTCAGCAGCCAGCAGACCATCCCCCCATGCACAGAAATGAAAAGATGCCAATGCTTCTTCAGCTTTCTTCAATGATGGACATGGATTATCCTCAATGTAGAGATGGAACCCAAAGCCGCCTTTAACCAGGAGGAGCTTGGGGGTGGCCTGTTTCTGGATTCCCTGCTAGCCATGGCCGCCAAAGGAGCAGATGAGCCACCACCTTCAATGCTAACAACTCTGTGCAACTTCATGGTCCATCAATGCTGTTACCTCTAACTCCAAGCAAGACTGGCATTCTTTTGAGGTCATTTCTATGCATCTATGACAACCGCAGACATCAGGCGATGCTCCCAAGCAGAGGACACCTCTATCACGAGGATCCATGATATACATAGTCTTCTTGCATTGAGGGAACTGCTGAAATCCTGAAGTCATGGCATCACAAAAGAAAAGTGACATGATATCGAACTTGATGGTGGATGTCAACTATGGCCAACGAGCATGGATAGCACCACAGCCCAGATGGGACCTGCAAAAGGAAAAGTGGTAAAAAACAGCAAAAAACCTACCTAGGGACACTATTGGGAAGACTGCAGGACTCCCATGTATAGCAAGCACAAAAACATGAGAAATAAAATATGCAAAAGGGCAAAAACTCCCAACTCCTACCATGACCACCGGGCTCCACAAAAAAACTGAAGGGACGCATAGTATAATGCATGCCGTGAGCATGCTTAGTGAGACAGTCAAAAATTGTAGAAATTTTGACCCAAGTTCTCTGCCAGACTCCATCGGACGATGTCATCCATGTGTGAGGACTGCCATCCTGTTTGTTCTCAGGGAATCTTTGAAGAAAAGGACAGAGATCCCCCCCAAAATGGCACAGGACTCTACAAAATTATTCCAGAAAATGTTTGACCCACTTCTTAATAAAGTTACCATCAATATTAATTTCAAACTTGAGACTGTGGCAAAAAAGATTGCTCACTTGCTTTCACTGGTACAGGCCAACACAGCCTGCTTAGATGAGACACAGTATCCTATATAAAGAAGCTAGAGGCCTCTCATCATGCAATTAAAAAAAAAATCCTGTAACAAATGTTCTCTGAAGACTTACCAGTCACATATATGATTGACTTTTGATGGTGCTTTCAAGAACACATTTTCCAAAGCGTTCCCAGAAATTGTAAAGAAATCCCACTGGGCAAGTGCAGAGGTTCTCACACTATAGCCACTTTGTGCCTCAGAATAGAAGTGTAGAAGGTTTGTGTGTGACTAGTAAATAGCTATGTTCACAGAACAGTTGTTATAGGTCAGTAACCTCACTTTCCCTGAAGATAAGCAGTTCACCTTAGTCATAAATGGCACAACCTAGCAAAAGGCTATTTAAAAAAAATGAAGAAACAACCCATCAAGAGGGCTGCACAACTCTGTGGTGCATTTGAAGAATGAGACTTGGCTGAGACTGACTCTGGGCTCTAAACCTCAAAAAGATCCTAAAAAATGGATTGGCTATATCTGTTGTGTCAACAGCCAGTATATAAAAATGGGATGTTACTGTGTGAATTGAACTCTACGTCACAGCTTTCTCTCTCTCTAACACAGGCTGACTGTAGATGGGCTTTTAACACAGCTATGGCCCTCACATTATGGGCCTTCACTTGTCATTGTCAAATTTGCATGAGCATAAATGAATAATATCTAATTAGACAGTGACAACATAGCAAGACCAAGCTTGTTGATACAAAAGACCTCTAAAAAAAAACTGGGTAGACTTTCTAAGGTCTTTGCCTTCTGTCTAAAATGGCCTAAAGACTCTCTTCCTATTGAAAGTATGTAGAACTCATTCACATTTGCTAGAATGTGGGAAAATGCTGGAAGGAAGAATGGCTAATTAAGGGGGAAATCAGTGGCACTTTATGCACCAATTTTGGATGCATTCATAGCACTACCCTTTTATAGTGAAATTTAGTATCAAGCAGTTAGGTTATGAGAGAAGAATAATGAGAGAAGAATTTACCACTATTAAAAAGCAATTTTGCAGGTCAGATACTTCAGCCCACAAGAGATCAGTGGCCCAAAGGAGTTCTCTTTAAGTGTGTGAGCATCACACTGCGTTCCTCTGACACAGCAGAAGACCTGAAGGGAGGCTTCAAATGAAGCAAGTTTCACATAAATGTTATAATTACACGATGTACAGAAATCTGTGTTCTTTATACATGATGATAGAATGAGTCAATTACATTCAAGTGAACCTTAAGAGTTGTTTTAAAATGAAATTTGAGATGTAGGAAATTATCACACTGCTCTTAGCATGCAAGTGAGGTCAGAGATTAGAAAACAGGATGGATTAAGTTTCCCTATCCCTACAATAAAAGGATTGAAAAACTTTCCAGCCTGATTGGTTTCCCAATGGATAAATCCCAAAGGATCAGAAATCAGATCTACTATGGCCAAAAGGGTCATTTGTCATTAAGTGTCTTTGCATATTTAAGATTTTTGCTATTAGTGGTACTGGAGAACACATGTGGACAAATAGTATAGGTGTTAAAGCAGTGGGCTACAAACCAGGGAAACTTCTTGTAACTTTGGGCAAATCACTTTGTACCTGAGGCAACAGAGTAAACTGTAAACCCTCTGGGCACGGGGAAATAGCTGCAGTGCCTGAATAATCTGTTTTAAAGTGTTGAAAAGGAGAATATAAAATAAAATATATATATATAACCTGATCCCCAAGAGAGAACGCATGATAGCCTGCTTTGTGAACATTTTGGAGCAGAAAAGCAAATGTTGCTTATCTGTAACAGGTGTTCTCACAGGACAGCAGGATGTTAGTCCTCACAAATGGGTGACATCATCAGGATGGAGCCCAATCACGGAAAACTTCTATCAAAGTTTCCAGATCTTTGACCGGCCCCTACTGGGCATGCCCAGCATGGCACTAACCCTGCAGCCAGCAGGGGTCCCCCTTCAGTCTTATTTGATAGCTACAGGCAGAGCCGAAAAATAAAACAAAATGTTACGAACCCAATACCACGGGGCGGCGGGCGGGTTTCGTGAGGACTAACATCCTGCTGTCCTGTGAGAACACCTGTTACAGGTAAGCAACATTTGCTTTCTCACAGGACAAGCAGGATGGTAGTCCTCACATATGGGCGAGTACCGAGCTGAGGATGTCCGAACATGCACCAAATTGTACCCAAAGGCGTGCAACAGGCACAACAACTGGGGTGGAATTTGGCAGAGGGCACCTGAACCCCACCAAGCAGGCGGAAGGGTGTAGGTACGTCACGTTGGAAATAAGTTACGCAGGACAGACTGGCCGAAGATGGAATCTTGTCTTCCGGCTTTGTCCAAGCAATAGTGGGTTGCGAAAGTATGGAGACAACTCCAGGTGGCAGCACTGCAAATGTCAGGAAGCGGCACCAATCGTAGGTGTGCTACTGAAGTCGCCATGGCCCTCACAGAGAGTGTGCTTTAACACGGTCTTGAAAAGGAATGCCTGCTTGCTGATAGCAAAAAGATATGCAGTCCGCCAACCAGGAGAGAGAGTCTGCTTACCCACAGGTTGCCCTAATTTGTTGGGATGGAAAGAGACGAACAACTGAGTGCTTTTCCTGTGGGCAACTGTACGGTCTAGATAGAAAGCTAGAGCCCGTTTACAGTCAAGGTTATGCAGAGCCTGTTCCCCTGGATTGGAATGGGGCCTGGGAAAGAAGGTAGATAGTATGATGGATTGGTTAATGTGAAACTCCGAAACTACCTTAGGTAAAAACTTAGGGTGAGTGCGGAGTACCGCCCGGTCCTGCAGGAGTTTAGTGTACGGCGGATAGGTAACTAGGGCCTGTAACTCACTAACCCTGCGAGCTGAAGTGATAGCCAAAAGGAAAATCACTTTCCATGTGAGATATTTAAGGTCACAGGAATGAAGAGGCCCAAATGGTGATTTCATGAGCCGACCGAGAACCAGATTAAGGTCCCAAGAAGGGGCCGGAGGACATAAAGGTGGCTTGACATGGAGCAAGCCCTTCAAAAAGCGTGTTACGAGGGGTTGTACCAATATAGGAACATCCCCGACACCTTTGTGGAAGGCGGCTACCGCACTGACATGCATTCTGATGGAAGACGTCTTTAGACCTGATTCTTGACAAATGCCAGAGATAGTCCAAAAACCTTGGGATTGGACAGGAAAAGGGATCAAGGGACTGCGAGGTATACCATGATGTGTACCTTTTCCATTTATAGGAATAAGATTTTCTTGTGGAAGGCTTCCATGAAGCAATCGGGACACGAGAAACTGAATCTGAAAGGTTAAGAGGTTGAAGGATTAACCTTTCAACATCCATACCGTCAGAGACTAGGCTTGAAGATTGGGATGGTGCAGGCATCCGTTGTTTTGAGTGATCAGATGCGGGTCCATTCCCAAGGGAATGTGCCTGCGGATGGAGAGATCCTGAAGTATGGGAAACCACACTTGGCGTGGCCAGTGGGGTGCTATCAGGATCATGGTTCCCTTGTCCTGATGTAGCTTCATGAGAGCCTTCGAGAGAAGAGGAAGTGGAGGGAATGCATAGAGCAGACCGGTTGCCCAGGAGAGGGAGAATGCATCTCTGGGCTGAGAGCGCTCGCTCCGAATGAGGGAGCAGAAATTGTCGACTTTGTGGTTCTGAGTGGACGCAAAGAGGTCTGTCTGGGGGTATCCCCATTGCTGGAAGATTGAGGTCGCTACCGAGGGGTTGAGAGACCACTCGTGTGGTTGGAAGACGCGACTCAGTTTGTCTGCCAAGACATTGTCCACACCCGGCAAGTAGGTGGCCCTGAGGTACATCGAGTGAGAGAGCACTTCCGCCCAAATCTGCGCAGCTTCGTGACACAGAAGGAAGGAGCCTGTGCCTCCCTGCTTGTTGATGTACCACATGGCCACCTGGTTGTCCGTCTGAATCAGGATGACGTGATTTGACAGGCGTTCCTGAAAAGCCCTGAGAGCATATCACATTGCTCGAAGTTCTAGGAAGTTTGATGTTTGGCTTCCCCTGGAGATCAAGACCCTTGTATCTGTAGATTGTCCACATGGGCTCCCCACCCGAGGTTGGAAGCGTCGGTGGTGAGAATGAGTTGAGGATCTGGTACTTGAAATGACAGTCCCTGGAGGAGATTATTCTGATCTTTCCACCAGGCGAGAGACAGATGGAGCGAGTCGGTGATGTGGACAATGGTCGACAGAGGCTGAACAGCTTAAATCCATTGTGACCTCAGAGTCCAATGCATGAATCTCATGGCCAAGCGGGCCATTGGTGTGACATGGACTGAGGACGCCATGTGTCCTAGAAGGACGAGGAATGGGCGAGCTGTCGCTGTATGTTGAGACTGCAACTGGTGAGCGAGAGACACGAGTGTTAGCGCTCATTGTTGAGGTAGAAAGGCTTTTGCCTTCAAGGTGTCCAAGTCTGCTCCAATGAACGCCAAAGTTTGAAATGGGATTAAATAGGATTTTCCGTAATTGACGAGAAATCCTAGCGAAATTAGAGTGTGTAGGGTGAAATCGAGGGACGACTGAGCAGCTTGCTGGGTTGGAGCCCTGATTAACCAGTCGTCCAGATGGGGGTAGACGTGAACACCTTCTTTCCTGGGGAAAGCTGCGACAACTACGAGGCATTTGGTGAAGACTCGTGGTGCAGATGCTAGGCCGAAGGGAAGCACTCTGTATTGATAGTGCTTGGGGCCTACTAAAAACCTGAGGTATTTGCGATGAGTTGGAGTTATCGCAATGTGTGTCTATGCGTCCTGGAGGTCCAGAGAGCAGAGCCAGTCTCCTCTTTGTAGAAGAGGTAGAAGCGACCCCAAGGTTACCATCTTCAACTTTTCCCGCTGGAAGTACTTGTTGAGAGCACGTAGGTCCAGAATTGGACGAACTCCCCCGGATTTTTTGGGGATCAGAAAGTACCGGAATAGAACCCTAGGCCTTGCTGCGAGAGTGGCACAGGTTCTATTGCTTTTAACTGGAGAAGGAGGGAAACCTCCTGATCCAGAAGGATAGCGTGGTCGGCTGTTCCCCACGTCCGCAGAGGTGGTGAGTCCGGTGGTAGAGCGAGAAAGTTCAGGTGGTAACCCTGAGCAATGATTGCTAGCACCCATTGGTCGGTTGTGATTGATAGCCACATGTTGTGAAAGTGGCATAATCGACCTCCCACTGGTACATTTGGCAGAGGAATAAGGCTGGTGCTCTCCAAGCGGAAGTCAAAAACCTGAAGCAGGCCCCAGCTGGGGAGCTGCTTGTGGTTTTTGCTTCCGGGCTTGGCGAGGCTGAGGCTTTTGATAAGGTCTCGTAGTTCGGGACCTTGCTGGTGGAGGATAAGCCTTCCACAGACGGTAGAACGACTTCTTAGAGTCCTTCCTGAAGAGCTGTCTTAGGGAGAAGTTGGAAGATATCGATGAAAGCTGTTTAAGGGTCTCATGATGGTCCTTTAATTCAGCCACCATTCCCTGGATCTGTTCACTGAACAGATTGTCTCCTACACATGGTAGGTCAGATAGCCGGTCTTGTACTTCTGGGCGAAGGTCAGAAGATTTGAGCCAGGCCCATAGTCTTGCCGAAATAGCAGCTGCAGACACGCTAGTAGAGGTGTCGAAGATATCATAAGATGTCCTAATCTCATGTTTTTCTGCCTCAAAACCCTTGTTTACAAGGTTTTGAAGCTGGTCCTGAAATTGTTCAGGCAGGGTTTCAGAGAAGTCCTGTATCTTCTTGAAGATGTTCCTATTATATTGGGTCATATAAAGTTGGTAAGCCGCAATTCGGGAGATGAGCATGGCGCCTTGGAACACTCGTCGACCAATATTGTCTAGGAACTTGTTCCTTAACAGGTGGGGTAGATGAGTGAGGTTTCGACCTTTTTGCCTTCTTTTGAGCAGACTCTACCACAACTGAGTGGTGGTCAAGCTGACATTTTTGAAAGCCAGGGGCTGCCTGTACTAAATAGGTAGTGTCAGCCTTTCTGTGTACTGGAGCAATGGATCCAGGGTTCTCCCAGTTCTTTTTGAGGAGGTCAAGAAGAAATTGATAAATGGGAATAGAAGTGATCACTTTGGGGGCATCCAGGAATTGGAGCAACTACATCATCTGGTGCCTATCATCCTGTTCCGTCTGAAATTGAAAAGGGACCAACTCAGACATTTCCTTCACAAAATTAATGAAAGAAAGGTCCTCTGGAGGAGAACGCTTCCTACTTTCAGTAGGAGAAGGAGGTGAAGGTAAAGTCATCGGTGTCTGTGGAAGAATCATCACCCCAGGTGTCATAAGGATCAGCAGGCTGACCTGTAGGACGAGAAGGGGGTTGGAAACCTGAAGGCCCCGGTCGAGGCTCCAAGAAAATCGGAGGAATCACCAGGGGCACCAAAGATGGCGAGGAAGGTATCTGTGCCGGAATCGATGGTGCCGATGGTCGTATCAGCACCGGTGGCTGAATCGGTGGCGAGGGACAAATTGCCATCGAGGGCTGAGGCAGAACTCCCGTTGGAGGAATGCGGAACGGTGTTTCTCCTCCCGATGAAGTTGTCAACGGGGAGGACACCAGAGCCATCGGAGACCCGGGAACCACCGATGGAAGGGCGAACATGAGCACCTCCATCCAGAATAGCAGCAGTGCCAGCGCTGCTGTAATCAGGTCAGTAACCAGTTCCACCCTCGGTGACGGTGTCGGTGTAACCTGGAGCAGTTGCATCGCCTTGTAGATGGCCTCCTGAACCAGCCGGTCCAGGTCTTCTCGGAGACCTGGAGCAAGCAGCCCCGGCTCCGGAACAGAAGAGGGAGGCAGAGGCACAGTCGGAGGGACCACCTTTACAGGCGGAATTGCGACTCCAAAACCCCGATCTGGTGAGGGTGGCCTCTGTGACCCAGTCGCAGGAATGGTCGGTGCCTTTCCTGGACAGGGCTTCTTCGACGGTGGCTCGGACGGTGGAGAGATCGATTATTTCGCTCCCTTGACGGTCCGAGTCCTACGATGTCGATGTTTCTCCCTGCGATCCCCTCGATCCTGAGGGGGAGTAGCAGGCGTCGATGGCCGTGTAGACGTCGATGGCGGACGTCACCGGACGGTGTACGATGCTGGCACAACGTCGACTGTGCCGGTTCCGATGATGTGACGGACGGCGTCGGGGTCTGAGCACGAAAGAGGAGTTCCATCTTCTCCATTCTGGCTTTGCGACCTTTTGGTGTCATGAGGGCACATTTGGTGCAAGTCAGGACATCATGCTCACGGCCTAAACACATTTCACGGACTCCATGGGGGTCTGTGATAGACATGGTGCGAGTACAGTCCGGGCACAGACTGAACTCAGACGCCATGGCCACAGAAAAAAAATCGAGCCACAGTACGGTCGACGGCCAGTAGGCCACGAGGGCCAAACTAGACAGTAATCGACTGAAGGTGGTCAAAAAACTTACCGGAGTACCGCGGCCTGAGAAAAGTTAGAGGGACCCCTGTGGGGCAATTTAAGTTAAATAATACCGTGAGGAAAATTCCTGTCAGGAATCTGTTCAGAGCTCCTAAACCGCGAGGCTACTGCTGCGTGGAAAAAAGAAGACTGAAGGGGGACCCCTGCTGGCTGCAGGGTTAGTGCCATGCTGGGCATGCCCAGTAGGGGCCAGACAAAGTTCTGGAAACTTGACAGAAGTTTTCCGTGATTGGGCTCCATCCTGATGATGTCACCCATGTGCGAAGATTACCATCCTGCTTGTCCTGTGAGAAAACAGCACCTTCTTGTTCTTTGACCTGTCATGAAGAGATGGCGCAGTTGCTTACTTGTAACAGGTGTTCTCCTAGGACAGCAGGATGTTAGTCCTCACATATGGGTGACATCATCCGATGGAGCCCAGAACAGAAAACTTTTGTCAAAGTTTCTAGAAGCTTTGACCAGCACAATGAGCATGCAGAGCATGCCATTATCTGGGCATCCACGTGAGGTCCCCCTTCAGTCTCATAACATAGAAAAATAAAAAAATACGAATGAAAAAATAAAACAAACCGGAAGGAGAACCCAAGTCCATGGGGAGGCAGGCAGGATTCCTGAGGACTATCATCCTGCTATCCTAGAGAACACGTTACAGGTAAGCAACTGCGCTTTCTCCTAGGACAAGCAAGGATAGTAGTCCTCACATGTAGGTGAGTACCAAACTCCAGACTGTCCCTGTTAGCAGGTGAGACCAGCGAACAAAGTACCAATGGACACAATAACTGCAGCACTGTAGGTTGCAAGGGTTCCCACCAGAGGCATGAAGAGTTGGGTTCAGGACTGGAACAGATTGTGCAGGATGGATTGACCAAAGGCACTGTCCTGACACCATCCTTGTCCAAGCAGTAATAAGCCGCAAGCATGTGAAGAGAACCCCGGCAAATTTAGACGATGGGGACTACACACAAATGAGCCATCGACGTTGCCATGGCCCACACAGAGTGAGCCTTTACACTGAAGGCTAATGGATGGCCTGCTTGAACATAGCAGAAGGCGATGCAATCCACCAGCTAGTTGGATAAGGTCTGTTTACCCACCACCATTCCCAGCGTATTGGTATCGAAGGACACAGCTGAGTGGACTGCCTATGGCCAGCCGTGCGATCTAAATAGAAAGCTAAGGCCGTCTCGCAGTCCAAAAGCCCATTCCCCTGGGTGGGAAGGAGTCCTCATAAAGATGGTGGGTAAAACAAAGGATGAATTAAGGTGGAAATCAGTCACAACCTTTGGTAGGTACCTTGGTGGTACGCAAGACCACACGATCATGGAAGAACCTGGTGTATGGCAGGTATGTAATCAGGGCCTGAAGTTTGACTCTTCGAGCCGAAATAATCGCCACCCAGAAAATAACCTTCCAGCTGAGGAACTTCGGATCGCAGGAACGCAGCAGCTCAAAGGGAGGATGCATGAGCCGCGCTAGGACAATGTTGAGGTCCCAGGATACAACAGGAGGCCAAAGAGGGGGCTTCAGCTGGAGCAGAACCCTCATAAAGTGACCTACTAAAGACTGCACTGATATGGGTGCAACAGCAACACCGATAGTACGCACTTACAATGCTAAGATGATCCCTGACTGAGCTGGTTTGAAGCCCAGACTCGGAAAGGTTCCACATGAAGTCCAACAACTGGGGAAAAGGTCTTGTGAACGGATCCAAGCCATACTATGAAAATCAGTCAACCTTGGGCAGAAACTTCAGATGCATACACAAGACCACACGATCGTGAAAGAACTTCGTGTATGGTGTACATAACCAGAGCCTGAAGCTCACTTACCCTACAAGCTGAAGTAATTGCCACCAGGAATAAGACGTTCCAGGTGAGGAACTTTGGGTTGCAGCAGCTCAAAAGGAGGAGGACGCATGAGCCATGACAGGACAACACTGGGGGCCCAAGACACAACCAGAGGCCACAGAGGGGGCTTCAGTTGGAGGAAGCCCCACATGAAACGGCCTACTAAAGGTCTGACCGAAATGGGCATGCCAGCAACACCTCGATAGTACATGCTGATGGCGGTGAGGTGTACTCTGAGCTAGTCTGAAACCCAGACTTGGCCAGATGCCACATATAGTCCAACAGCCTGGGGAGGTGGCATGAGAAAGGGTCCAAATCATGACCCTCTCACTTCAAACTGTAGGACTTCCTGGTGGAGGGCTTTTGAGACGAGGACCTGGGACACAGTTCGAGAGCTCCAAAGGCTGGAGAACTAAATGCTTAACATCCAAGCCGTGAGGGCCAGCACCCGGAGGTTCAGATAACGCAAGGTGCCCTGATTCTGAGAGATGAGATTGGGCACCGTCCCCAGCCAGATGGGTGCCTGCACCAACAGGTCCTGCAGAAGTGGGAACAAGACCTGTCAGGGCTAAGGCGGCACCATGAGTATCATGGTTCCGCTGTCCTGCTAAAGCTTCAGTAAAGGGGGGTACGCATACAGCAGGCCCGTCCCTCAGTGGAGGGAGAAGGCATCGCAGGCCGGATGGCTGGCCCCCGATACTAGGGAGCAATACCTGCTCACCTTATGGTTGGAGTGGGAAGGCGAAGAGATCCACATCCGGTGAACTCCATTGGCGAAACAGCTTGGCCGCCACCTCTGGGTCGAGGGACCACTCGTGTGGCTGAAAGGAGCAGCTCAAATTGTCCACTAGTACATTGCGTGCAACCTATCTGCTGAGCCATCTCAGAGACATTCCCTGTGAAAGGGTCCAGGTCCACACTTGTACCGCCTCATGACAGAGAAGGAACGAACCTGTGCCACCCTGCTTGTTGATATACCACATTGCAACTTTGTTGTCTGTCCAAATTAGGATGTCCTTGGATGACAACTGATCTCTGAACACCCACAGGGCATACCGAATTGCCCGAAGCTCCAAGATGTTTATCTGAGACTGGACTTTGGAGGAAGTCCAGAGACCTTGCATGTGGATACCATTCACATGGGCTCCCCAGCCTTGAGGGGAAGCATCGGTGGTGAGAATCACCTGAAGCGGAAAGGGTTGGAAGAGAAGCCCTTTTTGCAGGTTAGAAAGATCTTCCCACCAGGATAGACTATGACGAGCACCTCGAGATCCTGGGAAATCTACTGCCACTGGAACAGTAGGGTCCATTGGGCTCTCCTCATGCAGAGGTGAGCCAGAGGGGGTCACATGGAGCAGGTGGTGAGCTAGCCTGTAAGGCAAGGGTGATCGCTCGGTCTCTGGGCAAAATAGCTTTTGCCTGCACTGTGTCCAGCCTGGCGCCTATGAAGTCCAGCTGAGGAGATGGGCACAGATGAGTCTTGGGGAAGTTTATGACAAACTCCATAGTCTGCAGCATCTGCACCATCAAGATCAGAGCAACCAGTCGTCCAGGTAGGGGAACACATGCACCGAGCGATGTCTGAGGTAGGTGGCCCCCACCGCTAGGCATTTCGTGAAAATGCGGGAGGCCAATGCCAGCCCGAAGGGCAGCACTTTGTACTAGTAATATGCTTTCCCCACCATGAAGCGGAGGTGCTTCCAGTGGCTGGGGACAACTGCAATGTATGCATAAGCCTCTGAGATTGAGGGAGCAAAGCCAGTCTCCTCTTTGGAGGAGCGGATCGGCATGCCCAGAGAGACCATCTTGAACTTTTCTCTTATGAGAAACTTGTTCAACACCCGGAGGTCGAGAATGGGGTGCAAGAAACACCATTCCTCTTCGGAATGAGGAAATACATCAAATAGAACCCTCAGTCTTGTTAAGGGTGAGGGACCGGTTCCACTGCGCCCATTACAAGGAAGGCGAAGAGTTCGAACTGAAATTTAGACGGTACCCTTGACTGATGATAGAGAGGACTCAACGGTCCGACGTGATCTGCTCCCAGCGATGGGCAAAGCTCAAGAGCCTGCCACCAACTGGGGGATCTGATGCCAGGGGTACGATCAACTGATTTCCGCTCCCTCGTCACCAGTCAAAAGCCTGTGGCCTGCTGGGGGTCCGGCTGGGGTCTAGGCGCTTGCTGTTGGCGAGGACAGCCCCTGGAGCCGGTACATGGTGTATGAGCCCAGGAGGCTGGAAGATGTTTCCTCTGCCTGTAAAAGGGCTTCCCAGAACCCGGCCTGAATGATTTCCTGGCCGAGAATATGCCCTTCAAAGGAGCTAGCAGACAGCTGAAGAAAATCAGAATGGTCCTTCAATTGTGCTACTGCATCCCGGACCTTATCCTCAAAGAGGTTTTCACCTATGCAAAGGAGATCGGCTAGCCTATCTTGGACCTCCGGCAAGAGGCCCAGAGCCATGCCATTCTCCTGGTGCAGACGCCCACTGCTGCCCACCGCTATGTTGGCCGCTATCTCGAAAACATCGTAGGTGGAATGTACCTCATGCTTTCCTGCTTTGAGACCCAGCAGGGTAATGGCCAAGAGAACCTCTTGCTGCTGTTGAGGCAGGCCCTCAGCAAAGCTCTGGACCCACTTCCAGAGATTGCTGTTACACTGGGTCATATTTATTTTTATTTATAAAAATTTTCTATACAGTCGTTCAGACATGCTATCACAACGGTTTACATATTTGAAAGAATAAAATACAGGGTTACAAAAACTAAAAGGGGTCAAGTTTAATATTAAAACTCAAAATAAAATGAACAATTCTCAAGCATAAAGTAACAAGAATAAATATAAAACAGTATTAACAGATAAAGAATAAAATATCAAAATTCTAGCATAAAAACACAAAAGTAAGGTGAAATAAAATAATCGTGAAAGTGTCAGCAGAGGGAAAAAGGATTTTTTTTAGGCTGGCCTCATTCACCTTCCTTTATTCTGAGGGAAAGCATCTGGACACTTAGAGCTTGCCCAATTTGTGCACAACTCTCTTCCTTGAAAAAGGAGCTGACTGAGATTAAAGATCAATTAGCTTCAATTAAAAGTAATACACCCACATTGCATTACTCAGAACATAATTCCCCATAATTCCCCAATATCACAAAAAAACCAGGAGTCAAGAAAAGGAGATTCATTAGGCTCAGGTAGGACCCACAGTCACCCATTCTTGACAGATGGGCAGCCAAGAGGTACACCCCCCCACTCAAACAGGTCATTAAGTTCTTTAAAATCCAGGAATACAGTGGGCTCAGGTAGAATTAGACCTGTGATGAGGAGACACACAATGTACCAAATGCAAAAAGAACAACAAGCCATCTCTATATTAAAAACAGAAGAAGTTCTTGAGAAAAACATTGAAGTGTTACCAGAAATGAGAGAAAAAAACACAATGCATGCAGTATTTCAAGATCCGTAACCAAAAGAAAAATCTAATTCAGATGAATAACTCTGTCAACAGTGGCACAACTACAAAAAGAGAGAGTGAAGTGAATAGCAAATCTCAACTAATATCTTATAAGGAGTCCAGGAAAAGCAATAACCTTAAAGAGAGTACCTGGAAGGCTATGACCACAAATGCTCATAGTTTGGGAAATAAAATCCCAGATCTGCAGGCCCTAATGGCTGAGGCAGAATTGGACATTGTTGCTAACACAGAGACATGGTTCACAGAATCTCATGATTGGGATACAACAATACCTGGCTATAACTTGTTAAGGAAGGACAGAGAGGATAGAAAAGGGGGAGGTGTGGCTCTTTATGTCAGAAACAACATCCAAGCATCTGAGCTACAAGGAAGTTGGGGTAAGGAAGAAGCTCTATGGTTCGACCTAAAAAAAGATGACGGAGCGTCCATTTATATTGGAGTGGTTTACAGGCCTCCAAACCAAAAGGAAGAGCTGGACAGAGACCTGGTTGAAGACATCCATAAGATAGGTAAGAAGGGAGAAGTGGTGATCGTGGGTGACTTTAATATGCCAGATGTAGACTGGAAAATCCCATCTGCAGAAACTAAAAATAGCAGAGGGATAGTGGATGCCATGCAAGTATCCTTGTTCAAACAAATGGTGTTGGAACCCACCAGAGAAGGAGCTATACTCGATTTAGTACTCACTAATGCAGATAATGTCTCAGATGTCCAGGTGGGTGCCCACCTCAGCAGCAGTGATCATCAAACGGTATGGTTTAATAATCACTAAAAGAATAGGGAAAAGAACCACAAAGACCCGAGTTTTACAGTTCAAAAACACAGACTTTGAGGAAATGGGGAAGTACCTGGAGGAAGAACTTAAAGGATGGGAGAACGAGAGAGATGTGGATCAGCAGTGGACCAATCTAAAAGGAGCAATCACCAAGGCAACTGCTCTATACGTTAGAAATGTAAAGAAAAGCAAAAGAAAATTGAAACTTATCTGGTTCTCAAAGGAGGTGGCTGACAAAATTAAAGCTAAAAGAACAGGATTCAAGACATATAAAAGATCCCAAAGGGAGGAACACAAAGAAGAATATTTGTATCAACTGAGGGAGACAAAGAAATTAATCAAGTTGGCAAAAGTCAAGCAGAAGAGAGGATTGCCAAGGAGCTAAAAAATGGTGACAAAACATTTTTCAGATACATAAGCGAAAAGAGAAAGATCCAAAGTGGTATAGTGAAATTGAAAGGTGGTAATGATCAATGTGTGGAGGGAGACGAAGAAATGGCAGAAATATTAAACGAATACTTCAGCTCTGTGTTCACTAAAGAAGACCCTGGAGAAGGACCATCTCTACACAACAAAAAAACTGGTGGGAAGTGGAATAGATGAAAATCCTTTTACAGTAGAAAATGTGTGGGAAGAGCTAAAGAACCTGAAAGTGGACAAAGCCATGGGGCCTGATGGGATTCATCCAAGGATATTGAGGGAGCTCAGAGATGTTCTGGCAGCTCCGCTGTGTGACCTGTTCAATAGATCCCTAGAAACGGGAGTGGTGCCGAGTGATTGGAGAAGAGCGGTGGTGGTCCCGCTTCACAAGAGTGGGAACAGGGAGGAGGCTGGCAACTACAGACCGGTCAGCCTCACTTCGGTGGTGGGAAAAGTAATGGAGTCACTGCTGAAAGAGAGAATAGTGAACTATCTACAGTCCGGAGAATTGATGGACCAGAGGACCAGAAGATTGATGGACCAGAGGATCAGAGGACCAGAGGACCAGAGAATTGATGGACCAGAGGATCTTCCCCTGGATTCACCAGGGGAAGATCCTATCAGACAAATCTGATTGACTTTTTTGACTGGGTAACCAAGGAATTGGATCGAGGAAGAGCGCTCGATATCATATACTTGGATTTCAGCAAAGCTTTTGACACGGTTCCGCACAGGAGACTGGTGAATAAAACGAGAAGCTTGGGAGTGAGTGCCGAGGTAGTGACCTGGATTGCAAATTGGTTGACGGACAGAAGACAATGTGTGATGGTAAATGGAACCTTCTCTGAAGAGAGAGCGGTTTTAAGTGGTGTACCGCAAGGATCGGTGTTGGGACCGGTCCTGGTCAACATCTTTGTGAGCGACATTGCGGACGGGATAGAAGGCAAGGTTTGTCTTTTCGCGGATGACACTAAGATCTGCAACAGAGTGGACACGCTGGAAGGAGTGGAGAGAATGAGACGGGATCTAAGGAAACTGGAAGAGTGGTCGAAGATATGGCAGCTGAGATTCAATGCCAAGAAGTGCAAAGTCATGCATATGGGGAGTGGAAACCCGAATGAACTGTATTCGATGGGGGGGGAAAGGCTGATGTGCACGGAGCAGGAGAGGGACCTTGGGGTGATAGTGTCTAATGATATGAAGTCTGCGAAACAATGCGACAAGGCTATAGCAAAAGCCAGAAGAATGCTGGGCTGCATAGAGAGAGGAATATCGAGTAAGAAAAGGGAAGTGATTATTCCCTTGTACAGGTCCTTGGTGAGGCCTCACCTGGAGTACTGTGTTCAGTTCTGGAGACCGTATCTACAAAAAGACAAAGACAAGATGGAAGCGGTACAGAGAAGGGCGACCAGGAAGGTGGAGGATCTTCATCGGATGACGTACGAGGAGAGATTGAAGAATCTAAATATGTACACCCTGGAGGAAAGGAGGAGCAGAGGCGATATGATACAGACTTTCAGATACTTGAAAGGTTTTAATGATCCAAAGACAACGACAAACCTTTTCCGTAGGAAAAAAATCAGCAGAACCAGGGGTCACGATTTGAAGCTCCAGGGAGGAAGATTCAGAACCAATGTTAGGAAGTATTTCTTCACGGAGAGGGTGGTGGATGCCTGGAATGCCCTTCCGGAGGATGTGGTGAAGACCAGAACTGTGAAGGACTTCAAAGGGGCGTGGGATAAACACTGTGGATCCATAAAGTCAAGAGGCCGCCAATGAAGAGTGGGTGACTCGCCAGAATGATGGCTACTGCCTGGAGACAATACCCTTATTCAATAAACGTACACATGCTTACTGTGACTCCAACATCGTTCTAGCTTCAACAGCAAGAGGAAATGTGGAATAAAGGATCTGCACTCACAAAGGGGGGAGTAGCTGGCTTGTTACGGCGGTTACTACCCCAAACCAAATAAGCCTGTTACTTCAATTTCTATGCATATACAGCATAGTTCTCTGCTTCAACGGCAGGGGAGAAGAAAAAAACTGATACTACACACATCCAGCAGAGCTCTCTGCTTCAACGGCAGGGGAGAAGAAAAAAGGGTTCGCACTCACAAAGCGGGGAGTAGCTGGCTTGTTACGGCGGTTACTACCCCAAACCAAATGTGCCTGATACTTCACTTTCGATGCATATCCAGCATGGCTCTCTGCTTCAACAGCATGGGAGAAGAATAAACTGATACTTCAAGCATATCCAGCATAGCTCCCTGCTTCAACGGCAGGGAAGAAGAAAAACAACCAATAAGGGCTGTATAACATAGTCTGAGTAAAACAAATAAGCATGGGTGTAGCTTGCTTATTGCGGCGGTTACTACCCCTACTACCCCTAACTTATCAAGCTAGATATTTCACTTGGATGCAGCTCCATCACTGCTTTCTACATTAATGGTGGGGGTGGAAGGGAAATAGAACCAAGAGCTAAGAGAAACAGATAAGTATGAGAGAAAGTGTGTGAAGCTTGCTGGGCAGACTGGATGGGCCGTTTGGTCTTCTTCTGCCGTCATTTCTATGTTTCTATGTTTCCTTATAAGCTATGCTACATAACCATGTTTTTAAGCTGGCAGGTGGCGATGCAGGCCACCAGCATGGCTCCTTGGAAGACTTTCCTGCCCAGGGCATCAAGCTCCCTGTGCTCATGGCCCGGAAGGGCAGAGGCATGGGTGCGGGAGTGCCGGGCCTTTTTCAAGGAGGACTCCACGACCACAAGGGGGGGAGGTGTCGCTTTTCAAACCCCACGGCCTGTTGCACCTAATAGGTAGCTCTGCCTTTCTATTGACAGGGAAGATAGAAATGGGATGCTCCCACATGCAGAGGAAGTGGTCCTTAAAAAATATTGTGGATAGGAGCTGCCACGACTGGGTGGGACCAGGCTTGGAGAAGTTCTGAGAGCCCGGCCTTCCCTGGACTTCCTCACAGTGCTGACACAGGAAGGATTCTAGGTCAGACTGAGCAGCCCTAATATGGCAGGCAGTACAAAGAGTATCGCTTGTGCTTCTTTGTTACTGGAGTCATAGTTCACTGTAGCTTGTGAGTTCAGCTGGTTAGCGCTTGGACTCTAGCATACACACAAATCTGCCCCGAAGCACGTTAAGTATAAGCATCCGGTTATGCGCAAATGTATGTGTGCAGGTATGTATGCACTTATGTGCACTGTAGGGTTAGCCCACACCACGCATGCAGATATTCTATGGGGAAAAATGGTGCCGCACCAAACCGCATGCAAGATAGTGCTGCTGTGGCCTGCCACATGGAGTGCCCACAGAGTCTGAAGCGGGGCTTAGCCTATTGGAAACACATTCCCTTTCCCCAACAGGATTGGGAACGTCGTCAGTATGGTGCACCGAGCAAGAGACTGGAAGACTTACTGGAGCCCTTCTGAATCCTACTTTACTTAGCTGGGCTCAGCGCTTACCGGCTGAGTACAGAGACTGTCTCCAGCTGTAGGGGGAGAGGGCTTAGGCTGTCACCACCGTGCTTGGCTACCTGCACCTGCTGCCTTTCAGCTGCTTCAGCAGCAAAGTCAACGCCAGAACCAGCTACCAGACCAAGGCACACCTCTGTGGGATCTCTGAAATCGCCTCAGGAATTCTCAACTGGGGGAGGGACCATTAGGTAATACCGCAAGAGAGTGGGGCTCGATCTTTCGCCAATTTAAACGTAAATTTTCTTCTTGAAACAAGTATTGCAATCCCGCTAAACACTAATGCTGGTGTAGGGATAGCACGTCCACATCTGCTAGGAGACAGAGAGATACTGAATGACTGAGGGAACTGCAGGGGTATATCTAAGGTGACGTCCGCTTTGAAATCTGATTCCATCTCCATGTGATAGCAGGGGATCACATAACCATTGGTCCTGAGTCCATCTGGCTACACGCTAGGAAATGGAAGGTGGCCAAATGTATCCCTGATATTTAAAAAAGGCTCCAGAAATAATCCAGGAAACTACATATGGTGAGTGACTTCAGTGCCAGGAAAAATCATGGAAACTATTATAAAGAATAAAATCACAGAACATATAGATATGATTTAATGGGTCAGCCATAATGGATGTACCCAAAGGAAGTCTTGCCTTACAAATCTGCTAAATTTTATTGAAAGGATGAATAAGCATGTCGATAAAGGAAACAGGTAGGTGTGGTGTATTTGGATTTTCAGAAGGTGTTTGACAAAGTCCCTCATGAGAGGCTTCTAAGAAAACTAAAAAGTCAGGGAATAGGAGATGTTTTAAGGACTCCAATCTGGTTAAAAGACAGGAAAGAGTACAATTAAAAGGTTAGTTTTCACAGTGAAAAAAGAATGCCTCAGGGTTCCGTACTTCGACTGGTGTTTTGTTTTTTTTTAACATTATAAATGATCTGGAAAAAGATACAATGAGTGCGGCGATCAAATTAACAGATGAGAAAATTATTCACAGTAGTTAAATCACAAGCAGATTGTGAAATTGCAGGAGGACCCTGCAAGACTGGAAGATTGGGCTTCCATATGGCAGATGAAATATAATGTGGACAAGTGCAAGGTGATGCATATAGGGAAAAATAATCCATGCTGTAGCTTCACGAAATTAGGTTCTATTTTAGGAGTTACCACCCAAGAAAAAGATCTTGGCATCATAGTTGATATTACATTGTCTGCTCAGTATGGGGCGGATTTTAAAAGGCACGCGAATAGCCTACTTTTGTTTGCGCTCCAGGCGCAAACAAAAGTACGCTGGATTTTAGTAGATACGCGCGGAGCCGCGCGTATCTGCTAAAAACCTGGATCGGCGCGCGCAAGGCTATGGATTTTGTATAGCCGGCGCGCGCCGAGCCGCGCAGCCTACCCCCGTTCCCTCCAAGGCCGCTCCGAAATCGGAGCGGCCTCGGAGGGAACTTTCCTTTGCCCTCCCTTCCCCTACCTAACCCACCCGCCCAGCCCTGTCTAAACCCCCCCCCTTACCTTTGTCGGGGGATTTACGCCTCCTGGGAGGCGTAAATCCCCGCGCGCCAGCGGGCCTCCTGCGCGCCGGGCCGCGACCTGGGGGCGGGTACGGAGGGCGCGGCCACGCCCCGGACCGTAGCCACGCCCCCGTACCCGCCCCCAAAATGCTGACACGCCCCCGAAACGCCGCAACGACCGGACCCGCCCCGACACGCCCCCCTCGGAGAACCCCGGGACTTACGCGAGTCCCGGGGCTCTGCGCGCGCCGGGAGGCCTATGTAAAATAGGCTTCCCGGCGCGCAGGGCCCTGCTCGCGTAAATCCGCCCGGTTTTGGGCGGATTTACGCGAGCAGGGCTCTGAAAATCTGCCCCTATGGGTAATAGTCAAAAACGAAATGGAGAAATTAATTACCTGATAATTTCATTTTCCTTAGTGTAGACAGATGGACTCAGGGCCAATGGGTATAGTGTGCTCCTGATAGCAGTTGGAGACTGAGTCAGATTTCAATCTGACGACAGCACCTATACCCGTGCACGAGGCTCTGTTCCTCAGTTTTCTCCTCGAAAAGCAATTATGGATATATGAGTGTTTGGATAATTTTGATTAATTTGGTTAACTTGATTAATTTGAAACTTGATTACTCAGATTGGATGACGAGGTTGCTAGCTGGAGACCGCTAGGGCATTTAACCGAGAAGTGCAGACACCTGGTAATATGGGTGTCTGAACTAGAATAAGGGTTGGCTTACCCGTGCCTGGGTTGCACTCGGGGGGAGGTTCCCCTGGGGCTTCATGATTGCGAGGCAGCAATGGGCGGGGTGCTGAGTCCATCTGTCTACACCAGGGGTGGGCAATTCCGGTCCTCGAGGGCTGCAAACCAGTCGGGTTTTCAGGATATCCTTAATGAATATGCATGAGAGAGACCTGCATTCACACTGCCTCAGTTGTATGCAAATCTATTTCATGCATATTCATTAGGAGTATCCTGAAAACCCGACTGGTTTGCAGCCCTCGAGGACCAGACTTGCCCACCCCTGGTCTACACTAAGGAAAATGAAATTATCAGGTAATTAATTTCTCCATTTCCTAGCGTTTAGCAGATGGATTCAGGACCAATGGAATGTACAAAAGCTATTCCCGAACCGGGTGGGAGGCTGCCCGTGGCCCATTTAGTACTGCCTTTGTGAATGCTGTGTCCTCCTTGGCCTGAACATCCAGGCAATAGAATCTCAAGGTGTGGATGGAGGACCACGTTGCCGCCCGACAGATCTCTGCGGGTGACAGCATCTTGGTTTCTGCCCAGGACACTGCCTGGGCCCTTGTGGAATGGGCCTTGACTTGTAGAGGTGGGGGCTTGCCTGCATCTAGGTAGGTCGCCTTGATTACTTCTTTGATCCAGCGGGCAATGGTTGCAGGAGACATCTGGGTGGGCCGCTAGGCTGCTGCCGTCCACCCTGGGTCTGAAGCTGGCCAGGGCGGCCAGTTGTACCTTGATGGAGTTGAGACAACCCTTTGCTCACGCCGTCCTGCAGAAAATCCAGGATCATGGGGATTTTGACTGTCCGTGGAAAGATGTTGCGGTCCTCGCACCAGGCTTCGAATATTCTCCATACTAGTCTATATGTTAAGGAGGTGGAGAACTTGCGCGCTCGGAGCAGTGTGTATCACTGTCCTGAGTATCCACTCTTTTTCAGGCCAGACCGTAAGCGAGAATCTTGTTGGGTGTTCGTGGAGGATCGGTCCTTGCTGGAGTAGAACCCTGTGTGGAGGTAGGCGTAGAGGGTTTCCCGCCAGAAGTCTTCGCATGTCCACGTACCACGGCCTTCTTGGTCAGTCCGGGGCCACTAGAAGTACCAGCCCTCTGTAGTGTTCCATCTTGCGGATGATTCCGCCCAATAGTGGTCATGGAGGGAAGGCATACACAGTAGGTCCTCCTGAGGCCAGATCTGGATGAGGGCATCTATTCTCTGGGACAGCGGTTCCCATCTTTGGCTGAATAACTTGGGAGCCTGGGTGTTGGACCCGGTTGCCAGAAGATCCATGGCTGGTGTTCCCCAGTGGTTTACTATCTGCTGGAAGGCTGATGTCGACAGTATCCATTCCCCTGGATCCAGACACTCTCTGCTGAGGTAGTCTGCAGAGACGTTGTCTTTTCCCACGATGTGGGCAGCTGATATCCCTTGTATGTTTGATTCTGCCCATGTCCTTAGGGGCTCTATTTCCAGAGACACCTGCTGGCTCCTGGTTCCCCCCTGGCAGTTGACGTAGGCCACTGTTGTGGCGTTGTCAGACATGACTCTGATTTGCCCCAGAGACTGTGGCTGAACTGTAGGCAGGCTAGTATGACTGCTTGGGCTTCCGGTCGGTTTATGTTCCATGCCGACTCTTCTTCGTCCCATTGCCCTTGAGCCATTAAGCTCCTGGCAGTGGGCTCCCCATCCCTGCAGGCTTGTGTCCGTGGTGAGCAAGGTCCATTCCGGTGGGGATAGGCTTGTTCCCTCGCTCAGGTGGTCTTCTTTTAGCCACCATTGTAGTTGGTTCCGAACTTTCGCCGGTAGCCGGAGGGGGGCGGAGTAGTTTTGAGACATCGGGTTCCATCGACTCAGTAGGGAATGTTGTAGGGGCCGCATATGGGCCCTTGCCCACAAGACGACTTCTATGGTTGATGCCATGAGTCCGAGGACTTTAAGATAGTGCCATGCCGTGAGGAGAGTGGAATTCAACAATGCTCATAGTTGTTTCAATCAATCTCCTTTTCCTTGTAGGGTGAAGGGTGACTTTGTTCCCTTTGGTGCTGAACCGGACTCCCAGGTATTCCAGAAATTGGGAGGGCTGCAGGTGGCTCCTGGGTGTGTTTGCGACCCACCCGAGGTTCTGCAGTAGCTCCTTGACTCTGGTGGTTGCTTGCTGGCTTTCTTCTGGCGATTTCGCTCTGATCAGCCAATCCTCCAGGTATGGATGCACGAGGATTCCCTCTTTCCTCAGTGCTGCCGCTACTACCACCATGATCTTGGCGAATGTTCGGGGAGCCGTAGCCAGCCCGAACGGTAGGGCCTGGAACTGGCAGTGATGGCCCAATATCGCGAAGCGTAGGAAACGCTGGTGGATGCGATGGATCGGTATGTGGAGATAGGTTTCTGACAGATCCAGGGAGGTCAGGAATTCTCCCAGTTGTACCGCCCTTATGACCGCACACAGGGTTTCCATGCGGAAGCGGGGTACCTTCAGGTAGTGATCGGTCTTGAGGTCCAGTATGGGCCAGAATGTTCCCTCTTTCTTTGGCACGATGAAATAGATGGAGTAGTGCCCCGAATTTTGTTGGTGCGAAGGCACCGGTGTTATTGTCTTTAGGGTGAGTAGTTTTGATAGCATGGTTTCCACTACCTTCCTCTTGGAGGGGTCGTGGCACAGAGAAATCACAAACTTATCCGGCGGGATGCTGTGGAAGTCCAGGTAGTATCCCTCTCGGATGATGGATAGGACCCAATTGTCCGAAGTTCTCTCGACCCATCTTTGGTAGAAAAGGGCAAGCCTGCCCCCTATGATCTCTTCCTGTAGATGGGTCTGCTGATTCTCATTGCATGTTGCGGCTGGGGCCTGGTCCTGAGCCGGCTCCTCTTTTGTTGTGTCTGTTCCGAAAGGACTGCCCCTTGCTGGGATCCTCTGCCCTTGGGTGCCCGGGGCGAGGGGCATTGGTTCCTCTTGCTCCTGTCCTCCGGTAGACGGGGTACTAGGGACTTGCCCCATTTGTCGGCTAGTTGTCCAGGTCACTTCCAAAGAGGAGTGATCCTCTAAAGGGCATTCTCGTGAGCCAAGTCTTAGAGAACACTTCGGCTGACCAGCTTCAGAGCCAGAGCTGTCTTCTGGTTGCCACTATGGACGAGAGGCTCCTGGCTGAGGTGCGCACCAGGTCTGAGGTCGCTTCCGTGAGGAATATTGCCGGGTCTAATGCCTCGATTGGCATAGTTGCGTCCCTGGCCATCACCAGGCATGCGCATGATACCCACGGCACAGCAAGCAGCAATCTGTAGGGTCATAGCTGATACATCGTAGGACTGCATGAGGATGGATTCCTGCCATCTGTCATTGGCATCCTTGAGGGAAGCTCCACCCTCCACTGATATGGTGGTGCGTTTTGTGGTGGCGCAGACCAAGGCGTCGACCTTGGGAAACCTCAGGAGTTCCTTTGTCGCGGGGTCCAAGGGGTAGAGAGCTTCTAGAGCTCGACCCCCCTTGAAGGTGGCCTCTCGGGTGTCACATTCCAGGTCGATCAGTTGTTATATGGCCTGTAGCATGGGGAAATGGCGTGAGGTTTGGTGGAGCCCGGCCAGGAAGGGGCTCGCCTTAGCCTCTGCTGCATCGCATGTGTCCGGGATGGCCAATGCCTTCAGACTCGTGGCTACGAGATCTGATAAATCATCTTTTGGAAAGAAGTGAATTATAGTGCGATGCGGTTCCGTTCCTGGAAGGAGTTCCCCTTCTTCCAGGGGTTCTGGTTCCTCCTCCGAATCATCTGTGTCCCCTAGGGGGAGGTATTTGTCCAGAGGCGGCTCCTCTGGTGGAGGCCGGGAGGGCCCTGGGAGGTTTTGGGTCACTGCTGGGGGCTGTGGTTGTGCCGCTGGTGGTCCTGTCTGTGTGTGGATGAAGGATTGTAGTTCCATGAAGAATCCCACCCAGGTGAAGTTGCCTGGGACCACACTGGGTCTGGCAGCGCTCCCCGAGGGCCCTCACTGTGGAAGGGCCGAGTCGGGAATAGAGAGGTCCGGGGTAGTCTCGCTGGTAGATCAGGAGTCCCCTAGAGGCTGAGGGGGACCTTGTCTCTGCTCTCCCCCGAGCTTCTTCGCCCAACAGGCACAGGGCGGAGGTCACCTCAGCTGTGCCGCTCTCAGGTGGCATGCCAGGCAGAGGACTGGGCCTTTAGCTGTCTTGGATGGCGGTGCCATGATTTGCGCGTCTATCCTGTACAGATGTGCATGCTGGGAGGCCTAGTTAGGCTTTCCGGGTGCGCCTACGTTGTGCGCCTAGGAACGGAAGATGCGCGCGTGGCTGTGCGCACGGGTCTAGTTGCGCACTCTGCACCCTAAGCACGCGGCGCTGTGCGCCCAAGTATTTTATGTGCCTGGCTCACTGCTGTGCACACGGCTCAGTTGTGCGGACAAAGCGGCGACTAAGGGGGGGAATGGCGCCAGCGACCAAGTGGGCAAGATGGCACACACACACACCCCCCCCCCCCCCCCCCCCCGAGGGTCTCCAGCCCAGACGGGGCTACTCAACCCAATCAGACAGACGCCAGAGGGACCATCTGTGTGGTTATCCGAGCCTCGGAGACCAGTCTCATGCCGGACGGTCTCCGGCTGCGGGGGGCGAGGGGAATACCTTCACCGCCGCGCTCTGCCTTGCACCCGCTGCCTCTCAGCTGCTCCCTTTTCAGGGGGCTAAGTCCATGTTGGGACAGAGGCTTACCTCTGAGGATCTCTGAAATCACCTCAGGAATTCTCGACTGGGGGAGGGACCCTTAGGTATCACCGCAGGAGAGCGGGGCTCGTCTGAAGGTAAGATTCTCTCTTTCTTCTTTGAATTTGGAGTTTGGTTTTCTAAAGCTGTGCAAGCGTGTGTGAAGTCCCGAACTGCTATTGAGATGGAAAAAACTGAGGAATAGAGCCTCTTGCACGGGTATATGTAGTGCTGACGTCAGATTGAAATCTGACTGTCTTCAACTGCTATCAGGAGCACACTATACCCATTGGTCCAGAATTCTTTTTCACTAAACACACAATCAAGCTCTAGAATTCGTTGCTAGAGGGGTATGGTTAAGGCAACTATTGTATCTGGGTTTAAAAAAGGTTTGGATAAGTTCCCCCAGTCCATATACTGCTATTAATAGGGAATAGCCACTGCTTATTGCCAGCAGTAGTAGTATGGGATCTATTTAATGTTTGGGTACTTGCTAGGTAGTTGTGACGGACTGGCCTCTGTTGGAGACAGGATACTGGGCATGATGGACCCTTGGTCTGACCCAGTATGGCTTTATCTTATGTTTTTATGTGAAGACTGCCTTACTCAGCAAAGCTGTCTCAAGTGAGAGATGTGGAACAAGAATCACGTAGTGTGGGGGAATGGTAGCCGGGGGGGGGGGGAGGTTGGTTTTCCAAGCCTCAATTTCTTTTTTTTTTTTTTTCTTACTTTTACTGACTCCACAGTTTTCTCTCTGACAATTTGAAGGGTGAGCAGAATTATGTTAATATTATGGGATCCAAAGATTTTTTTTCTATTTCTATAAATAAATTTACAATGTTTGTTTATTCTTTATGCACATCTTGATTTATTTTGGTTGTTGAGAAAAGGCCATGCATT
The DNA here is from genome assembly GCF_901001135.1 of Rhinatrema bivittatum. Classification (NCBI taxonomy): domain Eukaryota; kingdom Metazoa; phylum Chordata; class Amphibia; order Gymnophiona; family Rhinatrematidae; genus Rhinatrema; species Rhinatrema bivittatum. Next base: position 423,078,576 of record NC_042616.1, on the reverse strand, counting down.
ATTTCTTTGACTGAAACATTTGCTGCTTAGCAATTTGTTCTAGCCTTGTATTTCATCCAATGTTTTCCTAAAGGCCAATATTGTTGAGCATTATCTACCATGCTCAAGTATGATGCATCTCCTGATCGATCTGTATGCAGTTTGCAAGCAGCATGGTTTGCATACTTCTATTTTTTCAACAGACACTGCAAATTTTTTGGGGTTTGTTTGTTTTTTTTGCTTCAAATGAACTGCCAAAGACTTTTGCAATTTATTCCTTTTGAGGCTTTAAAGTTTCACTGTTTTGGCTTTTTTGTCTATACTCTTGGAGTTCCGTAAGGAAACTGCATCATATTTTAGAGTGAGCCCTATTGCAGAATTTTTCATGTCTCTTCTAATGTATATATTCTCTTTAAATATTTCTCCTCTTAAAAGATCTGGGATTCTGTGATACTCACAGTGAATGTCTGTATATAAAAACTTTTAAATAAATAAAATAAAATATCTTACAAGCTAGAAAGCTTTACTCATCTACATACAGACCCAACAAACTAGAATGCATTTTTTCAAAAAATTTCAAATGCTTTCAAAGTCTGATACCTCTGCAATATGTATTGGGAGAAATTGGATTATCTATCTTAATCATAATCTTGACAGGGTACTTCTTCCAGGGGTGGCTCTTACTAGTAATTTTAAAAGCTTAAGACTTTTCAGCTCAATTATCTTGAGAGATGTTCCCTTTTGGCAGACATACTTACATACAGCAGGATCAACTTTGAGGTCCTCAATTTTTACCTTAGTCAGATATCATAATATTCTCTTTTCCTATATCAGATCATCCTCCTATCTCAATTTTCAGGTGCAAAATGGGGAGAGGACCAGACAAATGTGGAAACCAATATGAATCAAAGTGTGTCTTGCATTTCAGTCCCAACCCCCACCAGTGAAACTGTTTGCCCTCCAGTGCTGCAAATACAGAATTTAAAACCTTGCCCCTTCAAACAGCCAAAATGCCTTATGTTGGTATTGCTGATGCAGTGTTTAAGGTGGACTCCTCTTTCTCCCCTCATCAATGGAAACACTGCCCAGCAGCATCCTGGTCCTGCACAAAAGCAGAAGCACAGTGTTGTAAAGTGTGGGAGACACAGCAAACATGCTGTTGGAGGGAGGAGGAGCCTTGAGCCATCAACAAGAATAAATGCTATTATGATTGGAGGTATCTCCTGTGATTCTCATGAATATATACGTCCTTGAGATCTAGGGTTATCAGCCAATCCCCAATTTCCAGGTAAAGAAGGATGGTTCCTAGGAAATTCATCTTAAACTTTTCCCTTTTGAAGATTTTGTTTAGGCTCCTTAAATCTAGAATGGGACAACCACCACCAGATTTTTTTGGGATCAGAAAACATCTTGAATATAACTTTTCCCCTCCATTTTGTAAGCGGAATTGGTTCTAATGTATTTATTGTCAAAAGAGAGGCAAGCACTTCTTTTAGTATCTGACTAATCTAGAGGTACTAAATGTGGACATGGAGGATTAACTTGTGGCAGTTTCTGAAAATTCTGGCAATAACATTTGCAAATTAGTTTTGGAACCTAATGGCCTGAAGTGATGAGTAATATGAAAGTGCTACAACCTCCCTCTCCCCCATTAAAGAGTCTGCAAATACTATAATTTTGATAGTCAAAATTGCAAACCAGACTTTTGTGAAGACATCTGCTAAGTTCTCAACCTGGGAAAAGGCTTTTACCTGTTATTGTTGCAGTTACAGATTTCTCCAGAATGAGGGTAAGGCTGATAGACAGTGGGAGTACTAATATTGGTTTCTAAAAGGTTGATGTTAGAATTCCTTTTGTGAATATTGTCATAGTAGCTGTTAATATTTATTTTATTTATTTGGAACTTTTATATACTGACATTCATGTACAAGATTACATATCACATCGGTTTACATCGAAACGAGAATCGCATGAAAGAATGCATTACATTAAACAAGGGATACAAGAACTGAGATCAACATTGTAAGTAAATGCCTTGCTCATCCTGCGAGCAAGAAACTGAAAAACGCACACTATCACATTTCCTGGCAATACATAACAGGGGATCTAATCAAACTTCGCTAGAATCTGAAGAATGAGAAGACGAAAGGGGCAAAAAACATGTGAACTGGGTAGGAATGGACAAAGGTAAATTAACAGGGTGATGGGAAAAAGTGGAGACAATAGGCCAGAGGATGATAGCAGATTTACTAACATGGGGACAGAAGGATGTATAGCCTGCCAGCAAGTTATACCTTGATCAGAGCACAAAAAGATTGATTAAATAAGTCAGTCCAATTGTTAGGGGTACAGGTAGTTCATCTGAGTTAGGGAAAAGCTTGACCGAACAGCCATGTTTTGAGTCTTTTTTTTTTTTTTTTTTTAGGTCGTCTGTGCGGTAATCTTGGAAGTGTAGGAGGGGTCTGAGCCTTTTTAGGATTTGTAATTTGAAAAAGCAATCCTTTGTGGTGTTACTAACAAATGTTTTTAGGTTTAGCTGGTTGTCCATGATGACTCCAAGGTTTCTCACATGGGAGGAGAAGTTTGGATGAGCGGTGAGCTGTTTGTTGGATACTACATTGTTGACGTCCTGGGAAATGAAGAGGAGTTCTGTCTTATTGGTGTTAAGGACTAGGTTGAGTCTTGTGAGAAGGTGGTTAATTGACTGAAGACAGCTATTCCAGAAGCAGAGTGTTTTAGAGAGTGAATCTGTAATCGGGATGAGAATTTACACGTCGTCAGCGTATATGTAGTGATTTAACTTTAGATTTGTGAGGAGCTGGCAGAGCGGGAGAAGGTAAATGTTGAATAGGGTTGGGGAGAGAGAGGAACCTTGAGGGACTCCCAGGGTGGAACTAACAGGGAGGGATTCTTTGTTATTGATTTGGACCTTGTAGGACCTGTTGCTAAGGAAGGACTTGAACCAACTAAGTGCAGTACCCTTGATGCCTATGTCAGCTAGCCGATCCACGAGAATTGAATGGTTCACCGTGTCGAAGGCGGCTAATAAGTCAAGGAGTATGAGAAGACAAGGTTGTTTATTTTCCAGACTCAGGAGTATGGTGTCTGAGAGTGAAATTAAGAGGGATTCTGTATTTAGAGATTTGCAGAAACTGAACTGAGCTGGGGCTTGGATTTTGTTTTCTTCCAGATATTCGGAAAGTTGCTTATTGACAATTTTTTCCAAGAGTTTAGAGATGAATGGTAGGTTGGCTATAGGGCGGAAGTTAGCCGGATCTGCTGGAGACAAATTGGGTTTTTTCAGTAGCAGTTTGAGAATGGCAAGTTTTAGAGCGTCCGGTACTAGACCCTGTGATAAAGAGGGGTTTATGATTTCCTCAATGGGCTTGGCGATGGTTTTTGGGATGGAGATGAGTAGGTTTGAAGGAATCGAGTCCGATGGGAGTGAGGAAGGTTTGTACTTCTTGAGCAAGGTTTCTATCTCTAGGGAAGAGGTAGGCTCAAAAGATTTGAGACTTGTGCTTTGTTGTAGAGAGGTGGAGTAAAGGGGAGGGGGCTGTCCATTGTTAGAGTTTAGCGGAGATATCAGATTGTTGAGTTTTTTCTCAAAGTAGGAGGCGAGCTCTGAGGCTTTGCTGAATGCTTGGTCATCCAGAATAGTTGGAGGAAACTGTTTGGTGATGGCAGAGACATATGAAAACAATGCTTTAGAGTCGAAGATGAAGTGATGGATTTTCTGGGCAAAGAAATCTCTCTTTGTTCGGAGGATAGAGGTCCTGTAGCAGTGTATGAGGGATTTATACTCAGCCTGAGTCATTGAAGGGTTTTTTCGCCATATGTGTTCTCTGCTTCTTAGTTCTTGCTTAAGAGTTTTCAATTCAGGTGTGTACCAAGGTTTCTTGTTAACTGAGTTAGTGTGTAGAATTTTAGTTGTTATGGGGCAAGTTAGGTCAGCTACTTTATTGGTAATCTTGAACCAGGAGGAGGTAGCTGCGACTGCATCAGAAAGGTCCAGATGATCTAGTTCTTTGGATAGAAGGGAGCTGAGGTTGTCCGTGTTGCAAATTTCCTAAATTGGACCGTGGATTTATGGGGAGATTGGGGTGTGGACTTATTGATTTTCAGGACTGTGGTGATCATCCTATGATCGGACCAGGGGACCGGTGAGCATGTAGGTGTGGAGCAAGGAGTGAGACCTTCATTTAAGAAAATTAGGTCCAGTGTGTGTCCTGCTTTATGAGTAGGGCTGTTAATGATTTGTTTGAATCCCATGTAGCTAAGCGTAGAGAGAAACATATCGCAGTTGGAAGAGAGAGGAGTCGTGTCAACGTGAAGGTTGAAGTCTCCCAAGATTATAGCGGGGGCGTCAGTGTTGATATATTTGGTTATGCGTTCAATTAGAGGGGAAGGGTCTGATTCTAGAAGCCCTGGAGGGGTGTAAATTAGACAGATTTGAAGAGGTTTGGATTTAAATACGGAGAATTCAAGAGTGGAAGTTGAGTTGGAATGTTGTAGGGATAATCCCAGCTCTTTTTTTGCAGCTAAAAGAAGACCGCCACCTCTTTTTTTTTAAGTCTGGGGATTGAAAAAACGTCATAGGTATGTATCGGAAGTTGGTTGATTAAAGCAGTGTCCTCGGGCTTCAGCCAGGATTCGGTGATTGTGCAGATGTCGGGTTTGGCCTCCAGAAGATAGTCATAGAGGAGTTTTTTTCGTGAGGGATTGTGCATTAAGGGGGGTTAATGAGAATAGAGTGAGGTGCAGTAATTGATTAAGCGGAGAGATCATGATAGGATTCAGTCTTTTTTGTTGAATGGTGGGAAAGGTAGTATTTTTTAAGTGGTTTCTGCGGAGGTTGTTGATGAAAGGGATGGAGAAGGTGTGCATCCTTGGATCTTGGTAGATATGTAGGTTGCGGGAGGGGGAACCAGGCTGAATCAATAGGAGGAAGAGAAGTGAATGGAATGCGCCTGAGGTAGATAGGGATGGACGCCCGTTGTGGAACCGGGCCCCACGGCTACCTAAGTCTGCACTACGTTGCTGCACAAAGGGGCATGCCCCTTTGTCGCTCTCCTTCGGCGCATGACGCCAGGAGGAGGGCTGGGGTTTAAATCCCTGCACGACGCTGCCTGATGAGGTCCTGAAATGTGCCCTGCCCTGATTGGCTGCCTGCTACTGGGCGGAGAGGAGGGGCTAACAAGCCGGAGGGTCGGTGATTGGCAGGGAGCTGCCTCGTGGTCTGTAGTGGAGCTGGAGGTAAGCGCGGTGTTTAGATGGCCTTACCCCGATGGGCTTTAGCGCTGACTGCGCAGGCCCTGACTGCCGCCTCCGTCCATCCCGGTCGGGGCTCGCATATCTGTAAAGTATAGCAATGATCCTTCATCATATCTACAGCTTCTTTCACTTTACCACCAAAAAGATTTTCTCCTGTGAATGAAGCATTTGCCAATCTGGCATGCACATCTTAAGTCCAACGCTTTGTCATGTGAGCCTTCTAGACTCTATACCTATGGCTGAGGATCAAGACAAAGTATTAAAGGCATCACAGACTGATTTAATTAAATGTTTAGTATATTTTTCTGCATCACTGATTTGGAGCATAAATTCATCTTGGATATATGTTAGGACAAATAGTGTTGCGGTTGGCCTTGAACATGCTTAGTCCTGGGCTGGTATGCCATGCATGGAGCCATAAAATGGCTCTGGAGAAACCAGGCTCAGACTCCAAATGGCCCTTCCTCAATGATGTCTATTGGTCCTCAGGGGATTCATGCTGGAACACTTGGAAGAAGTTCCCGGGACCATGTTTAGTAGTTTGAAGGTCGAGGAGAGGAAGGCAGATTTCTCGATCACCTAAAAAATGCCATAGTCAAACCAATAGAAAAAAATCCCCATATAAACTCAATTGACCCATCTAATCTAAGACCCATCTCTATCTTTCATCTCAAAACTAATAGAAAAAGTTGTAAATAAGCAATTTTGTCAGAACACATTGAGACCCACAACCTCCTTCATCCCACACAATTTTGTTTCCGTAGATTTACAAAACAGAAACACTGCTGACATCCCTGATGGACACAATACTTAAGAGGACTAGACAATGGTCAAATGTACTTACTGGTATTAAATGATATATAAGCTGCATTTGATACAGTAAATCACAATACATTTCAGACCAGGTTAAGTGAAATAGGTTTAAACAGATCTCACCCTGCAATGGTTCAACTCATATCTTTCAAATAGATCATTCAAGTAAAAATTAATAACAGAGTTCGAACAACTAACAGTAAAACATGGAGTTCCGCAAGGCTCCTCTTTATCATCCACTTTTTAATATTTATATGTTGCCATTATGTAAGATTTTAGCAGGTTTGGGATTAATCCATTTCATATATGCAGATGGACAAATTTTAATTCCGATTACCAAGACACTTGAATCAACATTAAAACTATGGGAAATCTACCTCGCTGCAATAAGTCAAGTTTTAACACAGATGAGTCTATCACTCAACCCAAAAAACCCAGAATCTTTAATAATTTGTAATGAACTGAATGAAAGGATAGGAGAAGTAATTAAAAAAATGCAAAAAAGATATCCAGTGACTTTTGAAATCAAAGATCTTGGAGTGATACTAGATAGTGAAATAATCCTAAAACACTTGATAAACAATATTAAAGATGGCTATTTTAAACTAAATGTTTTAAAAAGATTAGAGCCTCTTTTATATGAGCAAGATTTTTGTACAGTTTTACATCTTTTCAAAGATGGACTATTTTAACGCTCTACTACTGGGATTAACCTGCTTCCACAATCAGACCACGCCAACTCCTCCAAAATTCAGCCGCCAGAATTCTAACCAACACCAGAAGAACAGGACATATCACACCGATTCTGAAAGAACTACACTGGTCACCCATTACTCAACGCATCCAATATCAAGCATTATCCATGAGTCACAAAAGACTCTACAATAACTAAATAGAATGGCTTACCGCATCACTTCATTTCCACGTTCCACAGAGAACCAACAGGTCTGCTAATAATGGCTCCTTACCTGTACCATCACCCAAATCGCTTCACTTAAATTCAGTTCGTGAGAGGGCGCTTTCTATTGCTAAACCACTATTGTGGAATTCCCTTCCACAATATCTGCGTCTTGAGCCGAACATGAAAGCCTTTAAAAAAAAGGCTTAACTTGGCTTTTTCAACAAGCCTTTCCTTAAGAACAGCTTTAAATTTACTCTTAAAACTCCAGTTTTACAGTTAATTTTAGTTTCTTTTAGGTTTTAAGATTTACGAAATTTTATTTTCTTTTTACTTAGTTTAACAAATGTATCTTTGATTGCTGTTTTAAATGCTTTTATGGTGTTTATAATTGAATAGTATTTCCTTTAATTGAATGTTTAAATGCTTTTAAAGGAGCATTTATACTCAATTTGTACACAGGTGTGAAATTTAATTTTGAACATCAGTATATAAAACCATTAAATAAATAAATACAGACTGGATGGGATAAAAGAATTGGATTTAAGCTTTTCCCAAACTGAGTATTGCAGGTTTCATTTGTACCTGCAGTGCATCGTAAATCAGGAAATGTTGAGATTACTTACCTGATAATCTCGTTTTCCTTAGTGTAGACAGATGGACTCAGAACAAATGGGTATAGTATGCTCGTGCTAGCAGTTGGAGACGGATCTGACGTCAGCACGGGTGTATATATACCCCCACAGGAAGCGTAGCAACTTAGTAATCTTCCTTGCAAAAGCTGTTATGGATATGTGTACTGACGCTCAGTGAAAAGTGAAACAGGATTCCCCTGACCGATTGATAGTAGCTGGAGACCGCCAGCATTCCCAACCGGAAGGCGTTGACACCTGGTAGAGTGTACGCTCTTATGGAAACAGATGACATGGCTTACCTTGAAGCGGTGAAACCCATGTACACAGGCAGCTGGGCGGGATGCTGAGTCCATCTGTCTACACTAAGGAAAACGAGATTATTAGGTAAGTAATCTCAACATTTCCTGTCGTGTAGCCAGATGGACTCAGAACAAATGGGATGTACAAAAGCTTTACTCCCAGCCTGGGCGGGAGGCTGCCTGAGGACCATGTAGGACCGCCCTCGCAAATGCTGTCTCCTCCCTGGCCTGGACATCCAGACGGTAGAACCTGGAGAAGGTATGGAGGGAGGACCACATCGCCGCTTTACAGATTTCTGCAGGCGACAGCATCCTGGATTCTGCCCAAGATGCCGCTTGTGCTCTGGTAGAATAAGCCTTGACTTGTAGAGGCGGAGACTTCCCGGCCTCTACGTAAGCTGCTCTGATAACTTCTTTAATCCAGCGGGCGATGGTGGGCCGAGAGGCCACTTTCCCTTGTCGTTTCCCGCTGTGCAGGACGAACAGATGGTCTGTCTTTCGGACGTCTTCTGTCATTTCCAGATATCTGGGCAGCAGTCTGCCTATGTCGAGATGGCGTAGCAAACGCCCTTCTTCAGATTTCTTCAAACCCGCCGTGGTAGGCAAGGATATAGTTTGGTTAAGGTGAAATTGTGAGACCACTTTAGGTAAAAAGGAGGGAACCGTGCGAAGATGGATAGCCTCTGGAGTGATTCTGAGAAAGGGATCACGGCAGGACAGTGCTTGTAGCTCTGAGACGCGGCGTGCTGAACAGACCGCCAATAATAACACCATCTTCAAGGTTAAAGAACGTAGAGACAGGCCCCAAAGGGGTCTGAAGGTGGATCCCGCGAGGAAATCCAAAACAAGGTTGAGGTTCCACAAAGGCACTGGCCACTTCAGTGGTGGACGAATGTGCTTAACTCCTTTCAGGAAGCGAGACACATCTGGATGCGTGGCAATGGTCTTGCCATCCCTCCTGGGACCATAGCAAGACAGTGCAGCCACCTGAACTTTGATGGAGCTGAGGGAGAGACCCTTCTGAAGCCCATCTTGCAGGAAATCCAGAACAATAGGGATTTTGGTCGCATGTGGATTGGTGCCCTGAGTGTCGCACCAGGCTTCAAATATTCTCCAGATCCTTATGTGGGTGAGGGAAGTGGAAAACTTGCGTGCTCGGAGGAGTGTATGTATCACGGGCTCCGAGTAACCTCTTTTCTTCAGTCTAGCCCTCTCAATGGCCAAACCGTAAGAGAGAATTGAGCTGGATCCTCGTGGAGGATGGGACCTTGCAGCAGCAGGTCCCTGTATGGAGGCAGAGGTAGAAGATTCCCTGCCAGTAGTCTTCTCATGTCTGCGTACCAGGGTCTTCTTGGCCAGTCCGGGGCCACTAGAAGAACTAGTCCTCTGTGCCGCTGAATCTTGTGTATAATGGCGCCCAGCAGGGGCCATGGAGGAAAAGCATATAGCAGGATCCCCTGAGGCCATGGCTGTACCAGGGCATCGATCCCCTGGGTTAGAGGATCCCGCCTGCGGCTGAAATACCTGGGTACTTGAGCGTTGGACCTGTCCGCTAGTAGGTCCATGCCCGGCGTCCCCCACTGATCCACAATCATCTGGAAAGCTGTGGGCGACAGCTGCCATTCCCCCGGGTTTAGGCTTTCTCTGCTGAGGAAGTCTGCCGTGGTGTTGTCCTTCCTGGCGATGTGGACGGCGGAGATGTCCTGAAGATTCGCCTCCGCCCAAGCCATCAGGGGGGCTATTTCTAAGGATACCTGTCGGCTTCTGGTTCCGCCCTGTCGGTTGATGTATGCCACCGTGGTGGACTTGTCAGACATCACTGACTGCTCTGTTTCGAAGTCTGCGGGCAAATTGCAGGCAGGCTAACCTGACCGCCTGTGCCTCTGGTCAGTTGATGTTCCACCCCAACACTTCTCTGTTCCACCGCCCCTGGGCAGTTAGCTCTTCGCAGTGTGCTTCCCAGCCGCTCAGGCTGGCATCTGTAGTGAGCAGGGTCCAAGTTGGGGAGGGCATCCTTGACCCCCGGCTCATGTGGCCGGGCTTCAGCCACCACCGTAACTGATTCCGTACTCTGGCCGGTAGAGGTAGATGCACGGTGTAGTTCTGTAATCGTGGGCACCACCGAGATAGGAGGGCACGCTGTAATGGTCTCATATGGGCCCATGCCCATGGTATCACTTCCAGAGTGGAGGCCATTAGGCCGAGGACCTGTAGGTAATCCCAAGCTGTGGGCCGAGCGGTGCTCAGCAGATTCTGCAAGCAATCCCGGAGTTTCGATTTCCTCCTGGAGGTCAGGCTGATCATGTCTTCCTGAGTGTCGAATCGGACACCTAGGTATTCCAGCGACTGCAAAGGCTGTAGGGAACTCTTGTGTATGTTGACTACCCATCCTAGGCTTTCCAGAAGAGATATAACTCTGTTGGTTGCCTGGTGGCTCTCCTCCGGTGACTTTGCCCTGATCAGCCAATCGTCTAGGTAGGGATGGACGAGAATGCCTTCCCTTCCTGAGTGACGCCGCCACCACTACTACTACCTTGGTAAAGGTCCGTGGCGCGGTGGCTAACCCGAAGGGTAGAGCCCGGAACTGAAAGTGCTGATCCAGGACTTTGAAGCGTAAGTAACGCTGGTGATCCCGATGAATTGGGATATGTAGATAGGCCTCTGAGAGATCCAAGGATGTGAGATACTCCCCTGGCTGTATTGCACTTCGAACGGACCACAGAGTTTCCATGCGAAATCTCGGGACCCGTAAGTGCTGGTTGACAGACTTGAGGTCCAGGACAGGTCTGAAGGTGCCCCCCTTCTTGGGGATAATGAAATAAATGCCCAGAATTTATGTCCCATGCAGGCACTGGGATTATGGCTTTTAGGGACAGGAGTCTCTCCAAGGTAGCTGCCAGCGCCGGCCTCTTGAGGGGCAGACAAGGCGATTCCACAAACTTGTTCGGAGGGAGATGAAAGAAGTCCAGGTAGTACCCTTCCCGGACAATGGCAAGGACCCACTGGTCCAAAGTAATCTCGACCCACCTGCGGTAAAATAGGGTTAGCCTGCCCCCTATGGCCTCTTCCCCCAGATGGGTCAGCTGATTCTCATTCTGGGGTGCGGCCGGGACCCGACCCAGTTCCCCTCTTGTTGTGCCGGGTCCGAAAGGACTGGTTCCTGGTCTGAGAATGAGGAGCTTGGTAGCGAGCCCTGTAAGGATTGAAGCGTGGAGAGCTTCTACCTCTGGATGGTCTAGGAAAAGGGCGCTGGGTCCTCCTTGACCTGTCTTCGGGTAGACGGGGTAATGGAGATGCGCCCCATTTTGATAAGCAGGAGCGCGTCACCACGGTGCAGCAGGTCACAATTCGTAGGGACATGGCTGCCACCTCAAAGGCGTGTTTCAGAATGGCGTCCATGCGCCGATCATGTGCATCCTTGAGGGCCGCCCCTCCCTCCACCAGAATGGTGGTGCGCTTCACAATTGCGCTAACTATGGCGTCTACCATCGGGCATGCCAGCAGCTCCTTGGTTGCCGGGTCTAGGGGGTACATGCTAGACAAAGCCCGACCCCCTTTGAATGAAGCGTCTGGCGCATTCCATTCCAGATCAATTAACTGCTGTGCTGCTTGTAGGAGGGGAAAATGGTGAGCCGTGGGACGCAGGCCCTCTAGCAGGGGGTTCATTCTAGGCTCCCCTGGGGTGCCCTGGCCCGGGATAGCCAGCTCCGATAGGCATTGAGAGACCAGGTCTGGAAGATCCTCCTTAGGAAAGAAGTGTCTCATGGTTCGATATGATTCTATCCCCAAGGGGAGTTCTCCCTCCTTGGGGGGCTCGCCATCTTCTTCAGAATAATCCGAGTCCCCATAAGTGGGGCTTCCGGGTGGCGGGTGGCCATGCGTAGGCCTCGAGGGTCCCGGGGCAGGGTTATCCGGTACGTATGGGTCCGGTCGGGGATCAGACTGCATCTTGACGAAGGCATGAATCCCCTTGAATAATTCCACCCAGGAGAGGGAAGCAGGTTGTAGCCGTAGGGGCCCCAGGTCTGTGGGATTCCCTGGCTGCTCATTGCGGCCTGCTAGGTTCGGAGTGTTCCCTGAGGAACTGGCAGTCAAACTGGGCTGAGACCGGCCCTGGCCTGGAACTCCCAGGGCCTCCTCACATTGGGCACATAGGGAGTCTGCTTCCTCGCTCTTTGTGGCTCTGAGGTGGCATGCTGAGCAGAGGCCTAGAGCTCTTATGCCTGAGTCTGGAGGTGCCGGCTCTGCGGCCGCATGGGCTCTCATACGCTCCATCGTGTCTGATCTCCTCTCAATGAGTGCTTTATGAACGTGCGCCTTTAAACGTGTGCGTATTAATGTGCGCGTATCAACGTGCGCCTAGCAGCGTGCGCATATCAGCTTAACAATGTGCGCCTATGAACGTAAGCATGCGCGTAACTCAAGTAATGGGCGCCCAAATCCCTTTCGGGCACCTAACATATGCGCCCGTCGCCCCGCTTAGAACGAGGCGGCGAACCAGGGCTAGCGACGGCGAGCAGGCAAAATGGCAACCTCCTTGGCAGGCTGCCACGTAGGCAGACCCTGCTAATCCTCTCTCTTCGGAGACCAGTAAGAAAGATGTACACCTTACCTGATCTTCGGCGCTTCCCGGCTGTGACCCGGGCGGTCTCCGGCTGCGGGGGGAGAGGGTAATTACCGTCACTGCCGCGATCGAGGAAGTGCACCCACTGCCTCTAAGCCGTGCCCAAACCCGTCTCGCTCGGGGGCCAAGTCCTCACCGGGACCGAGGCTGCCTCTATGCCGCGCCCGAGCCCTTCTCACTCGGGGGCTAGGTCCCTGCCGCGATCCGGCCACCGATTCGAGGCGCTCACCTCCGAGGGACCATGGAAATCACCTCGGGAAACTCAACTGGGGGAGGGACCCAAGGGTATCACCGCAGGAATGCGGGGCTCGTCTTCAGGTAGGATTTCTTCTACGAATTTAGTCGCTATAATTTAGAAAACGCTCAGTGAGCATAAGCGAGCTCCAAACTGCTTTGGAGACTGAAATTACTGAGTTGCTGCACTTCCTGTGGGGGTATATGTACCCCGTGCTGACGTCAGATCAGTCTCCAACTGCTAGCACGAGCACACTATACCCACTTGTTTTGAGTCCATCTGCTACACGCTAGTTAATATCAGATTGCTTGACCACAATAAGCAATTGGATAAGAGTTAAAACTGATGCTTAATCAAAATATCTGAAGTGCTGTTTGTAGGAAAAACTAGGGATCTGGACATAACCCAACAGCTTCAACCTAGGGCCTGTGCTTCCTTTTCAAACAGCTCCGCAGCCTAGGGGTGATCTTGAACTCCACCTTAAATATACAGTGGACCCTCGAGTTACAACCGGCTTGACTTACAAACTTGGGTTACAACCAAAATTTTAGTTTTGAGTTACAACCTGAATGCCGGCCAAGGCCATGTGTGTCCGCTCGTGTGTGCGGTTGCTTCTAATTGGGCATTTTTCCTGTCAATCGTGTTTTTTTGGGCTTGGTGGGAGGGACTTCTGCTCTGCTGTTGCAGTGATTGGCTGCTGCTGCCGCCGAGGCCTGTCCATCTCAGGCGCCAGAGCTGCAAATGGTCACAGGAGCACATTGGCAGACCCGGCACGGCATTGCAGCAAGCAACAGCATCAACTGGTGACCAAGGAAGCTTCTGTGCAGCAGCAGAAAGGGAGTGTAGCACTCAGCTGGCTATAGCAAGTTATCAGGAGGGGAGGAATGAGTATGCTGGGAGAGGGAAATGAGTGTTTGGGGGCCAAAGATGTGCTCTGAGGGGGTGGGGAGGGGGGAATCCTCCCCCGCCTCCCTTCCTGCAAGCCAAAAATGTCAACTTGAATGGTGAGTACAGTATGAAATTGTTGTTTCTGGTAGGCTAGGCACATTTTATAACTTTGTGGTGAGTACACTAGGAAAATTATAGGTGTTTCTGGTAATTATACACATTATACAACCCTTTTTTTATTAAGAAAATGTTAGGTAAGGGGTGCCTTTGGGAGGTTCGGAACGCATTATGAGTATTTCCATTATTTATGGGAAAAAAAAGTCTTGACTTACAACCAGCCCTCTGGAATGAATTGAGTTCGTAAGTCAAGGGTCCACTGTAGATGGTTGACTAGCAGCCTAGCATTGAAGAGTAGCCAGCTTAGAACCAGTGAAGCCAAGGTTTTAATCCTGTTTCTCTCACAGATACTCTGACTTCAAACAAGTCATTTCACCCTCCACTGCCTCAGGTACAATTTAGATTATTTCCTTGCCCAAGATGATTTACAACTAAGTTTCTGAATTAGAACACACCTTTAGCTCAGATTTAGAAATGAGTAATTAAATCTAAAACCTAAAATCAAAAGCAATTTCCAAACACATTTTGTTCCGACTAAGAGAAATTTGTAAATTATCACCATATCTAGATTTTCATACTCTAATTTCAAAATAGGACTACTGCATCTCTCTATAATGGTTTTAACACTAAAAAAATGAAAGTTGCAGTTACTCCAAAACTCTACCAGGATTTTAACAGTAACCAAAAACTATGAAAATATTACCTTGATGCTGAAAGTAATCCAATGTGGCAACAGTCTCAATATAAAATATTGTTTTTGGCCTTCTAGCACCAATCAATGGAACAGGACCCTCTTACTTAAGAGATCATTTGCTTATGACCCCATTAGGAATCTAAGATCTGTCCAGAGAGGATTTTGTTCAATGCCATCATTCTACACGAGAGCGTAGGATCTATGATAGCGCCTTCTCTGTCCCTGCCCCTAGTTTGTAGCATTCCCTTGCTAGGGAAATAGGATTATCTAGGGATTATTTTTTGTTTTTAGTTTATCCTTTTAGGCATGATTATTTTTACAGGCTTATTACTATATTTCCTTTCTATTTTTGTGCTGTTTACTATTAGATTCTTATGGGTTACAAGGCCTTTTTCTAATGGCTATATATTTAATATTAGTATGTGAAATTATTTTATAGTTTTTGATTTTAAGTAATCTTAGTTACTTTAACTATTATGATAAAATATAAATTGTTCTATGATGTGACGAGCAATGTGGAAAGGAAGTTTTAATGTGCAAAAAATAATGTAAATACAAATAACGCACATAACTGCAAGGGAAAGGAATGAAAAAAGGAGAAGGAAGTAGATAGGGAGCAAGTGTACATCCCATTATCCATCCACCCACTGCCACACTCCTAGGGGGCCAGATACTGGGAAAGGGGGGGAAGCAGGGGTAATGCTGCTAGGAAAGGGGTAATGCTGCTAGGAAAGAGGTAGGATCCCAACTTTGGGAAAATCAAAGAATTAATATCAACAGTTATCTGCCACACTCCTGGGAACCCCAGTCTGCCTCCCCAATTCCCTAGTATTTCAAATCATCAAAAGGGCCAGACATAGCTGCCCCCTCCCCAACAAAAAAAAAAAACAAAACTTCAAACATCTCTGATCTACTCCCATCCCCAGCTCAGCTAATTCCAAGGGGGAACCCTTTCCAGTCCTCTTGGTGATTTGAAATATCTTGTGCAGCCCCTCCCTTGAAGTTTGGGAACTGCTGTTCTATGGGGAAATGAAGGGACAGAGGACATTTTTCCATTTAATTGATATCTTCCCAATAAGAAATGAAAAGGTTTACTCTTACCTTTGGTTTTTTGTTCTGTGACCTGTGAATAAAAAACATGGAAAATAAAAGTTTAGCTTCACCTACAATATAAACATGCTCATATACAGAATTTCAAAAGGTCAAGCATAAAGTTGTAATATCTAACCCAAATAAAACAGAAAATTTTAAAGTTGACCATTTTGGACTACTTTAAGCAGTTTCCTTGCAATCCCCACGCTCCATGGGAGTAGCATCATATAGCCTGCATGGATGGACTGATGGGAATACCAGCCCATTCAAAATAATTTGTGATACTTAACACAGATGCCCCCCAGAAATTGAATGCAACCAGTATAAACATTTTCAGAAATAAAAACATGAAAAATAATTTCTACAGAGTAGACATTACAGTGCAATACATAACCTTCTGAAGTGATGCCCAGCGCATAATTAATAGCTTTTTCTTTTAACAGACATTTAGTATTCATTCTGCTCAGTGAAAGAATAGCAGGTACACTAACATTTCACAGCGATTACAGAAATAGATATGATCTTGTATGACTATTAATCAGGCAAGAGAAGATGAGAAATTTGCCAAGACCCTCTTATGACTGCTTCACATAGAAGCTGTCAAAGGAAGCATAAAATACAAAAGATTTTAATGTTATGGCCTCAAATGCACCAGGTACTGTACTGCAACAAATTTTTCATGAGTATAAACTAACATTTTTCATATTCTCACAATTAGGGATATTCAAGAAAGAAATAAAATAAAGCGGAGTTGCTTACCTGCAGCAGGTACTCATTAAGGATAGCACGATGTCAGTCTTTACAAGTGAGCGACATCATCCAATGCAGCCTGGCTAAAAACTTGTGTGTCAGTTTCTAGAACTTTGACTGTGCCTCACTGAGCATGCACAGTATGCCATTATACCATGTGTCCATGGGGGCTTCAGAACACTTGTTACAGACAAGCAATTCTGCTTTCTCTGAGGACACACACAGGATGGCAGTTCTAACTAGTAGGGAATCCCTAGCTACAGACAGATCTAAATGAAGAAAAGGACAAACAAAACAGATTTTTCTTACGAGGGCAGGCAGGAACAAAAACAGGCTCTAGGAGGGAAAGAAGCTGGGTTCTACACCTCAAAGATTCCACAGCACAGATTGGCCAAAACTACTGTTGTGTCAGGAGGCCCTGTCCAAGCCTTATAGAGCTCCTCCATGGAGACCAATTTAAGGTGACCTATGAAAGTTGACATAGCTCCAACACAGAGACTTGACATTACCCACTAGCTTTAGGCCTACCTGGTCATAACAGAAGGAGATGCAATCTGCTAGCCAACTGAATAAAATATGTATGGCAACAAATCCTCAGTTTCTTGGAGTTAAAAGAAACAAAAGGCTAGGTGGACTTTTTATGGGCTTCAGTCTACTCGAGGTAGAAGACCAAGGCTCTTTTGCAGTCCAAACTGAGCAGTGCTTATTCACCTTCGTGGATATGTGGCCTGGGAAAAAATGTTGTAAGGATGATTGACTGGTTAAGGTGAAATTCAGACACCACCTTAAGCATGAATTTAGTATGGGTATGTAGAATGATAATGATAAAACTTAGAACAGGTGGAAGAGTTACTAAAGCCTGAAGCTCATTTATTCTGCGCACTGACACAACCGTCACCAGAAGCACAACCTTCCATAAGAACATAAGAAATTGCCATGCTGGGACAGACCAAGGGTCCATCAAGCCCAGCATCCTGTTTCCAACAGAGGCCAAAAACCAGGCCACAAGAACCTGGCAATTACCCAAACACTAAGAAGAATCCATGCTACTGATGCAATTAATAGCAGTGGCTATTCCCTAAGTATAATTGATTAATAGCCATTAATGGACTTCTCCTCCAAGAACTTATCCAAACCTTTTTTGAACCCAGCTACACTAACTGCACTAACTACCTTCTCTGGCAACAAATTCCAGAGCTTTATTGTGCGTTGAGTGAAAAAGAATTTTCTCCGATTAGTCTTAAATGTGCTACATGCTAACTTCATGGAATGCCCCCTAGTCCTTCTATTATTCGAAAGTGTGAATAACAGAGTCACATCTACTCGTTCAAGACCTCTCATGATCTTAAAGACCTCTATCATATCCCCCCTCAGCCATCTCTTCTCCAAGCTGAACAGCCCTAACCTCTTCAGCCTTTCCTCATAGGGGAGCTGTTCCATCCCCTTTATCATTTTGGTTGCCCTTCTCTGTACCTTCTTCCAGGTCTGGTACTTCAGGCCACAGGAGTGCCATGGCTCTAAGGGAGCTTTCATCAGTTAGGTCAGAACTGCACTGACGGCTCCGATGGAAGACTTCAAATTAAGCTGGACCTGTATGAATCAAACCAAAGAATGTACAGAGATGGGTCTACTGTTTACATGTTGGCGATAGGCACAAATTGCTCTGAGATGTACTCTTTACTCCTGGGGGAATTCTGCACAAAGTACTTAAATTTCTGCCTACTTTATTTTGGTCAAAATAACACAATATACATAACAGTCTAAGCAATTAATTTAAAATGTAATACAGAAAAAAAATTAAATATGCAGAGTTTTAATTATTTTGAGTAGAATTTCACTAAAAGTACACTGTAAGTGACCCTTTCACCCTCTATTCCTATACCCCTGGCCAGTCTCCTTTCACTTTGACCTCTTAGGCCCCAACTCCTCCACCTTCCACTATGTATCTCCCCTCTCCCTCTACGCCCAACCCTTTCCACTCTAGAGTTTGAACTCTTTCAGTACTGCCCCTCATACAGGTTTTCCCTCTCTCTCATGCACATACACACCTTCTCATAAAGGATCCTCCTCTCTCTTGCACAGACATCTCCCCTCATACAGGCTCTTTTTCTCTCGCATACACCCCCCCCCCCCCCCCCTCACACAGGCTCCCTCTCGTGCAAACGCACACCCGCATACTGGCTTTCTCCCCCTCATACACACACATACCCTCATATAGGCTCGCTCTCACACACATACCCACCCACCCATACAGGCTCCCTTCTCTCACAAACAAGCACCATCACTCCCACACATACAATCACATTTTTACAAGCACCAGCTTCCAACTCACATATATCCACACTCCTTCACAATCTCCTCATATAGGTTCCCTCTGGCAGACACTCATGCACCCTCTCAAACACTCTCTCACACACAAAGTCTCTCTCATACAGTCACCGGGGCCTGCACTATCTTCACTACAAGCAGGATGGGCTCTGCTTGTCGTCACCAGGGCTTGCATCATCTTCGCCGCGAGTGGGAAGTGCTCCACCTGCGACCAACCAGACCTGTACCATCTTCACTGCAAGCAGGATGGGCTCTGCTTGCGAATGCGGGGCCTGCTCCAAATTCTGCACAAATTCTGCGCTCTGCAGTAGAGCATTATTCCACCAGGAGTAACTTATCGAGTTGGTCTTGAGACCTGACTCAGATAACTGTAGGAAGTAATCAAGCAGTTTGTGTGTGAAGCAGATGAAAGGATCTGAGGCCTTTTGCTCACACCACAAACCTCCATTTCAGTTTATAGAACTTCCTCGGATTCCTTTCTTAAACCTAAGAACAAAACATATCCTCTGACAGATCTAAGGGTTTCAAAGTCACCCTTTCAACATTCAGGCTGTGAGCCAGGAACCTTAAGTTTGAATGGTGCAACTATACTCAATTCTGAGTGGAATTCTCCAGCCTGATCAGTTCCCCAATTAATTTCTCTCTCAGGAACAGGAACCAAGATAATTGTGGTCCCCCAGTCCAACTTCAAAGTCTTTGCAATAAGTGGTATTAGAAGAAACACGTAGAGCAAGCCTTTGCTCCAGTCAATAGCAAATGCATTAGAGGCTAATTTGCCTTGAATCTCTTTCCTGAAACAGAAGAGAGGGACTTTCCTGTTCTAAGGCAACGTAAACATATCTATCATGGATGTGGTCAATTTCCAGAATATCTGGTTTACTATCCCTCGGTCCATGGATCATTCGTGGGATTCCAGAACCAGGCTCAATCTGCCAGGACATTCTCCCCACCTGCCAGACATGTGGCTCTGAGGACCAACCCGAGAGATGGCCCATTCCCACATCTAGGACTAGAGACAAGATCCCATGCCTCTCTGCTTAATATAAAAACTCTGCAACTTGATTGTCAGTCTGGACCATTATCACTTTGTTGGCCATCAATCTATGAAAGCCTTCAGAGTGTACCAAACTACCCCTTAACTCTAGGAATTTTATCTGATGAAGCTTTTCTTGAACATACCAAAAGCCTCAAGTGCAAAGAGCCTCTAGTCAGGCTCCTTACCCTAGGTTTGATGCATCTATGCTTAGAACAAATTGGCTTGATGGAATTTGGAAGGGTATGCTACTAATCAGATTGGAACTGTGTCACTACTGGGACAAGGGGAGTCCTTGAGTGGCTACATGATGTGGGTATTGTCTTGAAGATCTTAAGTGGCTTAAAGCCACTGTGATCCGAGGGTCTAGTGGCTCTCCTATGGAGATATACCAAAGGAGTAAGAATCTGTTGATGCTGTAAGGACCAACAATCTCAACATGTCGCATGCTAAGGCCTGCTGACTCACTAGGATCCTTTCCACTGCACGATCGCTCTCTATTGTAGAAGGAAGGCTCTTGACTAAGTCATGCCTAGCAGTGCTCCAATAAACTAATTGAAATGATGGGCTTAAGTCTCAAGTGCAATTTGGGGTAGTTAAACTAGTAACTCCAACACCTGGGTGATTTTGCACAGATTCTACAGCACCCACTTAAGATTGTTCTTGACAAGGCAAACGTCCAGGTAAGGGAACATATGCACCCCCAGTTTGTGTAGATTCACCACCAACAAAGCAAGATATTTTAATGCAAAGCCAAAAGGCAGCATGCAATACTGGAGAGTAACAGTGCCCTATTACACATCTCAGATATAAGGACCTTCCTTTTCAATTTTTTTTTTTTTAATTTTTCCAGGAAATTTCAACACTATACAAACAATGGGGCGGATTTTAAGAGCCCTGCTCGCCTAAATCCGCCCAAATCCGGGCGGATTTAGGCGAGCAGGGCCCTGCGCGCCGGTGAGCCTATTTTACATAGGCCTACCAGCGCGCGCAGAGCCCCGGGACTTGCGTAAGTCCCGGGGTTTTCGGAGGGGGGCGTGTCGGGGGCGGGACCGAGCGCAGTGCCGTTTTGGGGGCGTGGTTACGGCCCGGAGGCGTGGCTGTGCCCTCCGGACCCGCCCCCAGGTCGCATCCCGGCGCGCTAGCGGCATGCTGGCGCGCGGGGATTTACGCCTCCCACAGGGAGGCGTAAATCCCCCAACAAAGGTAAGGATGGGGTTTAGACAGGGCCGGGTGGGTGGGTTAGGTAGGGGAAGGGAGGGGAAAGTGAGGGGAGGGCAAAAGAAAGTTCCCTCCGAGGCCGCTCCGATTTCGGAGCGGCCTTGGAGGGAACGGGGGTAGGCTGCGCGGCTCGGCGCGCGCCGGCTATACGTAATTGATAGCCTTGCGCGCGCCGATCCAGGATTCTAGCGGATACGCGCGGCTCCGCGCGTATCTACTAAAATCCCGCGTACTTTTGCTTGCGCCTGATGCGCCAGCAAAAGTACGCCTATTCGCGCGGTCTGAAAATCTACCCCAATTTGTGGAAAAATAACTTTTCCACAGATTTTTCTCATGTGACAAAGTTATGTTTTCACCAATTTTGTTATAACATTGAAAATTTACAGGAAAAAATATAAAAACTGAAAATGGCAAGGAAATGACGTCAAAGTGAACAGTTGGTTCCTGATTAGCTCTCCCATCGAGCAGAACAATCTGAGAAATATCTCCGGCATTTGTTCAGCTGGAGAAATGATTTCTAATCGATCAATTTACTGGTAAATTAAGATGTCCATTAAGAAAAAGACTGTGGATTTTTGTAAGTTCTCCTACTCAAAATCAGAGGTAGGCCAAGAAAGCGAGGCAGACAACATGGCAGCCGAAGACAAAAGTGAGAGATGCCGGTTACCTCAGGGACAGATATCCAGTCACAAAAGGATTTTCATGAATGGTTTCGGGACCTGAAGCAAGATATAAGGAATTACAAGCAAGAAATAACTAATTTAATCTCGGACGTTAAAGGGGAAATATCCGAACTAGGCCACCAAATAAGACAACACAGGTGTCAGGGTGGCATGCTCAGCGAGGACTTGAAACGGGTGCGATCTGATCAGACAGCTTCAAAAAATGGAGTTAGATGCTGTGGCTAAGAAGCTGGAAGATCTTAAGAATAGATCTTGCCGGTGCAATCTTACCGTTGGATACCTGAGTCGCAGGAGCATGCGGATTGTAAGGCGATGGTCAGTAAACTCTGCCGAGATCTTTTCTTGAATAATAGCGCACAGAGTGAGAAACAGGCAGATAGCTTGGCGATCAAAACAGAACAGGCGCAACAATCCCTATGGCCTAAAAATGCTAATAAACCCAGAGACATCGTGTGCTTCCATTCCTTTGTGTTAAAAGAGCAGATATTTCAAGAGGCCCGCAAGCAAGCTATGTGGATCTGGGATGGACATGACCTAGCTATTTTTGCTGACATCTCTCCGCTTCCTTGAAGAAGAGACAAGAATTCTGGGAGATAATGAGTGCTTTATGCAAAAAGAGAACATTCAATATCGTTGTCTATATCCCTTTGGACTAATGGTTTACTATTAGAGGACCCTCACATCGGGTGAAGACTATCCATGAGGCAGTGACAATCTCTTTTGCTACAATACAACCTGCACCGAAATTGGCTACACAGACACAAGAAGATATTCCTCGCTGGCAGCGGGTCTCTAAAGGTGGTCGCAGACTGAGAAGAAACTCTGGGTTCTATCTCCTCAAACGGATGCAACTTGAGAGCAAGGAGGGGGATCTGGAATTGCTTTTGGATTTGGGGGGGTTTCCCCAGTAAAGGCACACCTGACCTTATTTTATGGAAATTGATCTAATTATTATGTGCCATGAAACCTCACAATACTTTACTTAGTCCCTAGAGGACAACAGTAAACATTTTGTTCGCCCTGGTTCCAAAGTGTAATACTACTGTTATATTTATGTTTCCGAAGCTGCTGTTATGATCGGTTTATAGTACCTCATATACACGTTTTCATAAGATTTGCTTGACGGGGTAGCGGGCTGTTCACATGATGATTTCTCTCCTGAGACAGCAGGAAATGGGGTCTGATGACCACAAAACCTGTGGGGGGGGGGGGGGGGGGGGGGGGGGGGGGGGCGAGGGGCTGGAAGGAGTATTTTTAGCCTGGAAATTCTCTTGAAGAACAGTTAGATTTTTGGTTGTAGGGTGCCTCCATTGCCATGGTAAAGAGAGGGCATTCTCCCTTCTCTTACTAATTAGGGATTTCCACCATACTAAGCCTGGGGAAAGCAACTCTCAAACGTTATTTACCTACTTACCATGACCTCTTAAAGTTGTATCTTTAAATGTCAGAAAATTAAACACCCCAAAAAAGTGTAAGCTGTTTTTTTTTCAAGGAGCTGGATAGGCTCCAGGCTGCCAAACCCAGGTATGAATCCTTAATGTGTTCTCAAATATCCCTATAGATACTGGGCTGCCAGTTCACACTCTGCTAAGTACACTGGGGTGGGTACAATGGTGTACAGAGACATGTATCACGGACCCAGGAGGGAGATATATTCTCCTCACTATACTTTGGGAGGAGTTTCCTTAATCAATATCTACAGTCCCAATTCCCATCAAGAAACCATATTTGCCCATCTTAGTGATTTAGTAAGGCACAAAGCTACTGGCTCATTCATTTTGGGGGACTTCAATATCACCATGAACTCCTTATTTGATAATTCACCACAGCATAGCGCTGGGTCTAATATCGCTAGATCAGCCTTAAAATCACTAACAATGCAAGGGGACCTGTTAGATGTGTGGGCTAGTAAGGCACCCTAGATCTAGGACAGTGGTTCCCAACCCTGTCCTGGGGACCCCCCAGCCAGTCGGGTTTTCAGGATAACCACAACGAATATGCAAGAGAAAATTTGCATGCCCTGCCTCCGTAACATGCACATTTTCTCTCATGCATATTCATTGTGCATATTCTGAAACCCGACTGGGGGGGGGGGGGGGAGGGCCAGGACAGGGTTGGGAACCACTAATCTAGGAGTTATACCTTCTTCTCATGCCCCCATTACTCATACTCCCCTATAGATATGTTGCTGGTTGATAAAGGGTTAATAAATAGGATCACAAGGTCTGACATAGAACCAGTGATATGGTCCGACCTTGCGGTGGCCTGGATCACCATTTCCTTCAAGAATTATGATACTGGCCAACACTACTAGAAATTAAACGATTCTATCCTTAATGATAATCGTTTTATGGACAGTCTCAAGATAGACATAGAAGATTATGTAAAGTTGAATGACAATGGGGAGGTCTCACCAACGGTCCAGTGGGAGGGTCTAAAAGCAGTGATACATGGGACTCCTAATTTCAAAAGCGTCCTATTTAAGGAAGAGTAGAGAGGCAGAATACATGAAGCTACGGACCTATTTTAAATCCCTGGAGTTACAACATCAGGCTTTGCTCTCTCCAACCAATCTATAAACAACTGATCCAATGCAGAGATCAGTTAAATAATTTGGATTCAGCCGTCATTGCTGATTCGCTGGAATTAACCTGAATCTTTTGAGGGGGGAAACAGGGCCAGGAAACTCTTAGCAAACAAACTGAAAAAGTGGGAGATACAAAACAATGTGATTAAAATTAAAGGCAGAGATGGAGGAACCTTATTATTCAAGAACAAAGATATTCGTAAACAATTTCTTGAATTTTATGCAGAATTGTTCAGCCCTAGTACTCATTTCTAGGGATGAACCAGCTAATTACCTGAGTCCAATTGATAGCCCTATATTAACTGACTCCCAATGGGATATTTTGAATGCTGAAATCTCTGAACTTGAGGTGATGATGGCAATCAAGTCTCTTAAAACTGACAAGTTACCCAGCTTGGATGACTAGACTTTTTTCTACCAGAAGATGATTGATATAGTGACTCCCCTTTTGACTAACATGTATAACTCTCTCAGGACAAAGTCTGTATTGTCACCACATTCTAACGTAGCCGGCATTACTATTCTGGCGAAGCCAGGGCATGACCCCCACAACATGTGGATCATATCGCCCGATCTCTTTACTTAATGTTGACTTAAAGATCTTGGCTAAGATACTGGCTTGTCAACTAAAATTTATAGCTCAAATAATTCATTCTGATCAAGTTGGCTTTATACATGGGCATATGGTGGCCGATAACATTCAAAAAATAGTCAAAGTCATGTGGTGGGTTAAAAGGCAGAGGTACCATCCCTGTTGCTCTCAGTAGATGCAGAAAAAGCATTAGACCTCGTCCATTGGCCCTTATTTCAAATTTTATACAAAATGCGATTTGGGGAATTTTTTATTTGATGGATCCAGCAGCTATACACAGACCCCAAAGCTTGTGTCAAAGTACATTCTGACATGTTCAAAGCGGGCAGAGGCACAAGGCAAGGGTGTCCTTTATTGCCCTTATTATTCGCTATCTTTCTGGAACCTTTTGCCACAAAAATTTGGCAAAATCAAGCCATTTATGGCATCTCATTGGAAGCCTTTTCCTCCAAATTGTCACTCTTTGCAAACAATGTCCTTTTCACGCTGACTGAGCTGGAAGAATCACTTCCGGCTACAGTGGAAAAACTGGGGCAATTTAGCTCTGTCTCAGGGTTCCGGATTAACTGGGACAAATCTGAGATTTTAAACCTTATTGTATCGCTTGAAAAGGAGAAAGTGCTCCAGGGGAAATTTCCTTTTAGATGGACAACCAGTAAAATAAAATACTTGGGGATTTTTCTGGGTACGAAAGGTGATCTTTTTCTTTGAATTTCCCCCCACTGCTGGCTGGCATCTTTAAAGAAATGGAAGAATGGGATCGTTACCATATTTCCTGGTTGGGGTGCATAGCATCCATTAAAATGAATGTGCTCCCCAGGTTACTATATCTGTTTCAAACTTTGCCTTTACAGATTCCTACTCCACTTTTAGAAAAATGGCAAGCCAGGTTGCTGAGATTCATTTGGTCGGGTAAGCGACCTAGAGTAGCTAGGAAGTTACTATATCTACCCAAAGTAAAGGGGGGGTGTCAGGGTCCCCAACTTAAAATGGTACTATGCAGCAGCCAACCTTAGAGTGATAGTGGAATGGCATAGATCTGCACATCAAAAGTCTTGGGCAATTTTTGAGCAAGCTTTTCTACTCTCTATACTTTTGAGTTATCTGATATGGCAACCTAAAGGAGCTGGGGAGCTACCACATGAATTACCACCCTCTCTGTCTTTATCTTTTGACATTTTGGCGTAAATGGCGAACAGTTTTTGTGGGATCAAGAGACCATCATTATAGCACATCACAACAACAACTTTAGGCCTGGGCTGGAAAATGTAAATTTTTGCAAGTGGCAAGCACATGGTATAGCAAAATGGGAATACCTTTGGAACATACAGGGTTTTCATAGCTTTCATGAGCTGCAGGAATGTCATAAATTGCTGGGATCTGCTCATCTACAACTTCATAATTTTGCGATCAGGAATAAATTAGCAGCTCACTTGACAGAAGGCATATCCTACTTCGAAACCCTTTATAGACATACAGACAAAATATCTGGGACTCTTATATAAATTATACACCTTCCTGAACGGGAACCTACCAACTAAGCCCGCTTATATGAAAGCCTGGGAGGATGACCTAGGGGTGGAGATCTCTCAAGGGCAATGGCTGAGCAAATATCAGGCTACTGGTGGGGGGCTTCTCTGTAAATTTAATTGAAAATGGTTATAAAACTTTATATAGATGGGATTTAACCCCTTTTAGATTACATAAAATGAATTCCTCATCGCCAGACTCCTTCTGGAGGGGATGTAAGGGGAGAGGGACATTTATTCATCTCTGGTGGGAATGCCCCGTTCATCAAAAAGTACTGGGGGACATCATACACTGGCTGGAAGATATTTTACATTCACCTATACCAATACAGCCACAACATGCTCTGCTTAATTTAGCTCTTTCCCTGGGATGAAAACATTATAGTTTATTTGTACGATTTACATATACAGTCGCCAGGTGTGAGATTACTAGATATGGTAGTGACACTAGAGTCCCTCAGTTAGTTGACACCAAAACCCATCTTGATAAGATATATCGGCTGAGCAGGATAACATTTAAACATAAATCCATGCAGCAGTTCATAAGAGTGTGGGGCCTTTATGAGAGATGAGAAACTACAACAGAGCCATAGTTCTTTTTGATATATATTTCTTACTGCTTTCTTTTACAAGTGAATATTAATTACATCAGGCTAAGGAATGAAACTGGGGTGGGGCGGGGGTTCGGGTATAGAAAATAAGGAGAACATATAGTGAAACTTTGTTTTAAGTATGATGCATCATGGATGCTAAAGGATGTCTAACGTTTCAACATTAATTCTATGTACTACTATTTTTCTTGTTGATGTTATTTGGATCTACCAATAAAAATTTCAAGTTTAAAAAAACAAAACAAAAAAAAACTGAAAATGAAGGTCTACATATTTTCTGTAATCTGGAAATTATGTGGTGTAAGTGTCCATTTTGTAGAAAGGGGCTCAAGGAGTGGCCAGCGAAGTAATCTTGGATTTTTCTCTTTTCAGAAATGTGTTCAAGATGCTTAATTTTAGGAAGGGACAGTGCCCTTGTTCTCTTTGGAATAAGGATGTAGAGTAGAATCCCTGCCTGCTTTTCCCTCGACTTAAGGAGCTTGACCACATTAATCTCTTGAAGAGCTCTTTCTGAAGTAATTCCTGATGTGGAGAATGCCCCTAAGCAGGGTCCAAAGATTGATTTGGGGCAGTAATGGCGAACTCCAGACCTTGAGTGCCACAAAAAGGCCAGATTTTCAGGATATCCACAATGAATATACATGAGATAGATTTGCATAAAATGGAGGCAGTGCACTCAAACCTTTTTCATGCATATTCACTGTAGATATCCTGAAAACCTGGCCTGTTTGTGGTACTCGAAGATTGGAGCTTGCTATCACTGATTTGGAGGAATCCTCAACAAATATAACCTACACTCTTTTCCTATCATGCTGAGGTCCCACATATTCATAAGTTACACTGGGCCAATGGTCTTCCAGCACAGGTGTGGTGATTCAGCTATGCTCTCCACAATCAGTCAAACCCTGCCATAGGTTTTGACTGCGGTGCCAGCTGCAGCTCAAAGGCCCTCTGCTGCATTGGGCAAGCACAAAGACCTGGTATACATGGGAATAAGGGGGCAGAGGATACCACCACCTCAACTGGAAGGAGTGTCTCTCCTTGGCCCCATGCTCAGATACCTAACAGAGGAGCATGGGTCTGGAGAAGCTGTGGAGAGCTGCTTAAGTGTTGTACAGTGTTCATAGAATTATGCTACTGCTTCCATCAACTTATCTCCAAAGAGATTCTCTCCAGTGCACAGCATGACAGCAAGTCTTTAAGAACATAAGAACATGCCATACTGGGTCAGACCAAGAGTCCATCAAGCCCAGCATCCTGTTTCCAACAGTGGCCAATCCAGGCCAAAAGAACCTGGCAAGTACCCAAAAACTAAGTCTATTCCATGTTACCATTGCTAGTAATAGCAGTGGCTATCTAAGTCAACGTAATTAATAGCAGGTAATGGATTTCTCCTCCAAGAACTTATCCAATCCTTTTTTAAACACAGCTATACTAACTGCACTAACCACATCTTCTGGCAACAAATTCCAGAGTTTAATTGCACGTTGAGTGAAAAAGAACTTTCTCCAATTAGTTTTAAATGTGCCCCATGCTAACTTCATGGAGTGCCCCCTAGTATTTCTACTATCCGAAAGAGTAAATAACCGATTCACATCTACCCGTTCTAGACCTCTCATGATTTTAAACATCTCTATCATATCCTCCCCTCAGCCGTCTCTTCTCCAAGCTGAAAAGTCCTAACCTCTTTAGTCTTTCCTCTTATTATTTCCCCTTATTTTGGTAGCCCTTCTCTGTACCTTCTCCATCGCAACTATATCTTTTTTGAGATGCGGCGA
Organism: Rhinatrema bivittatum; assembly: GCF_901001135.1. Taxonomy (NCBI): domain Eukaryota; kingdom Metazoa; phylum Chordata; class Amphibia; order Gymnophiona; family Rhinatrematidae; genus Rhinatrema; species Rhinatrema bivittatum. The sequence goes on along the minus strand of NC_042616.1, from coordinate 423,049,916 downwards.
CCAGAATTGTACACAGTATTCAAGGTGCGGTCTCACCATGGAGCGATAGAGGCATTATGACATTTTCCGTTTTATTCACCATTCCCTTTCTAATTCCCAACATTCTGTTTGCTTTTTTGACTGCCGCAGCACACCGAACTGACGATTTCAATGTGTTATCCACTAAGACGCCTAGATCTCTTTCTTGGGTTGTAGCACCTAATATGGAACCCAACATTGTATAACTATAACAAGAGTTATTTTTCCCTATATGCATCACCTTGCACTTATCCACATTAAGTTTCATCTGCCATTTGGATGCCCAATTTTCCAGTCTCACAAGGTCTTCCTGCAATTTATCACAATCTGCTTGTGATTTAACTACTCTGAACAATTTTGTGTCATCTGCAAATTTGATTATCTCACTCGTCGTATTTCTTTCCAGATCATTTATAAATATATTGAAAAGTAAGGGTCCCCCTTCCATCTGAGGGGGGATTGTAACGCCAGTATGGCTTTTAATATGCTCGAGGTGGGGAGGCGCCCCCTGCCAAAACTGCAGTTAAAAGTTTAATGTCTTGGTTGAGTAAGGATATAGGTCTGTACCCTTCTAGGCTATCATGGGCCTTACCAGGTTTGGGGAGCAATATCATAGTGGAAATATTTTGATCCTTATCCAAGTAATCCCTATTCCTTGCGACCTGGTGCATTGTCATTATTGGTACCGCCGCCTGCATTCCCAGGATGCAATAAAATTTGGGGCCAAGCCATCTGGCCCAGGAGTCTTAGAGAGGATCAGTTTCTTTATGACCATTATCACCTCCTCAGGTTGAATAGGCGCTTCTAGTTGTTTTGCAATATCAGAAATTTGGGGAATTACAATATCCTGAAAGAAGGCCTCTCTGCCCTTGAAGGGAAAAGGTTGAGCCGTATATATTTGTCGATAATATTGGATGAAGGCCTGTAGAATATCTGAGGTTCCAGTAATCATACCAGAATTGCCCCGTAGATGATTGATAACCACCACCCCCCCGGACCTCTACTGCCCTTGATCAACTTGGCCAGTAATTTCCCTGGTTTGTTTCCCCACTGATAAAGCCTGAATTTAAAAAATAAAAAGATTTCGCTGAGCTTTAAGAGTAAGTAGGGCATTCAATTCCTTTCAGGTTGACATTAGCTCCCTTTTTGTGATGTCATCTAGTATTTGGGCATGGGAACGCTTCAGGGTGATCAGCTTCTTAGTTAATGCAAGCATTTTAGAATTGAGCTTTTTCCTTTGACTAACCTGGTATGCTAAAACATGGCCCCGCAGAACCACCTTGGCTGTATTCCAAAAAATATCATCCACCTCAACCCCACCATTAAGGATGCAGTATTCTTCCCGCTCAGCTTTCAGGACGAGGGCAAATTTTGGGTCTTTGTACAGCCAAGGAGGCATTTTCCATACCCTGGGAATTCTGCCTTCTGAGAGAAAAGCCCAAGTGGCATATCACTAAATCATGGTCTGAGAGTGGGGTGGGTTCTATAGAGCTTTTCTCCATCCTGGCATAAAGCGATTCTGTGAGGGAGCAAATAGTCCAGGCAGGTGCACAAATTATGGGGGTGAGAAAAATGCTTGAAACCCGCCTTGTCTAAATTCATTGCCCTCCAAATGTCAATTAGTTGCAGATCTTTTACATAGAAAACTAATTCCAATGTCGTCGTCCGTCCCCCCCCTGGTTTTTGAGGGGTTTTAGCCGGCTTACAATCAATGCTTGGGTTGTCTGTAATGTTAAAGTCCCCCCCCCCCCCCCCATATTAGGATACTATAATCCTCCCAGGCAGTCAGCCTAGAGACCAAACAGGTAAAGAAGCGGTGAGAGTATTGGTTCGGGGTATAAACATTAACCAATAAAACCTTCATTCCCTGTAGCACTACGAGGTACCTGCCCTCTGGATCAGCGACAGTACCCTCCACTTGAAACGACAGATTTAGCAATAAACACCGCCACCCCGCATTGGCTGGTTGAAGACTAAAAGAGACCTGTCCCACCCATTCCCTTCTCAGTTTTGTGTTCAGCATCTGTTAAATGTCTCCCCTGTAAAAAGGCGATATTTACTCCTTTTCGTTTAAGCTCTTAGAGCATTTTTTCTCTCTTTATGGGGGAGTTAAGTCCCGCTATATTTAAGGTTCCAACTATAAGATTAGCAATAGAAAAAGAACCACCAGCTCAAAGTGCTGAGTTGATCTCCCCTTACAGCAGGAAGGGCTCCCAGCAGAGGCCCTCCCATAGTGCTGTACCAACTGAGTAGACAAAAAATAATCTAATAATCTTGGATCAGGCTGGACACACATACACTCTCACAGTCACACAAACATACATACCCCGTTTCCCATATCAGGATCAAACTCTACACCCAAAGTCCCAGGTCAACCCCACTAATATGGTTTCTTCCACCTGCAATGTAATATTATGGATATCGGGATGAGCTAAGGACTCTGGGGCTCCGGAGAGTCCGCAACAGTCTCCTATAAACGGTTACCCCTGTGGTTGAACATGCACCCAAAAAACAAAGAGGAAGCCAATCCAATATTGCTGAGTAGCAAAAAAAAACGAAGATAATACTACGCGCTGCAGTTCCCTGTCGGAGTTTATAATGATTGTTCTAATCCAGATGAGTTGTTCTTTCGATTTTGACTTGACATTCGGCATCACACAATTTGGGTATGTTGCTTAGCATAACTGGTGCTGTTATGAAACCCTAAGTTATATCTGCGGGATTGACTGTATAAACAGCGTTAAGAGTCGCTATGAGTATATTATGATGATTTTGCATTGAAGTATCTTTAATCAAGAATCCATCTATACAGTAGCCCCTGAGGCAGCTCCTGTGAGAGCGAAACTCGGACAGTCGGGCGAGTTCTAATAAAAGTCCCTTGATACACCGATCTTTGTTTTTTCGTTGAAAAACATGCTGCAAGCCTTTTCCTTGCTGGCGCCATCGTGGAAAGATCTGGACATTGTCATCTCTGAAACATTTATCCCACTGCACCAGTTACAGGCCTTCTACGAAACTGTGTGCCTCCTCCCTGGTGTTGAAAACCCTGGCTTCTCCACGATGAAACACATGCAGCTTTGTGGGAATCTGTAAAGCAAAGCGAATCCCCCTTCTGATACAATTGCATGCAATATGGGGTCATTTCTCTGCGTGCTGCTAGTACCCCAGCTGAGAAATCCAGGAAAATCAAAATTGTGTCCCTCATATTGCAGCTCTTCTTCCTGTATGTAGGATGCTGTGTTTATCCATGTAGTGAAGATAACATGCTATGGCTTGTCATGGTCTCCGATTCAGTTCCGCCTGTGGGCCGAGCCGGTGAGCCCTTTCCACCAAGATAGGTCTGTCACAACAATGTTTTGCGCAGTTGGTAGCCAACTTTCGAACCAGTGATGTAAAGCGTCCGACTGTAAGGACTCCAGCAGGCCCACCCACATGTTATTCCTCCAGGCTCCATTCTCAAGCTAGTCTAATTTATCCTCCAAATCCTGATTTTTTGTATGCAGGGCCACCATGCTGTTCTCGGCCTCCTCTTGCTGTTGTTCTTAGCGCGTGACTCGGGCTTCCATGGCTGCCAATCTAGTCTGGTAGTGGCCCACTTATGTAGTTCATCTAGAGAGGACTGTAAATTCTGGAGCTTGTCATTCAGCGCGACAGAGCGCACGGGTAATTTCCCTAATCAGCGTTGTCAGACAACCCCTCTGGGGAAAGCATGGTCTCTGCCGCCATCTTGTCCTCAGGCACCACAATCTTGTCCAGCGGAGGTTTTCTTAGCCGACTCGCCATCCCAGGGGTTTTTACAGCTGCGACCAAAGTTCAAACCAGTTGGCTGACTACAGCGATTTAGCTCGTTAGGGAGGGAGACCGTTTCCTGGAGGGGTAAACAGCAGCAAGATATGATTTTCATCACGGACTCTCAAGGAGCCCAGAGTGGGACCTCCACTCAGTCTGACGTCATCGCTGGAAGTCTGTGAAGAAATATTTTTTAACATTTGTTCTGAGTCATCCTCCCTGGAGTTTCGTTTCATGACCTCTAGTTCTACTTATTTCTAACAGAAAAGGTTTGATGATTGTGCATCATTAAAACCTTTCGGCTATCTGAAGGTCTGTATCATATCTCCCCCTGCACCTCCTCTCTTCCAGGGGTGAACATATTCAGATCCTTCAGCCTCTCCTCATAAGTCTTCTACCGCTGATCCCTCACCATTTTGATTGCTCTTCTTTGGACTTTTCCCATAGGCAGTGCCACTGCACCTGTTGCTGCTTCACCTGTCACTGGGCCTTGTGGTGCACATGCCACAATTGTTGGCACCCTTTGCTCTTTAGGTACCTTGTGGTACCCATGCCACAATTTTGGCATGATGTTTTTGCCATAAACTTATCTCTGGAGGAAAAACAAACAACAAAAAACAGTACCACCAGACAGTCAGGCACAGAGAACACACACTAGCAGTGCAGCGGAGCGTACACGTCCCAAACAAAAACCTGAGATCTGCTAATAAGGCTCTATTAACCGTCCCCTCTGTTAAATCAGCATGCCTTACTCAAGTGAGAGAGAGAGCACTGTCACTGGCTGGTCCTGTGCTATGGAACACCATGCCACTCGAATTGAGACTACAGAGAGATTTTAAAATATTCAGAACCAACTTGAAAACATGGCTCTATAAACAAGCTTTTTGTAAAGACAAAAAGAAGGAGAAATACAGCTGAGTGAAAAGGTCGCACCAAGCAAATAATTTGTTTTTAACCTTAAAATATATCATAATGTTAAATTCGAATCACCAATATTTCTTAATACAGATAGGTTTAATTTATACACATAGTTTATTATTATAAAAATGTTACCGTACTTTGATGGCACATGGTTAACTTGTAAATCTATACCAATCATATTTTACTTTATCGTGCCTCTATGTAAACTGTTGTGATGGTTACCTAACTTAACGACTGTATAGAAGAGTTTTGAAAAAAAATTTTGAAACTTTTGAACTGTGTGCACTGCATTCCATGTGCATGTAACAGTCTCCATATTTGGAGAGGGGTGGGGGTGAAAGCAGTAAGAAAAACACACTTTAAAAAGATAACCCTCTTTACATAAATGGGGGTGGCTACCTCTGGGCTTATGTTGATGCTTTACCCCTCATTGTAAGCCTCAATGTGTGTCTGTCACTTTTGCATTGTTACTCTAAGTGCCTTGTAGTGTTCATGCCATTGTTGGTCCCCTTTGATCCTCTTAAGGTACCTTGAGGAGTTCATACCTCTGTTTGGGCTATGCTAACCCCCTTACAGAAGGGATAGTTTATATTACTCTTCTTGCTGTGTTGCTCTGCACCTATGGCTTATGATTTTTAAAGCGCCAGTGCTCCTATTACTCCAAGACTCTCCTGGTACTTTTGGGTAATGGGTCTTTCTACCTCTGTATCTGCTGTCTTCAAAGTTCTTTTCATATTTCCCTATGGCACTTGCTGTTTGCTGTCCTTGCCATGCCAATCAGATACTCTATCCCAAGGGTCCCAAAACTATGGCCCACTGGTCACATCCAGTCCCCAAATGATGTGTCTGCCCTCCCCCAACAAAACACTCCTATGCCTGCGGAGAAAGGATTACATTTGATTGTTTTGTTTTTTTTAACCACATGTAGTGGCAACAGAAATAGGAAGTGCTGGTGGGGTGCCCAATCCTGTCAACAGAAGAGAAGCCATGTGAAGTGAGGGGAAGCAATGGGGGCGAGGGAGAAAGAAAAGTGGAGAGGGTGGCAAGAGGGGAAGTGAAAGTGAAAGAAGAGTGGGGAAGGGGGTGAAAAGGGAAGTCAGAAGATAACAGTGCATATGGAGGAGGATCTGTAAGTGGGAGTGTGTGCCACATATGCACTGTCTTGCCATTCCACCTCCCCCTGAGTTTCCAGAGATGACGGGGTCGCCAACTTCCTAGGAATATTTTTACTGACACCCTATCTACCATACCTCTATAGGTACCCCATCATCTGCTTCCCTTCTTCCTCAACAGTTCAAATCACTGAAAGAGCCAGACTTGAAAGTATCAACCCTCCACAGCCCTGACCTGCTCCACCCATCCCTCTCTAGGCCCTCTCAATGATTAGAAATGTCACATACAGGTCTGTTTGAAAAGTTTGGAGACACTGCTCTACACATACCTTACCCAGTTACCTTTAAATGTTTCATGCCCTCTTGGGACATTCTCTCTTACAGTTCTTGCTAACTATTGGTCTCGTCCAATATTTAGCCTTTGATATATTATACTACAGCAAAGGGGAAGACCAACTTCCAAGCCTGAACCCCCAGCCCCTTCCCCAAATGATATAGTAAGGAAAATACATCAGGTTTCCTCCATATATTTTTTCTAATTTCTCACAGGTCTATCCAGTACCGAGCGGTAGGAAGAGCTGCGTTAGTGCCTGCGGCACCCGCAGTTGCCACACGCACAGTGCAGCTCACCTACCGCTCGATCCTGAACAATAATTTTATGCAAATGTAAACCGCGTCTGTGAAGCCTTAGGCCCGCGCAACCCATTGTACTGGATAGAGCACCTATACAGTATCCTGGGTGCGCGGGCCTAACGCTTCACGCCACGCTGGTATCTGTCATTTCAAATGTCATTTGAAATGACAGATACCAGGAAGTCGGGACTGCCAGAAGCAAAAAAAAAAAGTTGCTTCGCCGATGTGTCTCTTCTCCCCTCCTCCCGGAGCAGGGCGCGAAGAAGAGACACAGCGGCGAAGCAAAAAAAAAAAGTTGCTTCGCCGCTGTCGGTGTCTTTTCCCCTCCCGGAGCAAGGCTGCTTTTCGCGCCCTGCTCCGGGAGGAGGGGAGAAGAGATACAGCGGCGAAGCAACTTACTTTTGCATCCCCGACTTACGGCTGCAAAAGTAAGTCGGGGATGCAAAAGTAAGTTGCTTCGCCGCTGTGTCTCTTCTCCCCTCCTCCCGGAGCAGGGCGCGAAAAGCAGCCTTGCTCCGGGAGGGGAAAAGACACTGACAGCGGCGAAGCAAAAAAAAAAAAGTTGCTTCGCCGCTGTGTCTCTTCTTCGCGCCCTGCTCCGGGAGGAGGGGAGAAGAGACACATTGACAGCGGCGAAGCAACTTACTTTTGCAGCCGTCAGGTCATCTGAAGAAGATATCGTGGCTCCTGCCTCCCGGAGGAAGATGGCTGCCAGCACGGGGGAAAGTGGCCCCTCTGCATTCAATTGGCTGCTCAGGACGTGACGTCACATGCAGTGACGCCAAACGTCGTGACGTCACGTCTTGAGCAGCCAATTGAATGCACAGGGGCCGCTTTCCCCCGTGCTGGCAGCCATCTTCCTCCGGGAGGCAGGAGCCACGATATCTTCTTCAGATGACCTGACGGCTGCAAAAGTAAGTTGCTTCGCCGCTGTCAATGTGTCTCTTCTCCCCTCCTCCCGGAGCAGGGCGCGAAAAGCAGCCTTGCTCCGGGAGGAGGGAAGAAGAGACACTGACAGTGAAGCGACTTACTTTTTGCTTTTGGTTTTTTCGCTTCGGGAGGAGGGGAGAGGACTGGGGCTGCCCCGGAGACTGGCACCCATGATCGCGGCCGGGGCAGGCGGTAAGTTAGCAGGTTAAACGCGCGACAAACGGCAGGGAAAACTAGCGATAGTCGGGGCGTGGGTTACGGGATGCTAGGGAATAGCTAATTCGCTCGTTTGCATGCAATATACATGCCGCGTGCGGAAGGGGTTGCCCGGGGAATTTAGGACACGGTAGGAATAGGTTAAAGGGGATTCGGGATCGCAGGAAGGGCTAACGCGGCCGGAAAGTGAGTAGAGAGCCGGTTAGGGACGGGGAAACCGCGGACGCACTTTACAGGATAGACCTGTCATTGTAGTAAGTACACTATCTTCCAGCTTCTAGATGGTTCAAATATGCTTATCCTAAAATAATGCAGGTCTAAAGTCTGGTTTGCATATCAAAACTAAGGCAGGCTTCCTCCAGCTTCTCCCTGCCCAGGGCTTTCCACCAATTTTATTGTTGCCCTTTGGAGACCTGAGGTGTTTTTGTCACTGTGGGTGACTGCTTTGCAATTCTCATGGTGCTTTGGGATTTATACATTTGACCCTCAAATCAGTGTCCTGCCACCTTTGGTGCTTCCTTCCTTCCCTTCATGGTGCTTTCAGCTGTTCATGCAACTCTTGGTGCAACTGTGCATTTCTTTTTAATACAATGACTTCATACCACTGTTGGTGCCCTTTACCATTATTTTGGAGCTCTAGGGCATACCTATCAATCTTCTGAATGCTTTGTTCCTCTTACCATGCCTTGGGATGTGGCTGCCTCTGGGATACTTGGCCCTGTCATGAAGCCTTAGGCTATTCATGTCATTTCTGGAGCCACTTTGAAACAGTCTTCAATAGAGTTCATTAGAAAATCACAATTTTGGAGCCCAAAAGACAATGCATAGCTTCCCCCACTATCTTTAATGGGAAACGAATGAATAAATGAAAAATATTTTTTCGTTTGAAAAGAATGAAAAAAGCACAAAACCAAAAAAAATCCTTCTTGAACTAGAGAATTACTACTGAAAAATCAAATTACTGTAGTTTCACACTTTCTAGTTCAAGCGAGATAATGGGAAACCACAAATTTCAGAAGAGGGAAAATCTGGAAACTTCCAATCCAACTACACGCCTTCCCATCTCAAATGCCTGCTGTCAGCTCCTGCAACAGCTGTCTAGAAGGCGTGGTTAGCAGAATTAAGAGCCAACATTCACCCCTGAGATTTTCAAAACCTGCATAAAAAAAATTCAGCACCATCTTACATAGCTGGATTGCTGAACGTATGTGTGAACACTGCTGGCCCTGCATTCTTCTTATTGTGTCTATACCACTGAACTGTCTCAAGAGGAAGCTGAAAGAAGTAGATGGAGGCAGAGGTTGCCAGGAAAGAACAAAAGGAGATAGATGAAGATAGATTTCGAAGGGAAAGTGAAGACAGGAACATGTAAGAGGAGTGAAAGGGGAAGGTGAAAGGTTGTGGCTAACAGGCAGATACCATAAAGGTGTGCTAAGCTGAGCGCACTGTTTAACACGCTGTTGGACGCGTGTCCACCATCTATTATACTGTAAGGGGTTTAGTGTGTCAAAAACGCGTGTCCAATGCCCGCCCCCTCCGAAAACTAAAAGCGCTCATCACATGAATATGCATGTTGATGAGGCTATTTGGCCACAGATTCTTTTTCCAGTATGCCAGGTTCATAAACAGAAAATACTGCTTTTCTGTACATCCTAGCGATATAAAGTCGGAGGAACCAAAAATGTTTAAAACTAAATAAACTTTTAAATGAATGTGCCAGCCAGCCAGGTTAGGAAGACAGATACTCAATTTTACTGGCATCAGTTTTCCTAACCCATGGATGTCAGCGGGTTCGGAAAACAGATGCTTGTAAAACTGAGCGTCTGTTTCCTGAACCTGCTGACAGCCACATCATCATTTAAATACAAGATCACGCACCCAGGAGAGGTGGCTGAGCATGCATTCACCACTGAGTGCCCGTTTTCCTGCACTCTTATTGTATCGGCCCGTAAGTGGGGGAGATTGAAGGTTGAGAATTAGATACAGGAAGATAAAGTGATTAGATGCAGTGGTCAACCAGAGAGGTGTAGAGATGAAGAACTTACCGACAATAAGAGAAAGTGGAAAGGCAAGCAAGAAGTTAAGAAAAAAGTGAAGGGGACAATGAAGGTTAGAGATTGAAAGGAGAGGTAAAAGTGAAGGGGACAATGAAGGTTAGAGATTGAAAGGAGAGGTAAAAGGGTGTGAGATGACAAAAGGCAAGTGATATGAAAAGTGAAGAGATATTGAAGAGCACAGAGAGGAGAGTAAACTTTCATGAAAACGTTTGGCATGAGGTGGAAGGAAGGAGGAAACAAAGAAAGGAACTGAGGAAAGGATTCAGAAGACTGATGAGGAAAAAATTGTCAGGAATGTTTTATTTTTGGTAGCATTGGAATATTTTGTTTATAATTGTAATATTTGATGAACATTCTGTTCTACAAGTTAAATGAGACTTTTTAATACCTTATTTTAGCTGGTGATTAGAAAATCTTGCTATCGCATTTTGGCAGTGCTGTCCATTAAATGTGAATATATTCATTTTTACAATTAAGTTAAAAAAAATATGTACTAGCACTTTAAATGCTGATCAGGCATTCCTAGCTTCAACATTCATTCTTATAATTTTATTCTTAAAAAAGCAGAGTTGCTTACTTGTGACAGGTTTTCTCCTAGTACAGCAGGAGGTTAGTCCTCACACATGGGTGATGATATCGAATGGAGCCTGGCACAGAAAACTTATGTCAAAGATTCTAGAACTTTGTCTAGGCATACTGAGCATGCCCAGCATGCCCTATACCAGGTGCCCATGCAGGGTCCCTCTTCAGTCTCATAACATAGAATTACAATAAAACAAAACAGGAGAAACCCAACTCCACAGGGTGGCGGGCAGGTTTTGTGAGGACTAATCCTGCTGTTTTAGGAGTACACCGGTTACAGGTAAGCAACTCTTTCTCAAAGGACAAGCAGATGGTAGTCCTCACACAGGTGAATCCCTAGCTACAAGCAGTTCCCCAATACAAAAGGGGGCCAATAAGCACCAACCAGATGCCAACAGGTACAATAACAGTGCTGTTGGTAACAGAGGGGGAGACAGCCTGAACCCAAACAATGGCCCATATTCAGGAAGAGTTGGGTTCTATACTTCAAAGAAATTCCGAAGGACAGACTGGCCAAAACTACTGTCATATTGGATATTCCTATCCAGACAGTAGTGAGATGTGAATGTGTGGAGAGAACTCCACGTCACAGCTTTGCAGATCTCCATGGGAACTGCTTGCAAGTGGGCCACAGATGTTGCTATGGTTCTGACAGAATAAGCCTTGACATGACCCTGATGAGGTAGTCCCGTTTGGGCATAACAGGAGATGCAATCTGCTAACCAGTTGGATAGTATTTGTTTAGTAATGGCAACTCCCACTCTATTCCTGTCAAAAGAATGAAGAGTTGGGTGGACTGCCTATGGGCTTCTGTCTGCTCCAGGAAGAAGGCAAAGGCTCTTGCAATCCAAACTGTACTCTCTCATTTGCCGCAGTGCGAATGAGGCCTTAGAAAGAATGTTGGCAGGACGATTGACTGGTTAAACTGGAAATCTGTCACCACCTTAGACAGGAACTTAGGGTGCATACATAAGACTACACTGTCACAATAAAACTTGGTATAAGTTGGACAAGTCACTAAGGCTAGAGCTTGCTGACCCTACACGCTGATGTGATCACCACCAAAAATATGACCTTCCAAGTCAGGTACTTCAGGTCACAGGTGCGCAGCAGCTCAAAAGGAGCTTTCATCAGCTGAGTTAACACCATCTTGAGGTCCCAGGACACCGCAGGAGGCCTTGGGAGGGGCTTCAACTGAAACAGGCCCCACATGAACTGTACAACAATAGGCTGTACAGAAATGGGTGTACCATCTACACCATGGTGGTATGTGCTGATAGCACTAAGATGAACTCTGACAGAGCTGGTTTTTAGGCCTGCCTCTGAAAGGTGCAGAAGGTAATCAAGCAGTTTTTGTGTGGGGCAGAAGAAAGGTTCTAGGGCCTTTTGCTCACACTACACAGAAAACCTCCTCCACTTCAGTCCATAGGACTTTCTAGTGGAAGGCTTTCTAGAAGCCACTAGGGCCAGAGACATCTTCGGAAAGATCAAGCTGCTGCAGAATCAGCCTCTCAACATCCAGGTAGTGAGCAACAGGGCCTGGAGGTTGGGATGCCACAGCCTGCCCTGATTGCACGATAAGATCTGGGGAAGTCCCCAGACTGATCAGTTTCTGGAAGTACAGCTCCCGAAGGAGTGGAAACCAGAACTGTCTCGGCCAGTGAGAGGGCTATGTGGATCATAGTCCCCCAGTCCTCTTGAAGCTTCAAAGGTGTCTTCATAACTAAAGGAATCGGCAAACACACATACAGAAGACCCTTGCCCCAATGGCAGCCAAAGGTGTCTGAGGCTGGTTTGCTGTCCGACTTGTACAGGGAGCAGAACTGAGTCACCTTCCTGTTGCACGGAGATGCGAACAAGTCCACATCTGGGCTTCCCAGAGACACAAGATCCGATTCGCCATTCCCTGGTTCAGGGACCATTTCATGGGGTCTGAAGGCTCGATTCAGTCTGTCTGCTATCACCTTCTCCATTCCAGCCAGATACATGGCCCGGAGTACCATCCCATGGGACAGAGCCCAGGACCAGATCTGGACTGCTTTCCAACAGGAAGTAAGACCCTATGCCTTCCTGCTTGATGACATACCACATGGCTACTTGGTTGTCTGTCTGGATCAGAACTTTGTTGGACAACCTAACTCTGAAAGCCCATAGAGCATACCTGATCACCTGGAGCTCCAGGAATTTGATTTGATATTGTACTTCCTGGGTAGACCACAAGCTCTGGGTGTGGAGCCCATCAACATGGGCACCCCACTCCAGGTTGGATGCATCCGCGGTGAGGACAATTTGGGTAGGTGGAGTTTGGAGAGATATTCCCTGCTCCATATTTGAAAAAACCCATTCACCAGGACAAGGAGTCCCAGAGAGACAGAGTGATGTGGATGTGAGCCTGGAGGTCCTGAGTGGCCTGACGCCACTGCAACCTCAAGGTCCATTGGACTCTGCACATGTGTAAGCATGCCAAGGAGTAACATGGGTCACATGGCCACAACTGTCCAACAGCCTCAACATGTGCCGTGCTGATACCTGCTGGCTCTGTTGAATCACCTCTGCTACTGATGTCAAAGTGAGCGCCCTGAACATGGCAGAAAGGGTTTCGTCTGAGCCGGGCTCCTATGAAGTTCAATTGAGGTGATAGGCAAAGATGGGACTTTGGATGGTTGATGATTAACCCTAGTGACTCCAACACCCGGATGGTCAAGCGCAAGGACCGATCCACCCCTGCCTGAGAGATGCTCTTGACCACCCATTCGTCCAGATAGGGGAAAACATGCACTCCCAGCCTGTGGAGGTGCGCCTCCACCACAGCCAGGCACTTTGTAAAGACACAAGGGGCTGACGATAGTCCAACTGAAAACACTCTGAACTGGGAGTGCTGTTTTCCCACCACAAATCTGAGATACTTCCTGTGAACTGGAAAAATCTCGATATGGGTGTATGCATTCTTTAAATCAAGGTAGCATAGCCAGTCCCCTTTTTGCAGGAGGAGAATCGGGTGCCCAGGAAAACCATCTTGAACTTTTCCTTTTTCAGAAACTTGTTCAAGGCCCTCAGGTCTAGGATGGGACAGAGTCCCCCTGTTCTATTTGGAACCAGGAAGTAGAATACCTGCCCCCTTTGCCTTGGTGGGGCAGGCTCGACCGCTCTGGCTGTTGAGGGCAGAGAGCGCCCTTAACAGTACCTCCTGATGCACTAACTGCCCCCAAAATGGACATGAAGGAGAATTTGGTGGGACACCTAATAGTTTCAATCACTTCCCTTGACGAACATTGAACAGAACCTACTGGTCCAAGGTTATACCGGGTCACCCATTTGTAAAGAATTGTGGCCTGCCCCCTACCTGGGGGGGGGGGGGGGGGGGGGGGGGATCTAGCGTCTCGGGTACAGGTAGCTGACTCATGCTCCCTATGATCCAGTCAAAACCCCGACCGAGGATTTTGCTTGGGTTCCAATTGGGAGCTCGCTGGTGCCTGGGACGGCCACGCTCACCCTCTGTGAACAGGAACGAGGGGCTAGAGGATGGTACTTCCTCTGGTGGTAGAAAGGCCTCCTCTGACCCAGCTTCCCCTGAACTCCTGGCTGAGGAGGGCAGGTCTGACGTTCTGGCAGACAGATGCTGGAGGGTCTTATGGTGATCCTGCAACTGGGCCACTGCGTGCCTCACCTTTATCTCCAAAGAGATTCTCTCCTGAGCACAGCAGATCAGAGAGTCTTTCCTGTAACTCCGGTCAGAGATCCAAGGCCTGCAGCCATGCCATTCTGTGGGCGCCAATTCCCACTGCAGAGACTCTCGCTGCCATCTTGAAAAACGTCGTAGTTGGAGTGAAGCTTGTGTTTTCCGCACTCCAGGCCCTGTCACACCAGCGACAGAAAGGTGTCTTGCTGTTGTTGAGGCAGAGCTCAGTCGCCTCCTGCACCTGCTTCCAGAGGCTGCAAGAATATTGGCTCATGTAGAACTGGTAGGAGGCAATGCGAGCAATAGCATAGCCCCCTGAAAGACCTTCCTCCCGAGGGTGTACAGTGCTCTGTGATCCCTCCCCGGGGGCACCAAGGCATGGGTCCTAGAGCTTCTTGAGAGCGAAATGGGCCACTACCGATTGGTGTGCTGATGCTTTTCGAATCCAATAGCCTGTTGGATGAGGCAAACCCCATCCGCCTTCCTATTCACAGGAGATACCATGAGGGGGTGCTCCAAAATCCTGAACAGCAGCTCCTTAAAGATATCATGTACAGAGACCACCAAAAACTCTTTAGAAGCCTCCACAAACTGGAAGACTTCTAGTGCCTGGTGCCGTCCTCAGTCAACTGAAACGTGATGACCTCTGCCATTGCCCTTAGAAAGCCTGCTGCGGTCAGGTCTTCAGGTGGAGACTTCCTTCATTCCTCTGGAGGAGATGGTTCTGAGGGTAGACCCTCCAAGTCCTCTGAGGAGGATTTTGCAATGTCATTCTCCCAGGGGTCATAAGGGGCCTCATCCTCGCTGTAATCCACAGGGATGGGGCCCTGGGAGCTCAGCCTTTGGCCAGAGGCCTAGGCACCGGTGGCATCAGTGCCTGCACTGGTACAAACCCTGGCAAAATTTGACAGGGGCTGCAGGCCGTAGTGACACCACTGGCCCTGACAGTATTTCCTCCTTGGAGGAACCAGCAATGAGCACCGCATCCATCGGGGGAAGCATGGGTGCCCCATCGGGCACTGATGACTTCCTGGGAACCAGCACCAGCTGGGTCAGTAACACTGATGAGCACACAGATGCTCCAGCAGCTGTTCCAGCAGGGAGAGCGCGGGCACAGACACCATCTATGCCACTAGTTCAATGCTCCTCAGTGTCCAATTGACAGCCAGCTAGACTCTGTGCTCCAACTTCTCCTCAAGTGTTGCCTATGCCAAAACAGACTAGGAGGGTTGGCCAGATTTTCCTCAGAATCTTGAGGTGGATTAGTGAACGACACCAGGACTGGTGGAGACCGTTGCAGAACCCCGGCACTCCTCGCCACGAAGGTCACTTCGGGGCATCACGGCAAGTGCCGTTGCTAACCTGAGCCCGGCACCGTGCATCGAAGGTGACCTGTGCCAATGCTTCCACAGCTTCTCTCTGTGTTTGGGCCAGTCTTTCCCTGGTGTAGAGGTCGAAGACTACGAACCCAATGTCCTTGACCTGGAAGAGACAGAGAGGGGTCCATCCTCGGCACCCCTATCCGCAGCATCAAAAAAGAGGATGGTCCTGTTGGTGTCCATCAGTGCAGCTCCATGGTCCTTCGGTGTCGATGCCACCAATGCCGATGTCTCGGACTTTCTCGCCCAAAAGAGCTTAATCATCTTTTCAAGGTGAGAACAATGTCCCTTTGAGGTCATCTGGTCACACAGGCAGCACCCCTGAACACTGTGCGATGCCCCCAGGCAGAGGATACACACATCGTGTGTGTCCTTAATAGACAT
This sequence comes from Rhinatrema bivittatum, assembly GCF_901001135.1. Lineage (NCBI taxonomy): Eukaryota > Metazoa > Chordata > Amphibia > Gymnophiona > Rhinatrematidae > Rhinatrema > Rhinatrema bivittatum. Next base: position 423,034,216 of record NC_042616.1, on the reverse strand, counting down.
AGTGCTCGGGCACTGAGGGCATCAACGAAAACCTGAGGCCATGACGATACAAACTGAAAGGGATGAAAACGACAACCGAGGCGGCAGACGACCAACACCGGCAGGCACTGAGGCACTGCCACCACAGGGGGCTGGAAGCAGAAAAAAAAAAAAAACACTTACCAATCCACCGAAAAACCTAAGAAAAACAAGAGGGACCTCAGAGAGAGATGCAAGAAAAAACCCAACAACGATTGGTGAAAAGTTTTCCAGCTTTAACAAAAAAAAGCATGAGCTGAGTGAGGCGAAAGCTCTGTAGAAAAAGACTGAAGACCGACCCTGCGTGGACACGTGGTATAGGGCACGCTCTGTATGCTTAGTCAAATTTCTAGAAACTTTGACATAAGTTTTCCGTGCCGGGCTCCATCAGATGTCACCCATGTGTAAGGAATACCATCCTGCTTGTCCTAGGAGAACTATGAACTGACCAACACCTTTAAATTGTAATCACATGCATACACCAACAAAGTTTAGCAACCCTACTGAAATAATTAGGCAAAATATGCCGCCTTTACAATCACAGAAATGACAGCATAACTAATCAGAATAGTCATCTATTACACTGGATACAATGTATTTTATAGGCCAAGTATGACATGGAAATATTTAATAGTCCTCTGCTCTATAGGAGGCGCACAAATCACAATTAGATATGAATGAAACCAGGCATTTTAATCAGACAGGGGTAGGGGAGAATAAAGGCACAGTCAACCCACCTTCTGAGCAGCTTCTTTCTTCTTTTTATCCTCTTTCTTCCTTTTCTTGTCTTCCATTAACTGTTCTTCCCTTTCTTGCTCTCTCTCTCTGTCAAAAAACCAAACACTATATCAGAAGCCTAGTTCAACTCCAAACTATAGACTTAAGTTGTTGCTCTTAGATATCACATTGTAAGGGCCTTTTCTGAGATGGTGTATGCAACTATAAACATGTAATTTAAATGTTACTCAACCTAGAGGAAATGCATGCCTTCTGTATGCACAAAAAAAATGGAGAAAACAGAGCAGAACATACATTCATAAATTCACAATTTTTTTGTGGTGGTTTATTAAATTATAAGCAACAGATTTAAAAAAGAAATGTCCCAAATACAGGGTCATAATATACTGGGATCCATATTAGGAGTCACCATCCAGGAAACTAAGACTTTGGTGTATTTGTGGACAAAACACTAAAATCCTCAGGTCAGTGTGCCATGGCAATCAGAACAGCAGAGTGTTAGGAATGATCTGAAAAGAAATGAAGAATAAATTCAGAGACGCATCCTATCTTTGTACTGAACCATGGTACAACAGCACCTTGAGTACTGTGTGCAGTTCTGGTCACCCCATCTCAAAAAAAAGAGACATAGCAGAAGAAAAGGTGCGGAGAAGGGCAACAGAAATGAAAACGTGGGTGATGGAGAGGTCATCTTGCAAATGACAACTAAGAAGGAATATGATAGGTATTTATAAAGTCAGAGTGGGATGGAACAGGTAAATAAAGAACAATTATTACTCTTTCATTCAATGCAAAATCAAGTTGTTGAACCTTGCAAGAAAACACAATCAAGGCAACTAGCAAAGTTGTGTTCAAAAGAGGTTTAGACAAGTTCCTGGAGAAAAAGTCCCTAATAGCCATCACTATCCCTGAAAGTGAGCAACACCACCAGAGTACTTTTTGGACTCTACCAGGTTCTTGTGACCTGGACTAGCCACTGTGAAACAGGGCACTGGACTCTATGGACATCGGTCTGATCCAGTATGGCATCTCTTATTTTCTAAGCAATTTTGCTTTCTCTGAGGACAAGCCAGAAACAACAATTCTCACATAAGGGATTACTTAGAAGAAAATTATTCCTTACCTGCTAATTTTCGTTCCTGTAATACCATGGATCATTCCAGACGATGGGTTATGTGCCCTGTCCAGCAGATGGAGTCAGAAACAGATTTCTGGGGGAGGTGCTACATTACCTCACCACCCTCGTCATCATCCCCAGTATCTAGCCTAGCAAAGCCAAGCCCAAGAGGAAGAGAGGGATCAAGTAAACGTATTAACTAAAATTTAAAGTTTAAAAACTGTTAAAGAACAGAATGATAACCTCAACAGAGAACTTGTTAACACATAAATATTGGACAAACAACTCTGAGTGCTAGAGTGAGCAGAAAAATAAGGAGAGCATAGTCGAGCAGAGATAGCCCACCCTAATTAAATCCTGCTAATAACTAACGGGAGGGTGTCTGGAATGATCCATGGTATTACAGGAACGAAAATTAGCAGGTAAGGAATAATTTTCTTTTCCCTGTACATACCAGGATCATTCCAGACGATGGGATGTACCCAAGCTTCCCTCCTATGGGCGGGCCATGGATAGCCCTGCTCGGATGACTCGATCCCCAAAAGAACCGTCTGATGGTGCAGAAACATCCAGACGATAATGCCTTGCGAAAGTATGGAGAGACTTCCACGTCGCCGCTCTGCAAATCTCCTGGATTGAAACAGAGCTAGACTCTGCCCATGAAGCCGCCTGTGCGCGAACAGAATGGGCCTTAACCCCCAAAGGAGGTTGCTTACCGACCCCAATATAAGCCGAAGCAATCGTCCCTTTCAGCCAGCGAGCGATAGACGTTTTGGATGCCATGTGACCCTTCCTGGGACCCGACCAGAGAACGAAGAGATGGTCGGAAAGACGAAACTCATTGGTAACTTCCAAATAACGCAACAGGCATCGCTTTACATCCAAAAGACGTAAATCCCTGGGTTCGTTTGAATTGAAGGAAGGCAACTCAACTGACTGATTAAGGTGGAAGGCCGAAACCACTTTAGGAAGAAAAGATGGAACCGTGCGGAGGGACACACAGTCATCTGAAAAACGGAGATACGGTTCTCGACAGGATAGCGCCTGTAGTTCTGAAATTCGTCGCGCTGAACAGATTGCCACCAAGAAGATAGTTTTAAAAGTCAGATCCTTAAGAGAGGAAAATCTTAAGGGTTCAAAAGGTGAACCGCTAAGTGCTCGTAAAACTAAGTTCAGATTCCAGGACGGACAAGGAGGACGTAACGGAGGCTTCAAGTGACGCACCCCTCTAAGGAAACGACCCACATCCGGATGAGAGGAGAGACGCGATCCCTCGCCACTATATAAGAGGGCGCCCAAAGCCGCGACCTGTACACGAAGTGAGTTGTAAGCGAGACCGAGATCTAGTCCTTCCTGAAGGAAGGAGAGAATTTGAGATACGGATGCATTGGTGGGCTGAATGTCGTGAGATCCGCACCAATTTTCGAAGACCTTCCAAACTCTTATATAAGTGACTGAAGTAGATCTCTTACGAGCAAGCAATAGAGTCGAGATGACCTCCTCCTGGTAGCCTCTGTACCTCAGTTTGCGCCTCTCAAAAGCCAGGCCGCTAGACAGAAGCGATCGGCCTGCTGTAAAAATATGGGTCCCTGCCGGAGTAGGCGTGGAATGTGGCTGAGACGTAGAGGGCCTTCCATGGTCAGGAGAAGAAGATCCGCAAACCACGGTCGACGAGGCCACTCTGGCGCCACGAGAACCACTGGACCGTGGTGATTCTCGATTCTTCGAATCACTTTTCCCACGAGAGGCCACGGTGGAAAGACAAAGTAGGATGTTCCGCGGCCAAGGCAGGGCTAGAGCATCGATTCCTTCTGCGCCGTGTTCTCTTCTGCGACTGAAGAAACGCGGAGTCTTTGCATTGCTTGCTGTGGCCATGAGATCCAGGTGGGGAGGACCCCATCGGGAGATTATCAAATTCATCGCCTCCCCCGAGAGTTCCCATTCTCCGGGATCCAGGCGTTGACGACTTAGGAAGTCCGCCTGTATATTGTCTACTCCCGCAATGTGGGAGGCTGCCAAACGCAACAGATGTCTTTCCGCCCAGAGCATTAATTTGTCCGCTTCCAAGGATACTTGAAGACTTCGTGTGCCCCCCTGTCTGTTGATGTAGGACACCGTGGTCGCATTGTCGGAAAGGACCCTGACAGCTCTGTGACGCAACCGAGGAAGGAACCCTTTTAAAGCCAGACGTACCGCCCTGGTCTCCAGACGATTGATGGGCCACCGGGCTTGTTCCACCGTCCATTGACCTTGTAGAGAGCTCTCCTGACAGACCGCCCCCCATCCTGATAGACTGGCATCCGTGGTGACCACTATCCACTCTGGCATGTCCAGAGAGACTCCCTGAGCTAGGTTTCGGTATTCTAGCCACCACTGAAGACTGTTGACGGTATCCATCGGAATTGGGAGTACCATCTGGTAGTCTTGTGAGGACGGCTTCCATCTGGAGAGTAGAGACCTTTGAAGAGGGCAGAGGTGGGCAAAAGCCCAAGGAACAAGATCGATAGTGGAGGCCATCGTGCCCAGGAGCTGAAGGTAATCCCATGCTGTGGGTTCTTGAAGATCCAAGAATCGGAGAACCTGATCGCGAAGGGACTGAGCCCTTTCTTTCTTGAGGAATACCATGCCCTGTTTCGTGTCGAAATGTGCCCCCAGGAAATCCAGGGACTGGGAAGGAACTAGGTGACTCTTGGCATAGTTGACAATCCACCCGAGAGACCGGAGCATGCGGAGCACTATTCTGACCATCCGGCAACCCTGGACCGATGACTTCGCTCGTATGAGCCAATCGTCTAGGTAAGGGTGTACCAGAACGCCCTGCCGGCGCAATGCAGCTGCCACCACTACCATGATTTTCGTGAAGACCCGTGGAGCCGTCGCCAGACCGAAAGGTAAGGCTCGGAACTGAAAATGTTGACCTAAGATCTTGAATCTTAGGTAGCGGTGATGATCCTTGAGAATAGGAATATGCAAGTAGGCCTCGGTGAGATCCAAAGAAGCTAGAAATTCTCCTCGATGTACCGCTGCTAGAACTGATCGAAGAGTCTCCATGCGAAAACGGGGAACTCGAAGAGACCTGTTCACCATCTTGAGGTCCAGGATGGGACGAAAGGTACCCTCCTTCTTTGGGACAACAAAATAGATGGAGTAATGACCTCGACCCCAATCGCCGGGAGGAACAGGTGATATCGCTCCCAGTGCGGAAAGTCGGTCGAGAGTGGAAACGACAGCTTCTTGCTTGTAACTGGATCCGCAAGGAGAGAAAAGGAACCTGTCTCTGGGAGGATGGACAAAATCCAATGCGTAGCCGTTCTTTAGAATATCCAGGACCCACTGGTCCGATGTAATTTGGAGCCACTCGCTGTAAAAGAGAGCGATCCGGCCCCCCAGCCGGGGAACCGGGTCGTGGGTCCGACTGGCATCATTGGTTTGTCTTGAAGGAGGAGGAATTAGAGGAACCCCGTCCCTGACCCTCCCTGCCGGGACGGCGCCCTCGAAAGGGCCGGTTCCAGGAACCTGAACGAGAGGAGGGGTTCCGAGGAGCTTGTTGACGAGTGTTTCGTGTCCTACGCTGATTCCTGTATCGAGATCTGGAAGAAGAGTAAGAAAACCTTGAGGATCGTGGACGATCTTCCGGAAGCTTATGCACTGAATTCTCATTCAAAGATTTAATGATCTGATCCAAATCTTCCCCAAAAAGAAACTTACCCTTGAAGGGAAGGGATCCCAGACGCGTTTTAGAGGATGCGTCCGCAGACCAGTTTCGCAGCCAGAGCAGACGTCGAGCTGAGACTGCCGCTACCATGGAACGGGCGAGGACTCTGAGTAGGTCATAAAAGGCATCCGCCCCATATGCCATCACGGCCTCCAGTCGATCCGCCTGTAGGGCCTCAGCATCTGGTAACTACTGCGAGGTAAGCAACTGCTGTACCCAGCGCAGACCTGCTCTCTGAGCAAGAGCACTGCAAATGGACGCTCGCATACCTAGTGCGGAAACTTCAAAAATCCTTTTGAGAAAGACTTCCAATTTTCTATCCTGAGTGTCTTTCAGAGCCGTACCTCCCGTGACCGGTATGGTAGTGTGCTTGGTCACTGCTGATACTGCCGAGTCCACGGCGGGAACTTTGAGGATGTCCAGGAAATCCTGTGGGAGTGGGTAGAGCTTTTCCATAGCTCTACTAACTCTGAGGGTTGCCTCAGGGGTATCCCACTCACGGGAAATTAATTGTAGAAAAGAAGGGTGAGTGGGAAAAGCCTTGGCCAAAGGCCTTAAGCCCGCAAGGAGAGGGTCACCTTTCCTGACGTTTGGTTGTGGTCCAACCGGCTCAGGTGGGGGGTCGATGTCCATTTCCGTCAAAATATGAGGAATCAGGTCCTCTAATTCCTCCGATTGGAAAATACGTAGGATCCTTGGATCATCTCCCTCCAGATGAGAAAGCAAAGTGGGATCATCTCCCGAAGGATCTCCCGGAGGGTCCCCCCCTGAGCACGAAACCGGTGGTGGAGGTACAGCTGAGGGATCCTTGGAAGGCTGAGGTGGAGCACCAGAAGGAGAGGAAGTCCCTTGAGAGGGGGACTCCCCCTGCAATGATGAAAGGCGGGCCAACTTTGGTGGAGGGGGAACAGAAAAATCCGAAGAAGCATCCCTGAAATGAAGGAAAGCTTTGTGCATCAAAACAACAAACTCCGGTGAAAAAGCAGAAAATCCTCCGGAGGGGGCCCCTGAGGCCTCACCCTCCCGGTGACTGGGTTCTGCTGAGGTCCGCTGGGTTCTCAAAGGGAGTGCTGAAATAATCGGGGAGTCCTCCTCTGATAACCCCGCTTCCGAGTCTGACATTAAAATGGCTGCCGTTTCTGTGCTGAGCGGGAAAGGGGCCTGTCTTTTTCTTGAGTCGCGGTCCACCATTCCCTCGGCGTCCCCCTCAGTCGGACATGTTTCCCCATCGGGGAGGCAGCCCGAGCAACGCCCCTCCCTGACGATTTTAGCTCCCTGCCGGCCGCAAATTACACAGGTCGCCGGGCGCGGCATTGAAAAACAATGAAGGGAGAGGGGGGGAGGGGCGAGCAAGCGCGGCAAGAATAGCCTCGCGCTGAGATGGCTGCGAGAAATAAAGAGAAGAAACTCCCCCCTGCCGACCCGAGAAAAACCGCCGGGGTATCTCCTTCCCGGCAGCCGGCGGTCCCGGGGAATGTACTTCGCGGGACCGCGGGTCAACTAGAGAGCGTTGTGGGAGGAGGAGGGGGGAAGTGGGGGAGAGGCTGGACCACCAGCGTGCACCCTCCGTAGAAAACGTCGAAGAAAAAGCGCTGAGGTAACCTGAAAATTAAATTCAAAAAAGAAACACTTACCCCAGCCAAACAGAAACGGAGAAAGAGTAGTAAAGAGAGAGAAAAGAGGCTTGTCAGGAATCCCCGGTGAGGTAACAAACCGTTACTGCACCCAATTTCCCTCAAAAGAATTTTTTTTTTTTTTTTTTTTAACTTTTCCCAAATAAAGAAATTAGCTATAAAATAAGAACTTTTTACTTGATCCCTTAAAGAAAAATGAGAGAAAAATTAATAATAAAGGTAAAGTTGTGGGGAACCTAAGTTCCACAACCCGCATCTGCTGGAGTCAGAAAGATACTGGGGATGATGACGAGGGTGGTGAGGTAATGTAGCACCTCCCCCAGAAATCTGTTTCTGACTCCATCTGCTGGACAGGGCACATAACCCATCGTCTGGAATGATCCTGGTATGTACAGGGAACTACAGACTGCCCCTAAATAAAAAGGGGAAAGTACAATACAACTAATGGGGGAAAATATTTTGTTGGCAACCTGCCATTTAGACATTTCCTTTAAAAAATATTTTAACAAGGCAACCTGGTACCTACAGGGTATGAAGTTGGATTCTAAACCTCAAAGCAGTCACACAAGACCAATTGATCAATCCAAGTCACATCAGGAATCCCTATGCAAACAATGTGATGCAAATGTGTGGATGGAACTCCAGATTGCAGCTTTGCAAATTTCTTCCCTGGAGATTGATTTTGTGGGTTACTGATGCTGTCATGGCTCTGACAGTCTTGATATGCCCTTCCAGAGGCAGGCCTGTCTGGGCATAATAGGAGGAGATGCAATCTGCCATCCAATTAGACCATGTTTGGCAATAACAATTCCAGGTCTACTGGGATCAGAAGAATGGGAAATAAAAAAAAAAAGTCAGTCTCCCTCAGATAGTAGGCCATGGTTATTTTGCAATTCAAATTATGCAAAGCTTGTTCATTTTTGTGCACATGTAGCTTAGGGAAAAATACTAAAAGGACAATTAAGATGTAAATCAGAAATTACCTTAGGTAGAAAGAGTGGTTCTGTGTACCTGTCCTATTATAGAAAAACTTGTTAGGTGGAAGTGTCATTAGGGCCTGGAGCTAACTGACTGCCACTAAAAATATGAAATGAGCTTGCAAAATGTTGAGGAAAATTTCAGTTTTTAATATCTATTTTTTATTCAAAGTACAAAGTGCAGCAATAGGATGAGCAATGGCATCAGATAACACCAATAAGCATGAGGTACAATTTGAGCAACAATTCATATACATTGGGGTGGTTCTCTGATATAGTGCTATGGAAGCACTATATTGGTGATTTTTTTTTTTTTTTTACACAGCACTTTCAGAATGTATGCAATTTCATTAGTGAATCAACATGTTAAATACTAAAGAATTTCTTTGGATTTCCATAAGAACTGCTTACAGTTTGTTTGGGGTTTTTTTTTGTTTTTAGATATTATGGAAAGTGCCACAGGCATTTGTTCTTTAAACACTTTTATACACAGTCCTTCTGATTTTCAATCATGACAGTTTACAAAAATAAAATAAATTAAAAATAGTCGGAAAATACAATAAAATTAAAATACTAGGTCATGCAGCAATATATAATCAAATTAGATCAGAAAAATAAAATTTAATAAATACAAGTTTAAGATATCAAAAAAAAACAACCACCAATAAAATGTCTTCAGCTCAAAATAGAATACAAATCCTGGCCACAAACATGCAATCAGCTATTAAGTAGCTCTCTCAAATGCCTTCTCAAACAGCCATGTTTTTAAGTTCTTTCTAAAGTCATAAGGTCTGTCTTAATTCCAAAGGTATTGAATACTACAATTTCAGTCCTGCTATCGAAATGGCTCTAACTTTGCAGGAGGTGGACTGTGTATATAGACGGTACCACAGGAAACCTTTATCAGCAGATCTCAAATTTCTTTGCGGTGTAGAGATGGATAATTGCATTTAGCCACTCTGTTTTGTCGTTTAGATATTTATGTAACAAACATAAGACTTTGAACTCAGTCCTCATTTTAACAGGGAGCTAGGGCAGAGAGCTTAGTATTTGTGTTATATGATCAAATTTTCTGGCTCGGGTTAATATTCTAGCAGTCACATTTTGTAAAAGCTGTAAAGGTCTTAGAGTGCTTGTTGGAAACCATTTGAGCGCAACAATTCTCAACCATCATCCTCACTGGCTATAAAACTGGGGCTGCCAGTCAGCCAATTCTTCTGGATCAGTTCTGATGTACAAGATTTTAAAGAGCAAGCTAAAGATCTAGCAGAAAGATTTGCAGCATAGGGATATCCTCGCACAGCCATTAAATCAGATTATCTGAGAGCTCTGTACTCTTAGAGAGAATTTATCACAGTACAAGTCACCTACTTATGCACCTAGAAACGTGTCTTGCAACACCACCAATAGATTTGCAGCAGTCACAGGCAGGCTTAATTTATAAATACTGGCACATAATAGCTATGCATGAAGTTTTCACTGATGCATCGCTAGTAGTGTTTGAGAGGCTGTAACAAAGACCTGGCTGTGAGATCTGTGCTTCCCAACCATCAAGTAAACATACTAGATAAAGTTGTGAGTCATGAATAATTTAGATACTGATTTACAACAAGCAGCAATGACTGGAATACTTGGAATCATCCAATTGTGCAGTGGATGATCAAGTTTAAATATCAAATTCTTCATCAACTTGTGGTTTACTTGCTTCAGTGTCCTTGTGCAATGATACATGCTGCTGATGAACACCTTAGTAGTCTCAATATGAAGAAAGTTCAGGCTCCAATAATAGAACATTGATTTGTAATTACATTTCAACAACTGAAGTGGACAGTTATTGAACAAATACATTTATCTGGACATGGGGATAATAAAGGCATGCAATTAAATGTGAATAGTGCTGGATATTCACACACTGGACTTAATGCCTTTGGACTTGAACAAAACTAGAGAGCGACATTGAATTGTTGATTAGTGCCAGACATGTTGGATTTATCAGCTTATTAGAAAAGAGAACAGCAAGTTCAATGGGATAGGTCCACAGTGTGGATACATGAGTACAACACAGCCTCTCTTTAATCATTTGGAAAATCATGGGATGCAAACAAAATGGAGTACTCCTAAGAGCGCTTCTCGAAAAATGGAGCCGTATTGGGTGCCTGAAAGACTCATAAGCAAGATAAACACTGCCAGCACTGTGATAAATAAAATTACAAAGTCTTATTAAAATATAGAAAAACCAAAAACTTCTTAGAAGACTTATGATTATATTGATGGATCAGTACTATAGCAGAGAACTTGCAAGAGTAGCAGGTCCCTGTAGAAATGGTACCTATTTGTTTAGACCAGTGGTTCTCAACCTTTTTTCTATTGGGACACACCTGGAAGATAATGGTTACAGGCGTGACACTGAACACTTGGCCATCAAGGGGGTACATGTAAACATATACTCTGCATCCACAGGAAACTGCCCCCAAACAATGGATGCAGAACTAGGATATTTCAGTTACAACTCGCCATATAAAAGATATTCTCATTCTGGTGTTCTCTCAGTAACAGAAACAGACTCACTTACTTCCAGGCGCATTGTAAAATACAAAACCTGAGGGGGGGGGGGGGGGGGGGGGGGGGACTCAGCAAATGTGTAGCTAACCTTCCATACCATTGCAATACTAATTCCAAGAACTAAAACAGCAATAGCCCTTCCTATGAAAAGGCAGCAGTGCAGGAGGCACTCCATGAAGTTAGTATGTGGCACATTTAAAACTAATCGGAGAAAGTTCTTTTTCACTCAACGCACAATTAAACTCTGGAATTTGTTGCCAGAAGGTGTGGTTAGTGCAGTTAGTGTAGCTGTGTTTAAAAAAGGACTGGATAAGTACTTGGAGGTGAAGTCCATTACCTGCTATTAATTAAGTTGACTTAGAAAATAGCCGCTGTTATTACTAGCAACAGTAACATGGAATTTCTTAGCTTTTGGGTACTTGCCAGGTTCTTATGGCCTGGATTGGCCACAGTTGGAAACAGGATGCTGGGCTTGATGGACCCTTGGTCTGACCCAGTATGGCATGTTCTTATGAAGATTGATACAAATACCGACCTACTAGTAATACCTCACCTCACTCACACATACAGATCTGACCTTCACCTTCACATATGGGTGACGTCACTGACTGAGCCCTATCACGAAAAACTTTGTGTCAAAGTTTCTAGAAAACTTTTGACTGGCATCCTGAGCCCACTGAGCATACCCAGCATGCCATGATCCCTCGAGCCACAGGGGTCTCCTTCAGTCTCGTTTGTAGCAATAAGCTTTAGCCAAAAATAAAATAAAACGTACCGGACCCAACTCTGTGGGGTGGCGGGTGGGTTTCGTGAGGACTACATCCTGCTGTCCTGGGATAACACCTATTACAAGGTAAGCAATATTGCTTTATCCCAGGACAAGCAGGATGCTAGTCCTCATTCATGGGTGATTAGCAAGCTCCAGGCTGAGTCATCCTTGTATTGGACCAACAGCGTACAATTTGTGCAACAGGCACAACTGGTGTACTGTTGGGAGAAATGAGGCAGCCTGAAATCACAGAAGGTTGGATGTGGAAGGAGTTGGGATCATACTGGAAACAAGTTCTTTAAAGACAGATTGAATCCTGTCTTCCTTCCTTGTCCAGGCAGTAGTGAGCCGCAAAGGTGTGAAGAGAACTCCATGTTACGGCTTTACATATGTCAGCTATTGGACTGAACGATAGTGTGCTACTAAGGTTGACATTGCTCTTACTGAGTGCGCCTTTACTCGCCCTTGGAGAGGGAGGCCTGCTTTTTCATAACAGAATTCTATACAATCTGCAAGCCAGTTAGAGTGTGTTTGCCCACAGCTTTCTCAGGTTTGTTTTTATCAAAAGATACAAAGAGCTGGGTGGATTTCCTATGGGCTGCAGTGCGATCTAAGTAATATGCGTGCGCACGTTTACAGTCCAAGGTGTGTAAAGCCCCCTCTCCTTGGTGAGTGTGGTTTTGGGAAGAAAGTAAGCAAGATGATGGATTGATTCAAGTGGAATTCCGTAACTACCTTGGGGAGAAATTTTGGGTGTGTACGGAGTACCACCCGGTCATGCAGGAATTTTGTGTAGGGTGAGTATGTGACAAGTGCTTGTAACTTGCTAACCCTTCTAGCAGATGTGATGGCTATTAAGAATATTGTCTTCCGAGTAAGAAATTTAACATCACAGGAATCCATGGGTTCAAAAGGAGAACGCATGAGCCTCGTTAATACTACATTAAGGTCCCATTCTGAGACTGGTGGTCGGTGTGGAGGTTTAAGTTGAATTAAACCTCTCATAAACCTACTAACGAGGGGTTGCACCGATATCTGTGCATCCCTGATGGTACTGTGATAAGCTGAGAATGCACTTAAGTGTACCCTTGCAGATGAGGTCTGGAGACCAGAGTCTGAGAGGTGCCACAGATAGTCTAATAAAGATGATGTAGTGCAGGAAAAAAAAGGGGTCAATACTGTTTTGTGTGCACCACATGGTAAACCTTTTCCACTTAGCACGATAGTTCTTTCGTGTGGAGGGTTTGTGTGAAGCTACAAGCACTTGAGACACATTAGTTGAAAATTAAGAGGTTGCACAATCAAGCTTTCAACATCCATGCTGTGAGGGATAGGGATTGAAGTTTGGGATGACGCAACCTGCCCTGATCCTGAGTTATGAGAGTGGGTCTCTGATCGAGAAGTATTGGAAACCATACTTGTCGAGGCCAATATGGGGCTATAAGTATCATGGACCCTTTGTCCTGTTGTAGCTTCACTAGAGAGTCTTGGGTATTAGCGGTATCGGGGGATACACGTATAGAAGGCCTGAATTACAGTGGTGAGCAAAGGCGTCCCTTGGTAAGCGGCTTCTCTGCCTTGTGCACGGAGCAAAAGTTGTCCACTTTGTAATTCAGTTGTGATGCAAAGATGTCTACTGTTGGTTGACCCCAAAGTTGAAATATCCTGGTCGCTACTACGGGATCCAGGGACCACTCGTGAGGTTGGAACTGACACCACTACGTTGTGAATGCCTGCTAGATAAGTGGCCCAAAGAAACATTGAGTGTGTTAGGGCCCAGCTCCAAATTTGTGCTGCTTCTTGACAAAGGAGATACGAGCCCATACCTCCCTGTTTATGTACCACATTACTGTGTTGTCTGTTTGTATCACAACAGTCTTGTGGGAAAGGCAGTCCTTGAAAGCATGCAGCGCATAAAGTATAGCTCGAAGCTCTAGGAAATTTGAAATGTAGCTTCGAGTTTTGTCCAAGTACCTTGAGTCTGCAGATGTCCAATGTGTGCTCCCCACCCGAATGTGGATTCATCTGTAGTTAACGTCTCTTGCAGAATCGGTTGTTGGAAAGGTAGGCCTGTGAGCAAGTTGTCCTCGTTCGTCCATCATAGGAGTGAGGACCGTAGTTGTTGAGTTACTTGAACTGGATAAGACAGTGGTTGAATGGCTTGTATCCACTGCCTTCTGAGTGTCCATTGACTGACTCATGGCTAATCTGGCCATAGGAGTGACAAACTGTGGAAGCCATGTGATCCAAAAGAGTGAGACATTGATGAGCTGTCACCTGCATCTGTGCGCATAGAGAGCCTGCTAACGAGGCAAGTGTCTGTGCACGGTCTTTTGGGAGGAAAGCTTTTTGACGTTATGGTGTTTAATTCTGCTCCGATGAATTGCAACAGGTGAGATGGTGTGAAGTGGGATGCCTGGTAGTTGTTTAGGAATCCCAACGAATGGAGTAGATTTATCGTGAGCTTGAGAGAATTGAGAGCTCCTTGTTTTGTTTGGCTTCTGATGAGCCAGTCGTCTAGATAAGGAAAAACGTGCACGCCTTCCTTGTGCAAATGGGCAACTGCCACTGCCAGGCACTTTGGGAACACTCGAGGTGCTGAGGTAAGACCGAATGGTAGCACCCTGTACTGGAAATGTTGATGTCCCACTAAGAAACGCAGATATCTGCGATGAGGAGGGAATATTGGAATGTGAGCATAAGAGTCTTGAAGATCCAGAGAACAGAGCCAATCTCCTTTTTGAAGTAGAGGTAACATGGTGCCCAAGGACACCATCCTGAATTTTTCCTTTCGTAGGTATTTGTTGAGCTTCCGGAGGTCCAATATGGGACGTAGGCCTCCTGTTTTCTTTGGAATGAGGAAATAACGGGAGTAGAATCCTCTGCCCTGCTGAGGTCTGGGAACTGGTTCCACGGCCCTGGCTCTCAGAACGGTGGATAATTCTTTTTGTAAGAGTTTGGATTGATTTTTCACTGTCCAAGACGAGGTGGGTGGAGTATCGTTTGGTACAGTGAGGAAGTCCAGGTGGTACCCTTGATATGTTATAGAGAGTACCCATAGGTCTGTAGTGATGGGCGACCAATTGTGATGGAAGAAAGTGATCCGACCACCTACTGGCAAATTTGGGGGTCGGATTGGTAGGTAGGTTTCTGTTCTCTGGTGAGATTTCAAAATCCCGAAGCCGAGCCTGTTTGTGGAGGGGGTTGAGCTCTAGGTGCTCTTGGTTCTCGGGTCTGCGATCTTTGTGCTGGCCTTGATGACCTTCCATGGGTAGCAGGAGGATAGTATCTCCATGGTCTATAATATGGCCTTTTTGAATCCTTCCTTGGAAATCTTCATGGGATGTTTGGGACGCTGGCGGAGCAGAGGAAAGTTGACGTAATGTTCCTTCAGCTGGGAGACTGCTTCACGTTCTTTATCTCCAAAGAGATTATCTCCTGCATAAGGAAGATCGGCAAGCTTCTCTTGCACTTCTGGTCTCAGGTCAGAGGCCTTGAGCCAGGCCCATCTGCGAGCACTTATGCCCATGGCAGACAGACATTCCAGATGAAGTCTCGAAGCTGTCATAAGCTGCTCTAACTTCATGTTTCCCAGCTTCTAGGCCCTTATGGATAATGCTATTGAAGAAATCTTGAAATTGTTGGGGAAGAGATTCTGATAACTCCTGAATTTGTTTCCACAGATTATGTTGATATTGCGTCATATAGAGTTGGTAGGACGCAATTCTGGACACTAGCATTGATCCTTGAAACATTTTTCTGCCGATGGTGTCCAAAAACCTGTGATCTTTCCCAGGAGGATTCAATGAATGAGGTCTAATTCTTTTAGACCTCTTTTGAGCTGATTCTACTACTACCGATTGGTGAGGTAGTTGAGTTTTCTGGAAGACAGGAATATGCTGGACTAGATAGGTAGCATCAGTCCGTTTATTTACAGGTGGTATGGTGCAGGAATGCTCCCATAGCCTGTATTGCAAGTCCACTAGAAATTCGTGAACTGGTATTGCCAGGACTTCCTTAGGTGGATCCACAAACTAATACTTCCAGAGTTTTCTGTCTAGTATCTTCTTCGGATACTAGCTGAAAAGGGATAGTATCAGCCATGTCTGATGAAATTAGAGAGAGAACGAGAGGTCCTCTGGAGGGGATTTCTGTCTTTCCTCCGGAGAAGGTTCTGAGAGGACTTCCTCCGAGGAAGGGCCAGTATTTGGATCATCCCAAGTGTCCGATGAATGTGAACGAGGAGTCATCGATGGAAGAGGAAAGGATGGCATAAAGGGTTTCACCGGTGGTTTCGATAGAAATAGTGGAGAAAATGATGGCCGTGGTCGAGAGATTCCCGATGGACCTGGAGTAGGTTCAGGCATCGGTACTTCCTTTGTTATTTCTTCTTCTTCCATCGGTCTTGGCGTCTGGGCATCAGGTGATTGCACCGGAATGGCAGTCCAACTTCGCTAATATTGGCGCCAAGAAGGACATATCCGGCACCGGCATTGGTGTAGGCATCGGTGTCGGTGAGGGTAATGCTGTCTGTGGATGAACCGGAACCAGCAATGGACTCTGACGGTATCGGACTCGACACCGGTGATGGGGGTGAAACCGGTGTCTGCAATGGAGCTGGCATCGAAGGCATGTCACGGAGTGCATCTCGAACTGCCTGGCAGATATAACCATCCAGGTTCTGCTCTCATAGCTGGTGAAACCAGAGCAGCTATGGGGGGAGACAGTGAAGGCGATACCGGTATCTCCACAGGTCCCTGTGGAGGTACGGTTCCCGGCACCGATATCTGTGGGGATTGCCTAGGAGTCTAAGGCCTCGAAGGACACAGACTCCTCTCTCCGAGGTTTCTTCGGAGTTGGTTCGATAATTGTCGAGGGAACTCCGGTTATCGGGTCCAATTCTGGATCCTGAGGCCTCCGGTGTCGATGACTGTGTTTCTGTCGATGTTAGACGCCTTTGTCCATGGTAGATGTAGACTTTAATCGATGACCGTGAAGGGGTTGGTGAAGGCCGATCACCTGCTTCATCCGGCCAACGTCTAGTTTTTAGGAAGACTTTTCTAATCGCTCCAGCCGGAGACGATTGTGTCGAAGTTGAAGTGGACGGCATCAGTTGAAGATGGAATAGATGTTCCATTTTTTCCATGCACGCTCATCTGCCTTTCAGCGTCATCTCGGCACATCTCGGGCACGTCGAAACATCATGTCTCTCGCAGAGACAGAGTACACACTCTATGTGTGGGTCCATTATGGAAATAGTGCAGGAGTAATTCGGGCACTTTTTAAAACCGGTAGCCATAATGAAGGCCGGACAGCCGTCTATGACCTTCTGACTCTGTTTAACAATAACGGAACCGACCAGAAAAAATTTTAAACACTCACAGACTGTGGAAAAAGGGAGACCCCTAAGGCGGGATAAGTTTTTTCCGAAATTTCTAAACTTTTTTGTAGTGAATATTCACCACATAGGGCTCCTATAACCGCGAGGCTAACAGCAGCGTGGAAAAAAAAAAAAGACTGAAGGGAGACCCCTGTGGCTCGAGGGATCATGGCATGCTGGGCATGCTCAGTGGGCTCAGGATGCCAGTCAAACGTTTCTAGAAACTGACAAAGTTTTCCGTGATAGGGCTCCGTCAGTGACGACACCCATATGTGAGGACTAGCATCCTGGGATAACACAAATTACAAATGTGGAGACAAAAACTGGAATAGAAACCTCAAAAAGCCACTGCATGCAGTGCAAAACTGGAGAGCTAGAAACAGAAAAACATTTCCTCCTACACTAGGCAAGGTACAAAGATAGAAGAAATGCACGTTCCCAAAACTGACATATTATGGCTCTTGCACCCCATCATTCCCCTTCCATGCCTCCATCATCCTTCACTTTTCCCAATTACTCCCTTTCAATCATCCACTCACACTCATATCCCTGCCCAGCATTCTTCACCCTCTCACATCCTCTTCCCCGCTTGACTCTTGCTACCCCCAACCCGTTTCCCACTCCTTCCTGCTCAGCAGCCCCCATACTCCCTTGCCCTTCCACTTCTATCTGCCTAGTATCCCCAACCTCCTTTCCCCCACCCTCCAAGGTGGAAGAGATCATCAGCAGCATCACTCCCAGACTCAGCAGGGGAAGATAGAGTTTGTGTCCCATCTGGGCCCAGAACAGCAGGAGCTGGCAATGTCTCACTCTCTGATTTAGGTGAAGGAGGACAAGGCCTCCCTCTAGGCCAGAAAGAAGTGAGAGTAGCCTCCCATCAGGCCCAATTGTAAGAGAAGTCAACCAACTCCCAACCAGGCTGATAAGGAGTCAGCCATCTGCTGGCCCTGCGACACACTGCCCAGGACCTTGTGACACCAGTGTGTCCCAAAACACCTGTTAAGAACCACTGGTTTAGACAGTCCCTGTGTTTCTAACTGGGATATGGTTTCAGATAAGTTTTTCTTCTATCCTATGAGGTTTTAAACTGCTAGGCTTCAACAGAAGCATACCTCCACATATCAAACATCAAAAACTGTACAGAGATGTACCTTCTACATGGTGATGGTAAGCACTAACTGCGCTAAGGTGAACCATAACAGTTATGATATAGAAGTTATTCAAGCAGTTTTTGTGTGGAACAGGAGAAAGGATCTAGGGCTTTTCTATCATACTGTAACACTAAATTTCTCCACCTCCTCTGGTAGAAGTTTTTCTAAATGCCAGAAGAATTTAAGAGATTCTCAAACAGATTTAGGGAGCCTAATACTAACCTGTTAACATCCAGGTAGAGGGGGCTAAGAACCTGTTATTTAGTTTTGTGTGATGAGTGCTGAAGAATTCCCTAACCTGATTAGGTCCCTGAAGACTAACTCCTAAACAAATAGGAAATATCTGTTTCAGCCAGTAAGGAGCTGTAAGTATCATGGTCCTTCGGTCTTTGAGTTTTAGCAAGATTTTTGCTACCAGAGAAATCAGAGGATATGCACAGAAGACCCCTTCCCCAATTTAGGGAGAAGGCATCCAAGGCTAATTTACCCATGACCTCGCTTAGCACAGAAATGAGGAACCTTTCTGTTCAGAAGGGATGTAAACTGATCTACAGAAGAGTTCCTCACTCGCAATATATACGAATTGCTATTCCTGTCCAGGAACCATTTGTGTGGCTCCAGGACTCAACTCAGTTTGTTCACTAGGATATTGTCCTTGCCCACCAGATAGCTCTTAGGGTCTTTCCTTGTGAAATGGCTCAAGATCACATTCTGAGATTCCCAACACAGAAGATCCTGCTCGTCCCTACTTGTTTACATGATATATGGTCACAAGGTCACTTGGTATGTCTAAATTGTGTTGGCCAATCAATCTCTGAAAACTTATAGAGCATTAGAAATCATCAGTAATTCTATGAGATTTATATAATGTTTCTCCCAAGCAGATTATAGGCCTTGGGTACAAAAGCCATCAACATGCACAGCCTAGTCCAGGCTAGACCTGTCTTATGGTGGCATTTGGGAGGATAATTTCCTGGTCAAATGCCTCAGGTCTAGCCACTAGGACAACGAGCTGGAAAGAGAATGACACTGTCTCAAATACTTGTGTGGTAAGCAACCACTGAGATCTTAAGGGTCCATTAGGTTCATCCCTTATATAGATATGCCAGGGGTTCGATATGTTCTCTTAATACCAAATGGTCCAATAAGCTCAACATATCCCATGCAAGTCTCATTAATTTATTCCTTTCACTACAGACATTAAGTTGGTTATCTTTCTTATAGAAGGAAGATTTTGACAGATATTAGCAGGACTCAAATGAACATAAACTGAGATAAGAGGCTTAAAAGGGATACTGAGTGGTTGATGACAAACCCTATTAACTCCAGCACCCAAACGATTCTGTGACACCTACTTGAAATGTGCTCTTGATCAAGCAAATCGTCCAAACAGGCAATCACTATGCATTCGGAAAGTATTCAGATCCTTCGCTTTTTCCCACATTTTGTTATGTTAAAGCCTTATTCTAAAGTTGGATAATACGCATTTTTCTACACGCAATAGCCCATAATGACAAACAAATTAGGTTTGTAGAAATCTGTGCAAATTAAAAAAAAAAAAAACACAAACCTATACAAGTATTCAGACCCTTTGCTATGACACTGAACTTAGGTGCATCCTGTTCCCATTGATCATCCTTGAGACGTTTCTCCAACATGGAGTGCATCTGTGGTAAAATTCAATTGATTAGACATGATTTGGAAAGGCACACACCTGTCTATATCAAGTCCCCACATCTGGCAATGCATGTCAGAACAAAATCAAAGTCATGAAGTCAAAGAAATTATCTGCAGACCTCCAGGACAGGATTGTGTCGAGGCACAGATCTGGGGAAGAGAATAAAAATAGATTGTTGCAGTATTGAAGGTCCTAAAGAACATAGCCTCCATTCTCAAATAGAAGTTCCGAACCACCAGGACTCTTCCTAGAGGTGGCCAGCTACCCAAACTAAGCAATCTAGGGAGAAGGGCCTTGATAAAGGAGATGAGCAAGAACCAGATGGTCTCTCTGACAGAGCTCCAGAGTTCCGCTATGGAGATGGGAGAACCAGAAGGAAAACCATCTCTGCAGCACACCAAACAGGCCTTTATAGTAGTGTGGCTAGACAGAAGCCACTCCACAGTAAAAGGCACACAACAGCCCACTTGGAGTTTGCCAAAAAGCACTTAAAAGGACTCAAGAGCACGAGAAACTAGATTCTCTGGTCTGATGAAACCAAGATTTAACACTTTGGCCTGAATGCCAAGCGTCATTTCTAGAGGAAACCAGGCACCACTCATCACCTAGCAAATACCATTCCTACTGGTATGGTATTTGTAGGAAGCATGCCTACATGCTTCCTACAGTGAAGCATGTAGGCAGAATCATGCTGTCAGGATATTTTTCAGCTGCAGGAACTGGAAAATTGCTTCATTCATCTTTCCCTCAATCCTGAACAAAGAGTGCTTTGGATGTCAGAATGGGGTGACAATTCACCTTCTAACAGGACAACAACCCTAAGCACAGGACCAAGACAACACAGGAGTAGCTTCAGCACAAATCTGTGAATGTGCTCAACTGGCCCAGCCAGAGTACAGACTTGAACCTGATCGAACATTTCTGCAGAGACCTGAAAATAGCTGTGCAAAGATGCTCCCCATCCAACCTGATACAGCTTGAGGATCTGTAGAGGAAAGAAAATCTCCAAATCCAGGTGTGCCTACCAAGACAACTTGAAACTATAATCGCTGCTAAAGGTGCCTCAAAGAACTGAGTAAAAGGTCTGAATACTTAATGTAAATATTTCAGTTTTTTGTGTTTAATTTGCACAAGTTTCTACAAAACTGATTTCGCTTTGTCATTAAGGGGTATTTGTGTGTGGATTTAGGAGGGTAAAATGCATATTCATTTTAGAATAAGGCTGCAGCATAACAAAATGTGGAAAAAAGTGAAGGGGTCTGAATATTTTCAGAATGCATTCTATATACTCCCAATATGTGAAACTGTACTGTTACAATGCATGGCTTGCAGGAGGATCCTGCGAGCTGCCTCACTTACCCCTGATGTCACCTGAAGCTGCATGCAGCAAGAATGCTGCTCTCCTCAACCAGGGCCACATTGTGCGGCTTGCATACCAACGCAGCGTTCAGGCCCCACCACCATCCTGCTCCTTCTGGCCCTCTTTCTAGGCTCATCTATACCTAAAGGTCCCTTTGTGGGAATCCTGGACCCGGCATCCTCCAACGTCAGCAATAACCCATACAAGGCAGCTTCAGACACTCCTGCATCAGCAGTGTGCGTTGCTCCTGAGTCTTGATTCTTGCTTATTCCTAATTCCTTCTCTCCTTGTCCAGCCTTTCACATCCAGCTTTCATCATCCAACCTCCCTTGCCCAGTCTCGTCCACATCTTCAGTTTGCCTTCATCTTGGCCTGACTTCTTGACCTCTTGCCTGGTCATGACCACACTTGCCTGCTGTCTGCCCTTAGCTCCTCCAGTCTGCTACCTGTCCTGACCCCGGCGTGTCCTCAGACTCTTGCTCACCTGACCACCCTAGGGATCCACCTAAGCCTTGCCAGCCACCAGAACCCAAGGGAGCAATCTGCAGGGGCGGCAGCTGGTATAAGTAAAGCCCCAGCTTGTCCTGCTACAGGGCACTTTCACCAGCTTTCAAGGTAGGCCTCGTAGGTTCACCTACACAGCAACATCAACCATGCCACAGCAACAAGGGCTTATTCCCATGTGCATTCAGGATCACTAAGCATTTTGTGAATATGCATGGAGATGACACTAGCTGAATGGCAGCACAAAATATTAGAGGTGGTGTCCAAAGATATCTACCATGACCTGGAAATATCCCTATGTGGGTGTAGGCATTCTTTAAATCTCAAAACATAGCCAATCTCCTTTATTCTAGGAAAGGAAATGAGGTGCCAAAGAGGAAACTATCAAACTTTTCCTTTACCAGAAACTTGCTCAAGGCCCTTGGGTGAGAGGAGTCCTCCCATCTTTTTAGGATCAGAAAATACTTGGGAGTAAAATCCTTGCCCTCTTTTCCGTAGTGGGATGGGTTTGACCGACTTGTCCTCTCAAGATGGAGGCGAACTCCTTTAAAAGCAACTCTTGATGCTGAAAGGCAGACCAAAAGCATGTCTGTGGGAAATATGGTGAGCTTTTCAATAAAGTAAATTTCTATCCAGTCCAAAATGTAATTAAGTTTATATAGAGAAAATGGTTTACAAAAAACACTCAGCCTTCCTCCCACAGGAGGGTTCTCTGGGACAGATACTGGAATACAGGCCTTGTTTTCTTGAATCCAGTCAATTTCATTTCATTTATTTCTTGTATATTTTTTTGCCAGATAATAAAACCTGCCCAAGGCAGTGAACAAAAGTTAAAATTACATAAACAAACTCTTGATATAAACACAACACAATCAATAGCAACCCCCCTGAAATTCCATATCATTACTATCTGCCCCACCCTACCTCACATTCACAACTTTCCCATTTTCCAAAAAAACTAAATCCCTCCCCCCTCCCCACCACACAAACACACACACACCTTCCAGTACTGTGAGAAATTGCAGGAAGACCTTACAAGACTGAATGACAAAGCATCTAAAATGGCAAATAAAATTTAATGTGGACAAAGTGATGCACATAGGGGAAAATAATCAAACTGTAGTTATGCAATGTGGGGTTCCATATTAGAAGTCATTATCCAGGAAAGTGAAGTTACTTACTTGTAATGCTGGTTCTCTGATGGATAGCAGGATGTCAGTCCTCACATGTAGGTGACAGCACATGGACTTCAGCTAGGAAATTTGATATCAAAGCTTCTAAAAGCTTTTAAGCATGCTCTAGTCATCTCCCTGCCTTCCCAGTCCATGATAAAGCTAAGACTTGGGAAAAACCAACTCTTAGGGGAGGCTGGAAGGTATTTTTGTTTTTTTTCTTTTGAGGACTAGCATCCTGCTGACAAACATTACAGGTAAGTAAATTCACATTCTGAGGACAAGCAGGATGGCAGTCCTCAAATGTGGGTACTCAAGTTATAGGCTGCTTCAAATAAAAAGGTAAAACTGAACTGTATTGACAATACTGTTTTGGGTGGCATCAGGCCAAGCTCACATTCTATTTTTCCTTTTTTTTTTTTTTCTTTTGCCACAGTCTAAACCAAAATATCAGGAACTAGGAAGAAATGGAGTTGGGTTCTAAGAGATGCCATAGGACAGACTGCTTTAAAATCAGTTTCGCATCAGGAACCCCTACCAAAACAGGGGTGCAACTTGAATAGGTGGGGAAATTCTATTTTGCAGCTTTGCTTTCAATGTAATCTGGTCTCCCGTACTGAGAGCCCTATCATACCCCAACTGACCCAAGTCCTCCTAGACATAAGAAAATCTGTGGCAGGGAAACCACCCTGTTAGATCTTGCCAGGGGTCCAATGGCTCCCTCCACACCTGCCTATTACCAAATTCCAAACATGCAGAGATGGGACACCTCCTCTCCTAAAGCAAGAGGCACCACTACAAATATTCTGTACCACTGTCACAAAGTACTGGGCACTAAAGAGGACCCTGAAGAAGGACCAGTGCTAGTTAATATGAAACTGGAGGGGAGTGGAGTAGATGTAACTCCGTTTACAGAAGAGAATGTGTGGGAAGAGCTAGGAAAACTAAGAGTGGACAAAGCCATGGGGCGTGATGAAGTTCATCCCAGGATACTGAGGGAGCTCAGAGAGTGGGTCTGCTGCGTGACCTGTTCAATAGATCCCTAGAAACAGGAGTGGTGCCAAATGATTGGAGAAGAGCAATGGTGGTCCTGCTTCACAAGAGTGGGAGCAGAGAGGAGGCTGGAAACTACAGGCCAGTTAGCCTCACCTCGGTGGTGGGAAAAGTAATGGGAGTCACTGATGAAAGAAAGAATAGTGAACTATCTCAGTCGGAAGAATTGCTGGATCAGAGGCAGCATGGATTCAGGGGAAGATCATGTCAGACAAATCTGATTGACTTTTTTGACTGGGTGACTAGGGAATTAGATCAAGGAACAGCACTCTATGTCATCTACTTGGATTTCAGCAAAGCTTTTGATACAGTCCCGCACAGGAGGCTTGTGAATAAAATGAGAGGCTTAGGAGTGAGTGCCGAGGTGGTGGCCTGGATTGCAAACTGGTTGACGGACAAAAGACAATGTGTGATGGTAAATGGAACTTACTCTGAAGAGAGAGTGGGGTTAAGCAGAGTGCTGAAAGGATCGGTGACTAGAGCAACAATATCTTTGTGAGCGACATTGTGGACGGGATAGAAGGTAAGGTTTGTCTTTTTGTGGATGATACTAAGATATGCAACAGAGTGGACACGCCGGAAGGAGTGGAGAGAATGAGACGGGATTTAAGGAAGCTGGAAGAGTGGTCGAAGATATGGCAACTGAAATTCAATGCCAAAAAATGCAGTCATACATATGGGGTGTGGAAATCCAAAAGTATATTTGATGGGGGGGGGGGGGGGTGAAGGGCTGATGTGCACGGAGCAGGAGAGAGACCTTGGGGTGATGGTGTAACGATCTGAAGTCGGTGAAACAATGTGACAAGGCGATAGCTAAAGCCAGAAGAATGCTGGGCTGCATAGAGAGAGAGGAATATCTAGTAAGAGAAAGGA
This sequence comes from Rhinatrema bivittatum, assembly GCF_901001135.1. Classification (NCBI taxonomy): domain Eukaryota; kingdom Metazoa; phylum Chordata; class Amphibia; order Gymnophiona; family Rhinatrematidae; genus Rhinatrema; species Rhinatrema bivittatum. The sequence continues at coordinate 423,009,515 of NC_042616.1, read as the reverse complement.
AGTGATGATCCCCTTTGTACAGGGCTTTGGTGAGGCCTCACCTGGAGTACTGTGTTAAATTCTGGAGACTGTATCTCCAAAGGGGATACAGGATGGAGGCGGTCCAGAGAAGGGCGACCAAAAAGGTGGATGATCTACATAAAATGACTTATGAGGAGAGGTTGAAGAACCTAAATATGTACACCCTGGAGGAGAGGAGGAGCAGGGGTGATATGATACAGACTTTCAGATACTTGAAAGGTTTTAATGATCCATGGTCAACAACAAACCTTTTACGTTGGGGGGGGAAAAAAAAATCAGAACTAGGGGGCCACGGTTTGAAGCTCCAGGGAGGAAGACTCAGAACCAATGTAAGGAAGTATTTCTTCACGGAAAGGGTGGTGGATGCTTGGAATGCCCTTCAGGAGGAAGTGGTGAAGACTAAAACTGTGAAGGATTTCAAAGGGGTATGGGATAAACACTGTGGATCCATAAAGGCTAGTGGATGGGAATGAAGAGAAGAACCATGGGGGTGGATTACTGTACCTGGTGATACTACCCTTACTCAATAAGCCTTCGCACGGTTAATGCAACTCCAACATTGCTCTCTGCTTCAACGGCAAGGGGAAATGTGGAAGAGAGGATTTGCGTTCAGATAACAACCAACAAGGACAGAATTTCACAATCTGGGTAAACAAGTACGGGGGTAGCTTGCTTATTACATAAGAACATAAGAAATTGCCATGCTGGGTCAGACCAAGGGTCCATCAAGCCCAGCATCCTGTTTCCAACAGAGGCCAAAACCAGGCCACAAGAACCTGGCAATTACCCAAACACTAAGAAGATCCCATGCTACTGATGCAATTAATAGCAGTGGCTATTCCCTAAGTAAAATTGATTAATAGCCATTAATGGACTTCTCCTCCAAGAACTTATCCAAACCTTTTTTGAACCCAGCTACACTAACTGCACTAACCACATCCTCTGGCAACAAATTCCAGAGCTTTATTGTGCGTTGAGAGAAAAAGAATTTTCTCCGATTAGTCTTAAATGTGCTACTTGCTAACTTCATGGAATGCCCCCTAGTCCTTCTATTATTCGAAAGTGAAAATAACCGAGTCACATCTACTCGTTCAAGACCTCTCATGATCTTAGAGACCTCTATCATATCCCCCCCCAAGCTGAACAGCCCTAATCTCTTCAGCCTTTCCTCATAGGGAAGCTGTTCCATCCCCTTTATCATTTTGGTTGCCCTTCTCTGTACCTTCTCCATCGCAACTATATCTTTTTTGAGATGTGGCGACCAGAATTGTACACAGTATCCAAGGTGTGGTCTCACCATGGAGCGATAAAGAGGCATTATGACATTTTCCGTTCTATTAACCATTCCCTTCCTAATAATTCCTAACATTCTATTTGCTTTTTTGACTGCTGCAGCACACTGAGCTGACGATTTTAAAGTATTATCCACTATGATGCCTAGATCTTTTTCCTGGGTGGTAGCTCCTAATATGGAACCTAACATCGTGTAACTACAGCAACGGTTATTTTTCCCTATATGCAACACCTTACACTTGTCCACGTTAAATTTCATCTGCCATTTGGATGCCCAGTTACTACCTTAAACCAATTAAGCCTGATACATCACTTTGAATGCATATACAGCGTTGCTCTCTGCTTCAACAGCAGGGGGAAATGTGGAACACAGGATTTACATTCAGACAACATCCAACAAGGCATTGATCTGTGCAGTCTGGGTAAACAAGTATTGAGGTAACTTGCTTGATGTGGTGGTTGCTATCCTTAACCATTAAGCCTTTTGCTCACCTTTGATGCAAGGCCAACATTGCTCTCTGCATCAATGACAGGGGATGGCAGGAAATTTGAGTCAAACAGTTACTAACAAGGGCCCTGAACTTGGTGGTTGATGATACAGATAAGTATGGGAAAACAAGTATGGAAGCTTGCTGGGCAGACTAGATGGGCCGATTGGTCTTTTTCTGCCGTTATATCTGTGTTTCTATGTATGTATGTCAGTGACATCTCTAGAAAGAACCACCTTCTAAGTAACAAAAACTCCTGGCCAGTTTCAACCATCTAAAAAAACTATCAAAGTTATTCAAGTGCATTAATCAATGAAAATTCTTCTATATATGAGTGGGACAGAATCCCAATATAAAAGCTGCACTTCAAATTCTACAATATCTTGCATTCATAGAAATTCCCAAAGGGTGCAGAGCAGAACAAGGGCATTTCCCCTTACCACTCACTATAAAATAATCAAATTCTAGTGTCCCCTCATTAATAGCAACAAGCTCCCTCCACTACCAGGAACATTGTATAATAGAACATCCAGCAAAAAAAAACCAAAAAACACATATTTGGGACCTACAGGAAGCCTGCCATACCATAACACCCTAACTGCCAGACTCAAACAGTAACAAACTTACCTATGAAAAAGCAATACTGCAAATATTACCACAAGCCCTAAAACACCAATACACCTCCTGTTAGGAAAACTGAACAAGTCCAGCTGCTGCAAATCCCTATATAGAAACTACATACTAGCAGAATACCTCACCTAAGTCATATGAAAAACTGACAGATCCTTGGCCAAATACAAACTAAAGAGACCATAAAGTATAAATACAAACAGACAAAAAGTGAACTGGAAACCTCAGTGCAACAATAGAAAACCAAACATCACATTCCTCCTCATCAAATACAATCAAGAAATATAAAATGTCAATAGTAAAACCATACTAATAAAAATAATATTTCAAAACTGATATACAGAACATCCAATTAAAAACTCTAATTTTTTAAATTTCCCAAACACCAATAAAATATTTCAACACAGATATCAAATAGCAGCAAACAAAACTAAAAAATTAAAAGATTCCCCATTCTCCATACCTGGAAGCTTTTGATTTCCAGTCACCCTGAGATTGCTGTGGAATTGGAGGGAGCACACAATCTTTATCTTCTTACATATGTTTCTTCTCACCAACACACATGTTGTCTCATACAAGCTCTCATGTTCATTCTCACACACGTTCCCTCTCTCATGCACACATGCTCTCTCATACCTTCACTCTCACCTGGGCCTGTTCCTCTATTCCCTGGATGGTGGGGGGAGGTGTAGCTCCAAAGGCTGCCTCCTCTCTCAGGCTGCCAGTGTGTTGAAATGCAGTGATGGCGGCCCCTTGGCATTTTTCAATCTTCAGTCATTGGCGGCTTTCAGGCCTCTCAATCTTCAGCTGCCAGCGAGATGGGTGCACTGGTGGCCTATCTGGCCTCCTTCAATATTCAGCTACAGGCAGGATGAATGTGTTGTTGGCCCTGCAGTCTCCTTCAGTCTTCTCTGGCTGGGGTGCGCTGGCAGACTATATGGCCTCTTCTTCTGAAGCATGGGCTCTTATATCCCTGATGACTTCCCACAGACCATCTGTTATGGCCTGGCAGATTCTTAGGGATCCGTGGACCACAGGCTGGGAACCACTGATCTATAATACATGATTGTATGCAACATCTTAAACATACCTAGGCAAAATCTCTCAAACAGAAAACTTTTATAACATTCAAACAAGCATTACAATGAGACTAGCTTAAATCAAAAAATATTTTCTACAGTCTATATACATTCACAATCAAGAATATCCAAACATTTCTCAAAATTTTAAAAGTGTTTCCAGTTCACTATTTAATAAAGCAGAGCACTTTCTTCCAATGTTTCTAGTCTCTCATACTATTACAAGGTTTCTTGTAATAAAGTTCACAACTTTTTCAAGTGTACAGTCTCTCAATCATACAATTAATCTTCAGGTTCCTTGAAATGAAAATTCACACAAAATTTTCAAAATGTCTTCAGTCTCTCTATTAATTGTAGGGATTAACTAATACTTTTAGAATGTTTTTTATATTATAAACATTTGTATATTTGAGCTATTTTGTTTATCTTTATGTTGCTCACATCCCCATTACAGGTTATTAAAGACAGTTTATCCAGCTTATATTGCTTATTTTCTTTATAATTAGATTTATTGTATTCCAAAGGTAGTTTTTGTATTTTGTTGTACTTCCATACTACTCTTAAGAGAATTCTGTGCAACAGAGTTATGTAGAATGTGCATAGAATTCCCAAAGCACAGAACTTACCGTATTTTTCGCTCCATAAGACGCACCTGACCATAAGACGCACCTAGGATTCAGAGGGGGAAAATTTAAAAAAAAAAAATTGTGCTAAACCGGCTCTGCGTCTGGGCGTCTTATGGAGCAAATTAGGGGAGTGCATAGTTTTTTTTTTTCTCCCCATTTTGTTTTCGGGTCTGGGGAGGGCCATTTCGGTCCACTCCCCAGATCAGAAAATTTTTCTTTCTGTGGGAACCCCCAAAAAACCACCCCCCCCATCCCAACCCTTTAAATTAACAACCTCCACCCCCCTGACCCCCCCCAAGACCTGCCGAATTAATTTCCTGCAACCCCCCACCCTCCTGACCCTCCCAAGACCTGCCGAATTAATTTCCTGCAACTCCCCACCCTCCTGACCCCCCCAAGACCTGCCAAACGTCCCTGGTGGTCCAGCGGGGGTCCAGGAGCGGTCCGGGAACGATCTCCTGGGCGTGAGCCGTCGGCTGCCAGTAAACAAAATGGCGCCGACGGCCCTATGCCCTCACTATGTCACTGAGACCGACCGCTGCTATTGGTCGGTCTCAGTGACATAGTGAGGGCATAGGGCCGTCGGCGCCATTTTGTTTACTGGCAGCCGACGGCCCACGCCCAGGAAATCATTCCCGGACCCCCGCTGGACCACCAGGGACGTTTGGCAGGTCTTGGGGGGGGTCAGGAGGGTGGGGGGTTGCAGGAAATTAATTTGTCAGGTCTTGGGGGGGGGGGGGGGTTGTAGGAAATTAAGTCGGCAGGTCTTGGGGGAGTCGGGGGGGGGGTGTTTGTTAGATTTTTGTTTGTTTTTTTTTTTATATTCGCTCCATAAGACGCACATACATTTTCCCCCCACCTTTGGGGGAAAAAAAGTGCATCTTATGGAGCGAAAAATACGGTACCTATTTTCTTGCAGAATTTGACCCTCTGGAGCCAGCGAGAAAGAGAGCCAGTGTGTTACTCACAGGAGGCTGAGTAGCTGCTGCTGTCTTATTCATACACAGTGGGTCTTTCAGTGTGTTGCCTGAACTCCTGTGCTGTTTTTGCAAGATTCTGAGAACAGCACAGGTGGTCAGGTACTGTGCTTCACAGCAAAAGTCATGCTGTGCAGGAAGAGGGCTGTGCCAGGTTTGCTTGTGGAGGCTGATATCTGGGAGAGGTGGGTTGTAGAATGAGGTTGATGTGAGTCTGCGGGGTGGCGAGAAGCTGGGGAAGAGAGAGTATGAGGAAGGACAAGCTGGGGAAGAGAGTGTTGGAGGGCATGAACTGGGGAAGCAGCAGAGTACTGGAGGGAAACAGGAGGGAGAGAGAGTGAAGAGGATGAATGAGGTGAAAGGGGGAGAGACTTGTTGGAAGGAATGAACTGGGGGGAGGGAGGACAGTTTAGGGGGAATTTAGTCTACTGCAGTGGTTCCCAAACGTGTCCTGGAGGACTCCCAGCCAGTCAGGTTTTCAGGGTATCCGCAATGAATGTGCATAAGGGAGATTTGTATGTGCTGCCTTCATTGCATGCAAATTTCTCATATTCTCTGCAGATATCCTAAAATCCTGAATGGCTGGTGGTCCTCCAGGATAGGTCTGGGAACCACTAGTCAACTACTTTTACTGTTAGCGCTTCTGGATTTCAAGGATTTTAATTGGCCATTGGTGGAAAAAGGAGCTGCAGGCAATACTTTTTAACTGCTGACATTTGTACTAACAACTACAGACAGCACTGTATTGCTAAGTATTAGCAACTGCAAGAAATCAGCATTGCAGCTCGGAACTCTCAGATTCTGTGGATTGCTAAAGTATACACCCAAAAAAAAAAAACAGAAGCCCTAGATATGGTACAGTATTGTACTCCTAGGAGAATTCTGCTCCAAAAGCTATGTAGCATCTTTGAGTAAGAAACTTTTTGTTTTGAAATTTAAATTACTACTCAGAAAGTGATTACGTTGATAAATATAGTATGCAGAATTTTAAAAATCAATTGTGTGCGCAGAATTCCCCAAAGTACATACAGAATATGTGGAGAGAGATCTCAGACATATTCAAGACTGCAATGAAAGATGGTGTTGCTGATGCGTGATTTTATTTTCATTAATAGCTGGATATTGATTGTAACATCCCATCTACTGACCAAGTTAGAAGTAGTGAAATAATGTACTCCCTTCAAGGGGTTCTCTTCATGCAAATGATAAAAGCACCCACAGGGATGGGGGGTGGGGGGAATAGATTAGCTAATTATAAGTGAAGATAGCATTTCTAATGTCTGTCTAGGCAAGTGTTCAAATAAGCTGCAGTCAAAGACATGGTTTAATATAACAGTTAAAACAAGAGAATGTCACAAAATGTCCTGAACTTCAAAAGCACCAACTTTGTTAAAATGTGGGGAGTCCTTAAAATAGAATTGGTGGCATAGAGAAGTTTGTTATGAAGTACAATAGAGGGATAACCCAGGAGACGAAATAGTAAGGGAATTCATCTTGATGGCAGGAAAGTAAAGCAAATGTTGCTTACCTGATGTAACAGGTGTTCTCACAGGACAGCAGGATGTTAGTCCTCACAAATGGGTGACATCGAGGATGGAGCCCACCACGGAAAACTTCTGTCAAAGTTTAAACAGAACTTTGACTGGCCCCTACTGGGCATGCCCAGCAAGGCACTGACCCTGCAGCCAGCAGGGGTCTCCCTTCAGTCTGATTTCAAAGCTACAGGCAGTGCCTAAAAAGTAAAAATAAAACGAACCCAACACCGCGGGGTGGCGGGCGGGTTTCATGAGGACTAACATCCTGCTGTCCTGTGAGAACACCTGTTACATCAGGTAAGCAACATTTGCTTTCTCACAGGACAAGCAGGATGGTAGTCCTCACAAATGGGTGAGTACCGAGCTGAGGATGTCCTGACTGGCACCAAATGCACCCAACGGCGTGCAACAGGCACAACAACTGGGGTGGAATTTGGTAAAGGGCATCCGCACCCTACCGGGAAGGTGGAAGGGTGTTGGTACATCATGTTTAAAAAGTTGTTAAATAAATAAATAAATAAATGTTGGAAAAAGGTTACGCAAGACAGATTGGCCGAAGATGGAGTCTTGTCTTCCCGCTTTGTCCAAACAATAGTGGGCTGCAAAGGTATGGAGGGAACTCCAGGTTGCAGCTTTACAGATGTCAGGAAGCGGCACCGATCGAAGGTGTGCTACCGAAGTCGCCATGGCCCTCACAGAGTGTGCTTTTACACGGTCTTGAAAAGGAATGCCAGCTTGCTGATAGCAAAAAGAAATGCAGTCCGCCAACCAGGAGGAAAGAGCCTGCTTACCCACAGGTTGTCCTAACTTGTTAGGATGGAAGGAGACAAACAGTTGAGTGCTCTTCCTGTGAGCAACTGTACGGTCTAGGTAAAAAGCTAGAGCCCGTTTACAGTCTAGGGTATGCAGAGTCTGTTCCCCAGAGTTGGAATGGGGCCTGGGAAAAAAGATAGGTAGTATGATGGATTGATTGATATGAAATTCAGAAACTACCTTAGGTAAAAATTTAGGGTGAGTGCGGAGTACCGCCCTGTCTTGCAGGAGTTTAGTGTAAGGCGGATAGGTGACTAAGGCCTGTAACTCACTAACCCTGCGAGCTGAAGTAATGGCCAACAGGAATAATACTTTCCATGTGAGATACTTCAATTCACAGGAGTGCAGAGGTTCGAAAGGTGGTTTCATTAGACGACCAAGAACCAGATTAAGGTCCCAAGATGGGGCCGGAGGACGTAAGGGTGGTTTCAGATGGAGCAAGCCTTTAAGAAAGCGTGTCACCAGGGGTTGTACTGAAATAGGGACACCCTCTATACCTTTATGGAAGGCGGCTACCGCACTGACATGCATCCTAATGGAAGAGGTCTTTAGACCGGATTCTGATAGGTGCCATAAATAGTCCAAGAACTTAGAGATTGGACAGGAAAGGGGATCAAGGGACTGAGAAGTACACCATGATGTGTACCTTTTCCATTTATATGAATAGGATCTTCTGGTGGAGGGCTTTCGTGAAGCTATCAGGACACGAGAAACCGAATCCGAAAGGTTAAAAGGCTGAAGGACTAACCTTTCAACATCCATGCCGTCAGGGACAAGGCTTGGAGGTTGGGATGGAGGAGGCATCCGTCGTTTTGAGTGAGCAGATGCGGATCCGTTCCCAGAGGGATGTGGCTGCGGATGGAGAGATCCTGGAGTATGGGAAACCACACTTGGCGTGGCCAGTGGGGTGCTATCAGGATCATGGTTCCCCTGTCCTGGCGTAGCTTCACGAGAGTCCTTGACAGAAGAGGAAGTGGAGGGAATGCATAAAGCAGACCTGTCGTCCACTTGAGGGAGAAGGCATCCCTCGGCTGAGAGTGTTGGCTCCGAATGAGAGAGCAGTAATCGTCCACTTTGTGGTTCTGAGGGGACGCAAAGAGGTCTATGCGGGGAAAACCCCACTTGTGAAACAGAGAGGTCACTACCAGAGGATCGAGTGACCACTCGTGTGGCTTGCAGACACGGCTCAGCTGGTCTGCCAATACATTGTCTACTCCCGGCAAGTAAGTGGCCTTGAGGTACATGGAATGGGAGAGGGCTTCTGCCCAAATCTGCGCAGCTTCCTGACACAGAAGGAAGGAGCCTGTGCCTCCCTGCTTGTTTATATACCACATGGCCACTTGGTTGTCTGTCTGGATTAAGATTATCTGATTCGATAGATGATCTTTGAAAGTTCTGAGCGCGTAGCGGATTGCTCGAAGTTCCAAGAAATTTATCTGGTGTTCGGCTTCCTCTGGTGACCATAACCCTTGGGTTTGCAATTTGTCCACATGGGCCCCCCAACCGATGTGGGAAGCATCGGTGGTTAGGATTACCTGTGGATCTGGTAGGAGAAAGGGTAAGCCTTGAAGGAGGTTGACTTGAGTTGTCCACCAGGTTAAAGACAGGCGTAGCGCTTGTGTAACTGTGACAATGGAGGACAGAGGCTGAAAAGCCTGAATCCATTGGTGTCGTAGAGTCCATTGTGTTACTCTCATGGCTAGTCGGGTCAAGGGAGTGACTTGAACCGAAGATGCCATGTGTCCTAGGAGGATGAGGAATTGGCGAGCTGTGGCAGTGTGTTGAGACTGGAGCTGGCGAGCTAGGGACATGAGCGTTTGAACTCGTTGAAGTGGAAGGTAGGCTTTTGCCTGTAAGGTGTCCAAGTCCGCTCCAATGAAGGATAAGGTTTGAGATGGGACTAAGCAAGATTTCTCGTAATTGACAAGAAACCCCAAGGAAAGGAGTGTGTGAATTGTCAACTTCAGGGAGGATTGAGCAAGTTGAGGGGTGGAGGCCCTGATTAGCCAATCGTCCAGATAGGGGTAGACGTGGACACCTTCCTTCCTGAGGAATGCTGCTACCACTACGAGACATTTGGTAAAGACCCGTGGAGCAGATGCCAGCCCGAAAGGTAGTACCCGGTATTGATAATGGTCGTGGCCTATCAGAAAACGCAGATACTTGCGATGAGATTGTGTTATCGCAATGTGGGTATAAGCGTCCTTGAGGTCGAGAGAGCACAGCCAATCCCCCTTTCGTAAGAGAGGGAGCAAGGCGCCCAGGGTTACCATCTTGAACTTTTCTTTTTGCAGATACTTGTTGAGGGCTCGAAGGTCCAGAATTGGACGTAGTCCCCCTGATTTCTTTGGTATGAGGAAGTATCTGGAATAGAATCCTTTCCCTTGTTGACAAGGAGGGACGGGTTCTATAGCATTTGATTGTAGAAGAAGGGATACTTCTTGTTGTAATTGAGTCAAATGGCTGGTTAGACTCCATGCCTGAAGGGGCGGGGAGTCTGGCGGAAGAGTTATGAAGTTGAGGTGGTAACCCTGTGCGATAATTGCTAGCACCCACTGATCTGAGGTGAGCTGTTTCCAACGGTGTAAAAAGTGGTACAGACGACCTCCCACAGGGATGTGTGGAAGAGGGATTTGGCATGTGCTCAGTACAGGGAAGTCAAAGGCCCGCCGTAGGCCCAGGAGGTGGGGCTACAGTAGGTCTTTGCTTTCTCGGCTGACGAGGCTGAGGTCTGCTGGAGGACCGTGCAGGACGAGCCCTAGCTGATGGAGGAAAGTAGCGACGTGGTCGAAAGAACGACTTTTTAGAGTCCTTCTTTGGTGGTTGCTTGGAGGACACCTCAGGCGGGACAGATGAGAGTTGTTTCAACGTCTCATGGTGGTCTTTTAACTCCGCCACAATCTGTTGAATTTGCTCTCCAAACAAATTGTCGCCTAAGCAGGGTAAATCAGCAAGACGATCTTGGACCTCTGGACGAAGGTTGGAGGACTTTAACCAAGCCCAACGTCTGGCTGAGATGGCTGTGGCTGAAACCTTCGTGGAAGCATCGAATATGTCATAGGCAGTTCTGATGTCGTGCTTCCCTGCCTCAAATCCTTTGTGAAGAAGGGCTTGAAGCTGCGGTTGGTATTGGTCTGGTAATGTGTCAGCATAGTCTTGCATCTGCTTAAGGATGGCTCTGTTGTACTGAGTAATGTAAAGTTGATATGAAGCTATGCGTGAAATCAACATAGCTCCATGATATACCTTTCGTCCCACACTATCCAGGAATTTATTGTCCTTGGTAGGTGGAGTAGAAGAATGTGGTTTCAGACGCTTGGCCTTCTTTTGTGCGGACTCAACCACAACAGAGCGATGATCCAGTTGAGGCTTTTGAAAACCTGGTGCTGACTGGACAAGGTATGTGGAGTCAGCCTTCTTGTTGACTGGGGAAACAGAGGAAGGAGATTCCCAGTTTTTCTTGAGCAGATCCAAAAACACCTGGTGAATAGGAATAGAAGCGATGATTTTTGGAGCATCCAGAAATTGAAGCAGTTCCATCATCTGGTGTCTGTCATCAGCTTCAGATTGTAGTTGAAAAGGTACAACTTCTGACATCTCTTTCACAAAATTAATGAAAGATAGATCCTCAGGAGGAGATCTTTTTCTACTCTCTGTAGGAGAAGGTGGTGAAGGCAAATCTGTGTCAGAAGAAGTATCATCATCATCACCCCAGGTATCGTAGGGATCATGTGGGGCTTGTAGCCCTGATGGACCTGGCTGAGGCTCTGAAGGCATCGATGGAAACCGAGGTGGAATCGGTGCGGTAGGTGGAACCAGAAATGGCATCGATGACTTCGGTGCTGCCGATGGAATCGGTGCCTGGCGCGGAATCGATGGAGCCGAAGGATAAATCGGTGGAGAAATACCAGAAGGTACCGATGGAACTACCCCGGAAGGGGGAAGTCGAAACGGTGTTTCTCCTGCCGATGAGAAACCAGTCGGAGACGGTGGTGTTGTCGATGGCACTGGAATCACCGATGGAAGGGCCGTTATGAGTGCCTCCATGCGGCTCAGTAGCGGTGCTAGCGCTTGCACCAACGGCTCGGTGGACGGTTCCCTCCTCGGTGGCGAAGCCGGTGCCGGCATCGGTGCCGGGGGCGGCACTGGAACCGGTGCCGGAGACGGTGCCGATGGAGGTTGTAATTTCTTCATCGCTTTCTCGATGGCCTCCTGGACCAGCCGGTCCAGTTCTGCCCGGAGACCAGGGGTAACCATACCCGGCTCGACGGGAGAGGGAGGCTGAGGCAGGGCCGGAGGGACCACCGTAACCGGTGGGATCACGGCCCCCACACCCCGAGAGGGTGAGGGTTTCCTCGATGCCGGCGAATGAGACGTGGAGGGTGTCCGGTCTGTTCGCGGCTTCTTTGTCGGTGGCTCGGCTTGAGCGGAGGTCGATGGCTGTGGATCCTCGACAGGCCGAGACTTGTGCCGTCGATGGCGATGCTTTTCTTTCCGATCCCCTCGCCCATCCGGGGAAGGGACAGGAGTCGACGGCCGAGAAGCGATCGATGGCGGACGGTCACCGGAGGGTTGACGATGGTGGTACAACTTCGACGGTGCCGGTTCCGAGGACGTCGATGCTATCGATGGCGTTGGGGTGGGTGCATGGAAGAGGAGCCCCATCTTCTCCATCCTGGCTTTGCGACCTTTGGGTGTCATTAAGGCACATTTGGTGCAAGTCAGGACATCATGCTCACTACCCAAACACATTACACAAACCCTGTGGGGGTCTGTGATGGACATAGTCCGGGTACAATCCGGACAACGACGGAACCCCGTTGCCATGGCTGGAAGCCAAAATTTAGGCTGGGGATCGGTAAGTGCCAACAGGCCTCGAGGGCCAAAATCGACGGTAGTCGATGGAAAAGGCAAAAAACTTACCGGGTTCCGTAAGATGACTAAAAATTTGTCGAAGGGAGACCCCTGAGGGGCAAATTTTCTTAGGAAATTAATTTCCAAATTCCTGTCAGGAACGTGGTTAGAGAGCTCCTTTCACCGCGTGGCAACTGCTGCGCGGAAAAAAGAAGACTGAAGGGAGACCCCTGCTGGCTGCAGGGTCAGTGCCTTGCTGGGCATGCCCAGTAGGGGCCAGTCAAAGTTCTGTTTAAACTTTGACAGAAGTTTTCCGTGGTGGGCTCCATCCTCGATGTCACCCATTTGTGAGAACTACCATCCTGCTTGTCCTGTGAGAAACAACATGACATGCCATGCTATATTATAAAAGGAAATGAGACCAGCATGGTATTTAAGAGAGATGGTTAAAAAAGGGCAAAACATTAGTATTCAAAAAGTACAAGGGATCTTGCAAAGGGAAGCACACAGAATATTGGTAAAGCATAAAAAAATGCAGGAAAAGTAGTTAGGATGGAAAATGTGTGAGCCAAAGAAAATATAAATAAAAGCGGTGAAGTAAGATGGCAAGGCTAATTAGGTATGCTAGTGAAAGTGAGGTGGTTAGAGACTGGCGTCCCTAGCACCTCCTTATTGGCAGAAGCGGCAGCTATCAGCGGGTTTGACAGCAGACGTTTAATTTTACCAGCGTCGTTTGTCAAACCTAATGACAGCCACGGGTTCGGAAAACGGATGCCGGCAAAATTGAGCGTCTGTTTTCCAACCCACAGGAAGATTTTAAGATTTCTATTTTTTTTTATTTTTGGGGCCTCTGACTTAATATCGCGATGATATTAAGTCAGAGGGTGTACAGAAAAGCAGTTTTTTCTGCTTTTCTGTACACTTGCCCGGTGTCGGCAGGAGTTAATTTCTGAAAGTAAAATGTGTGGCTTGGCTGCACATTTTACTTTCTGGGTCGCGTGGGAATGACTAGTAGGCCCATCAACATGCATTTGCATTTAATGAGTGCTATTAGTTTCGGGGGGGGGGGGGGGGGGGGGTGTTTGATCACGCATTTTCCCACATGCTATTACCCCTTACTGTATAAGGGGTAATAGCACGTCAAACGCACGTCCAAATGGGGGCTAACTGTGCGCTTGGCCTGAGTGCACCGTTCTGTATCGGCCTGATTGGAAGGTATGCCTTTTCCTTTGAGGGAGTATCAGTTATGGCTACAATAGCCCTGCGACTTCTTTGAATTGTCAATTTACTTGGCTACAGATCAGCCTGCTTCTAAGAGTGAGGCAGCTACCAGCCTAAAACACCTTACCTGTGTGGCCCCAAGGTGCCCACCTCGTCACACACATCTTATAAATTCTGCCAGGGTAACATTTTAAGAAAACATGAGTAGTCAGACAAAACATCTTATTTTTAATGTTTCAAATTAAACTATTATGCATCACGGAATAGCACAATCATTAAACCATAGTTGTAAGGGAAATAATAAAATTATCCTGTTCAAAAGTTTGCATACTCTTGAATATTTGGGCTAATATACACTTAAGCTGACACAGGCTGAGATGGCAATGAAGGGTATATATCCATATCTGTGCCTTGTTTGATTGTAATTAGTATATGTGGGTAAGAAATACACCAGATGTTCTACCACTGTAAGCAACAAAATATACATTTTACCTACTATGAACATTAACCTCAAAGGGACAGAAGACTTTAAAAAATGGATGCTGCCATGTAAGTCTCAGCAGAGAGAAACTAAATTAAGGAACTTTGATCAGGACAACAATGCTACCCAGCTTAACAAATCTGGTTTGATTTAGGAGCTATAAGCTTCTTCCCTCAAATAATGAAGAAAGCAAATGTTGCTTACCTGTAACAGGTGTTCTCACAGTACAGCAGGATGTTAGTCCTCACATATGGGTGATGTCACAGGACGGAGCCCAGTCACGGACTGCATATCTTTTTGCTATCAGCAAGCAGGCATTCCCTTTCAAGACCGTGTTAAAGCACACTCTGTGAGGGCAATGGTGACTTCAGTAGCACACCTGCGATCGGTGCCGCTTCCTGACATTTGCAGAGCTGCTACCTGGAGCTCACTCCATACTTTCGCAGCCCACTATTGCTTGGACAAAGCCGGAAGACAGGATTCCATCTTCGGCCAATCTGTCCTCCGTAACCTTTTTCCAACGTGACATACCAACACCCTTCCGCCTGCCCGGTGGGGTTCAGGATGTCCTCTACCAAATTCCACCCCAGTTGTTGTGCCTGTTGCACGCCGTTGGGTACATTTGGTGCATGTTCGGACATCCTCAGCTCGGTACTCACCCATATGTGAGGACTACCATCCTGCTTATCCTGTGAGAAAGCAAATGTTGCTTACCTGTAACAGGTGTTCTCACAGGACAGCAGGATGTTAGTCTCAAAATTCTAGTAACTTTGACAGAAGTTTTCCGTGATTGGGCTCCGTCCTGTGACGTCACCCATATGTGAGGACTACCATCCTGCTTGTCCTGTGAGAAAACTGAGATAAACAAGTCTGCCTGGAAACAAAAAATAACTAATCCAAGAATGAAGGTGAACTCCAAAAAACAAAATCTACCCAGAGAAAGAAAAAACCTATCCATGGACAGTGACTACCCATCACTACCAGCAACACCCTCAAAGAGGGAGAGAGGGGTCAATCTGAAATGGCGAATCGCCAACATGGCAAAGCAGTGCTGTCACGAGTGACCGGACCTGGTCCAGAGTCAGTCACACGCAGCAGGAGCAGTGACCCTCAATGGAGAAAGGGGAGCCAGGACTCTAGAGTGAAGAAATGACTATCCCACCTGTCGCATGACTATGCATGAGCTGTTTACATATGTATGTCTGGACTCTTAAGAGCAAAAGAGAAACAAGATGAGGGCAAACAAGGAAAAAAAGAAAAAAAAATAGTCAACACCTGATGCGGAGGCATCAAACCTACCCCTCCCTGTATTGAAGAGATAGATTATGGGAGCTGTCAGGTGAGACTGGAGAGAGGAAAGACCTGCCTGATATCTGGCCACCTGTCACAAAGCTAGAGATGGCCCCAGAGCTGAGAGATGCCTCCTCATCCCAGCCAGTATCAGGACCAAGGAAGCAAGCAATTTCCTTCAAGATTGTCCTCAACATCTCCAGCCAGACTGCTCTTGAGAAATAGAATGTAATCTCCCAAAGTTGGATGGGGCTAGCAAGCTAGTTACTTTTATTAATACTCTTTGCAGGCTAAGGTTTCTGGCAAGTCTCACATCCACTAATGATGCAGAGCTTTATTTAGCATTTGTCCAATCTGATGGAAGGTAAGCTCTCTTGCAGAGAATCTAATATGTGCCAATAAAATTGATTTTCTGTGAGGGAATTAGGGATTCTGGTGAATTTAGAGAAATCAACTCTTGCAGGGAGGTTAATACACCCTCCTGGGAATTTTCTATTACAAGCTAGTTGTCCAGGTACAGGAAGACCGATGCCCTGTCACCTTAGATGCACTTTTATTACAGTAGGGCACTTGGTGAAGACCCTCAGTACTGCTGATAGGTCAAAAGGCAATTACCCTGTACGGACCGTGGGAGACGTTCACCATAAAGTACAGGTAATGCCAGTGGGAGGGATGGATTGATGTATGGATGGGCTTATGAGTATAAGCATTTTTTTTAATCCAAAGGGCATACCACTCCCTCTCTTCTGGATAAGGAAAGAACTACGTGGAGGGAATTAAATTTGAATTTCTCCAAAAGATGTGCTTGTTCAGGCTTCTTAAAACCAGGATGGGTCTCAATCCCCCAGATTTCTTGGGAATAAGGAAGTAGTGGGAGTATAACTCCTGGCCATGGTGATGGGATGGAACAAGTTCTATTGCCTGCTGTTTGAGGAATGACTCCACCTCCACGGGGAGTTGCATCAAGTGAGAATGATCCAGATTAAATGCTGAGTGATAAGGAAGCATGGTAAGATGAGAGAAAGGGCAAACAGTATCCAGATGCCACATTTTTGAGAACCCAGTGATCTTGGATTCTCCCCCCTACCAGAGAAGATGGTTGCTGGGTTTGAAAGGTGGTCAAAAGCTTGGTCCAGGTTTGGGCTGGACCTGGTGTGCTGCTTTTGGTTGACAGCACTCATGTTTTAGTGCGAGCTGAAAGTTCTTGCTGCAGCAGAACTATAGACAGGATCCAGTAACAGGTCGGAAGGGGGTGTGTCTGGAAATATGGTCTCTTAGAAGTGTAGTAAATACATTTTGCAGACTGTTCTGATCCCATGGAGTCAGAATGGACCACATGTTCCTTTATTTGATCTACAGTTTTCTCTAAGCTTTTCTCCAAAAAAGGTGATCACCCAGATATAGTAATCATGGACATCATCGTGCAAGCTACTGGCTCTTAACCAAGAGATGTGGAATGTTCTATGGAGGCCAACGAGCCATGGTTTTGAATGCTTTGTAAATGGATTGAGTAAGATGGCATATGTGGAAATCAATGAGAACAAAGGATTGACTAATTTTATTTGGCATACTGTACAAGTATGACATAGCTTTAAGATAGCTATAAGGAGAATAAGGGTAGTGTGAATTTGGAAGTCCATGATTAGTAGCATAAATCTATTGATGCTACACCCAATAGTCAGAATATCATGGCTGTCACATGCAATGATTTGGTCACT
This sequence comes from Rhinatrema bivittatum, assembly GCF_901001135.1. Classification (NCBI taxonomy): domain Eukaryota; kingdom Metazoa; phylum Chordata; class Amphibia; order Gymnophiona; family Rhinatrematidae; genus Rhinatrema; species Rhinatrema bivittatum. The sequence continues at coordinate 422,992,489 of NC_042616.1, read as the reverse complement.
AGATGTTTATAGTACATGCTCAAGTCAGAATAGCTACCACAAAAAAAATTTGTGCTTTTTCATCAAGAAAGCTCAAAGCATGTTGCAAAATATAAAAATATACAGGTACAAGATAGAGAATAGCAGAAAGTCTGAATCAAAAAAAAGCACAAAACAAGGTTAACTATATACCGTAAATGCATGGTTTCAGTTTTGCTATAATTAATCACTTCTGTGGCGCTACTCAGCATATGATGCACTGTACAAAACTAGAGTTCCTGCTCTGTAGAGCTTACAATCTAATCAATACAAACATACAGGGCAAGAGAGACTTTGGGAAATTCATGTATTAAGAAAATGGTTAAAACCAGAAAGATTGTGAGCAAGATAATAGGGATTAAGATTTAAAATCGCATGAAGAGATGAATTTTCAGATTGGATTTGAATAAGGCCAGAAGGACAGCAATGTACACCAATTCAGGAAATCTACTCCAAGCATAAGGGGCAGCAAAGCACAGCACTGGGAGCTGGTGGCAGAGCAGGAGAAAAAAAGGCAATTAGGGATGGTTTCTGGGGACTCTCTGGTATACATTTAATAAGGTGTGGTACCAGCAGAGTTTTGTGAAGGAGTTTTACAATACCTTTATCAGAATATTTAAAGTTCAGAAAGTGGTACCAGAGACATCTTAAGCTCCATTTTGAGTTGAGAAGGCAGTTTCGAAAAGCATGTTTTCAGTAATTTTCTTAAAGAATAGCATATGACCACCAAAAACTGAATGAGAAATTTTTTGTAAATTAAATTTTATTGCGCATCAAAATGGCATGTGCCACATCATACAGGAATATACTATACAAACTGTGTACCACAATTTTGTTTTACAATATGGATACCAGACATTCCCCCATCCCTATAGCCCCCCTTCCCAAACGCATATCTTCATTTCACAGACTAATCTATAGTTTTAAGACAGACAACTTCTGTATTCATATCATCTCCTAATATAGAACAGACTATTGAAATGGGCATGAATGGAATATTTCAACAAGTAATATTGAAATCTAAATGTAAATCCCAAAATCCTATGATAGTATAATAGTTCAACTGCTGCCATTTCACAAATGGTTCTCAAATCTTTTCAATTTTTTGACATGTTCCCATGTCTGATCGCCATCAGCTTATTTAATATATTTTATCCAATCTATGCACTACATCTCAGCCATGCAGGTTCTATCACTTTCCAACAAAAAGCTACCGTATATACTTGCATATAAATTGAGAAATTTATGCCAAAAAAAAAAATCAGCATAAATTGGCTGGCACGACATACACGTGTATACTCCAAAACTTTCCGAAACTCCTCCCCCTTGTTGAAAAACAAAACCAGCCCCAACCCAAAGCCCAACACCACTCTCCTTGTTCAATCCTTCCCTCCCAAACCACCCACCCCCCCAGACCCAAGCAAAGTTCCTGGTGGTCTAGTGGGGGGCCCAGGAGCAGTCTGCTGCTCCCGGACAGTCAGCTGCCAGTAAACAAAATGGCGCCGGCAGCCTTTTGCTCTTACCATGTGAGAGGGAGGGAGAGTGGTGGTGGAATCTGTTGGGTTGAGGCTGGTTTTGTTTTTGACAATGGGAAGGTTTTACCCACGACTTATCCACGGGTGACAGGTAAATCTTTATTTTGGGCCCAAAAAATACCTGACTTATACATGATATTGACTTAAACATGAGTATGATATTTCACATCTCGCTGCTATTAGAATTTGGTGATTAAGGGACCAGGTAGAGATAGAAAGACTCAATAGGAAGATTAAGTAATGCACTGGTGGGGGAAACAAATCTGGAAACCACATATCTTACCACCCCAAATATTTCCCTCCAAAATGCTTCAATAAATGGACAAGGCCACCATATGTGGTAGCACGTACGCATTTTACATCTGCTCCAGCAAAGTCCCCCAAAACTTGGAAATGCTTTGTGAATACACGCCAGTGAGAAATACCAGCACATCAAAACTTTGTAGCTATTTTCCATTACACCACTGATATGGAACTTCTTAGTATTTATATATATTAAATCACATTCCGACTCAGATAGCTCAAAGCCCATTTTCCCATGCCTTCACATAGGCAGGTTTATCACCTGATGCATTAAGATAAGTGTAAAAATTGGAAATCACTTTCTTTCTATCAGCGTTATCACACCACACTTAAAATTATGATTTGCCTAGAAGTAAATATCTTTAAACATCTCTAGCATGTATGAAATCCCTAACTTGTAAGTAACAATATATATGAATTAACCAAAGAATATTTATGACTGAGCTCTGAAAAGGGTATAAAGTTACCCTCTGTCTACAGATTGCCAAACCTGGAAATCCTCCTAACCACCCACCCCCACGGAAAGTACACCTCTAACCCTGGCTTGAATTCTAAATTGTGCATGAAGGAGGAATTAGAGAAAATATTTCCAATTTGCTTCAGTCTCCATTGTTTCCATACTCTCATACTAGTTTCAGTTGATAATGGCAAGGTGTTAATCGTGGTTGCCAAATCATGGTCCACAAAGTCATTTGGCTTACTACAGACTGCTCCAACTGAACACACTGGAATAAGAAAACTGAACAAAAGCAATCTACAATAGCTCTAAGATGTGCAGCTGCATAGTACCACCCTGAATGAGGAACCCCCAAAGCCACCAAGTTTAGATCTATACATAATATTCCTAGGCACCCTTGGAGGTTTTCATTTCCAAAGGAATGCAAAGAGTCCTGCCATTTCTTAAGTAATGACATAGCAATATGTATTGGCAGAGTTTGGAAAAGGTATCCCAGCCTTGGTAGTACTTTCATTTTAATTGTCGTAATGCGCCTTAAGCATGAAAATCCATACCCCAAAATATAGATTGAAGCAAGGGTATATAATTTAAAGCAAAAAGAATGGGGATCACGTGATGCAGCCCAAGTGATCAGACGCGCGGCTACTCTCTCCGAGGACCCCCCTCCGCAACAACCCAACTAAAGAGCGTTTGCAGGGCGGCTAGCTAAACTTGTTTGGAACGGCTTTGACCCACGATTTACAGTCTTACCTTCCGCATGGCGTCCAAGGCAAGTAAAAAAGAAAAGGACAAAGTGAAGGGGCCTGAAGCCAAGATGGATGATGCAACGGACTTACACCAGGTACCGGAGCAGTCTGAACCTGCGGGTCCGGACGTCACAGCCATAGTTATTGCTGCCTTGGAAAATAAGATTCCTGCAGCTCTCCTCTCAAATCGCCGATGTCAGCACGCAGCTGGCCACGATTCAAACACAAATACAGGCAGCAGAACAAAGGATTTCAGACATGGAAGACAAGATGGAGTCAGAGGGGCAGGTGTTACAGGCCCTTAGAGATTCTCAAGCTGCCCTCCAAACTAAATTGGATGATCTTGAAAATAGATCAAGGCGCAACAACTTAAGACTTATATGGATTCCTGAAAGTCTCCCTGAAGCGGACCTTGGCACCCGGTTGGAAAACTGGCTCTCTCAATCACTCCAAATTGATAAATCTCCATGGGAATCTTCACATCGAGCGTGCCCACAGATTGGGCCCCCCTTCGGGACTGGTTTTGCAAACTAGACCAAGAGTTGTAATACTTAGAGTGTTGAATTTTGCCCACAAGGTTCAGATACTCCGAGCTTATCGTAAAACGCCTGCCCTGACTTTTGAGGGGGCTAAGATTCTCATATTTCAGGATTATTCAGCTTCAGTGGTTGCACAAAGGAAGGCCTTTGCCCCAGCTTGCTCACAGCAGATTCGTGCAACCCTGCTTTTCCCTGAAAAACTTTGACTTACTCACAATGGCCAAGTCCATATTTTCACAGATGCATCGGCGGCGAATGTATTTATTCAAGGACTTCCCTCAGGGTAAAAGTATTACTATGCACACTGGATGTTTAACTAAACCTGTTACTTTCTTTTAGGGCCTTGGGTGTTGTAATCCAGGTGGCCCTACTGAGTGGTGGCCCTAAGCATGGACTATGGTTAGCGCTAATGATTGTATTGTTTTAACATTACTGGGAGGGGGGGGTCCTCGCAGGTTTAGTGATCCTGTGCTCATCAATAGATGTCATGGCAGCCACCAGGGCTAACTTTTGGATTCTCTGGTATGGCTTCCTACATCTACAATGGGGAATTACACAGAGAGACTGAGGAATGGGATTGTTTTACTTATGGGTCATACTTTTCTAGACTCTCACTGCCTATGATCACTATTCTTAGTACTTTAATGGGTAGAGGTCTAAGCTGGGGGACTGCAACCCATTGGATAGTTAAACTTGACCACTGCAAGACACATTCTCTGATTTTGCATATTAATGGTTAGCATACGATGTTGTACTTGGAATGTATGTGGTATAGGCTCTGTCACGAAGCATTACAAAGTTTTAAGAGACTAGACTAAATGACGCAGAACATGAAAAGTTAAACAACGGGTGGGGAAATCTTTCTATGCCTCTTCTACCTCGCATAAGGCCGGAGTAGCCATCCTATTACACAAGATGCTCCCTTTTCAATTACATAAGGCTATCGTAGACCCTGAAGGGTGGTACCTATTTTTAGAAATAGAAATCTATGGGAAAACACTCTTTCTGGGCAATATCTATGCTCCAAACACGTACTCACAAGCCTTCTATAAGATTTACCAATTTCTCCAGGCTAATTCCCATCTCCCCCTTATCATTGGAGGGGATTTTAATGCGGTGATTGACCCTATGCAAGATAGGCAGCCACCTAGACCAGCTTCTAGGTTGGAAGACACGAGGGGCTTGCCATTTATCTGCAAACATCTGGATTTGATTGACACATGGTGGGTCCTTCACCCGTCTGAGTCAAATTACACACATTTCTAGGGCACACTGGTCGCAATCTGAGATTATATTCTGGTGAGCCAAAATTGTTTCCCTAAGATCACGAACTCTGAAAATCGGGCCTTTGGCTGTCTCTTGACCATGCGCATGTATGGGTGGATCTCTCGGGCCTGACTGATTCGGGAGGCCACAAACTGTGGAGATTCCCAGCTAAACTTTACTATGATGAGGGATTCAAAACATATATTAGAGATAAATGGAAAGAATATGCCCACTTTAATCAGCAACATGAGAAAGACCCGGTCCTTTACTGGGATGCTGCTAAGGCGGTCCTAAGGGGCGAGATGATAGCATACATGGCCAGGAAAAATAAGGAAGTCTCTGCCTGATTTGTTCGACTAGAAAAGCAACTGCAAAAAGCAAAGCGTAACCTAAACACCAATCCCACTAAAGCAAATCACACACTATTTTATTCCACTCAACATATATTACATAAGTATATTCAACAGAAAACTCAAAAAAGCCTCCGCTATTACAAATATAAGCTTTTCCAAATTGGAAATAAAGCAGGAAAATTACTGGCGGGCTTGGTGAAATCTTGGGAAGGCCAATCCCATGTTAAGGGCTTAAGAGACGCTATGAGGTGGCTATAAACATCCAAAGATCTAGGTGCATTCTTCACTTACTACCACCACCTCTATACAATACAGCTGACCCTTGCAACCGCCCTAATATACAGACCTATCTTTCCTGATCGAAGCTTCCTCAGGTGCAAGTGGCAGACTTACAATTCCTGAATGCTCCAATGAGTAAAATTGAACTGGAATTCGTAATCCAATCTTCTGCCTTAGGTAAATCCACCGGTCCGGATGGCCTCACGAACGAGTTTAACAAGATTTTATCAGACCAGATCAGTCCGCCCATTCAACAGGTCTATGATACCCTGGCATAAGATGACTTTCAGGCATGGTCAGCGAACAAAGCTACCATAGTAATTCTCCCTAAACCAGGATGAGACCCAGAATTACCGGGATTTTATAGGCCTCTCTCTCTCTCCCTTCTCATAAACAGTGATTTGAAACTAATGGCCAAGGTCATAGCGGATCAGCTCTCTTTCTCTATAAGCTTATTTTCTCTTCACAGGTGGGATTTGTCTGGGGATGCCAAACAGTGACCAACATGTGCCGTGTCCTAGCATCCATAGCCTTTTCCCAAAAGGAGAAATTAAATTCTTTCCTTGTAAGTTTTGACGCCGAAAAGGCATTTGACAGGGTGAATTGGACTTTTCTTTTTGAATCCCTCCACTACTACGGGTTCCGGGGCCCTTTCATTTCCTCTCTCACAACCATCTATTCAAATTCCCCAGGCCAATATTTGGGTAAATGGGGAGCTTTCTAACTATTTCACACTATTCCAGGGTACTAGACAAGGCTGCCTGCTGTCCCCCTTCTTTGTGTTCTTTCTTTAGATCCCCTCCTACGCATGTTAGAAGCAGCACGAACTATCGAGGGTATTCAGATTGGGATATCGTCATTTAAAATGGCGGCTTTTGCAGATGATCTTCTGCTACACTTGACAAATCCCACCTGTTCTCTTCCTGCTCCACTGAAGGTCATATCGGAATATGGTTCACATGCGGGTCTCAAACTAAACCTTGACAAATCTGAGGCTATGCTGATTGGGCCTAACAGTTCTCTTCTCTGGGATGGCCCCTTCCCCTCAAAATGGGCAACAGAAAAGGTTAAATATTTAGGGATTTGGATACCAAAAAATATCACTGATTTATATGATGTAAATATTGGTAAACTGCAAGCTAAAACAGAGGCCTCCTTAACCAAATGGCTCCAGCTCCCCCTTCCGTTAATTGATCGCATACATTTGATCAAAATAACGGTGTTACCCCGGTGGTTATATGCACTAAATGTTCTTCCGCTCATTTTAAAACGAGCCACGATAACTTTCAGAGGACCGTGACCAGGTTTCTTTGGCGTGGAAAGAGGCCTCGACTAGCCTTAATAACTCTGATGCGACCACGTTCTGTGGGGGGGGGGGGGGGGCCCCTTCGGCCTCCCAGATCTACATGTTTATAACCACGCCATCAACTTGAGACACATTGGAGACTGGATCTTGGGTACTTCGTTTTTCTCGGATACTGACCGAGTCCCAGTTACTGTATCCTATATCCCCACGATATGCTCTCCATGTGCCCTATACAAGGATTTCCACGGATATTAGATCAGGACTATTACTGCAACCCCTACGGAGGACATGGCAATATGGCTTTCTTCATAAGCCATGCCAATTCCCTGTCCAGTACACATCAGTGAGTTGTTCCTGGTCAGAGATCTGAGGCCCGCAGCCATGCCATTTTGCGGGTACCGATTTCCCTCTGCAGAGATTCGCAATGCAGTCTTGAAAACATTGTAGTTCGCACGGACCTCAAGTTTTTTGCACTCCAGGCCCTTATGTACCAGCAACATGAGGGTGTCCTGCTGCTTTTGAGGCAGCTGCTCAGTCAACTCCTGCACCCGCTTCCAGATGTCCCACGAGTACGGGCTCATGTAGAGCTAGTAGGCAGCGATGTGGGCAAAGAGCATGGTGCCTTGAAACATCTTCCATCCTCAGGGGTGCTGAGGAATGAGAGCGCTTGGCCCTCGAGAACAGATTCAACCACCAACTAGTGGGGCAGCTGACTTATCAAATTCGGAAGCATTCTGGATGAGGTAGACCCCCCCCCATCTGCCTTAACAGGAGGCACTGTGAGGGGTTGCTCCCATATCCTCAGCAGCAACTAAGGATTTCGTGTACCGGGACCACCACGATCTCCTTAGGAGGCTCCACAAACTGGAGGATATCAAGCATTTTGTGCCAGACATCCTCCTCCATCAATAACTGAAAAGGGATGGCTTCCGCCACCACCCTCTCAAACCCTGTGAAGGTCAAATCCTCATGCAGAGACTTCTCTCCTCTGGAGAAGGGTCTGAAGGGAGGCACTCTGAGGACTCAAACTTCATCTCCAAGGGTCATAGGGATCCTCATCCTCACTGTAGGCGACAGGAGATAGGTCCCTAGGTGCTCGGACTACATCCAGAGGTGCAGGCACTGGCAGAATGGGACGGGGGGGGGGGGGTGGAGGCAGGCCTCAGGTCTCCACCAGCCTCCTTCTCAGAGGAACCAGCAACAAACCACCATATCGGTAGGAGGTGATCTCTGTATCCTGCCAGGCACAGATGCTATCCCAGGAACTGATGCCAGCTGGGTTGGTAATGCACCAAAGAGCAAAAAGCTAGATCTTCTGACCCTTAATGTGGATCAGTGACTGGCATCGGGACCAGTGGAGATCGGCACAGATTCCTGGCATCAATGGAGGATTGGCACTCCTCGGTACGGGGTCACTTCAGGGGCATCGTGGCAAAAGCTGGTGTATCCCAATGCACTGACTGGGACCAGTACCGATACTCTTTGGTTTCCCTTGATGCTCAGCCCAGACCTTCCCACTGCAGAGGCTGATGTCGAGGAACCAGATGTCCTCAGCCGGGAGGCAAAAGGAAACTTACCTGAATCACCGAAAACCCTGACTAGGAGACACTTACAGGAGAGCACAGAGGGGTTCCAGACGATGGAACAATGAGAAAAAACCCTCCAGAAAAATGAAGTTTTCCCACAAGCCAAACAGTCAAAGTGAGCTCATTCATACCGTGATGCTTACAGCTCCGCAGAAAGACTGGAGGGGGACCCCCACGAGGTATAGAGTATGCTAAGCCTGCTCAGTGTGCCTAGTCAAAGTTCTAGGAACTTTGACATAAGTTTTCCGCATCAGGGCTCCATCTGACGTGATGTCACCCATGTGTGGACTACCATCCTGCTTGTTTTCAGAGAATGCAACTACTACTAAAATGACAAACCCCATGTAAAGCAAAAGTACTATAGTAAAAGCCCTATTATCCAATACACAAGTATGCTGTATGAGCAGGTAACCAGAATCTCACTCAGGTTTCAGTGGTTGGGCTTGATAAGAGGAGAAGATTTGTGGAGCAGAGTAGCTTCTCTTCTCTGTACACTCCAGTATCACCTACTACCCCGCCTGCTCCCTGCATGCTGCTGCCTGGAACAGGAAGCAAAAGGCTCTCAGAAAACATGTTTGATTAAACAGCAATGCCCATGTGTGCAGGATAATAGGGTTTTTACTGCATTATTAAAATTAAAAAAAAAAAAAAAAGATCTAGTAGGTAGTTCTCATTTTTATCACAATCCTACTTTAAATATTCATGTTTCCGAAAGCTTTTTCAAAATGTCACTCATGATTAAGCCAATACTATTGTGTTGAATCTGATCAGAATGATCACTGCAGATATATGGAACATGCAACTATACAGGGTTGGGGGAGGGGGGGGGATTCTACCACTAGCTTGCCAGGGACAACACTCATGTATTCTTATTTCTCTTCCTCTCTCAATAATTTGCTTTTGAAGCAGTTAGTGACAGAAGCACATGAGTTCTCATCTTCCTTGGATAGTACACAAAATCCAATCCACTCTCTCCCCTCCATTTCCTACCCCACTCAGCTAAAGTCCTCTTCTCCTCCTCCAATCTCCCATACATCTCATCTTTCAAGCCCCCCCCGTCATAATTTCTGCTTCTTGTCTCCTCTGGGAGAGGGGAGTAGTGGTGAGAAAAGTTGTCCTGATGCTGCTGCATCGGCAACTTCTCTTTGGCAGGTGCAGCAACTCAGTTCCCTGGCTTGCCTGCTTTTAGAAATTAGGGTGCACCCTGAAACCTGACCGGGAGAAGCTACTGCTTCCTGTGGTTGAGGATGCTCCCAGCAGCCTTGTTCTGTCAGTAGCTGCATCCCATCACAGAGAGTGTGCCCCTGCAGCCCCACTTCCCTCCTCTGGGGAGATATTTGCAGATTTTGCTGGTAGTGAATATCAACTCACCTAAAATAAGCAGATGAGCACATTTTTCAATTCCTGTAAACATAACATGCAGAGCCAGCTCAAGTCTAACTGGCACACTGCGCAAAAACAGACGCTCCTTCCCTCACAAAAAAAAAAAAAAAATTATATATATATATATATATATATATACATATATATATATATATATATATATACACACATACATACACACACACTGTATTTTCCGGCATATAAGACGACCCCCCAACTTTTCCAGTTAAAATATAGAGTTTGGGATATACTCGCCGTATAAAACTACCCTTCTGTGTCACTACATAACCATACTGTATGTGGTACCCAGTATACATGATTTTCAGGGGTTAAAAACTCGTCTTATACTCCGGAAAATACAGTACCTACTTCACTTATGCTGCCACCTGCAGCCTCACTCTTACCTATAGTACCTGAATGCAATCCACTTTTAAGTGCCTGAAATATGGAATATAAATCAAATATATAAAATAAATCTTTCCTACCTAACTTCCTTGCTTCGATTCTTCCCTCTTTGCTTTCCTTTCATTCCTGCCTCCACCACTACTTTACATGCTCCCCTCCTTGCTTTTATCTTCCAGTCCTGATCTGGTTTTGCCGAAAGACGAACTGAACTAGGGGCGCAACTCTGAAAAACACTGCTTCCTACCATCAGAATCTCTCCCCACCCCCCCTCCACCCAGTACAGTTCAAACTGTTCACGGCATAAGAGATAGCACATTATAGGTGCAGACACAAGAACTGTTTGCTCTCCTTTCAGCAGCAGCACTTAGAAACAAAATGTGACAACAGAAAATGCACATGGTTTTATCTAGTCTGCCCACCCACACAATTGCTTAGGCTCTTCAATCCCTACTCCCTCAGAGATTCTCTAGGACAGATACAATATCACACGCACAAAAACGTGCGCCCAAACTGGATGCCCGGTTTTTTTCAACGCGCACATATTCACCTCCCCTGGGCATCTGATGCTATATTTTAATGAGCTGCCATGTTAAAAAAGCATCGAGCCCCAGTGGAGCTGTAGCTGTGCCTCTGTGCAGCTTGGAGAGGAGACGGCTGAGGGGGGATGTGATGGAGGTCTTTGAGATCATGAGAGGTCTTGAATGAGTGGATGTGACTCGGTTATTTACACTTTCGAATAATGGAAGGACTGGGGGGCATTCCATGAGGTTAGCGGGTGGCACATTTGGGACTAATCGGAGAAAATTCTCTCTCACTCAATGCACAATAAAGCTCTGGATTTTGTTGCCAGAGGATGTGGTTGGTGCAGTTGGTGTGGCTGGGTTCAGAGAAGGTTTGGATGGGTTCTTGGAGGAGAAGTCCATTGATGGCTATTGGTCAATTATACTTGGGGAGTGGCTGCTGCTATTGATTGCATCAGTAGCATGGGTTCTTCTTAGTGATTGGGTATTTTGCCAGGTTCTTTTGGTCTGGTTTTGGCCTCTGTTGGAAACAGGATGCTGGGCTTGATGGACCCTTGGTCTGACCCAGCATGGCAATTTCTTATGTTCCGTTAGGAAAACGGGCACTCAATTCGCGTGTCTGTTTTCTCGCCCCACAGGAGTACGAGAGAGAACGATCTGGGCAGGTAGGGTGGCATGATGCCCTTCACTTGAGTGCTTAGTAGAAAGAAAATACATCTACATTGGTGTACAGAAAAAACACAAAATAAAAATACCCAGCCCGAACAGTCAAGATGCTGAGAAAGGAGAGCATGGCTTCTTGCAGCAGTGCTCGGCGGGGCTTCTCTCCCTACAGAAAAACTAGGGGGTTTTTTTTGTTGTAGTTGAGCCTTTGATGTATTATTTTGCTGTGTTAAAAAGTGCATGTCAGGCGCACTGTGATTTTTTGCATTGGGGGTAATAGCTAATCGCCTCATCTACATGGTATTTAAATGTGATGAGCGCTATTAGCTATGCATTGTATGGACACGCTAAGTCCCTTACTGCATTGGACATTACTGTGTCCAAAACGTGCATCCAACTTAGAAAGTTAACTTGTGCTCTAGGTTGAGCACACTATTGCATCGGCCCCTCTGTGTTTATACTGTGCTTTCTTGAATTGAGATACTGTCTTTGTCTCCACCAACCCCACTAGGAGGCTATTCCATGCATCCATCACCCTTTCTGTAAAGAAAGATTTCCTAATATTCCTCCTTTTACCCTCATCCCATAATCCCTTGTTCCAGTCTCCTTTATGTGCATCCACACTGGAGGTATTTAAATGTCTCTACCATATCTCCCTTATATCACCTTTCCTCTAGGATAGGGCTCCCCAAAGTTTTAGCCAATGTGACCCCATTCACATGACCTCAGAGGAAGGCCAAAACAAGTTAGGTGTGAGGCCCCCTTCTATCAATTATGCCATTCTCACTCTCCCCAGACTCCAGCTGATTCCCACTCTTCAAACAACCACCCTCTCCAGTCAATCCTCTCTCTCAGCCTCCACCCCACTCCAGGGATGACTTCCATTCTCAAAATCCACTTCTTCAGCTGATTCACTCTTACATCCCCCAACTCCTCTCACCTTCTCCAGACCATTTTGCATTCCCCCAGCTGATTCTTACCCTCAAACCATTACCTACAAATGATACTTTAATTTCCTCTCTCAGCCCATTCCCCCTCACCTTCTCATCTCCAACCCTTCTTTCACATATCCCCAGTAGAGCCCCCTCTCACCCCAACTCTTTTATCCCCCAGTCAACCTTGTCATGCCCACTCTCACCCTCCACAGCCAATCCTTGTCCACCTGATCCAATTCTCCAACCCCTCCTGCATCTTACCCCTTCCTTCACACAACCTCTCCTCCAAACATCCTCCTGGCCAGAGTCAGCAGCCACATTTTTCTTTGGGCTCCAAGTCAAAGGTAGACAACGAGTGGTAGAAAACGTAGGCTGGGCAACATTTCTCTTGAGTAGGTTTCATTGGTGGGTAAGGAGAGAAGAGCAGTGGCAATCTCCGCTGGTTCATGCACATTTAGTTCTCCCCTCTGCTCATGGCTAATCCCCAGCCTGACTGATTTGCTTTAAGCGGTAACAGCATTAGTAATGAAAGTCAGTACACAGCCTGGGAACTAGCCCCTCTGTGGCCTCAATCCCTCCTTGCACAACGCTTCATGTTATAACATGCAAGGGCAGTGGCACTGCAGGAGTCTGTGAGTGCATGCTGGCTCCCAGACCCCATGCTGACTTCTACTACTAACTAATGCTGCTGCTGGCATCTGAAGAGCACATCCGTTTATTTAGATTTTTATATTCCACTTTTTGGCACTTCAAAGTGTACAACAAAGCAGATTACATTCAGGTACTATAGGTATTTACCTATCCCCACAGGGCTTACAATCTACTTTTGAAACTGAGTGAAGGTAAGTGACTTGCCCAAAGTCTCAAGGAGCGACAGAAGGATTCGAACCCTGTTTCCCTAGGTTGTAGCCTGCTACTCCTTGAGACATTGTGGCCCCAGCTGAAGGTTTTGACACCCTATTTGGGGTCCTGGTCCACAGTTCAGGAAGCCTTGCTCTAGGATATACGTACAACTTTATATATAGGAAACTGGTACGGAAACTTATGTCAAAGTTTCTAGAAACTGACTGGCAGACTGAGTATGCTGTCCACGCGAGGTCCCCTTCAGTCTCGTAATATAGCAAAAAATACGAGAGAAAAACAAACCGAAGGTGGGGAAGTGAGAGGGATTCCTGAGGACTAACATTCTGCCGTCCTAGGAGAACACCTGTTACAGGTAAGCAACTGTGCTTTCTCCTAGGACAAGCAGGATGGTAGTCCTCACATGTAGGTGATTACAGAGCTCCAGACTGCCCCATCTGACCAGAGAAACCCACAGTAGCCGAACAAGGTGCTAACGGGCACAACACAACTGCAGCGCTGTGGGGAAAACAGGGGGCGGGGTCTGGTCCCACAGAGACCATAAGAGACAGTTGGGGTCAGGACTGGAATAAATTGCACAGGACAGACTGGCCAAAAGCACTGTCCTGGCAACTATCCCTGTCAAGACAGTAGTGAGCAGCAAACATGTTGGTTGTGGCTCTGCAAATTTCAGCAAGAGGGATCACACGCAGATGGGCCACTGATGCCGCCATAGCCCACACAAGAGTGAGCTTTCACCCTGCCAGCCAGCTGAAGGCCTGCCTGCTCGTAGCAGAAGGCAATGCAATCCTCTAGCCAGTTTGACAAGGTTTGCTTCCCCACCGCTGCTCCCAGTCTACTGGAGTCAAACGACAGCTGGGAGGACTGCCTATGGGTCGCTGTACAATCCAAATAGAATGCAAGTGCCTGCTTGTAGTACAGGGTGTGGAGAGCATGTTCCCCTAGGTGGGAATGAGGCCTTGGCAAGAAGGTGGGAAGAATGATGGACTGGTTGATGTGGAAAGCAGTCACCACCTTAGGTAGAAATTTGCGATGTGGATGCAGCACCACACGATCAGGGAAGAACTTCATGTAGGAAGCGTACGTAACTCACTGACCCTGCGAGTTGAAGTGATCGCCACCAGAAAATGACTTTCCAGGTGAGGAACTTCATGACACAGGACTTAAGAGGCTCGAACGGATGCCACATTAGCCGTGCCAGTACAACGCTGAGATCCCACGGGGTAGCCGGAGGCCTAAGCGGGGGCTTTACCTGAACAAGGCCCCGCATAAAGCGTCAGATAAGAGGCTGGACCGAAATGGGCACACCAGCAACACCCTGGTGGTAGGCACTGAGGTGCACACAGACGGAGCTGGTTTGGAGGCCAGACTAACAGATGCCAGAGGTAATTCAGCAGGCGGGGAAGCAGACAGGAGAAAAGGATCCAGGCCATGACCACCACACCAGATGGAGAAACACTTCCACTTTGAGCTGTAAGATTTCAGAGTGGAAGGTTTCCAAAACTCGATCAAGACCTTGGACACACCCTCAGAGAGCTGCAAAGGCTGAAGGATCATGTGCTCAACATCCATGCTGTGTGGGCCAGGGCCCGGAGGTTTGGGTGCTGCAGGATGCCCTGGTTCTGCAATATGGAGGTCTGATGCCGTCCCCAGCGGGACAGGCACACAAACTGATAAGTCCTGGGAGAAGAAGGAGCCACACCTGCCTTGGCCAGGAGGGTCCTCTTGGAGTTTCATCCGAGAGGTGCGGAATAGGGGGGTACGCGTACAGAAGACCCTGCCCCCAGTGAAGGGAGAAGGCATCGCAGGCCGGATGGCCTTTCCCCAGAGTCAGGGAGCAGAATCTGCTCACCTTGTGATTGCAGGAAGAAGTGAACAAGTCCATGTCCGGCATACCCCAGTGGTGGAACAAATCTGCTGCCACTGCAGGGTTCAGGAACCATTCGTGTGGCTGGAAGGACAGAGTGAGGCAGCCTGCCAGTGTGTTTAGGTGACCCGGCAGGTGGTGGCTCAGATACAGCCCTCTGGAAAGGGCCCAATCCCAGACCTGCATTGCCTCCTGGCAAAGGGACGAGCCCGTACCGCCCTGCTTGTTGATGTACCACATCGCCACCTGATTGTCCGATCTGTTGAGGACAACCCTGGAGGCCAGCCTGTCCTGGAATGCCAGAAGCTCCAGAAAGTTTCTGGCAGCGAGCCTCGGCCACAGTCCAGAGGCCCTGAGAGTGCAGGCCACCCATGTGGGCCCCCCACCCTTGAGGCATCAGTGGTGAGGGACATCTGAGGCAGTGTAGATTGAAAAAGAGAGCCCGCTGTCCAGATTGGAGAGGGCTTCCCACCAGGCCAGGGAGGAGCGGAGGGGGTCTGTGACCGTAACCGGAGCCTCCAGATCCTGGGATGCTTACCGTCACTGGGAACGCAAGGCCACAGAGTTCCTCATGTGGAGGCAGGCAAAGGGGGTCACGTGGACGGAGGGCACCATGTGGCCCAACAGGCAGAGCAGTAGGCGGACTGGCACCTTTTTGCTGTTGCAAACGAGGGTAGCAAGCGAGGAAAGGGTGACTGCCTGGTCCTTGAGCAGGAAGGCCTTTGCCTGTGCCGTGTCCAACCTGGCACCTATGAAGGTCTAGCTGTGGAGACGGGCAGAGATGCAACTTGGGGAAGTTGATGACAAATCCCCAACATCTGCAAGGTCTGAACCATCAGGGCCAGTGCTTGCAAGGCCCCAGAGCAGGAGTCACTCCGGATTAGATAACCGTCCAGGTATGGAAAGATAAGGACCAAGCGGTGCCTGAGATAGACAGCCACCACCGCCAAGCATTTGGTGAAGACACGTGGGGCTGATGCCAGCCCTAAGGACAGCACTTTGTACTAAAAATGTGCCATCCCCACCAGGAAGCAGAGGTAATTCCTATGGTTGGGGACAATTGCAATATTGGCATAAGCCTCCTTTAAGTCGAGAGAGCAAAGCCAGTCTCCTCTTTGGAGGAGCAGGAACAGCATGCCCAGAGAGACCATTTTGAATTTTTCTCTTACAAGAAACCTGTTCAACACCCTGAGGTCAAGAATGGGGCGCAAGCTGCCATTCCTCTTCGGAATGAGGAGGAACCTTGAGAAGAAGCCATGGCCCCGCTGCTTGCAGGGCACCGGTTCTACTGCGCCCGCTGCTAGAAGAGCAGAAAGTTCAGATTGAAGGACAACCTGATGGATGGGAGAACCCCACGATGAACATGGGGGTTGGTCTCTGGGAGCCTGCTGAAGTTCAGGTGTTAGCCCTGGTGGACAATGGAGAGGACCCAATAGTCCACAGTGATCACTTGCTAATGATGGGCAAAGCAAAGGCACCTGCCACTGACCGCGGGATAGACCACCAGGGGAACCGGCGTCTGGCTCGTGCCCCCCTCGCCGTCAGTCAAAAGCCTGTAGATGGGGCCTGCTGCTCCTGGCCGCAACCCCTGGGACTGGTCCAAGGCGGGCGAGTGCGGGCAGTTTGAGAATAGTATTTTCCCAGCCGGTAAAAGGTCTTGCAAGAGCCCAGCCTGGAGGGCTTCCTGGCAGAGAATTGATGAAGAGTATCATGCTGATCTTTCAGCTGAGCCATGACTTTTCACCTTGTCCCCAAACAGGTTCTCACCTGTACAGGAGAGGTCTACGAGTCTGTCTTGACTTCCAGCCGGAGTCCTGAGGCTCGAAGCCAAGCCAGCCGGGCTGCAGTTTTGAACAAGTCATAGGTGGACCTCACCTCATGCTTACCCACTTCAAGGCCCAGCGCAGCAATGGCTGCAAGAGATTCCTGTTGGGGAAAGCCCTCCGCAAAGTCTTGGACTTGTTTCCACAGACTGCAGTTGTATTGGGTCACGTACTGCTGGTAGGCCGCAATGCGGGCCACCAGCATAGCACCTTGAAACATTTTTCTCTGTGCTATCGAATTCCCTGTGTTCATGCCCTGGAGGGGCAAAAGCGTGCATCCAGGAATGTCTAGCTTTGATGGCAGACTCCACAAGCACCGACTGGTAGGGGAGGTGCTGCCATTCAAAGTCCTTGGCCTGCTGCACCAGATAGGTGGCATTTGCCTTCCTGTTGACTGGGGACACAGACATTGGGTGTTCCCACATAAGGAGGAGTTCCTTAAAGATGTCATGGACAGGTACTGCCAAGATTTCCTTGGGAGCATGTATGAACTGGAAAACCTCCAGCATCTTATGATTGGTATCTTCCTCCAACAGGAGCTGGAAGGGGGATGGCCTCTGCCATTGCCCTTACAAAGCTGGCAAACAGGACTTCGGACAGATACAGATGCCGTCCCTCTGGTGGGGAAGGCTCAGAGAGGGAGCTGAGCACTCAGGAGGATGTCCAAAGAGTCATCGCCCTACAGGTCATAAGGACTCTCCTCCTCACTGGGGCCCGGGTGCAGATGGCATTGATGGAACCCCTGGCATCAAGGGGGGCATTGGTTGTGGTACGCAGGGGGAAAACCAGCAGCAGCTTGCGGAACCGTGGGCAAGGGTGCCCGGTCCCCGAGGCCTTAGCCTCCTCAGGGAAACCGGGATCGTGCCAGTGGAGGAAGTCTGTGACCAAGGAGGCAAAGGCTTCTCAGGCACCGGCTGCGCCAGTAGGGTGCTGAGAATCACATCCAGAAGCTTCAGCAGGGGTGCAAGCATAGATGGCTGAGGCTCTGCACCAGTATGGGGGCTGGTGGTGCCAGCAGCTCAATGCTCTGGAGCGCTTCGAGCACAGCAGATTGCACTCTGTGGTCCAGCTCCTCTGGGAAGTCCTGAGCGGTCAGGAATGATGGAGGGGGATGAGGCGTCACCGGCACATCCTTGGGTCCACGAGGTGGCACTGCACCCTGACCCGTAGCCGGTGGGGAATGCCTTGGGCTACCAGGAGCACTGGAGGATGGGGCCTCCAATGGCTGGTGCTGCTCCGGAACCATGGCAAGACTGACTGGTGTCTATGCTTCCTGGACCTCTGGTGCTCGGCCCAGTCTATCCCCAGTGCAGAGGACAAAGATGACCCAGAGGTCTGCGGAAGGGGAGAGACCTCTGAGGATCGATCTCCCTCTCCCTTATCCTTAGGGGTACTGGATAGTGGGACCGCCAGGGGAAGGGATGGAGAAGGTTCCCCGCGGTCCTTGGGCATCAAGAACACTGAAGCAGGAGTAGAAGGTTTTGGAGACCCGAAGAGCTTCTCCATTTTATCGAGGCGCACTCAAAGCCCTTTGGGTGAGTCATTTGGTCACACAAACAACATCCTCTGATGTCGTGCGAGGTCCCCAGCAGAGGATATATACCTTGTGCAGATCCATGATGGACATGGTCCGTGGACACTGGGGGCACCGTCAAAAACCTAACGCCATGAAGAAGGAAAAAAGGCAGGCGCATGGTCGATGACCCATGGGCACCACAGTGAAGAGTCCGTAATTGACCATGAGGAATGACAAGAGAGCGAAAACAAGGGTACCTACCGAAACAGAGGTGTACAGATCGTGAAGGGGGACCAGACGCAGAAAACACACACAAAAAAGTTAAACAATTTCAAGGAGTTGGAACTCCACCACGAGGTACTGCATCGCGGGGGGGGAGAGAGACTGAAGGGGGACCTTGTATGGATGCGCGGATAGCAGCAGGCTGGGCAGTCAAAGTTTCTAGACAAACGTTGTCCGTGCCAGGCTCCATCGGATGATGTCACCCACATGTGAGGACTACCATCCTGCTTGTCCTAGGAGAAAGTTATTTTTCCACCAATTTTTCTGTTCTAGCATTTAAATTCCCAAGCAAAATAAACCACTGAAAACCAAGTTCTCTAGTTATATAGTAAGAACAGCAGAAAGACCATCTGCTCTGTAAGCAGATGCAGGCTTTCTCCTTATCCAGGACAGTGTTTGGCTTCTCTCTTTATAATCCACCTTTGGAAGAAGGGTATATAAGATCCCCACTTCCCTCCAGCACCCCAACTTTCCCATTCCTAAATACAAGGTTTTATAAAGCAGCATTGTTTACCTGTAACAGTGGTTCTCCAAGGATAGCAGTATGTCAGTCCTCACACAGGTGTGACATCTGATGGAGCCCGGCACAGAAAACTTAAAATTCTAGAAACTTTGAATGAGCCTCTGAGCATGCCCAAGCAGGATCCCCTCAGTCTCCTAATATAAAATTCAATAAAATAATATACTACTCACTAAGTGGAAACCCAACTTCACAGTAAGGTGGACTGGTTTCCCAAGGACTGACATCCTGCTGTCCTCAGAGAACACCTGTTACAGGTAAGCAACTCTGCTTTCTCTGAGAACAGGATTGCAGTCCTCACATGGGTTAATCCCTAGCTATAGGCGGCCCCTCAAACAAAAAAAAAAAGGGACTAACAAAACAGGTGCCAACGGGCACATCTCGTTGGTAACAGGAGGTGGGCAGCCTAAACAGAAAGAAAGAACGGGCCTTAGGAGGGAACAGAGTTGAGATTTACACCTGAAACAGGTTCCGAAGAATGGATTGGCCAAACTTGCTGTCGCGGCCATCTCTGAAAATTTCAGAAGCCACAAAAAAGGTAGAGACTCACTAACCGCAAGACATGAGGCTCCATGGAAAAGAAGAGGTTGAGGGGATCCTGCATAGGCATCTGGTATATTGCATGCATGAGCATGCTCAGAGCACTCAGTCAAAGTTCTAGAATAGCCTAGTGGTTAGAGCAGCGGGCCATGAACCAGGAGACCAGGGTTCAAGTCCCGCTGTTGCACCTTGTGACCTTGGGCAAGTCACTTTACCCTACATTGCCTCAGGTACAAACTTACAGGCCGATACAGTAAGGTGTGGTAGAAAGAGGTGCGTTAGTGCCGCACGCATAGTCTGGATCACATACCGCTTGATACTGTATTTAAATGGCATGCAAATGCAAGCTGCGTCCATGAAGCGCAATCCATTTTACTGTATAGGCGCTATACAGCGCCTATACAGTATCCTGGGTGCGCTGGTACCTGTCATTTCAAATGGGTGCATGCCGTGACCTCTGACGTCCAGCCGGGCGCTCAGGTCACAGCATGCGTTCATGCACCCTTGCTGGCAGGGGCTGCTGGAAGCCGCCTCGCGATCAGCCCCGGGATGCTCTCACTCTCGCCGCCGGCTGCCCCCAGGAGGATGGGAGAGAGGACTGGGGCTGCCCCAGAGACCAGCACCCAGGGCAGGTGAGCGGGGGCTGGGATTAGTCGCGATCTGAAAAGTGGCTTTCCCGGCGTGTTGGATTTTAGGTTGGGCAGGCAAGAGTTTAGGTTATGCTTGGAAACAACAGGTCCTTTATTCCTGCTCCGGAGCTTTCAGCGCGCCCGCACGGGAGACCGGCACCATGGACGCAACCATGGCAGGTGAGCGGGGGGCTGGGGGAAAGTTTGCCCGATCTTGGCTCTTGTCCCGGGGGGTGAGGGGGTCGTTTGCCCATGAAATTTCGTCTCTCTGACCTGACGCTCCACACTAATGCAGGGGTATGGGTAGGCGGTAAATTAGCAGGTTAAACATGCGGCAAAACTGCAGGTTTTAAAAGCGATAATCGGGGCGCACGTTACTGTATGGGAGGGAATAGCTAATCTGATAGTTTACATCTCATACATGCCGCGGGCGGAAAGGGTTTCCTGTTGATTTAAAGAAGAGGTATGGATGGGTTAAAAGGGATAGTGAATTGCAGGTTGGACTAACGCAGCCAAATTGTGCGTAGAAAGCGGGTTAGAAGCAGGGTAACCACGGCCGCACTTTACTGTATCGGCCTGTTAGATTGTAAGCCCTCTGAGGATAGGGAAATACCTACACTACCTGAATGTAAACCGATGTGATATCTCAGATCAAATGTTGGTATATAAAAATAAATAAACATAAGTTTTCTGTGCTGGGCTCCATTGGATGAAGTCATCCATGAGTGAGGACTGCTATCCTGCTTGTCCTCAGAGAATGACCTGAGCAGCCAACATCTGGCCTCCTATGACCCCTGCACAGCTGGATAAGACAGTCCCAGCTACATGAGCACAAGCATTTTCTCTAGAACTTCTAATTACAACATCTGCAACCTGCCACATAGGCCCAGCTGCTGCTTTGAGTCTAACACTGCAAGATCCCTTGTGTAGCTTGCCAGACAGCTCTAGTTACACGAGTGCCTGTGCTTCTGCTAGTTAATTGCAGAACTAGACCCAGCTGATTTTATTTTCCCAGCCTGCTAGACAACCCAGTCATGTGTATGTCTGTTAGATACACAATCCAACAGGTGTGTTGCAAAGTCAATTGCAAAGGTCCATGTAAAACAAACCATTAAACACAATTTAAACAGGAAAAGTTCAATAGTTCCAAAATGCCAAATCTTTATTGAAATGTCAGTCCCCCACATGTTAGATGCCATGTTTAGATCTTGAAGTCTGTCCCCCATAAGCTTTACAAAAATGACCACTGATCATTTTAGTAACCATTCTCTGGACAGACTATCCACTTTGGCCCTGTGGGTTGTGGGATAAAGGGCAGCACTTAGCAACAACTATTATAACTGTGGGTGGGGGGACAGCAGTTACTCTTCTTCAGCTTCACAGGTCTTTATCAGAAAGACCACAGCTCTTCTTCAGCCCAGCAGCCAAATTGGTCTAGAGTGCTGGAGATCTCTAGAGCTCGGTGCCCTAAGCAACCAGCAAAGGTTATATGATAACATAGTGAATGATGGCAGATAAAGACCATAATGGTCCACCCAGTCAGCCCTGCAAATTATTTCTTTTTTTTATTCTGTGTCAAACGCCAAAGGAATGCAAAGAATTTAAAGATCCATTTGAATTCATGCAAAAGAATTATTTGGTTTATTTTCAATACAGCAACTCCACTGCTCAAATGCCAAACTGAAATAGTTCTCTTTTAGGGTCCCTCGACACGGACCCTGTGTTTTGCGCGAAGGATGCATCGGGAGGGACAGAGTAAATTTAAGAAACTGGAATAAAAGAAACAAAAATTATACTTTTGTAAAAACTGAGATGCTTATTTGAAAAGAACAAAAGTGGATTTTCAAATTAGATTGTTTTCATCCTAAGGGTTTAAATAATGAGCATCAAATCACTGGTTATATGAAATATTGCCACTGTTTCATTACTGTATTGTTTACCTGTTCTCTGATTGGTCAGATTTCCTCTGTTTTGATTGGTGTAAAAATTCGTGCCAAAACAGACTGCTTTGAACGCTGTGTTCTGTC
The DNA here is from genome assembly GCF_901001135.1 of Rhinatrema bivittatum. Lineage (NCBI taxonomy): Eukaryota > Metazoa > Chordata > Amphibia > Gymnophiona > Rhinatrematidae > Rhinatrema > Rhinatrema bivittatum. The sequence continues at coordinate 422,970,129 of NC_042616.1, read as the reverse complement.
AATCCCTCCCGCTCTCCTTGCCTTGTCAGCTGTATGAATCCCACTCTGCATTTAAAGGTATGCTTTTTCGGCATAAACATTGACATTATGTATCCTCTTTTGGTCTAGTTTTTACAAAAGTATAATTTTTGTTTCTTTTATTCCAGTTTCTTACGTTTCCTCCGTCCCTCCCTCCCTCCTGGTTATGCCTCTTGATGCAGCCCAGCCCGACCTTAGCCACTGCCTTCTCGTATTGCTTTGCCAACTTCAGATCAGACACCATCACCCCAAGGTGCATCTCCCAATTTGTGCACATCAGTCTTTGGATCACCAACACATGCTGCCTTCAGATTGCCATACTCCACATGCATGACATTGAATCCCAACTGTAGACTTTTGATCACTTCTCCAGCTTTCCCTAAATCAGTTCTCATACTCTACTCCTTCAGGTATATCCACTCTGTTGCAAATCTTCGTCTTCACAGAAGAAAAAAAAAAGACTGAAGAGGGACCCTGTGTGGATGTGCAGGTATTGGCATTCTGGGCATGCTCAGTGTGCCAGTGAAGCCCTGTGTGGATGTGCAGGTATTGGCATTCTGGGCATGCTCAGTGTGCCAGTGAAGCCCTGTGTGGATGTGCAGGTATTGGCATTCTGGGCATGCTCAGTGTGCCAGTGAAGCCCTGTGTGGATGTGCAGGTATTGGCATTCTGGGCATGCTCAGTGTGCCAGTGAAGCCCTGTGTGGATGTGCAGGTATTGGCATTCTGGGCATGCTCAGTGTGCCAGTGAAGCCCTGTGTGGATGTGCAGGTATTGGCATTCTGGGCATGCTCAGTGTGCCAGTGAAGCCCTGTGTGGATGTGCAGGTATTGGCATTCTGGGCATGCTCAGTGTGCCAGTGAAGCCCTGTGTGGATGTGCAGGTATTGGCATTCTGGGCATGCTCAGTGTGCCAGTGAAGCCCTGTGTGGATGTGCAGGTATTGGCATTCTGGGCATGCTCAGTGTGCCAGTGAAGCCCTGTGTGGATGTGCAGGTATTGGCATTCTGGGCATGCTCAGTGTGCCAGTGAAGCCCTGTGTGGATGTGCAGGTATTGGCATTCTGGGCATGCTCAGTGTGCCAGTGAAGCCCTGTGTGGATGTGCAGATATTGGCATTCTGGGCATGCTCAGTGTGCCAGTGAAGCCCTGTGTGGATGTGCAGGTATTGGCATTCTGGGCATGCTCAGTGTGCCAGTGAAGCCCTGTGTGGATGTGCAGATATTGGCATTCTGGGCATGCTCAGTGTGCCAGTGAAGCCCTGTGTGGATGTGCAGATATTGGCATTCTGGGCATGCTCAGTGTGCCAGTGAAGCCCTGTGTGGATGTGCAGATATTGTCATTCTGGGCATGCTCAGTGTGCCAGTGAAGCCCTGTGTGGATGTGCAGATATTGGCATTCTGGGCATGCTCAGTGTGCCAGTGAAAGTTCTAGGAACTTGTCAGTTTTCCGAGCCCTGCAGGGCTCCATCTGTGACCCAACTGTGAGGACTACCATCCTGCTTATCCTAGGAAAATGCTGGCTTTTGCTTACACTGCATCATCCTATTATGGATATCGTCACCAGAAATGTACATCTTCCATCTCTATTTGCCAGAAGGCAGTGAAAAGCCATGCACCTGGATTGGTCTAACAGGATAAGGAAAATTTATTTAGATTTGGCAAGTAAATCATTTAACTCAGCAGTGTGGCTAGTAAACATCTTAGGAGGAAACCATCTTTATTCATAGGACTTACTATCTCTCTCTAAAATACACTAATTATCAAACCTCTTTTGGAAGTGAGTGTCAGGGACAGCAGACCAGTGGACCTAAGTCTATCCCGGGGGAAGCATGCAGTTGAGGGCTAGTTGGTTTGTTGGACAAACAAGTATGAAACAGGAACAGTGTCTGCATCCAAGGAGCCACACACAGAGCAGGAATGCTGAAGCAAGGTCCAGATCTGAAGAACCAAGCCTAGACAAGGAAATGGATACAAAGAGCAAAGAGTGCAGCAGGAATAGGACCAGAGAAGCAGAGGCTCTGAAAGATGGTTCCCAGGAATCTTTAGTACCAGTAAGGATTGGTCTCTGCTGTTCTCTCTAAATACTATGACCAATCAGAACAAGCCTACCTTGATGACAACCAAAAGGTAAGCATCCCCTTGTCTGTCCCCTGCTACTAACCTGACTCTTGCCTTTAAGGTTGGCATTTCAAGCCCCATTGACCCTAGCTGTGGAATTCCTGAAAATATAATCTGAACTCCCTTCCACCAGAAAACATGTCTCTACTCTATGTTTATGCTATAACACACACGGTCTGGACTGCAATTAATCCTACTGCATCCCTCACAACACAGCCAAACAATACCTTTCCCGAGGTGCTGCAGGCCAAGAATAATATGCACTGGCAGAGCTGCGAGTAGGAGTCCCAATACAAGGCCATTAGAAAGCTTGCAGAATTCCATATTTTGAAGCAACTCAGAAGTGCATTAGATTCTTTAGACTACTCTAACTTAAGGAAAAAAAAGTCAAAGAAAATAGCGGAAATATTTGTTTGATCAGATAAACTGGCCTTCCTGACATTGTGGGCGTTTGAATGGCAAACTGCCATGACAAAGCAAATAAAGAGTAAGCTTTCCTGGACATGTTTAAGCACTAAATTCCAGGAGCAAGAGAAAAGCAATCTGTATGTCAAGACAAGGGTCTTAGTACTGGTTTGTACATTTTATTTAAAAAAATTCTCATGAATTCTAAATTTTGAAAGGTACTCCTAACGAGCAGAAGTACTTTCAGAAGTTACTGAAACATGTACAGTTATAAATACGGCTAAGACTCATTTGTGGGGGCAGGCTCCCAATCCAGTTTCAGATGCAAATTAAGTTGTTGGTTTGTTGTTTATGGTACTTTGCAACATGGACCCCAGTTCTTTGTCAGAAAAAAAAGATTGGACACTATGCTCCTGTAAGGTCTTTATGTTCTTCCCACATCAGATACAAAAGGAATAGATCTAGGATGTTTTCTGTAATTGCATTTAAACTATGGAATACCTTTTCTATAAAAAATGTATACTGTGGATGACTTTTTGATTTCCAGAAGCTTTTGAAAGCTTGGCTACTTTATCTTGAACCCTTAAGGCCAAGTAACTTGGGTTGAATTGGAGCTGAATTTTATGACTGTTGGTTAGGATATGAAGTTACTGAAGTTAGCTGTGACGTGTAAGTGTTTTAATTGTAAATTTGTTTTTAAAATTTTTAGTATCAGCGAGGAATTTTGAAGTCTATTGTGACTAAATCGCATCAGGATGCAAATGGAATGCAATAATACTTTGATGCAAGACCAAATGTTATTTGTAAGATTTTTAAATAGTTAAGAAAAATTGCTAAATACTTAATCTAGTCTAATTTTAGTTTGCTTAGAATGGCAGAATATTTGTAATCCAATCTCATTTTCAGAATTAGAAAAGAGCACTATTCAAATAATGAAATGAAGTAGTGGTGAAGTTAAGACTCAAAGTAGACTTCCAACAAGCCCTCCAGGGATGCTACCTGGCAAAGTGGTTGTGCAAAAAATGAGACTGGGGGGCACTTCATAAATAAAAGTAATTTGAGACTTCACATTTAATATGATTGATAACTTCAGCTGTGCAGTTCATATCCATACTTCTACTTCTGCACTAAAGATTGTTAGTTTCAACTGTCAACCCTCTCCTGTTGGTTTAGCAGTGGAGTGGCTTACAAAGCAATTATGGTCCAGTAGAATCCATTTTCCAGTTGCTAAAGAAAACCAGATTCCTGGAACAGATACAGGCTAGCCCTTGGACACAGTGAGCTTGTGCTCCCAATCCCCACTCATGGATATAGCTTCTTCTCTCTCTATAAACTGGAGACAATGACGCTGTAAGAGTCCCTGCATCACCACCTCCCCCCACTTTGTACCCACACAGGAGGGGAGAGAGAAGCACCCTACTCCTGCACAAACACCTATAACAGTCATACTCCCCAAATACACCACAAAGTGGAAAGCAGAGTTGCTTACCTGTAACAGCTGTTCTCCTAGAACAGCAGGATGTTAGTCCTCACACATGGGTGACATCAGATACAGCATGGCATGGAAAGCTTATGTCAGTTTCTAGAAACTTTGACTGGCACACTTAGCATGCCCAACATGCCACTATCCACACGTCATCCCTCTCCAATCTCGTAACAGACTTACAAAAAAAAAAAAAAATAGATATCACACACCCAGGAGAAACCCAGCTCCACAGGGTGACTGGCAGGTTTCATGAGGACTAACATCCTGCTGTCCTAGGAGAACACCTGTTACAGGTAAACAACTCTGCTTTCTCCTAGGACAAGTAGAATAGTAGTCCTCACATATGGGTGAATCCCTAGCTACAGGTTGTTCCCGAACAGGCAAGACCAACAGGCACCCAACCAGGTGCCAACGGGCACAACAGGTACTGTTGGTAACAGCAGGAAATAGCCTGAACCCAGGCAGGAAGAATTAGGTTCTACAGCCGAAAGATTTCAGAGGACAGACTGGCCGTGTCAGCCATCCCTGTCCAAGCAGTAGAGAGCAGTGAAAGTGTGGAGGGAACTCCACATTGCAGATCTCAGTCATGGGGACTGCTCTCAGGTGGGCAACCAAAACTGCCATGGCTCAGACAGTGAGCCTTGACATGGCCCCCAAGCTGCAATCCTGCTTGCGCACAAGCAGGAGATGCAATCCGCCAGCCAGACAGACAAGGTTTACTTGGCCACCACAACTCCTAATCTGATTTTGTCAAACGAGATGAAGAGTTGCGTGGACTGTGTGGCCTGCTGTCCACTTCAGGTAGAAGGCCAATGCTCTTGCAATCTGCAATCCAAGTTGTGCAGAGCCCATTTGCCCTGCTGCGAACGAGGCTTGGGGAAAAAGCTGGGCAAGACTGACTGGTTCAAATGGTGCGTACGCAGAATCACCCTATCATGAAAGAACAGTGTGTGGTGGATAAGTCACCAATGCCTGAAGCTCACTGAACTTGCATGCCAAAGAGGCCGCGACCAAAAATATGACTTTCCAGATCAAGTACTTCAGGTCACAGGTGCTCAGTGGCTTGAAAGGATCCTTCATGTGCCGACACCATATTAAGGTCCCAGGACATCGCAGGAGAATGTACGAATCATCCACCCCCGGTGGTATGCCTCGATGGCACTCAGATGAATCCTGACTGAGTTGGTCTTTAAGCCAGTATCCGAAAGGTATAGTAGATAGTCAAGTAGCCTTGGTGTGGAGCAGGAGAATGGATCTAAGCCATGACGCTCACACCACATGGAAAACCTCTTCAACTTCAGATCATAAGACTTCCAGGTGGAAGGCTTCCTAGAAGCCACCAGAACCCAAGACATCTTCAGACAGGGCAAGGGGCTGCAGGATTACACACTCTAAATCCAGGCCATCAGGGACAATGTCCTGAGCTTGGGATGGCACAGCCTGCTCTAATCCTGTGAGACAAGGTCGGAGGAAGTTCCCAGACCAATCTGTTCTCAAAGATCCTGCAGAAGCGGGAACCAGATCTGCCTCGGCCAACAAAGGGCTATGAGGATCATGGTCCCCCTGTCTTGCTAGAGCTTTAGGAGAGTTGTCACCACCAGCGGAAGCAGAGAATACAGAAGGCCCATGCCCCCATGATGGGCAAGAGGGTCCAAGGTTGGTTTGCCATTCCCTCTGTACAGGGAGCAGAACTGTTCCACCTTGCTGTTGCAGGGGGAGGCAAAGAGATCCTTGTTCGAGGTCCCCAGAGGTGGAAGATCCGATCCACTACCTCCTGATTCAGGGTCCACTCGTGGGGCTGGAAGGCTAGACTCAGCCAATCTGCCACAACATTCTCCGACCGAGCCCATGACCAAATCTGAACTGCCTCCTGGCACAGGAGGAACTACCCCATACCTCCCTGCTTGGTGATGTACATAGCCACTTGGTTGTCTGTCTGGATCAGGACTGCTTTAATCGAACAGGTGATCCCTGAACACCCACAGCACAGAATGGATCGCCCGAAGCTCCAGGAAGTTTCTCTAACATTGACTTCGTGTGCAGACCACCCCCACATGGGCACCCCACCCCAGGGTGAAAGCATCTGTGGTAAGCACAACTTGGGTAGGGGGACACTGAAACGGAAGCCCCTGCTCCAAATTGGGTAGGCTCTCCCACTAAAACTTTGCCTTATTCACCTCTATTGTTATTATCCTCAGTTATTTGTCTTAGTTATCCCTTGTTCTTTGTAAACCGATCCGATATGGTTTTACTATGAAGGTCGGTATAAAAAAGTGTTAAATAAATAAATAAATAAATAAATAAAACAAGGACGTCCTGAGAGCCAGAGTAACATGGATGCATATGTGGAGGTCCTGAGTGGCTTGTTGCCATTGGGACTGCAATGTCCATTGAGCTCTGCGCTTATGCAAGCGAGCCAAGGGGATAGCATGGACAGTAGAGGCCCTGTGACCCAGCAGTTGGAACATATGGCAGGCCGAAACTCACCGGCTCCAGTGCACCACTCCCACAGAGGACGCCAATGAGAGCACCCGATCACGAGGAAGATAAGCTTTGGCTTGAGCTGTGTCCAGCTGGGTGCCAATAAAGCTAGACTGAGGAGACGGGGTAAGATGAGACTTCAGATAGTTTATGACAAACCCCAGGGATTCCAACATATTAACTAGTGCAGGGACCGAAGCGCTCCCACTTTGGGGGCACTCTTGAACAGCCAATTGTCCAAATAGGGAAACACCTGCACCCTCAGATGACGGAGGAAGGACCTCACTGCCACCAGACACTTAGTGAAGACCCATGGGGCAGAGGCAAGGCCGAACGGCAACACCCTGTACTGGAAATGTTCCTCGCCCACAACAAATCGAAGGTATTTCCTGTGACCAGGAAGATCTTGATATGGGTGTATGAGTCTTTCAGATAGAGGGAGCAAAGCCAGTACCCTCTTTGCTGGAGGGGAATCAGGATGCCTAGAGAGACTATTCTGAACTTTTCTCTTCTGACATATCTGTTCAAGGCCCTCAGGTCCAAAATAGAATGCAATCCCCCTGTTCTCTTTGGAATCAGGAAATAGCAAGAGTAGAACCCATGCCCTTGCTGCAACAGCGGAACAGGTTCAACTGCTCTGGCTGTTATGAGGGTGGAGAGCTCTGCCAAGAGCATTTTCTGATGCAAGGACAGACCCCTGGGGGAGAGTCCATAGGGTCCCCCCCAAAGATTCTGCTGGTACCCTCGAACGATGGGACAGGACCCACCAGTCCGAGGTGACACTAGGCCAGCAGTCCACGAAGAACCGTAGTCTGCCTCTGACTGGAGGGCCCAGCATCAAGGGTACAGTTGAATGGCTTATGCTCCTCCACAGCTAGTCAAAACCCATAGCGGGTCTCAGCCATCAACTTAACAAAACCTGTTAAGAAAAGGTCTTCAAGCAGAGACTTCCTTTGCATCCCTCTGGCGGAGAAGAATCTGAGGGGATACCATCATAGGCATCCTTGGATACCTCCCGAGTCATCCCATCAGGGGTCACAGGAACTCTCATCCCCACTTTCATCAACTAGGGATGGGGCCCTGGGCACTCATCCTTTGTCTAGTGGTGCAAGCACTGGTGGAACTGGAAGGGGGAGCAGCAAGCTTCAGTGTCTCAGCTGGCCTGGGTGGAGCTTCCTCCTCCAAAGAGCTGGCCATGACTACCGAATTGGCAGGAGGCGGTGCCCCAATGGGTATAGATGCCATCCTGGGAAGTGATACCCACTGGGCTGTTAACATCCGATAAGTACGTGCAGAGATTCCAGCAGCAGCTCCAAGAGTGATGGTGCCCTCTGTGCCATGACACAGATGCTCTGCAACACTCTCTCGACCGCCAGCTGCACACACCTCTTAAGCACCACTTCGAACACTGCTGATGCCAGAACAGACTGGGACGAGGGAGGCATGACCAGATCCTCTTCAGAAAAGAGGAGGATCAGTGTCTGGTATCAGTACTGATGGGAGTCCACTGCACACTTCCAGCATCGCTAAAGGACCAGCTCTCCTCGCCGCAGGGTTGCTTCAGGAGCATCATTATATGAGCTGGCACATCCCCGTGCCTGGCATGTGCCTCGATGCGGACCATGTCTATGCTTCTTCGGCTTCCCTTGATGCTCAATCTGGGTCTTTCCCAGTGCAGAGGCCAAGTAACTGACTTCCTCTGCCTGGAAGAGTTAGACCATGGCCAGTCTCCAGTGCCCCAATTAGCCAAAAGCACCCAACGGCCCTGCCCATGTCAATGTCCCTGCGACCACTGGTGCAGCTCCATGGTCCCTTGAAACAGATGCCTCAAATTCCAATGGTTCAGTCTTCTCTGACCTGAAGAGGCACTCCATCTTACTCAGTTGGATCTTAAATCTGTTGGGGTCATCTGGGTGCACTTGCTGCAACCCCAAACATCATGCAGTGCCCCCTGGCAGAGGACACAGTTATCATCGGGGTCCATGAAACAATCTAGGAAGAAAGAAAAACTGCAAGGAAAATCACATGAAAAGTTGTTCCAGCAAGCAAGATGCGAGGTGGACGTATTCCATTTAATTTCATATTTGAGACTGCAAAACTAGTGCTTCAAAATAAGTATTTTCAATTTTTTTGGAAAGTTCTATCTTCATGGCATCGCCATGGGCTCCTCTGCAGCTCCATCGATAGCCAACTTGGTTATGGACAGATTTGAGAGAAAAAAATATATATATATCTATATCTCTATCATTCTACGTGGTATAATCTCTTTTTGGATCAGATATATCGATTTGTTATTTTTTTGGACTGTTGATGAACGTTCATTACTACAATTCTCAGAATGGATCAATACATTAGATTCAGATTTACAGTTTACCATTCAATCCAGCTGTGATAAAATTGCATTTTTGGATATATTAATTTTTAAACAGGACACTTAGTTACAGACCACAGTCCACCATAAAGAAATTGAGAGGAGCAATTTATTGAAGTATGATAGTTTTCAACCGCGGGCATTTAAAAATGGCCTCCCGGTAAGCCTATTTTTCAGGATCAGGCATCTTTGGCTCCTCCGATAGAGAATTTAAAAGACAGGCCGGATTTTTGGCCACTAGATTTTCTGATCATGGCTATCTTTACTCTGCTGTTTACAAAGCATACAAATGAGCATGGTATTCTCCGCATTCAGCATTATTACAGTACCAGACAAAATAGATATCAGATATTTGTGTATTCTCACACTGATAAATCATATTTAATATTGGAAAGTATAAAAAGACATTGGCATGTCCTCCAGCTTCATTCTATTTTCGTAGAACTCCCGTTTTCTTATCAATGCGGCAAAAATATATGCGATCATGTAGTACATGCTTCACTTTCACTTGACATTCAATCTCAAACACAAGGTACACACACTCAATGTGGAAAATGTGATGTGTGTGTTAACACTATGGAAGGAAATTTTTGGCAGCATCCAGTTACCCAAAAAAAAATAAGAAAAAAATCAGACACGACCTGCGAGTCAACCTATGTAGTGTACTTAATACAATGTCCCTGCCCCTTAATTTATGTGGGTCGGACCAGGAGACAGATCAAATTCAGTCTCCGTGAACATAGGAGTTGGGTCAATACATCAAATACAGAAGCCCCCATTGTAAGTCATTGTCTTATGGCTAACCATACTTTTGAGCAATTGAAATGGACTGTGTTAGAGAAGATAGTGAAAAATCAGCGTGGAGGTGATCTTGATTACGTTCTCAATTATTGCGAGCAATGGTGGATTTTCACGCTCGCATCATAATCACTGCAAGGCTTGAATGATAGCGTTGAATAGGCCTTGTGATATAGCTTCTGATTGGTTCTCTGATTCCCTTTCTTGCTATTCTATTGGTTCCTTTCTAAATCAACAAAAGGTTTAAAATGATTAAAAAATGGCAGATTCAGTTGTTCGCTTTAAGCCGCGACCGAGTAGCAGTGTATATTTCTTGGCAGATTTCAGAAACATATGTATACACCAAGCAGGATGACAAGGTACTTTTTGAAATGATTTATGTGCCTACAGAACTTTGTGTTTCTATTCTAGATACAGCACTTTAATACACTGATGAAGCCTAAAGAAACACGAGCAGTGTCGGGCTGTGCAGTTTTCTTTGCTGTCTAAGTCCTGCTACAATAAGTTCTTCTTTACTGCCTAAAAGCTATTATAGCATATTTAAAAATAGTCCAAACAAGGATTTTGGAGTTACCAGCTGAGTGTGGAAACCAATGATTATATGTTGGTCACTTACAGTTCCAGCCACGACAGTGAATGTAAAACCTAAAATTTTTTAATTTAAAGGCTATTCAAAAAGCCCACCATTTTTAGGAGGTTTGCTCACTATTTAATATAAACTACACGGTAGCAGCTCCATGACACCAGAATCTCTCTTGTATGGTGAGTTGTACGGGGAATGTCCTAGTTCTGCTCTGCACCCCTTGTTTTGGGGGGGGTGGGGGGGCAGTGGATTCCTGTGAATGTAGAGTATTGTTTCTTTTTAGCCCCATGACAGTCATGTGTTCAGTGTGTCCCGATTGTGAGAATCACCTGTCAGATGTGTCAGACAAAAAAAAGGTTGAGAACTACTGCTGTACTGTGATGTTACCCACTTATGCGGCTGGATTCATCCTGCTTGTCCATGTAGAAAGCATATACACACCCCCTCTTCCTCTATATTACCATCCTCCCTTCCACCTTCAACCCACAAAACAGTGAGGAGAAAGGGACAGAGGAGTGTGCAAAGTGGTTAGGGGCACACTTTCCATACACATGCACACTGCCCTACTAGCAGAGCTGGCAAGTAAAGTAAGCTCCTAATACTTTCAAAATATTGCACAAAGCATGGCTAGTAATTTCACTTTTAAATAGAAAGGAGAAGATAAAACCATTTCCACCATATCACCAGTTTCACAGCTCCATACTGCAATGTAAGCAGGCTCTATTTAGTCAAGGTCTCCCACTATATTTGATACACAGCACAGAGAATTTTTTTTAAAGTAACAATGCAAACTCTGTACTCAGCAGCTTCTCTAGCTGCTTGTAACTTTAATATTGTACTCAACTAAACTAGACTGTAGCAGAGAACAAAAGACACTGCTGAAAAAAAGCTCTGGGAGCTTGCTGAAACAGCAAGTTAACCAACAAGCCCTATCACTTCTAAGGGCCTGTTCAAAAAGAGCAATTGTCATGAAAGAAATGTTTGATAGTCTTAACATGGTTCTAGAATGAATTTCTCCTTCACAACATTCAAAATAAGTCAGATGGTTAGCTTTCAATACACTGTTCTACAGAATATTGTAGATACTGCAGAAATCAAGTTACAGCAGAAAACATAGCTAATTCATCTTCTCTAATGCAACTGAGTCTTCTATATGAATATTTACAAATCATATGCCAGCTCCAGTTTGTGCCCCACCCCTTTTTGTACATTTTACCCTCTTCACCCCTCCCAACCTTACTGGTTCTTGACGTGATAAAACAAAAGGCTGCAGCTTTATTCAAATTAACTGAATAAATACACACATCATTAATAAATACATCCTTACTCAGGTTCAATCTACAGTTTCTAAACTGGAAAACAGTACAGAGAAGGGTGAGCAAAATGATAAAGGGATGGAAGGCTCTCCTACGATGACAGGCTAAAGAGGTTAGGGCTCTTCAGCTTGAAGAAAGGGGGGGGGGGGGGGGGGGGGGGGCAGCCAAATATGATAAAGGTCTATAAAATCGTGAGTGAAAAGAAGGTAAATGTGAACAGGTTAACAAAATAAATACATGAGGACACTCCATGAAATTACTAAGCAGCACGTTTTAAAACAGCTGGAGAAAATATCTTTTTCACTCAAGGTGCATTTAAACTCTAACTCTTTACCAGAGGATGTGGTGAAGGCAGTTAAGCATAGCTGGGTGTAGGTCTGGACAAGTTCCTAAAGGAAAATTCATAAACCTTTATCAGGTAGTTAAATCACAAGCAGATTGTGATAAATTGCAGGAAGACCTTCTGAGACTGGAAAGTTGAGCATCGAAATGGCAGATGAAATTTAACGTGGATAAGTGCAAGGTCACGCATATAGGGAAAAATAACCCATGCTATAGTTACACAATGTTAGGTTCCATACTAGGAGCTACCACCCAAGAAAGAGATCTAGGCGTCATAGTGGATAACACATTGAAATCGGTTTAGTGTGCTACGGCAGTCAAAAAAAGCAAATAATGTTGGGAATTATTAGAAAGGGAATGGTGAATAAAATGGAAAAAAAAAGTCATAATGCCTCTATCGCTCCATGGTGAGACTGTACCTTGAGTACTATGTACAATTCTGGTCGCCGCATCTCAAAAAGGATATAGTTGCGATGGAGAAGGTACAGAGAAGGGCAACCAAAACGATAAAGGGGATGGAACAGCTCCCCTATGACGAAAGGCTGAAGAAGTTAGGGCTGTTCAGCTTAGAGAAGAGATGGCTGAGGGGGGATATGATAGAGGTCTTTAAGATCACGAGTAGATGTGAATCGGTTATTTACACTTTCGGATAATAGAAGGAATAGGAGGCATTCCATGAAGTTAGCAAGTAGCACATTTAAGACTAATCTGAGAAAATTCTCTCACACTCCATGCACAATTAAGCTCTGGAATTTGTTGCCAGAGGATGTGGTTAGTGCAGTAGGTGTAGCTGGGTTCAAAAAAGGTTTGGATAAGTTCTTGGAGGAGAAGTCCATTAACTGCTATTAATCAAGTTGACTTGGGGAATGGCCTCTGCTATTACTGGCTGGGATCTACTTAGTGTTTGGGTACTTGCAGCCTGGTTTGGCCACTGTTGGAAACAGGATGCTGGACTAGATGGACCCTTGGTCTGACCCAGTATGGCAATTTCTTATGTTCTTAAGAGGACTGGATCTATTCTTTGGGATTCTGTCAGATACTTATGACCTGGATTGGCCTCAGAGGTTAGGGAAAGAGGGACAGGAGGCAAAGAAAGATTTCAGTTTCTTGGGTTTTTTTTTATTCTTTATTTATCCATTTTAAACATAGACAGTAATCATACTTGTCAATGATATGGCAATATTAGAAATTAACCATCTTTTATAAGGCAATCCATAGTAAAGGAGAAAAAAAAGCAATATAATCTTAATATTTATATGCCAAATTATAAAGAACCTAATGATCCTAGATATTTCTAGCTGGAGCAATATAAAGGAAATATTTTCATAGTAATATAGATGTATATTAAATGCTACATTCTAATTACCCAAGACCAATCAGGGCTCAATTATCTTGACAACTTTGAATCCAGGAATTTTCTAAGTTCTGTAGGTTCCAGAAACACATACCTATTATTCAAATGTTTAACACATTTACAGGGAAAGTAAACTACCATGTGGGCCCCCAGCTGTTTTACATCTGGGCCCATCTACAGAAAACCTTTCCTTCTTAACTGGGTATTCCTAGTGATGTCTGGGTACATCCACATTCTCTCAGTAAGGTAAAGCTTTTCTCGATTTCTCAAGAAAAGCTTTAAAATATGATCTCTATCCTCAGCTTTCTGGAATCTCACACAAGGTTCCTCTAGACCAGAGCTTTCCAAACTGTGTGTCGGGACACGTTAGTGTGTCGCCTGCAGTATGCAGGTGTGTCGCGCAAGCCCGGTCAACTCTGATGCGAGTTTGGGCTTTTTTTTTTTCTAGAGATTCACTTTTTTTTTCAGTTTATGGGTTGCTTATTATTGGGTGATTTTTGCTGTCAATCGTGTTTTTTTGGGGGGCTTGGTGGGTGGAACGAGCCCAGCCATCCTTGCATTGGCTGCTGCTGCCGATGAGGCCTGGCCATGAGGAGTACTGACTGCAAGCAGCAGTGTCTGGTGATCATGGAAGGGAGTGAAGCATTTAACTGGCAACAATCAAAAAGACGAGGTACATGAGTGTGGTGGGGGCCAGACATGTGCTGGGGGGGAGAGAGATGAGTGAGTGGGGGGCAAACGTGCTGGGGGGACAGACATGTGCTTGAGGGGGAGAGATATGAGTGTGTGGGGGGCCAGACATGTGCTGGGGGGAGGAGAGAGATGAGTGTGTGGGGGACAGACAATTTGTTTTATTATTGTTTCTCAAATTATAACAATAACATGAATCTTGGAATATATATTTTTAATATAAATTTAAGGTTTTCATGAGATAGGTTGTGTCGTGAAACATTTTATTTATGTATATATTTAAGGAAACATACATAAATTGTCGAAATATGTTTCGTTCGTTTAACCTTTAACCTCTGGTTTACTAGTAGACTGAATTACCGTGTCGTGAAATTATGTTTGTCTAAAAAGTGTGTCACCAACATGAAAAGTTTGGAAAGCTCTGCTCTAGACTCTACTTGCTCTCCCATCGACTCTTCTAGGAAATTAGTAAGATTTCCTAGCTGTAAAGATTGATTAGAATCATTGACATTCCCCCTTTTCTTTGTTACAATATAGAAGACTTTTTCTATTAAAGGTATTTTTTGAGAAGGAATTAATAAATTTTCTCCTAAAAATCTTCTAAATTGTCCCAAATGAGATATTAATCTAACAAAGGGAAAATTTAAAATTCTAATGTTATTATATCTCATGCTGTTCTCTATTATTTCAATTCTTCTCATATTTGCTGTTTCTCCTTTTATTAACCCTGTTTGGACTTCTTGCATTTGATTCAAGTGCTTTTCTAGATTCTCAAATTTCTCTGAATGTTGTTTAACCTTACTGTCCATTGTACTATCTTGGACTTGCATTTCAGACATTTTTATCTCTAAATTTTTCATAGAAACTTTCAAATCCATCAATAGACCCCTAAAAGATTTTAAATAAATAAATAAAAATATATTTTCTAAGGTAATTTTATGAGTCTCATTCACTTCAGAACTCTTTAAGATTCTTCTTCCCTGATTTTGGGTAGTCTTCACTCCTCGATACAGAGGATGCTACCCCTCCTTCAGTGCCCTTAGGTATTCATATTGAGGGATCAGAGGGCTGATAATTCTCTCCGTTGTTTTCCTCCTCCACTTCCAGCGGGTGGACCCCCATACTTCCTCTTACTATCTCCACATCTTTCCCATTTCCCGCCCTGATGTTAGGCATCAAATCTACACTTTCAGTGGAGATTTGAACCTCTGAAAATGAGTCAAATGTGGGATTGGGCGCATCTGGAGTCAAGGGCGCACCGGGGCTCAATGAGATCTGATGCTGTTCCTGGGATAACATAACCTGCTCCTGGTTTGCATCCAATTCAGAACCTCCTCCCGGTGTATTGGCATTTAAAGTCCTGAGAAAGTTATCGATTAATAATTGAGAGGGGGCAGGACTAAGAACAGTCGGGGCCTCCGGACGTAGTCTGCGGCATTATTTAGAGGAAATGGTTTTTAAATTTCTCAGCGCATCTAATTTTTCAGTTCTAGGATCATCGATGAAGAGAGAGAGGGGTAATAAGTTAAGCACTTGGTAAAACTTACTATTTCAACAGATAAAATATTGTTCCCATTTGACTTCTGTGGAATCCAAACAAAGCCTGCGCGCCGCAGGGAGGGTTGGTTTTAACACTACCAACCCCTCCCCTCAGTGACGTCAGTGGCCGGTCTCAGCTGCAGCTCAAACAAGCAGTCCTCCTTCAGGGAAACAGCAACAGACAGGGGAAAACCAGTCCAAATAAGCAGGGCCAGAAA
Source organism: Rhinatrema bivittatum (assembly GCF_901001135.1). Classification (NCBI taxonomy): domain Eukaryota; kingdom Metazoa; phylum Chordata; class Amphibia; order Gymnophiona; family Rhinatrematidae; genus Rhinatrema; species Rhinatrema bivittatum. The sequence continues at coordinate 422,954,411 of NC_042616.1, read as the reverse complement.
CTCCTTACCCCACCAAGGTAATTCTCCTCTCCTTCTCTCCAAGATTTCAATTTTAACAAGCAAATAAATATATGTAGGGGCGCTCTGGTATTAAATGAATCGTAATGTGGAGTGGATATGAAGGACAAACCCAAGTTGAGATGATTCTCAGATAGTGAAAGGGTCCTCTATGAAAGATGGACTACTAGCGGGCTTTCTGTCGAGATCTGGTTCATAGTGGATGAGGTAGTTCTGGGACGGCCCCGTGTCAACATATTATGAAGAGCACTGCTGGTTGAACATTGATCTAAAAAAGAAGATGTAGAAGAGGATGCATAAGATCCAGTAGTACGAGTAAAGGTTTCAGTGGGATGGCTGCACTGTCTCCGAATGCGTCTGAAAAAGATTCGAATGTTACCCATTGCTTGAGAGGCAAGAGGGAGCCACCCAAGTGTATACCATTGGCATAATCCTGGGCGTTGTGTTGAAATTTCTGAAACTTCTTGTTTCAGTTCTTGCGGTATCTAACAATGTTTAATTGGAGTTTGCGGTGATGGAAGTCTAATAGATCAGTGGAGCACTGAAGTTTCAAAGCATACTGTGGCTTCCTCCTTTAAGGAGATTATCGTAGTTTTGATTATCAGGATCTTCAAATCAAACTAACAATTGAATATCTCCTGCTATCGTGTGACAAAAAGGATTTTCGGGGTGAAGTTTAGGTTCCTTTCAAATGAGTAGTCCTCTTCAAATCCATGTGACTCAGCAATATTTGGTGAAATGGCACGTATGAAGAAAAATCAGTAGTTGCAAAAAATAAATAAGAAAGAAAGAAAGAAAGAAAGAAAGAAAAAGGGGGGTGGCTGTAAGTAAAGCATTGAAATCTTTCAGTGTAGCTAGAAGTGTGTGGAGGGGAAATCAGATGCCATTAAAGGCATTTTTCTCTATGGGATGGTTCCTTTTTTGCCTTATTTTCACTGTTTATTTTTTCATTTTGTGGATTGTTGCTGCCCCTCTTGAGACAGCCCTGTGGCGAAACACAGCTTGTGTTGGTATCAGATTTGCACTAACAACTTTTTGGAATTTTGGACTTTGCTCACTACTTGCGATATCTTTGGTACACTTTGAATCACTATGAATGATCTAGTCCAAAGTTTATTATGCCAATCTTGTTTTACGATTCCATACACCTTTGTCTATACTACTTGGAGTACACACCTCTGCTCCCGACTACTGCAATACCAAACCACCACTAAATATTAGCATACTTGTTCGACTCTGCCCATTATTAGTTTTAGTCCGACACCTTTTCCAAATTCTAAATAGATCTAATTATTTTTATTTCTACAAAGTAACATAGTAATGACAGCAGATAAAGATCAAATGGTTCATCCAGTGAGCCCAGTAAGTAGTAACTGCCAGTCTGTGCAGTTACCCCCTGTTTTTATATATTTTCTTAGAATAATTGGCATGCAGTTTTAAGGCTATACTATTTAAAAAAAGAAAAAAAAAATACTTTCTTTGAAATAGTACTTATAAGCTTGACTAAAAAGGTACAAGTTCCGATAAACATGGAGGATTAGGGTTATGCCTCTGGATAAGTTGGAACTTATCCGGCTAAGTAGCACTGAATATTGGGGACCTCAATATTTTAGTGTTAAATATTAAAAACAAACTATTTTACTACCATGGCAATATAATACGATATTGAATATCACAGCTTGTTCTTTTCTGAAGGTTGGCTGGGTTTGGGGATTCAGTTCTTTACCATATTTAACACTATAATAAGCTCATATAACCATGTGGGACATTAAGCAATGTTTAAAGCCGCAGTACCTTGTATTTACTGTAAAGTGTAAAGAGTAGGAAGGTGAGGGAAAAAAGCAAAATTGCTTACCTTGTAATAGGTGTTATCCCAGGACAGCAGGATGTAGTCCTCACATATGGGTGATGTCACTGACGGAGCCCTATTGCGGGAAAACTTCTGTCAAAGTTTCTAGAAACTTTTGACTGGTACTGTGAGGCCACTGAGCATGCCATGATATTCTCTGCCACAGGGGTCTCACTCTAGTCTCGTATTGTAGCAATAAGCTTTAGCAAAAAATAAAATAAAAAGGTGTGAGACCCAACTCCGCGGGGTGGCAGGTGGGTTTCGTGAGGACAACATCCTGCTGTCCTGGGATAACACCTATTACAAGGTAAGCAATTTTGCTTTATTTATTTATAACTTTTTTATACCGAAGTTCAGGTAACAGAATTACTTATCACTCCGGTTTACATTAAAACAGGTAGTAAACAATGACAACATATGTCTTACAATGAACAAGGGAGTGAACAACTTGGATAATAAAACATAACTAGGAACAGTTGCAGTATGCACTATTAGAGCGAAACTAGCGCATGGGGAGGGAAATTTGCTAATGGGGGGGGGAGGGGGAAGGAAGGTTGTTCGTGGAGGGGGGGGGGGGGGGGAGGAGGGAGAAATTTCTTACTGATGAGTAAAAACATGAGCATAGGTTCTGGGCGTCAACAGTATGAAAACAGTCTATGGGAGCTGTGGAAGACTTAGTAAGTTAAGGGAATGCTTGACCGAACAGCCATGTCTTGAGTCTTTTTTTTGAACGTGTTGGGGCAATGTATCAGCCTTAGCTCCGGAGGAAGCAGATTCCACTGTTTGGGGCCTGCTGTGGATAGAGCTCTTTTACTTAAAGATGTTTTCATGGGAGGTGCATGTAGAGTTCCTCTGTGCGCTAATCTTTGCGGTCGGGAAGACGTGTGAAGCTGAAGAGGGATTCTGAGGTCCAGTGGAGTGTTGTTGAATATGGCTTTGTGGGTGATTGATAAAAGTTTAAAGAGGATTCAAAATTTGACTGGGAGCCAGTGGAGTGTCTTTAGAATTGGTGTTACATGATCTCTTTTGTTGGATTTAGTGAGACACCTTGCTGTAGCGTTCTGTAACAGTTGAAGAGGCTTTAGGGTGTAGACTGGGAGTCCGTGTAGCAGTGAATTACAGTAGTCCATTTTCGAGAAGATGGATTGTAGCACTGACCTGAAATCGTGAAAATGAAGGAGGGGGGTCGAAGCCTTTTTAGAACTTGGAGTTTGTAGTAGCACTCTAACCGTAGTGTTTATGAAATCAGAAAAGCTCAGTTGGTTATCCAAGACCATCCCAAGGTTTCTGACCCATGGGGAGAGAACTGGGAGCGGCGTAAGGTGAGAGCTATTCAATGGAAGGGTGCCATCTTGAGTGATCAGGAGGAATTCTGTCTTGTCAGTGTTGAGTATCAGGTTAAGGTTAGACAGGAGTTTGTTAATGGAGAGGAGGCAGGAGTTCCAAAAAAGTACGGTCTTTTGTAGTGATTCAGTGATAGGAATAAGGATTTGGACGTCATCTGCATATAAGTAATGGGTTAACTTTAGATTGGAAAGGAGATGACAAAGCGGGAGAAGATAGATATTGAATAACGTAGGGGATAGCAAAGAGCCTTGAGGGACCCCTAATTTATCCCAGGACAAGCAGGATGCTAGTCCTCACATATGGGTGATTAGCAAGCTAGAGGCTGAGTCGTTTCAGATTGCGGCAACAGTGAAGTATTGTTGTTGAAAATGAGTCAGCCGAAGATTACAGCAGGTTGGATGTAGAAGGAGTTGTGTTTAAACTGGAAACAAGTTCTTTAAGACAGATTGTCCATAGGCTGAATCTTGTCATCCATAGAAACATATAGAAACATAGAAATGACGGCAGAAGAAGACCGAATGGCCCATCCAGTCTGCCCAGCAAGCCTCACACATTTTTTCTCTCATTCTTATCTGTTTCTCTTAGCTCCTTGTTCTATTCCCCTTCCACCCCCACCATTAATGTAGAGAGCAGTGATGGAGCTGCATCCAAGTGAAATATCTAGCTTGATTAGTTAGGGGTAGTAGGGGCAGTAACCGCCGCGATAAGCAAGCTACACCCATGCTTATTTGTTTTACCTAGACTATGTTGTACAGCCCTTGTTGGTTTTTGTTTTTGTTTTTTTTTTTTTTTTCTTCTCCCCTGCCGTTGAAGCAGAGAGCCATGCTGGATATGCATTGAAAGTGAAGTATCAGGCACATTTGGTTTGGGGTAGTAACCGCCGTAACAAGCCAGCTACTCCTCGCTTTGTGATTGCGAATCCTTTTTTTCTTCACCCCTGTCGTTGAAGCTATGCAGGATATGCGTGAAGCATCAGTTTTTTGTTTTTGTTTTTTTTTGTTGTTTTTTTTTCCCCTGCCGTTGAAGCAGAGAGCTATGCTGGAAATGCGTGATGTATCAGTCTTTCTCCCATGCCGATGAAGCAGAGAACCATGCTGGATATGCATGGAAAGTGAAGTATCAGGCACAAACAGTAATGAGCTGCAAAGGTGTGAAGAGAACTCCATGTTGCTGCTTTACATGTGTCAAGGATTGGCACTGAACGGTAGTGTGCTAAGGAAGCTGACATTTGTCTTACTGAATGTGCCTTTACTCGCCCTTGAAGAGGAAGGCCCGCTTTTTCATAGCAGAATTTTATGCAATCTGCTAGCCAATTGGACAGAGTATGTTTACCCACTGCCTTACCCGGTTTATTTGGATCATAAGAAACAAAAAGTTGATTGGATTTTCTGTGGACTGCAGTGCGGTTTAAGTAGAAAGATAGTGTACACTTACAGTCCAAGGTATGTAAGGCCCGTTCTCCTTGGTGAGAATGAGGCCTTGGGAAGAATGTGGGTAAAACTATGGATTGATTCAAGTGGAATTCCGTAGCTACCATGGGGAGAAATTTTGGATGTGTACGGAGAACCACTCTGCCATGTAAGAATTTTGTATAAGGCGAGTACGTGACAAGTGCTTGTAACTCACTAACCCTTCTAGCCAATGTAATGGCTATGAGGAAGATAGTCTTCTACGTGAGAAATTTAACATCACAGGAAGTCATGGGTACGAAAGGAGAACGCATGAGTCTTGTTAAAACCAGTTTCAGGTCCCATTCTGTGACTGGGGGTCGAATTGGTGGTCTAATTTGAGTTAAACCTCTCATAAACCTGCTGACAAGAGGTTGTATGGATATTGGCGCATCTCCCATCTTGTTATGGTAAGCAGAGATTGCACTTAAGTGTACTCTTACAGATGAAGTCTGGAGACCAGAATCTGAAAGATGGTATAAGTAGTCTAGTAGAGAAGTTGTAGGGCAGGAGAAAGGATCTATACTCTTTTGCCTGCACCACAAAGTAAACCTTTTTCACTTGGAAAAATAATTCTTTCATGTTGAAGGTTTATGTGAAGCTATAAGCACTTGAGATACATTGGTTGAAAGATTGAGTGGTTGTAAAATCAAGCTTTCAACATCCATGCTGTCAGGGATAGGGATTGAAAGTTGGGATGGCGCAACAGACCTTGATCCTGAGTTATGAGAGTGGGAGCTACTTCTAGGTGAATGGGATCCCTGACAGAGGTCTAGAAGTGTGGGAAACCATACTTGTCGAGGCCAATAGGGGGCTATGAGTATCATGGACCCCTTGTCCTGTTGTAGCTTCACAAGAGTTTTGGTTATGAGCGGTATTGGAGGATACGAGTATAGAAGGCCTGAGTTCCAAGGGTGAGCAAAGGCGTCCTTGGCTGGCTGGTTTTTCTGTTTGTGTAGAGAACAGAATTTGTCCACTTTGTGATTCAGATGTGAATCAAAGAGGTCTATTGTTGGTTGTCCCCAACGTTGAAATATCCTGGTCGTTACTGAGGGATCCAGGGACCACTCGTGTGGTTGGAACTGATGATGAGTCGATCTGCCACTACGTTGTGAATGCCTGCCAGATAAGTGGCCCGGAGAAACATTGAGCGTGTCAGGGCCCAGTCCCAAATCTGTGCAGCTTCTTGACAAAGAAGATACGAGCCCGTACCTCCATGTTTGTTGATGTATCACATGGCCACTGTGTTGTCTGTTTGAATCAGAACAGTCTTGTGTGAAAGGCAGTTCTTGAACGCATGCAGTGCATAACGTATAGCTTGAAGTTCCAGGAAATTGATTTGAAATGTTGCTTCGAGTTTTGTCCAAGTACCCTGGGTTTGGAGACTGCCTATGTGTACTCCCCAATCCAAAGTGGATGCATCTGTAGTTAACGTTATCTGTGAGACTGGTTGTTGGAAGGGTAGGCCCTTGCACAAATTGTCCTTGTTTACCCACCAAAGTAGAGAGGAACGTAGTTGGTGGGTTACTTGAATTGGTGAATACAGTGGTTGAATGGCTTGGATCCATTGAGATCTTAATGTCTATTGGATTACTCTCATGGCAAGCCTTGCCATAGGAGTGAAGTGAACTGTGGAGGCCATGTGGCCTAGTAAAGTTAGAAACTGATAAGCTGTTGCTTGTTTCTTTGAGTGAATCAAGTTTGCCAGCAGGGACAGTATTTCTGCTCGATCCTCGGGTAGAAAGGCCTTTGTAAGGATGGTGTTCAGTTCTGCTCCTATGAAGTGAAGCAGATGAGATGGAGTAAGATGGGACTTTTGATAATTGATGAGAAAGCCCTTAGAGTGGAGTACAGTAATTGTGCGACAGAGAAGCTAGAGCTCGTTGTTGAGATTGACTTCTGATGAGCCAGGCATCTAGATATGGAAATATATGGACACCTTGCTTGTGCAAGTATGCTGCTATTACTGCCAGACATTTGGTGAATACTCTGGGAGCAGAGGCAAGTCCGAATGGCAGAACCTTGTATTGGAAATGCCGTTGCCCCACCATGAAGCGTAGATACTTGTGATGAGGGGGAAATATTGGAATGTGGGCGTAAGCGTCTTGTAGATCCAGAGAACAAAGCCAATCTCCTGTTTGAAGAAGTGGAAGCCATGGTGCCTAGAGAAACCATCCTGAATTTTTCCTTCTTCAGAAATTTGTTGAGATTTCTGAGGTCTAGGATGGGACGAAGGCTTCCGGTTTTCTTTGGAATGAAGAAATAACAGGAATAGAATCCTCTGCCTCTCTGAGACCGGGGCACCGGCTCTACTGCCCTGGCTTTCAGAAGGGTGGATAATTCTACTTGGAATTGAAGCATGTGATTTTCGCTGAGATGACTGACTTGGTGGAAAATCTGTGGGAATTGAGAGGAAATTGAGTTGGTATCCTCGATATATTATTGATAGGACTCATTGGTCTGATGTTATTGGTATCCAATTGTTGTAAAATTTGGATATCCGGCCTCCCACTGGAAGTTCTGGCTGAGGATTTGAGAAAAGGCTGAGTTCTCTGGATGAATTTTCAAAAACCAGCAGCAGGTCCTGTCTGTGGGGCAGGTTGAGGCCTAGCTGCTCTCTGCTGTCGTGGTTGCGGCCTTTGTTGTGTTCTAGAAGGCCTGGGTTGAGATGCTGGAGGGTAATATACCTCCGCTGCCGGTAAAAAGGTCTTCTGGTGTCCTTTCGTTGAGGTCTACGCCCAGTGTGTGTAGGGGGATCCTGTGGGAGGGAAGACAGCTGTCTCAGTGCTTCTGTGTGTTCTTTTAACTGAGACACAGCATCCTGGACCTTGGATCCGAAAAGGTTGTCTCCCAGGCAGGGGAGATCCACTAACTTCTCCTGAACTTCCAGCCTAAGGTCTTGAGCCATGCCCATCTCCTGGCACTGATGCAGCCACCCTTGAAGCAGTTTTGAAGCCATCATAGGCCGCACTGACCATGTTTTCCAGCCTCCAGACCCTTGTGTATGATGGCCTGGGCAGCCTCCTGATATTGAGTAGGGAGAGATGGGACAAATTCTTGAATTTGTTTCCATAAATTTCTTTGATACTGGGTCATGTAGAGGTGATAGGAAGAAATCCTAGAGTTTAACATGGCCCCTTGAAACACTTTGCGACCCAGGGAATCCAGAAATCTGTGGTCTTTACCTGGGGGGTTTGATGAATGTATTCTTGTTCTTTTTTGTGCTGATTCCACCACCACTGAGTGGTGAGGAAGTTTAACTTCTGGTATCCAGGAATGGATTGTACTGGGTAGGTACTGTCCTTTCTCTTGTTTACTGCTGGGACAGAGCAGGGCTGTTTCCACAACGATGTTGCAATTGTAAGAGAACATCATGTATTAGAATGGCCACTACCTGTTTTGGAGGGTCAACAAACTGGAGTACCTCCAAGGTTTGTTGCCTGGTATCCTGCTCTGTCTCTAATTTAAAGGGGATGGAATCCGCCATCTCCTGTACAAAAGTGGTAAAGGTGAAATCCTTTGGAGGAGATTGTTTTCTAGGATGTGGTGGTGATGGGTCAGATAAAATCTTATTTAGGGATTTTTATATACCGCAGTACGTAAAAAGATACATCACCGCGGTTTACAATAAACAATAATTAGCAACAGGCTTTACAGATAACAGGTATGTATGATAACAGGCAGAACAGACAGTAAACCATAAATTAATATAATGTTTTATATACCATAGTGATATCGTATGTATCTAAAAAATCATTTACGAACCAACACAATACCTTAGAACATAAAAGTCAAAAATAGAGCTGATTGTAACCACAGGAACTAAATTGAACCAAATGCATATTCTATTATTTGTCTATTATTATTATTGATGTCTGAGGCAGTATCACTCCAAGTATCATACTCTTGAGTTTGTTGTGGAGGAGCTGAAGTCCTAGGTGGTAGAGGAAGGCCAGAAAGTCCTGGTAAAGGATCATCAGGAGAAGAGGCTTCTGGATTATCCTCTCTTGGATTAAATGGTAAAGAATCTAATAAATCCTGATATCTTTTCATAATTATGTTATGTAGTGCTGACTCTGAAGATCCTGGAGCCCCAGGAAACAGTGGCACCGTTGGTGAAGGCTTTGGCATCGAAGGTATTGGTGTCCGATGGTTTTCTTGCAGTCACCGATGTTTTTGCCTTTTTCCCTTGTGTCGGTGCGAGGGTGAAGATGGGCATCGGTGCCGGAACTGATGAAGTCATCGTCAGATTGTCCGATAAGACATAAGGCATCGACATTGGAATCTGCATCAAGGGCATGAGTGGAATAGACGTCACTGGCATTGGGGTTTTCCCAGGCATCAGTGATGTCACCAGTATCGAGAGTGCCATAGACATCGGTAAGGTTACCAGCATCAGCGATATCGCCAGCATAGTTGCCGGAAGCTGGTCTTTTAGGGCTTGCATTACTGCTTCTTTGATGAGTATGGACAAGTCCTGTGGGATGGGTGGAACGGTTGGCACCGGTGGAGGAGGAGATGATATCTCCTGCGATGGCTGTGTCGGTTGTACCGAAGTAGGCCCGGACGGTAGCGGTGTATCTGTGTGTTTTTGCCACTTCGCGCTCTGTTCCCTTGGGGAGGGAGCTAACGGTGATGGCGGGGCATGACGATGTCGATGCTTATGCTTAGGCCTTATTTCGATTACTGACCTTCTGGATGCCGTCGACGGTGTTGGCGATGCTGTATCTCCAGATCCTTCCAGTCGATGTTTTTTCAGCAGGACTTTTTTTGTAACTCCTGCTGGGGATGATTTTGTGGACGTCTAAGGTGAAGGAAGGAGGAGTTATAGGTGAAAAAAATGTTCCATTTTTTCTTGCCTAAGTTTCCTTCCCTTTGGAGTCATTTCTTGACATTGTTGGCAGGACGAGATGTCATGTTTTTCGCCTAAACAGACAACACACTAGGTGTGGGTCTGTGATTGACATGGTCCTATTACAAATCGGGCATTTTTTAAAACCCGAAGCCATGTCAGTATCAACAGCAGTCGATGAAAACAGAAATTTTTGAGAGAGAAAAAGAATCGCTCTCACTAACGTGAAAACGGTGACAATTTCTCACTGTCCGGTGCCAGTCAAAAGTTTCTAGAAACTTTGCCAGACGTTTTCCCGCAATAGGGCTCCGTCAGTTGCGTCACCCATACGTGAGGACTAGCATCTTGCTTGTCCTGGGATAAAAATGTTTTTAAGAGTAGAGAAAATTATATATGTAGAGGACAAGTTTCAAAGCAATTTACATGGATAAAGAGTGATTTACCAACATAAAAATTGTCTGTCAGAAAATCGGCCTCCCTCAATACAGCTAAAAGTAACATATAGTAACATAGTAATGATGGCAGTAAAAGGTCAAATGGTCCATCCATTCTGCCCAGCAAGTTTGTTATGGTAGTAACTGCTGCTCCATGCAGATTACCCCCAAGCCTTATGTTAAACAATTAAAACCAAGCAACTGTGATAACCTAACACAAAATTACTGCTAACAACATTTTTACAGGGTGAGCAACTTTGATAATTACATAATTCTGCTTAAATATGCTTTGCTTTTGGACTTGGCCGAAGAAACAGTCCTGTGCTTTTTCCCTGTCTGTATACCAGTACCCCGGTCCATAAAAGTCGGGGCCCAGTATTGAATGCAGTCTCAATTAAATTCCCCTTTTATCCCCAAAGCAGAGAGTGATGTTGCAGTTACATCAAAAGTAACAAGGCTGATTGGTCGGCAAGTGCGTGTTTCAAATAATTGCTCTATGCCACAACCTAAGCATGAATTTGAGGCCTCAACTGAGTGGTTACCACAAGCCTTATGTTAATGATAGTACCTGGCACACCAGGCAGGTTACCTAAATTTGAAATGTTACACCTAAAGTTAATATAGGTTACCCTACTTCCTCCTTTCCATACTCCAGCCTCTAGGGATATGCAGTGTTTATCCCATACCCTTCTGAATTCCATTATTGTTCTCATCTTCACCACCTCTTCTGGAGGGGGCGCACATTTCAGACATCCACCACCTTTCTCTGAGAATAAATATTTTCTGATATTTGTTCTCAGTCATACTGAATTTCATATTGTGACCCCTAATTCTACAGTGTAGATGCACTGTTGGAGGTGCATTTTGGGTAGGATAATAAAACAAGGTGTACAGATTATATCTTCAAGTCTATGCACGTTCTTTTCCTTACAAATGTTTCCACATAAAAAGCAGGTGCAGAAGTGTATTCAAGTTTCAAAGGGAAACTACGCATGAACTTTCCCTTTGACATTTTTTGCAAGTCAGAGTAAAAAGCAGACTGTTTGAAAATTGTCCAGACTGGCTGGCCTGCTGCTCTGATTACTTCTCTGGAATCCAAGATGTACATGGACATGCCTTGAGTCTTAATAGGTCTCTAAAGCATTGCATATGTCTGGTAGCACTATACAAATAATGATAGACATTCAAAATACTTCAGAAAAATGCAATACAAAAAGAGGCAAGAATTTTTTCTATGAAAAGGAAGAGGTCATATTACTAAGCTAAAGATGGTAGACAAGAACAGATTTTTCTTCATAGAAAGGGTGACAGATCCATGGAACAAGCCTCCTAAGAAAAGTGATAAGACAAAAACAGTATAGGAATTCAAAAAAGCATAAAAGTGGTACAAATGATTAATAAAAAAGTAAGGGCATAATTGAGATCTCATGGTGTCTGCAATACTGTAGGAAGAAGGAGACATGAGCAGGCTGTATGTCTCCCACCATAATCTGCGTTTCTCCCATTTAATAAAAAATAGTATTGAAAGGTGTGGGTGTGTAAGACATTACAAAAACATTGAATACAATCTTGTTAGCTTAAGTGTACCAGAAAAAAACAGTACATAATTTTTTGCTTTTCAATTCTTACACTAAGTACATTAGCCTCCAATAAGATTTGTTATAAAACAAAATTCCTCTGGTAAAATGGTCAGAACAAAGCAAATATTTTATGCAGAAAAAGCCTTTCAATAACATACAGTAATGTCTTTACCCCAGCAATTCCTGCTTTTCCTTTCAGTGAGGCATTATTTATTTATTTATAATTTTTATATACCGACATTCTTACATTAAAATGCAAATCATACTGGTATTATTATAATCATTACTCAGTTATGTACTGAGCAGTCAATGCCACAAAACAGTTTACACTCAAAACCACAAAGGATACCATAATTAAATGCCATGCTCTTAAATATAAACACTGTCGCTCAAACCTTTGAAAAATATCATACCTCTATAATAACACTTTGTAAAACTAAGATGTTTTAATTCACTTTACATACATCCCATAGGGTTGTATGAATTTCAGGTCATATCCTCTATCTTCTAATTATCCACAGGCTTTCAAAATCAAATTGTGGGCGAATGCATTTTTGATTGTCATGAGCAGGTGAAGGAAGGCCAAGAAGGTCAAAGAAACCTCACAGCAGCTTAGAAGAGAAAGCAGCCAAGAGCCAAATGGTGGGAAATGATATGGTAGTAGGGTAGTGAAACCAACTACAGGGAACATAAAAATTTCTGCCACAGAGCAAAGTAAATAAAAAAACAAAAAACAAAAAAAAGAGGCAAAAGGAACCACAATAAGAATACCAAAATAAAACAGTGGCACACAAACAATTAAAAATAGGTACAATATATATAAAATAAAATTAGACAATTAAAAACATAAGTAAAACACTAAAATATTTGCAAAATATATATTTAAAAAAAAAGTCTCAAAGCGGTAGTTAACCTTTATATATATAAAATGCTAAACATCTTAGTGAGATTTTTGCTTTTTTTACAAAATGTTTTTTCCTTTATATTTTTAATTGTCTAATTTTATTTAATGTATATATTGTACCTATTTAATTTCTTGTTTGTCTGTGTACCACAGAACAAGATAGTGCGGCTGAGGGAAACACACTAATTGGAGCCCAGAAGATGGCAGATTTGTGTTTGCCCATAATCAAGGCGGAAGATGATGCATTGTCTGCCATAACTGGAGCCTGAGAGGCTGCAACAGGAGTGGAGGAGGAGTGTGAGAAGGCTGCAAAGGCTAAAATGGGGGAACTGAAAGATAGTGAGAATGCTGCTGCAGAGTTGGGTGGGAAATAAGACAGGACTGATAAAATTTAAGTAATAGCTTTAAGGTCCTATTTTTGAGGCTTACCATATCACTCATTTTGAGACTGAAATTTTTATTTGCAGGATACCAGAAGTTCAAGTTGTAACACTAACTTTTACTTAAGTAGTTACATCAAATAATAAACAGCAGCCCTAGTGGTGGGGACTGCTCTGCTACTTTATTATCTGAAGCCCCATTGCAGGCTTGACCCCTGCCTGTGATTTCCTCCTGCCAACTCATCTCAGCCTAGGAGACTGAAGAGGTCAATGAATGGGCAGGATTTCAATAGGAAAATTAGTTCTTACCTGTTAATTTTCGTTCCTGTAGTACCACAGATCAGTCCACTCAGTGGGTTGAGCCTCCTTTCCAGCAGGTGGAGACAGACTAAAACTTGAAGGATGCCCTATATCAGGACAGAGTCTATCTCTAACCCTTCAGTATAACGTATGTCAAAGCAGAAAACAAACAAACCCAAGAATAGGATCAAACAAGTAACCATAAAGCTCAATGGAGCAACTATAGAATAATGCAGAAACATGGTATACCTATATGCCCTTGCAGAAACTTGGTATAAAACAACGACCAAGGCTTCCAGTGTAATTGCTCAGTAATCTTGCACAAATCTGAAGGAGGAAAAATCTGCGAACCTGCAAGAAAAACAAGCTTCGAGAGGACAGAAAGACAAACAGGGAAGGGCGTCTGGACTGATCCGTGGTACTACAGGAACGAAAATTAACAGGTAAGAACTAATTTTCCTTTCTTGTACGTACCCGGATCAGTCCAGACAGTGGGATGTACCAAAGCTTCCCTAAACAGGGTGGGACCGAGACAGTCCCGCTCGAAGCACTGGACGTCCAAAAGAACCGAAAACCGGAGCGTGAACATTCAGATGGTAGTGCCGAGCAAAGGTATGTAGGGACGTCCAAGCGGCGGCCCTACAAATCTCCTGCGGGGAGACAGATTGACTCTCCGCCCACGAGGTAGCCTGAGATCATAGAGAATGGACCTTCAGCGGAAGACCTTGGCAAAGATATGCCGAAGAAATGGCTTCCTTTAACCACCGCGCAATCGTGGTCTGAGAAGCCTGCTTACCTCTGTTAGAACCACTCCAGAGAACGAAGAGATGGTCTGACACACGAAAGTCGTTGGTAACCTGGAGATAGCAAAGCAAGACCCATTTGACTTCCAGCCGAAGGTCGCCACCCCGCCGTACCCACGATCTCCGCCGGAGAAAACGCGGGGATCTCTACCAACTGGTTGACATGGAAGGCGGAGACAACCTTAGGCAAGAAAGAAGGGACCGTCTTGAGAGAGACCCCAGGATCAGAAAAAACGCAAAAAGGGCTCCCGGCAGGACAGCGCCTGAAGTTCGGAAATCCTGCGAGCGGAAGAAATGGAAACCAAAAAGACAGTCTTGAGTGTAAGGGCCTGGAACTTAGCGTGGCGAAGAGGTTCAAGGGAGCCGCACAGAGAGCACGAAGGACTAAGGTGAGACTCCATGTCGGGCACGAGAGGGGTGACAGGGGTGTCGAACGCCCCTCAGGAAACGAATCACGTCCAGGTGAGCTGCTACGGTCTGACCGCCCACCCGACTCTGGAGAAAGCCGAGCGCAGAGACTTGAACTCCTAGAGAACTGAAGGAGAGGCCCTTAGAGAAACCCTTCTGAAGAAAAGAAAGAACCAAAAGGGATCGAGGCGGAGCACGCCAGAACACCCGCTTCCGCACACACGGACTCCAAAACTTTCTAAATGCACACATAGGCCAGAGAAGTCTACTGCTTTCGGGCTCGCAGCAGGGTGGAGATGACCTCCTCCTGATAACCCTTATGTCTTAGACGACGCCGATCAAAAACCAGGCCGCTAGACAAAGGCGATCGGCCTGGACGAAAAATACAGGCCCCTGCCGGAGGAGACGAGGAAGATGACCGAGGCGTAGGGGCCCATCCACCACTAGATTGAGGAGATCCGCGAAGCACGGTCTTCGCGGCCACTCAGGTGCGACGAGAATCACAGGTCCCCGGTGGAGCTCTATTTCCCTGAGAACTTTCTCCACCAGGGGCCACGGGGGGGGGGGGGGGGGGGGGGGGGGGGGGGGAACACATACAGAAGAATGTCCGCTGGCCAAGGCAGAACCAGAGCATCCACGCCCTCCTCCCTCCAGCGGCTGAAGAATCAATTGGCCTTGGCGTTGCGCAGAGTCGCCATGAGGTCAAGGCGAGGGGGGACCCCACCTGTCCACTATCAGAGCCATGGCCTCATCCGAGAGCTCCCACTCTCCCGGATCGAGCGACTGACGGCTGAGGAAGTCGGCTTGAACATTTTCCTTGCCCGCGAAGTGGGAGGCCGCTCCGCCCAAGAGAGGAGACGGCTGGCTTCGAAGGCCACAGTGGGACTGCGAGTGCCCCCCCTTGGCTATTGATGAAGGCCACTGTGGTGGAATTGTCGGACAGGACTCTTATCGCCTTGTCGCGAAGCAGGGGGAGGAACTCCTGAAGAGCCAGACGCACCGCCAGGGTTTCCAGGTGATTGATATGCCAGCGAGACTGAGTCTGCGACCAGGCGCCCTGGGTGGACAGAGAGGCAGACCGCATCCCAGCCCAACAGGCTGGCGTCCGTAGTCACTATCGTCCACTGTGGAACTGGAAGGGGCATCCCTTGCAGAAGGTGAGGAAGAGAAAGCCACCACTGTAAATCTTAGACAGAGTCCAAGACCTGCTGCCTCCTGCCTGCCGGTTCAAAGCCTGCTATGACCAGAAAAAAATAAAGCTGGTCAACTGCTGCAAATAAGTTAGAGGTAGGTGAGTACCTGCAACTTATTGAAGTTTAAAACTTTTTTTTTTTTACTGAGCGCAGCAGAGGGTTCAAAAACCCTCTCGGCAGCCAGAGGGGGGAACGAGGCCCAGAGAGTGTCTGTCCCCATACCTGGAAGCATACATGGACTCAGGCTATGCAGGGAACCCCCTCCCGCAAAAGGAGCAAAGCCCCCCTGAGCCGGGCAAGAGCTGGGAGACTGCGCCGTCTCCCACACAAAAAGGAAAAACAGCAATGTTTCCCTTTTTTTTTTTTTTTTTTTTTTTTTTTTTTTTTTTTACAAAAGAGGACAGAAGTACTTGCTTGAGCCTAAGAAGACATAAGAGAAGGCTGACTAGCCTACAGCAGAGAACCGAAGGGGAGATGCTGCACCTGCTGGAGACAGACGAATACTGAAGGGTTAGAGGATAGGCTCTGTCCTGATATAGGGCATCCTTCAAGTTTTAGTCTGTCTCCACCTGCTGGAAAGGAGGCTCAACCCACTGTCTGGACTGATCCGGGTACGTACAGGAACAGCCTATGGAAAATTGCAGGATACGTAGAAACATGATGGCAGAAAGAGACCATACAGCCTATCTAGTTTGCTCATCCAGATCAAGTTCTCCACTCTACAATCTCTATCACTCCCTCAAAGATCTCCTCTACTTGTCCAAATGTTTTGAGTTCAGATATTTTCCTCGTCTCCACCACTTCCACTGGGGGGGGGGTACTGTTCCATGCATTCACCCTTTCTGTAAAGAAATATTTTTCTAGGATTACTCCTGAGTCTACCCATGGAGAATCCTCATGCTCTCTCCACAGTGAGATACTGAAAACCTTCTGTAAGATCCAAGAGTCTCACAATCTAGAACAAGCAGAATTGCAGCTGCTGACTTGCATAGCAGGATTCAAGGAAAATAAACTAACAGGTAAGAATTTCTCCTTCCTTGACATCTTGCTACACCAGTTCAGAGGCATGAACCTACCCAAGCCCTTTGTAATGGGAGAGGGAGGAAGACAAGACTGTTCTGAGAATGCCTGTCACAAATGCAGCACATCTAGCCTGTAAGCCAGGCTTAACAAAAGTAAAGGCCGGATGGCCACTTTACAAACATACTCCACAGCAACTGCTGAAGATTCTGTCCACGAAGAAACCTGAACCCCCAGAGGCTACCGACTCTTCAGCAAATATGCCGAGGCGATGGTCTCTAATCCATTTTGACAAAGAGGATTTTAAAGCTGCCTCCCCTTAGCAATGTCCAAACAAAAGCAACCTATCAGACTTCCTTTTTGGGAACCCAGGAGGAGAAACTGGTTTAAATGAAAACATGATGATATATCCCTGGGAAAGGAGGATAGTACTGGAAAAAGGAATCTGACAAGATAAACACCACCAGGTTTGTTTGTTTTTTTTTGGGGGGGAGGAGGTCACTGCATAAGACCTGTAATTCCAAAATAAACCTGGTTGAACACAAAGCCACTAGAAAATTTGTCATTAATGAAAAATGCCTAACAGGTTTGAAGGGGGACACACCAAAGCATTAAGAACTAGATTAAGACCCTAAAGGGATTGGAGATCACGTGATGTGGTGAGCCTAGCAGACGGGTTTCTCTAGGCTCCGGGTGCCGGCCCTACTACCCATCACCATCGGAGGGCTGAGACCAGCATCAAACAGCTGAAAAGCCACTCAGGGCAAGGACCTATGTCCATTGTCAGTTTCATGCAAAAAACGCCGCCCGGAATGGCCTCCCGGAGTACAAAAAGAGACAAAGAGAAACCGAGAGGACCTGAATCTAAGATGGCGACCGGACCCGAATCAGCAGGGGAAGCACAAGCGCCCTCGATCTCGCTGGCTGACATAAAAGAAACTGTCCGAGCTGCGCTGGATGAGAAACTAAGCGAAAAACTAGCCGGATTAGAGGAAAGACTGACAGAGGTCTGTAACGCTCTAACGGAGATTACCCCCCGGTTAGATACAGCGGAAGGCCGTATCGCTGTTGTCGAAGATGTCAACGCTAACCTAACCAAAATCTTAGCGCAGGAGAAAAAAAATCACCGCGTTGGAACACAAGCTTGATGATTTAGAAAACCGCAGCCGCAGGGGAAATCTTCGGTTTATGGGGTTCCCCAAAACTGTGGCAGACCACGAGTTGTGTTCGCTCATTGAAAAATGGCTGCCGGAGGAACTTGGCCTTCCCGCTCTACAAGGCACCTTGGTAGTCGAACGGGCCCATCGTTTAGGGGGGAAAACGGACCAGCAAAACAGACCCAGGTTAGTCATAGCAAAGCTTTTAAATTTTCGGCACAAACAAGATATCTGGCAGGTTTATCGGAAGCGCCAAGAAATAGCTTACAAAGGACAAAAAATAAGAGTTTTTCAGGACTATTCGAGCCGGGTCTCCGAGTTGCGCAGAGCCTTTACACCAGTGTGCACGGAGCTTTTTAAAAAGCAAATAAGATTCTCTTTATTATTCCCTGCAAAGCTGAAGATATGGTATCAAGAGAAAGTCCACATTTATGATACCCCAGAAAAGGCGCAGCAATTTCTACAGAGCTGTGGCTGACCTGGGCTCAGGCGATCTCCATGCCACGTGTGGTGGTTTATACCTTGTTATGTCTGAACCCGGTTAATCAAGTTAGCCAGCTGGAATCTGTTGATTTATAGAATGCTGGAAGCTGTTGATTTATACTTAGTTCTCCTTTACCCCCACTTGGGCTGTTTTATTCCCGCAACGTGGGTCAAACTGTGTTTTGTTGCATCAGGGGGGGCCATTTTGCTGATATATACAGTGCATGTAGCTGGGGAGGATCTTGGCCGTCTGACTTTTCTTCTTTTACTACACTTGCCAAGATACTATTCTCTACTCAGATCTTCCCGTTCTGGACTTTTACCGAGGATTGTAATCTCTGCGTAGGACGGAACAACGTTTCACATGACTAACGTCCAAAATTTACGGGACACATGGAGGGATCCACATACGGAACTCCCTATGAACAGAGTGGATTTATTACTGCAAAAATTTCCCGGGCTAATCCATCTGACAATCGACCTTCTTCCAGAACCGCTTGACGAGCCTTGATGAGGATGCTTTGATCAGTACTGTTATTTAAACCTCTTCCTAGTTAAGAAGCCCACAGTACATGGACCTCCGTGATCTTGTGTAATAATTGCAGTTCTGCCCGTGAAGGGGGTAGCACAGCTTTATTATATGGGGTGGTGGGGCGGCACCTGCACACATATCACACATGATCTCCGAACCACATAGGTGGTGGAAAGTTAAAGTTTTTGGGGAAGGGTTTTGGGAATTGGGGTTTTTGTTCTTGTTCTTATTGGGGGAATAGGGGGGAGGGAAAATGCAAATCACTGAGAAGATGGGGGACCAGTCAGGTATGGAATGTTGTACTTAAAAGCTTGTATCTCACACAGTTCTGCAATCTTATCTTATATCTTGTGCGGCGCACCCTGCACGGAGCGGGTGGTGGTCTCTTTGGGCAGAGCGTGGGGGCTATGCTGGGGGCCCTCAGGCTTACATGCAAGGAAGGGTTCCAGGAGCCTAGGCTCACTGGTTGTCTTGCTTTCATGGACCATGGGTAGACTGGTATCCTGGAATGTAAATGGCCTGGGGACGCCCAAACGGAAAAAAATTCTCACACATCTTAAAAGGTTACGCACCGACATAGCATGTCTACAGGAAACATCTTTCTGAGCAAGAAAGTGCAAAGCTAAAACGGGAATGGGTGGGAATGTGCATTGCTGCTCCCGCTCAAGGCAAGAAAGCAGGGGTAGCCATACTCATTAACAAAGGTATTAACTTTCACATTAAAGACCAAATAATAGATGATAGTGGGCACTTTGTCATAGTCATTGGTACTTGGAATCAGATGCCCCTTACAATTTGCAGTGCCTATGCACCAAATGAATATTCTCACCCTTTTTTTGAAACCTTACGAACCACCTTATTAATGCGTTCCCAAGGGACACTACTCATAGCGGGGGATTTTAACTGTGTCCATGATCAGTCAATAGATAAGAATCCGCCCGTACTTAGAGGGCAAGGGAAAAAATTAAAAGGAATAGCGTATCTGTGCAATCAATTGGGATTACTGGACATATGGAGAGTTCTTCATCCAAGTGAGAGGGACTTTACCCATATATCAGAGCACATAACTCTCTTTCTCGAATAGATTATATTTTGGTATCCCAAATTGATTTTCATCTCATACCACAGGCTGCAATAGAAGCACAAGCCATATCAGACCACTCACCGGTATCGGTGACTCAACACTGATCCCATGGAACCAGCAGAGCGCATTTGGCGTTTCCCTATTCACCTGAGGAACGATAGTAATTTTCATATCTTTTTAAAGGACAAGTGGGACGCCTTCACTTTACATAATCAACATGCAGATACACCCCAATTATTCTGGGAGACAGCCAAGGTAGTCCTAAGAGGTGAAATTATATCATATGCTAGCACGTACAAAAAGAAATTAGACAAAGACATCATACAGCTAGGGAAAGACTTGCAGAGGCACAAGAAGACACTGACAACACAACCGTACCTATCGGACATTAAATTGCTTAAATACTCTGTTACACACGAGAGCACAACAACAGTTCTATAAGGGGGAGCAGCGCTTATTTCAATTTGGGAACAAAACGGGAAAACTGATGGCAAATTTAGTCAAGGCAACGAGACCTCACACATTCATCCCACGGATGAAAGACAGTAAAGGGAATATAGTGACCGATAAATTGGAAATATGTGATGTTTTTAGGGAATTCTATGAACAGTTATATACTGATGATATTACAGATCATAATCCCAGCGAGTCTTCCTTTTTCCAAGATTTATCATCTACCAAATTGTCCACAGCCCAAATCCACTATTTGAATAGGCCGCTACAAACTATAGAAGTGCTCAATGCCATAGCAACTGTTAACACGGGTAAATCACCAGGACCGGATGGGTTCTCTTACGATTTTTATAAAATACTCCGATCACAGATTGTGGACCCCCCTTACCAACTTTTACCAAGATGGTCTCACAAATCATAGATTTCCCAACGATTTCAATTTAGCACACATTACGGTTCTTCCAAAACCAGGCAAGGACCCACTTCTTCCAGGCTCGTATAGGCCCATCTCCTTATTAAACTGTGATTTAAAACTACTTGCAAAAGTACTGGCTGACCGTCTAAATGTCATTTTACCACAATTAATTGCTCCTTACCAAGTAGGATTTGTCAAGGGTCGTAAAGCCAATGCTAACATGCTCCAACTTCTGACGGCCTTGCAATTTTGTAGTTCTCAGGGTACCCCAGCGGTGGGATTTGACTCCGAAAAAGCTTGACAGAGTTTCTTGGAACTATATGTTTTTTGCACTCCGTCGACTCGGCTTTGAGGGAGCATTCTTAGACTACATCTCCCTTCTATACTTTAATCCGATTTCTCGCATTATAGCTAATAAACATGTCTCTGGCGATGTGCGGATTGGTAGAGGAGTACGGCAGGGGTGTCCACTCTCCCCTCTGTTGTATATCTTATCTATAGATCCGCTACTGAGAAAGATAGCTGAGAGCCCATCCATAACAGGGTTTGGCGGACCAGGTAACATGTTTACAGTTGCGGCTTTCGCGGATGATGTTCTAGTCTTCCTCCTTAATCCCTTAGAATCCCTTCCTGAAGTGCTCTGCCTGCAATTCTGGTTCGGTACTTTTGCGGGGTTAAAAATCAATCAGGAAAAATCAGAGGCCATAGACGTCACGGGCAAGTTACAGGATACGTGGCCGGGGGAGTTCCCACTATGATGGGTTACATCACATTTAAAATATCTAGGTATCAAAATCCCAACTCAGATAGCAAACCTCTATACAGAAAACATACAACCATTACTGATGACCACCATTGACACCTTAGAACACTGGAAGAACCTGCCTCTTTCCTTAGTAGGCAGGACACAAATTTTTAAAATGATCATTTTACCAAAATGGTTATATGTATTCCAGATGATACCCATATGGCTCAACCGCCGGGATGTTAAGAAGGTTACAACTGCAATCCGCAAATTTTTGTGGCGGAATAAAAAAGCCAGATTGTCCATGGACACCCTATATAAACCAATCCCTGCGGGGGGCCTTGGATGTCCGAACTTAGTTTGGTATAATATGGCTTGTAATATGCGATTAGAGATTGGATAGGTGGCACATCCGCTTTTGTTCCCTGCAAGAGTATAGCCCAATGGTATCGAGTGCCAAATTTGAACCCTTTATTACAAGTGGATTATGTACATATATCAGAGGATATCCGAGCACATTTCTTTTTACAAACCTGTCGAAGAACATGGTCCTACCTTGGGAAGTTCCTACACATAGCACACCGCCAAACCCAGTTACTCACGATCACTTCTAATCCACATTTCCCTCCAGGTCACTCACACTCAGTGTTTCACCAGTGGCAAGACCACGGTCTTAAGTATATCCACCAGATGTATGACACCAAGACACAACAGTTATACGACTTTCAGGCCTTGAGAATTAAGTATGAGCTGTCCGATTCAGATTTTTTTTTTTATTTACAATTACGCCATTATATCAAACACAACGAGAGCTGCTTTTCTCCTACAGCTAATTTAACGAAGCTCTGGGAAATCTTTTGCCACTCCTCAAACCCACGTCCAAACATCACCTGGTACTATAAGCTACTGGCTATGGGTGGTGCAGTGGACCATATAGTACGTTTATATGAAAAATGGGCTGATTGGCGAAAATTTCATGTTTCACTAGAAGATTTCAAACAGTTGTTTGTTACACTACTAGACGTTTCCGATAACGTACTGCTTAGAGAAACCAATTACAAATTTCTCTGGCGTCTGTATATCTCCCCAGTACAGGCACACAAATTCAAACTGACTCCTTCAGCAACCTGTGCAAAATGCCAAGCAGCTATAGGTACTTATGAACACTGCTTTTGGGACTGTCCCAAGATTTATTCCTTCTGGCAAAAAGTCACGGGTAGTTGTTCCCAACTGCTTAGCGCCCACTTACCTATAGACCCGAATCTGTGGCTGTTTGGCTCCCCAGGTTCCTTACATGTGGAGCCCACAAAACAGGCCCTGTTGTTCATCCAGAGAGCTGGTCTACTGGGGAAAAAAGCTATTCTTACTTTTTACTTATCTAACACCAAGAACATTTTAGTATCTAATATATCTCTGTTTGAGATGTGCCTACACACAGGCCTTGGTATGTGGCTGCTTGCCCTGGAGAGGTTCATCTAGATGTTAGGGGACAGACCAGACCAAGGGCCACTCTTTTCTACCCCTTGGTCCTTTTTTTTCTTTTTTATACCACTTAAGATCATAACTTAATGTTCTCCAGGCTTCCTGTCTGCTCCAAAGGGGGGGTGCCCGCTGGAGTTGTCCTTATTGCTAACATCACCAAATCATGGGAGATCTCACCATTACACCAGCTGCAGCTACATATGATTAATTTATTTGGCAATGGGGATTACTACTTGGGATTGGTATTTACTTATGCGGCACTGCATAGGTTGTATAGGATGTACTGGTTGTTTTGGTTGTTCTGGTTGCTGTGAGTATTCAAAGTGATTCAACATTCCAAACACGGAAATCATTAACCTCAGTGATAAAGGGAACAAAGGGGAGGGGGTTCAAGAAAGGGTGGGAGGGAGTTGAATAAAAAAGGGGGGAATTTCACTCTTAGTCCTAAGTTGAGCGCTATATCTAGTGCCTATGGTGCTCTCATCTAACTGTTACTGATTGTATGCTTGTTGTTCAACACATTATTGCACCTTAAGGAAGGATGGGGGATAATGTTCACTGTGCTCTTTTTATGTATCAAGTGTTGATAACTGTTAATGTTTGAAAAACCCAATAAAAATCATTTTCAAAAAAAAAAAAAAAGACCCTAAAGGGAATATGAAAATGTTTAACTTTACAAAAGCAACAAGACATCTGGGAGTAAAGCCACTGAGACCTCTTGAATCCAAGCCCTGTAACAGGACATAACCATCTTAAATCTCAGGGAATTAAGGGCTAACCCCTTTGCCCAAACCCTTCTGGAAGAAGGACAGAATGATTGGAATAACTGCTCACAAGGACAAAACGGATAGATCGCTGCAACAATGCTCGGGGGGGGGGGAAAAGGAAAAAAAAAAAAACACACATGACACCAGACCCAAACATAAGCCAGAGGTAGAATTCTTACAGGCTTTCAGCAAAGTAGAAATTGCTGTGGAATACTCCTTCCTGAACTAATTAATCCTTTCAAGGGCTAGGCGTTAAGACAAGAATGGAGATGGATCCTCCATGAGGATAAGGCTGCAAACTATAGGCAAACTGATATGGGCACCAGCTTGCATCCTCAGAACCAAAAATCACAATTTTCTTGGTCAATCCAGAGGCACCAAGATGACTGCCAGATCTATTCTTCTCAGAATCCTGTATGAGAAGCCAAGGGAATGGGGCGAGGGGAAAACCAAAAATGCTGTCTTTGGCCATGGCTGGATTAAGGCAGTGCTTCTCAACCCAGAACTCAAGGCATACCTAGCCAGCCAGCCAGGTTTTTGGAATATCCACAATGATTATGCATGAGATAGGATTTGCATACAATGGAAGCAGTGCATGCAAATCTCATATGCAAATTCATTGTGAATATCCTGAAAATCTGACTGGTTAGGTGTGCCAAGGACTGGGTTGAGCAGCATTGGATTAAGGTATTGATTCCACTGGAACTCCATTCCTTCTGGCAGCTGAATAATCTCATACTTTGAGTTCTTTCAAGTTGCCATCAGATCCATGTTAGGAAAGTCCCACCAGCAAAGCTGTAGCCAGATAATTTGGCACCTATGGCCAAGTGAAAAAGTAACCACCTCTGTCCTCCTGTCACCCTCTTATGGCCACCACCATCATGACCAATATCTCTCTTCTCTTTCCCCCCCCTTTCCGCAATCCCCACCACCATCCCCTTATCTGTCCAGAGTCCCACCAACACCACCATCTTTCTATCTGGCCCTTCCCAACACCAACTCCTCCCTCTCTGCCTGCCCTCCTCCAGATGAGTTAATTTAGCTTTTTATCCTTTTCCTACCACAGGCCTTGGCTTCTGCTGCATTGCTCTTCCTCCCTCATTTCCTGACAGTCACAGGTCTTCCAGCGTAACAGAGAGCTCTCTTCTTCCCCTTTCATCTTAGTGGTGAGGTTCTCTTCCTCAGTGGAGGCCTCCCTCAGGGAAGAAATCTACAGGGTAGGAGAGGCGCAAAGGATCATGGGCTGTGGGGCTACTATATGAAAGTAGTGAGCATGACAGCAGCACTCCTCCTGCAGCTCCCTTCCCCTCCAGCAATGGCACTAGCTTATGACCATATTGGTCATAAGCTAGCTGCAGCGTTGCCCACTAGTTTACTATCCTCTGAAATGCTTCCTAGCTGAGGAAATCTGCCTGGATGAATTTTGTTCCTGCAGTGTGAGTTGAGTTGCAAGAAGCTCTGTTTCCATGCCCCACCAACTTGGGCCAGCATTGAGCTGTAAATGCACCCTGTCTGCTCACATAAAAAGTTACAGCTGTGGCATTGTCATTTAACACCTAAGCTGCCATTCCCTTCACTAAAAGCAGGAAGTGAAAAAGCCAGCCTGACAATAGGTTTTCAACCTATTTATGGACAATGAGGCCACCTCCTTGGACTAGAGTTTCTGGGCTACCTGATCTCAACAGTGGGCTATCCAGTTCGTTAGGTTCACGTTCAACATGTCCACAATGCAACCTGGGGAAAGCAGAGTCCATGTTTATCTCCCTTAAATGATTTATGGTCCACCAAGAGAGATCCACTCTGTGAGGGAGTGGAAAACTAGTATCGAAGCCCTGCAATTGCGGGGACAAGAGGGAGACCTGGATAGGCCATGTGCAAGCTCTGATCCAAGGAACCAATTTCAGGGTGGCCACCATGAAATCCAGCTCCTGGAGATAATTCCAGGTCCTGGGAACACTGCAAAAGGGCATTGACTGCACATGAGCTAGTAGCTTGACTATTTTTTCTTTTTTCATGAAGACTTTGCCAATCCTGGTATCAGAGAGAGACCTTACATATTCTAAAAGACCAGAAAGAAATTAAATTACTCTTTAGACATTCTATACCCAGCCCAAACCTCATAAGATTTGAATCACCTTAACTGAGGCAGACTGGCACTCCTGAAAGAACTTGGCCCTTATTTATCTATAGCTGGAAGATTGATATCTTCTCTGCACAAGGCATCCACAATCACTATCACTTTAGTGAAAGTCCTTAGTGCTGTTGTAGTCAAAGGGAAGGACTCTGAACTGGAAGTGCTTCTGGTAATCCTACCTCTTGGGAATGTGAAAATAAGCTTCTGAAAGATTCAAGTGTCTTACAACCCCAATGACAGAGCAAAGTTTCCATATAGAAACAGAAAACCCCCAGCAACCAAGGATACTGCAGACTCAGTGCAAATGGGAGAAAACACTGAGACAATAGAGGAGGCGTCGCTGAGCCCAAATCTGAGGCCACCACCGCAGAGAGGAAGTGAGACCTCCCCGGGAGATGTAGCAGCGAAGATGACAACTACCGGGACCAGGTTAGACTTGGTGAACCAAGGTGAGACTCCTCCAGTAGCGGAAGGAATTGATCTTGAGCCAACAGTTAGTCTGGACGCTCGATCAATCCAGGCAGCCGAGACTGTGGGATTAAGCACTGCAACCGGAGGTGAGGTAATTGAGATCGTAACACCTCCTCAAGTGGTAACACTAGATCTATTGTGGGACTTGATGACTAAAATGAATACTAATATGAAGGGGTTAGAGAAAAAGATTGATGGTATTGCAGGGAATTATTCTCAGGAGGTTAAAGATATTCGTGAGGAGGTTAAAAAATCCACTGGAAGAATCCAGAAATTAGAAGAATTAGAGAAAAAGAATCAAGAGTTTCATGCTGTGGTAGCAAAAGACAGAATATTTGTCCAGAAGACTTGAAACTTATGAAAATAACTCCAAAAGACTAAATTTAAGGATATTAAATTTTCCTAGGATAGTAGGACAAACGCCAATGGAGACATTACATCAATTGTTTCGAGAAGTATTTTTATTTCCTATAGAAGAATTACCTATAATTAATTTATGTTATTTTTTACCAAAGAAAAATCCAGCGGTGAATACTTTGGAGTTACCTTTTCAAGGTAACCTTTCCAATTTTCTGGAAAATTCTGAGAGAATAATAGATAGGGGGGTATTATTAATTGCCTTTCAAAAACTATCAGACCTGAATAAGGTAATGAAAAAATATTTTTCTGCCTATCCCATATCATTTTGTGACAATGTGGTAAAAATTCCCCCAGATCTGTCTTATGCTACCCAGCAGAAAAGAAAAGAATTTTTGGTTTTCAGGCAGGAGGTAATCTCCCTGGGTTATTCCTATACTCTTAGATTCCCTTGCAAATGTATGTTAAAAAAGGAACAGGATCTTTTTGTGTTTTTCTCACCAGATCAATTAAAGAGTTTCATAGAGCAAAGGAGAGTAGTCACATCTTCCCCTCTTTCTAGTGAATAGTAAAATGTAATCAGAACTCACTGTGGATGATGTTAATATAAGAAATTGTCTTTTGTTTCCTAATATACTCCCTTTATTTTCTGAGCCTCTATTTACAAGCAGATGTTTGGGTAATTATTTCTGTTTTTGTTAAAAAATAGGTTGAATTATTGCATTATCATTATTGTTCAGGCTGAATTATAATGAGATTATAATGAGATTATTAATTGTTTCATGTACTAATTTTGAAAACTTAATAAAGATATAAATTAAAAAAAAAGAAACAGAAAACCCAAACACATCTGGTGTCCCCTTTTAGATTGAGAATGGGCCAAAAGAACCCATCCTTCTTTGGAATCATAAAGTATATGGAGTAGCAAACTATACCCTGAGCCTCAAGTGGAATCAAACCACAGCTTCCAGCCATTGAAACCTCTTCAAAGCGGCTTTTACCGCAGTCTTTTGGCATACCCAGAGGGGGACACCATGAAGGTGTCAGAAATGGAATGGCGAATTCTAGGAAATAACCATGCTACACAAAGTGGTGGAATGGTTATTCCACTGGTCCAAAGCAATATTTGTCCACTCCCGGAAAAATTGGTGAAGACCAACACCTTCTGGGATTAGACCAGACAGAACCCACTGACTCACTGGGCCAAAACAGTAGGGTCCAGAAGACCAGCATGGTCATTATTAGGCTTGCTGGTACCGCAAAAAGAAATTCCTTCCTCAAAACCTAATCAACTGGGAGGCAGATTCTCTGGCCTGTACCTCCTGGAATCCCTGAAGTGACTGCAACTTCTGCCAATCCAGGAAGTCAAATGGACTCTCCCCTCAGGAGAGTTTCTGAAGCAAGAAAGCTTGCAGAGATGGGCCTTAGATCCCATCTGCCACCCAATTATACAGCCATAAAAGTCTCCACGCCAAATGCCAATGACAGAAGAAAGCCTAACAATGTCAGAGTTTGCCAAAAAGACAGCCCTGGACTCTTAACAGAGATGTGGTATGCAGCTTATAGTGTGAGCCACAAAGCTCCCACAAATGAAAGATTGGATGTCTAAGGCACAGAGACTACTTTACGAAGTATTCTGAAGATCTTTAAAAGCCATGCCTCTCTCAATCAGAATTCTAATCTTGTTTGTTATGGCTGATACGAGGGCATTGATCCAGAGAATCAGTTTTTTAAACTTTACCAATGGATAAGGCAAACTAAGGTGGGATTAGGGACTCAAGAAGCTAAAGGGGGCAACAAACCCCAGAGAGGAGAACTGCCAAGGGAGCTCTCTTCACACAATCTCCAAATAAGACATAGGCTCAACAAGACCCAGCCATAATCTTGAGGACATCCACTAAGACTTGATCAACCAGAAACTGCACAAGGAGCCCTTAGAAGTCAGTATACAAGAAGCCTGCTCTACCAGAGGAATAACTACAAGAACTGTTGCCCTAGGAACAGAGAGACTGGCTCTACCAGGGGAATCAATCTAAAGACTGTTGCCTTGGGAGCAAACAAACCATGAAATTAGCTCTATCAGAAAAGACCCAAAGTCCAAAACCTGGGAGCATGGAATCCTGCTGCACCTGCCTAATACATGCCACCATCTGCTAGAGAAGAAAATACTGGCATGTGCCTGTGCTGTATAGCCACTTATTTTAAAATTTCTTAACCACTTTTTGAACTAGCCATCCAAAGTGGTTCACAATAGGTGCATGATTATCACACAAAACTACTTAAAAATTAAAATTTGCACAAAACCTTAAAAAAAAAAAAAAAAGCCATATTGCCATTGCTTTTATCCCAAAAATAGGATTACCATTACCAGGACTGCAAAGCCAGCTTATATTCCATGTTTGATATAAGAAATTAATCAAATATATATCCAATCAGATTTCTTCCCCAAAACCACCAGGTCTTAAATCTTTTTTTTTTCAAAAGTCCAAATAATTTCTTTTCATCCCAATATTAGCTGGTAAATTACAGAGAGTAGGTGCTACTCCTGAAACAGTCCTCGCTTGCAACAGAACACTCTTCATTTCCTTAAAACAATGAGACCGTCAAAAGCGCTTCCTGACTTGATGTTAAAACATGAGCTAGATATATACCATTTTAACTTACTGACCAAATACTCAAAAAGCCAATCCCCATAAGGCATGGAGAGTCAAAACAGAAATCTTAAATTGTATTTGTGACTTAATTAGTAACCAATTTAGTGCACATAATAAGGGATACAAAGTTCTACAAGAATTCCGACACTACTCTGGCTGAGTTTTTCTGAAAGGCCCACACGCAGACTATAACATATCACTGAAAAATTATGGATCTTCATTGGCATAAACCCATGAGTCTGGACTAGTCTAACAGGATGACAAAGTGAATGCTACACTTAATACCAAAGGCTGTGTAAGTAGCTAAGCAAATTGATGTTGTCATTCAACAGAAAGGAGGCGTCATGAGAGGAAGGTGAAAGGGGTAGTTTCAGGAGTAATCTAAGGAAACATTTCTTTATAGAATGTGATAAACACATGGAAAAGCCTTCCAGCAGTGGCAGTAGACACAAGAATACCACCTGAATTCAAGAAATCATGAGAAGTACAGGGAATTGCTGAAGGAGCTGTGTAGATGGTGTACATTATACTGGATAGGCCATAAGGATTTCTTCTGCCATTACAATTCTGTTTCTATGTTGCAAAAAGAGAATGGTGTTCTGAAAATGTTTTCTGTTGTAAGATTCCCAGTCTTAGTCTCATGCCTGCTCCTTCCTCCCAATGGTGACCACCTGTTCACTGTTGTCCAGGAAAAAAGGGGCCCACACTAGACAGAAGAGGCTTACTTTCTCCACTGCAGCCTGGAAGCAAAGGGCTGCCTTAGACTGTAGTGCTGCTTTCTCTTCACTGTGGCCTAGTAACAGAGAGTGCCGTGGGCCATAACTTTCTCTCAACACTGCAGCCCAGTAAGGATAGAATGTTTTTTTGAAAATCTTCAGTGCCAGCCAAACTTCTGTGGGGTGGGAAAGACCTTTAGCTTTGTGTATTGCTTTTTAAGCTTATTTTTCTCCATTTTCCATTCCTTTGGGTTGAAAAAAATACTTAAAAAAAAAAAAAAAGCTTAAGGCACCAGTCAAAAATATTTGGTAAGCGGGGCAAAAATTGTATATACCTTTTTTCAAATACTGACTTTACTGTTTTACTTCCTGCTTTACTAAACAAAGAGAAAAGATGGCTGAGAGGAGATTTATATGGATTTATACACCTGAATGGGGTAGATCAGAAAAACAGAACAGTTATTTACCTTTCAATTAGTACTAGAACTAGGAGATGTGCCATGGAAGATAACAGGTAGCACATTTAAAAAAAATTGGCAAAAATTATTTTTTCACTCCACACAATTAAACAGTGGAATTTGTTGCCAGAGGATATGGTGAAAAGTAAACCAAGCTGGGTTTATTTATTTATTTAAAGGCTTTTATATACCGGAGTTCATGTACTAGTACATACCACTTCGGTTTACACAGAACCAATATTGGAAAATTACATCAAACAAGTGGGTATAAAATAACAAGGCTAACTTTGAAAGAACTTAGAACTTGAGGTAAAGGAAAGAACAGGACCAAGTGGTAACAGATCAATGTAAATAGCTAAATAATAAATACAAATTCTTACAATAAATACAAATGCTTACAGATTACAGTTTAAAAGGAGTCTTGACAAGTTCCTGGATGACAAGTCCATAAAGCATTATTAGCCATGTAGACTTGAGAAGGTCACTTATCCCTGCTGCAACAGTCAAAAAAAGAAAACAATGTTAGGAATTATTAGGAAGGGAATAGTGAATAAAATGGAAAATATCAGAATGCCTATCGCTTCATGGTGAGACTGCACCTTGAGTATTGTGTACAGTGCTGGTCACTGCATCCCAAATAAAAAAAAAAAAAAAAAAAAAAAAGAAGAAGATAGTTGCACTGGAGAAGGGCAACCAAAATGATAAAGGGGCTGGAACAGCTCCCCTATGAGGAAAGGCTAAGGAGGTTAGGGCCATTCAGCTTGGAGAAGAGATGGCTGAGGGGGGATATGATAGAGGTCTTTAAAATCATGAGAGGTCTAGAATGGGTAAATTGGTTATTTATTCTTTCAAATAATAGAAGGATCAGGGGGTACTCCATGAAGTTAGCAAGTAGCACATTTAACACTAATCTGAGAAAATTCTCACTCAATGCACAATTAAGCTCTGGAATTTGCTGCCAGAGGATGTGGTTAGTGCAGTTAGTGAAGCTGGGTTTAAAAAAAAAAGTTTGGATAATTCTTGGAAGAGAAGTTCATTAGCTGCTATTAATCAAGTTGACTTAGGGAATAGTCACTGCTATAACTGGCTGGGATCTACTTAATGTTTGGGTACTTGCAGCCTGGTTTGGCCACTGTTGGAAACAGGATGCTTGACTAGATGGACCCTTGGTCTGACCCATTATGGCAATTTCTTATGTTCTTAAGAAGACTGGATCTATTCTTTGGGATTCTGCAGATACTTATGACCTGGATTAGCCTCAGAGGCAAGATGCTAGGCTTGATGGACCTTTGTTCTAACCCAGTATGGCATCTCTTATGCTAATATATTCAGTAAACAGGAAAGTGTATTACATGCTAAAATTATTTTCTCATAGCCAACGTTCCCTCTAGTATTTTGTGAGCTGTGCATGCAAAAGTTATTTGCAATATAGTATACAAATGTGAGTACAGTATTTGAGATACTATTCTATTTTTCTTGTACCTGTTTTCCTCTGGGTTTCACAACCTTTGTGCACACACAAAGCTTACATTGCTCACAGTGAAATACAATCAAACACCACAAAACTCAAATCATTAATAGCCACCACCTTACCATAATTGAAAATAGAAAAACAATCACATCTTACCCCACAATTATACACTAAACAGAAAATAAAATGCAATGTGTAAATAGTAATTAAATACCAAAAGCTTGCTCTGAAAAAAAAAAAATGATGGTCTCAAGACTTGGTTAAATTGAGCAATGTCCATAAATGTCCTAGTTTCTATGGAAAAGGTAAATTTTTATTTTAAATATCACTACCGTTAACGTAATGCTTGGAGAATACCTGCACAGAGTGGAAGTTACTACCTTTAACAGAAATATGAGGGTAACCTGTATGAAGTAGCAGTTATCACTGCAGACTGGATGTACTCTTTGGTCTTTTTCTGCCATATTACTATGTTAGGACTGGTTTAAAAAAAAAAAAAAAAAAAAAGTAAAATGTACGATATCTTGTACAAGCAAGAGTCTTCTTAAAATGAATAGCAAGCTAAGCAGTTTGTGAAAATCTTAGCTGCCTAACCAGAGAGTAAAATGTCAAAAATTCTTACATATATAATGGTCCACCCAAAAGTAAGGTTATGAAAGTCAATGCATTTTTTAAATTTAATGTGCTAATGTATACAGAGGCTGCCAGTGAAGAGAAAACAGGACCAGATTTATAAGTTAGCTGCAAAACATTTCAAACAGAATATTAGAGGTGCTTTCCAAGTGGATCAGCTGCACTTTCCAAATCAATTTTGCTGGAAGACCAGTAAATAGACTATTACAATAAGCCAGTCGAGAAACTGACACCAAAACAGACAGTCAAATACAGATCATTTGTCTAACAGATCGCAGAAGGAAAAAAGATACAAATTAGAAATATGCTTATCATAGAAAGACTGGAAACAAAAATTACACCTGACTCTGGACAGAAAAGAGCCACCCCACCAAGCCACAAAGATTTTGATCAGGTGTCTTTCCAACCCACACCACAGATTTTATTAAGGTTTAGGCACAATTGAATATTAACCAATTCCCGACCTCCACTAATCCTTAATTGATATCTGAAATATTAAACTTCTCACACTTGTGGAATTGTATAAAAAAAAAACCAACCCCAGATCCACAACCATATCTGTGAGGGATTTGAGATGATTAAATAAGAGGTGAAAGAACTGAACATTGGGAGACCCCATACTTAAGTGGATGGGGTAGGGGATTGAAAGTCTATCGATCTGTCAAATAACTGAAACCAAAGTAATACTGACTCCAAAAGCCAAACAAGATCAATCATTCAATAATAGCATGGTCCACAGTATCAAAAGTGGCACCAAGATCCAACAGAATAAGTACTGTTGAAAGACTCTTCTTCATATTGGATCAATGAATCATTGAGTAACAAGAACCATTCTCCATACTAAGATTAAAATTACTGGATTCATTAACATACTTTTCAATCTGAAAGAGCATAGTTCTCCCCACAATGTTTGACAAATGGGATTTGGGAAACCAACCAAAAACTTAATACATTTTTAGAATACAACCCAAGTTTCTTAAAGATAGGCCTGATCAAAGCCTCTTTCAACAAAAAAACATAGAAAAATTCCCCTCAAGGAGGAATATATAATACAACATAACCAATTATAAAAACTGGAATTCTTAGAGCTTCTGAGGTTCAATGGGCGGTCCGGGGGGCATGTCTGCAGTCCGGGAGCGTGTCTCAGGGGGCGTGGCCGAGAGCCACGACACAGCGGCCTGTGTCGGGGCCTGGCCAGCCGGCGCAAGTTACGCCTGCCAGCAGCTACGCGCGTATCTTTTAAAATCCGGCGTACTTTTTTAAAAACTGCCCCTAAGTCTATCCCATGTTACTGTTGCTAGCCATAGTAGTGGCTATTTTCTAAATAAACTTAAACAGGTAATGGATTTCTCCTCCAAGAACTTATTCAAACCTTTTTTAAACTCAGCTACATTAACTGCAAAAGGCACATCCCCTGACAACAAATTCCCGACATTAATTGTGCTTTGAATGAAAGAAGTTTGCTTAGTTTTAAATGTGCTGCATGCTAACTTCATGGAGTGCCCCGTTCCAGACCTCATGATTTTAAACACCTCTTATCAATTCCCCCCTCAGCCAACTCTTCTCCAAGCTGAACAGCCCAAACCTCTTCAGCCTTTCCTCATAGGGGAGCTGTTCCATTCCCTTTATCATTTTGGTCACCCTTCTCTGTACCTTCTCCGTCGCAACTATATCGGTTTTGAGATGGGCGACCAGAATTGTACCAGTATTCAAGGTGCGGTCTCACCATGGAGCGATAGAGGCATTATGACATTTTCCGTTTTATTCACCATTCCCTTTCTAATAATTACCAACATTCTGTTTGCTTTTTTGACTGCCGCAGCACACTGAACCGACGATTTCAATGTGTTATTCACTATGACGCCTAGATCTCTTTCTTGGGTGGTAGCTCCTAATATGGAACCTAACATTGTGTAATTATAGCATGGGTTATTTTTCCCTATATCCATCACCTTGCACTTATCCACATTAAACTACATCTGCCATTTGGATGCCCAATTTTCCAGTCTCAGGTGGTCTTCCTGCAATTTATCACAATCTGCTTGTGATTTAACTACTCTGAACAATTTTGTATCATCTGCAAATTTGATTACCTCACTTGTCATTTCTTTCCAGATCATTTATAAATATACTAGCCGTTAAGCCCGTAACAACGGGCTCGGTCCGTTTCCTTCCCACTCCCTCCCCCTCATTCTCCCTCCTCCTTCACTCTCTCCCCCCTCCCCCTCTCACCTCCCTCCCTCCCCCTCCCTCCCCCTCTCCCCCTCCTCCCCCTCTCACCCCCTCTCATCCCCCTCTCACCTCCCTCCCTCCCCCTCTCACCTCCTTCTCCTCCCGCTCCTGCCGGCAGATCTCCTTCAAAAAAGTGAAGCAGATTTGTGAGGCAAGCCATGCTTTACCCAAGGTAAAGCATGGCTTTACCTTGGGTAAAGCCATGCTGACAGTTCCATTAAACCATGTCTTTCTACATGTTCTGTGATTTTGATATT
Source organism: Rhinatrema bivittatum (assembly GCF_901001135.1). NCBI lineage: Eukaryota > Metazoa > Chordata > Amphibia > Gymnophiona > Rhinatrematidae > Rhinatrema > Rhinatrema bivittatum. Next base: position 422,919,374 of record NC_042616.1, on the reverse strand, counting down.
TAGAACACTTTCTACTATTTTTCCTGGCACTGAAGTCAGGCTAACCGGTCTGTAGTTTCCAGGATCACCTCTGGATCCGGGAAGTTACAGACTGGGAAATGTAACCCCTTTTTAAATATTGGGGTTACTCCAGTCTTCAGGTACAATGGATGATTTTAATAATAGGTTACAAATTTGTAATAGGTCTAAAATTTCATTTTTTTTAGTTCCTTCAGAACCCTGGGGTGTATACCATCTGGTCCAGGTGATTTATTACTCTTCAGATTGTTATTCAGGCCTACCACATCTTCTAGGTTCACCGTGATTTGGTTCAGTCCATCTGAATCATTACCCATGAGACACGTCTCCAGAACAGGTATCTCCAACATCCTCTTCAGTAAACACTGAAGCAAAGAAATTGTTTAATCTTTCCGCAATGCCCTTATCTTCTCTAAGTGCCCCTTTAACCCCTGGATCTTCTAACGGTCCAACTGATTCCCTTCACAGGCTTTCTGCTTCGGATATATTTTTTTTTTAAAGTTTTTACTGTGAGTTTTTGCCTTTAGGCCAACTTTTCAAATTCTCTTAGCTTGTCTTATCAATGTCTTACATTTCACTTGCCAACACTTATGCTATATCCTATTTTCTTCTATTGGATCCTTCTTCTGATTTTTTAATGAAGATCTTTTGGTTAAAATAGCTTCTGTCACCTCACCTTTTAACCATGCCAGTATTCGTTTGGCCTTCCTTAATGTGTGGAATATATCTGGACTGTGCTTCTAGGAAGCGGTTTTTTTTGTTTTTTTTTTAAACAATGACCACACCTCTTGCACACTTCGTACCATTGTAGCTGCTCTTTTCAGTTTTTTTCTATTTTTCTGATTTTATCAAAGTTTCCCTTTTGAAAGTTTAGCGTTAGTGCTGTGGATTTGCTTACTGTCCCCCTTCCAGTCATTAATTCAAGTTTGATTATATTATGATCACTATTGCCAAGCGGCTCCACCACTGTTACCTCTCTCACCAAATCCTGTGCTCCACTGACAATTAGATCTAAAACTGCTCCCTCTTGTCTGTTCCTGAACCAACTGCTCCATAAAACAGTCATTTATTCCATCCAGGAACTCTCTCTCTCTAGCATGTCCTGATGATAAATTTACCCAGTCAATATTGGAGTAATTGAAATCTCCAATTACTGCACTACCAATTTGGTTAGCTTCCCTAATTTCTCTTAGCATCTCACTGTCCGTCTCACCATCTTGGCCAGGTGGACGATAGGAGTATGCTATCACTATATTCTTCGGCAACACTCAAAGGATTTCTACCCATAAAAATTCAATTGTGCATTTAGTCTCATGCAGGATGCTTATCCTGTTGGACTATGCCATCCTGGACAAAGAGCCACACCGCCTCCCAGATGCTCCTCTGTCATTGCGATATAATTTGTACCCCGGTATAGCACTGTACCATTGGTTATCCTCCTTCCACCATGTCTCTGAGATGCCAATTAAGCCTGTGTCATCATTCACTGCTATACATTCTAATTCTCCCATCTCACTTCTTAGACTTCTGGCAACATTTCAAAGTGTGTTTGTATTTTCTCTCTTTTTAATTGATAGGGATAAACTGGAATTTTTTTTAGCTCATGCGAGTTTTTAGTTACAGGTACTAGGGACTACTTTTCTTATAATTGGAAACTCACCATTAGGATGCCCTAATTCTAATGCATCATTAGTATCCTCCGAAGATACCACCCTCCAAACCATGTGCTGCTGAGCGACTGTCTGCTTTCCCCTTTGTTCTAGTTTAAAAGCTACGCGCCAGCAGTCTGATTCCACCCTGGTTAAGGTGGAGCCCATCCCTTCGGAAATAAAAAGACACCCCCTTCCCTAAAAGGTTCCCCAGTTCTTTACAAAACTGAATCACTCTTCCTTGCACCATCGTATCATCCACGCACTGAGACTCTGGAGCTCTGCTTGCCTCTGAGGACTTGCACGTGGAACAGGGAGCATTTCAGAGAATGCTACCTTGGAGGTTCTGGATTTCAGCTTTCTACTTAAGAGCCTAAATTTGGTTCGAGAACCTCCCTCCCACATTTTCCTATGTCGTTGGTACCAACATGTACCATGACAGCCAGCTCCTCCCCAGTCTAAAATCTTCTCTAGGTGACGCGTGAGGTCCCACCACCTTCGCACCAGGTAGGCATGTTACCAGGTGATCCTCACGCCCACCAGCCATCTGGCTGTCTACATTCCTAATAATCAAATCTATGACAACCAACCTAACCCCTTCCCCTCCTGTGCAGTAGCCCTGGGAGAGAGTTCGTTGGTGCAAAAAGATAATGCACCACCTGGAGAGCAGATCCTTGCTACAGGATCCTTTCCTGCAGCACCAAGTTGATGCTCTCCGATCATGAGACCTTCTTCCTCCAAGGCAGCACCAGGGCTGCCAGTCTGAAGTTTGGACTTGGCTACTATGTCCCTAAAGGTCTCATCTATATACCTTTGTCTGCCTCAGCAATTCCATGTCTGCCACTCTAGCCACCAGAGATCGGACTCGTTCTCTGAGAGAGACAGGCGCTCTTTGCATCGGATGCACACGTACGTCTCACCGGCGGATAAAAAAATCATACATGTGACACTATGCAAAAGACTGGGAGGCCCCCCTCTTGCTGCTGGATTGCTGCCTTCATCTCAAATTTGTTCAGTTCCAAGTTAAGTTTTAGGTTGAAATGGGATTAGCAATGTGTCTAATTAGCATCCTTTAAATGTATTAGTGTATTCACTATATGCCTGTTAGTGGCCTAGAGGGGAATGATCAAACTCTCAAAAAGGTGTGGGGAATTCGTGAAGTGAAATTAAGAGGTTTTTGGGGGGTTGTTTTGTTTTTTTAAGTGTGGAAGTGGCACAGGCCTATAAATTAAAGGATGAGCTAGGGGTGGGTGAGAGGGTTGGGAAATACAAACACACTAACTACTGCTTATTAGCTGCCTTACTATTAAAAGCAGAAACACACTAAACAATATACCCCAATAGTTTACTTCTCCCCAATACTTTAAAAAAAAAAAAAAAAATTCCCCAAGCAATAAAACTTACTTATTCCTTTCAGCCACCAGCAAGGTTATCCTCTCCTCTCAGTACTCCCACAGGATGAGGAGGAAGGGGCAATGACAGAAGATTAATTGGGGGATTTAAGAGAGAGTTAGGAGTGAGATGCAATGTGAAAGAAGGGTTAGAGGGGACAAGGTGAACCTGGAAGGAGAGAGAAGGGAAGGGAGAGGAGTGTGAAAAGGAAATAGAGATTGGATGAGAGATCAACAATGGGGATATAAAAAAAAAAAAAAAAAAAAAAAAAAAAAAGAACTGGAGGGGTGAAAGATGGGCTGGAGAAATAAGAGGCACTGAGGGATATAAGAAGGGGTCTGCTGGAGGGTAGAGTAGGGTGGGGTTTTTTGTGCGGAACCACATCCCTGCTAAATTTATCATCCTCTGTGGTCATGTGAATTTTCAAAATGCTAAAATGGGTCACACTGGCTAAAAGTTTGGGAAGGCCTGCCCTAGGAACAGAGGACCTAATTATACTATTCTTAAGCAATGTTGATCAAGTAGACATAGTAATATTTGTTTTACATACAACCTCAGACCAAAACTAGAAAGATTTAAACTGAAAATTCGTTACAACCATTTGCTACTGCTTTCCCATTCAATTTTTTAAAATAGCAAATGTTGCTTACCTGTAACAGGTGTTCTCACAGGACAGAGACCAATCACTGAAAACTTCTGTCAAAGTTTCCAGAACTTTGTTTGGCCCCTACTGGGCATGCCCAGCATGGCACTAACCCTGCAGCCAGCAGGGGCCCCCCTTCAGTCTTATTTAAAAGCTACAGACAATGCTGAAAAATAAAAAAACAAAAAAATGTTACAAACCCAACACCGCGGGACGGCGGGCGGGTTTCGTGAGGACTAACATCCTGCTGTCCTGTGAGAACACCTGTTACAGGTAAACATTTGCTTTCTCACAGGACAAGCAGGATTGTAGTCCTCACATATGGATGAGTACCGAGCTGAGGATGTCCGAACATGCACCAAATGTACCCAAAGATGTGCAACAGGCACAACACCTGGGGTGGAATTTGATAGAGGGCATCCTGAACCCCACCAGGCAGGCGGAAGGGTGTTGGTACATCACTTTGTAAACAGGTTATGAAGGACAGACTGGCCGAAGATGGAATCTTGTCTTCCGGCTTTGTCCAAGCAATAGTGGGCTGCAAAGGTTTGGAGAGAACGCCAGGTGGCAACCCTGCAAATGTCAGAAAGCGGCACCAATCGCAGATGTGCTACTGAAGTCACCATAGCCCTCACAGAGTGTGCTTTAACACTGTCTTGAAATGGAATGGCCGCTTGCTGATAGCAAAAGGATATGCAGTCTGCCAACCAGGAGGAGAGAGTCTGCTTACCCACAGGTTGTCCTAATTTGTTAGGGTGGAAAGAGACAAATAATTGAGTGCTCTTCCTGTGGGCAACTGTATGGTCTAGATAAAATGCTAGAGCCCGTTTACAGTCAAGGGTATGCAGAGCCTGCTCTCCTCGATTGGAATGGGGCCTGGGAAAAAAAGGTAGGTAGCATGATGGATTGATTGAGGTGAGAATCCGAAACTACCATAGGTAAGAATTTAGGGTGAGTGCAGAGTACTACCCGGTCCTGCAGACGTTTAGTGTAAGGCGGATAAGTAACTAGGGCCTGTAATTCACTAACTCTGCGAGCTGAAGCGATTGCCAAAAGGAAAATCACTTTCCATATGAGATATCGAAGTTCACAAGAGTGAAGAGGCTCAAATGGTTGTTTCATGAGCCGACCCAAAACCAGATTAAGGTCCCAAGAATGGGCTGGAGGACGCAGTGGAGGCTTGAGGTGAAGCAAGCCCTTCAAAAAAACATGTTACAAGGGGTTGTACTGATATAGGAACATCCCCGAAACCTTTATGGAAGGTGGCTACCGCACTGACATGCATTCTGATGGAGGAAGTCTTTAGACCTGAGTCTGATAAATGCCAGAGATAGTCCAAAAACTTTGTGATTGGACAGGAAAAGGGGTCAAGGGACTGAGAAGAGCACCATGACGTGAACCTTTTCCATTTGTAAGAGTAAGCTTTCCTCGTGGAAGGCTTCCTTGAAGCAATCAAGACCCGGGAAACTGGCTCCAAAAGGTTGAGTGGCTGAAGAATCAACCTTTCAACATCCATGCCATCAGGGACAAGGCATGAAGATTGGGATGGCGGAGGCACCTGTCGTTTTGAGTGATCAGAAGCGGGTCCGTCCCTAAGGGAATGCGCCTGCGAATGGAGAGATCCTGCAGTATTGGAAACCACATTTGGCGTGGCCAGTGAGGTGCTATGAGGATCATGGTTCCCTTGTCCTGACGTAGAAGTGGAGGGAATGCATAGAGCAGACTGGTTGCCCACGAGAGGGAGAATGCGTCTCTGGGCTGAGTGTTTGCTGTGAATAAGAGACCTGAAGTTCTCTACTTTGCGGTTCTGAGGAGACACAAAGAGGTCCATCTGAGGATATCCCCATTGTTGGAAGATGAGTTCGCACAGAGGGGTTGAGAGACCACTTGTGCGGTTGAAAGATGAGACTCAGCTTGTCTGCCAACACATTGTCCATTCCCTGCAAGTTCCGGACATTGGGTTGTGGGAAGTTCAATTTAAAATGCTGCATCGTATATTTTTTTACAACGTCTGTTTTAAGATGGGGCTCACGGACTCCCCCCCTCTGTATCAAATGTGGTCAGGATGAGGAACACTACTGCATCGCCTCTGTGTCGTTCCCTGACTGCATTTTGGAGTGATATCCTTGCTTTCGTCTCTTCATGTACAGGAGCTCCACGGCAGACAACTGGACAGTTTTTGCTTTGTAGTCCACAAGCGTGCTCTACTGAATGTAACCGCTCGAAGGATAGGTTTAGTAGAGCGCGATCTTGCTGGCTTGCCATACCATCCTAGTTGTGAGGGTGGACCCACATGTGTCGCCCTCTATTCGGGCGTGGTTCCTGAGGATGGCCTCATTCCTGCAACTAGAACGTTTGGATGTTCTGATCGGCACATAGAGAACAACAAGCCCTGTACATTTTGTCGGTTTTCCGCTTGCCAAATTAATACCAGCAGACATTCAAGATGTATTGCGAGATAGCAGCTACACTTCTGGGTGGTTGTAGCCCTGGTCTCTAGGGGTTGGGTAGGGGAGGCTGGGGAAGAGGAGTGGAAGGTTGGGTTGTGGATGTTTGTGGTACGGGGTGTGCATGTGGTGTGAGTGAGAGGTAGACACTGGGGACGGGGATAAAAGGTGATGGGACAGAGACATTCCTGCTGTTTCATGCAGCATTTCTTGGCAACACTTGCTTTGTTCCAGTTATTGTGTTTCGTGGTTTGTGCTAATTATACTGTGTGTTTTTCCTTCATCTTGATGCAGCATGGAAATGTATCCATGTCAATAAAAATTTTGAAAAGAAAAACAAAAAAAAAACCACACACTAGTCTGAGAAAGTTCTTTTTCACTTAACATACAATTAAACTCTGGAATTTGTTGCCAGGGGATGTGGTTAGTACAGTTCGTGTAGCTGGGTTTAAAAAAAGGTTTGGATAAGTTCTTGGAGAAGTCCCATTACCTGCTATTAATCAAGTTGACTTAGAAAATTGCCACTGCTATTACTAGCATCAGTGGCATGGGATATACTTAGTTTTAGGGTACTTGCAGCCTGGATTGGCCACTGTTGGAAACAGGATACTGGGCTTGATGAACCCTTGATCTGACCCAGTATGGCAATTTCTTATGTTCTTGTACTGAGGTTTCAACCTGTTATGATCTGCTATATTCAATATCATCTGGTTCCATATGTCCCCATTTTGTTGCTCTTCTATCCTAATACCATGATTCTATTAAATTCTATATAATCATCCATTGTCTGCATCTACTGCAGTGAATGCAGACAGTAGGTAGGCATGTTACTGCATAATTATCTTTGGGTATGTTACTTGGGTCCCCCTTAGAAAGGAGAAGCGTTCTTCCTTTTAACCAGCACTGGGGTGTTAATTCCGGTACGCTAATCAACTGATTTTTGCAGTTTGCCAGATCTTACTCTAGACATTAACTGCTTGAGCCAAAAACTGGATACTCCATCAGGGCCAGGGCTCCAGTTTGATGCTTTTTTTTTTTTTTTAACCCGACTTCCAACTCTTGTTACTTCAAGCCATCCCATTATTTTGATACCTGCCTTTTCTATATTTTTCTGTATGTTGGGTAATCCATTCTACTTCTATTATACTCTACGCTATCTTAAAAGTTCTCCCAAAACTTTTCTGTTTCAACTTTAGTCAGTAGTGTTACCTTCACTAATCACCTTTCCCAATTCTCTATAGAATTGCTTGGGTTGTCTAAATATTTTATTTTGATATCTTCCCTATTTTCTTCATCTCTGCAGCTTTTGCACTTCAGCTGCTATTTTCAGTTTATCATTGGAGTATATTAATTTAAGACTGTTAGTGTAGCACATTTCCATTTGAGATTTTGAATATCTTCACCCTTTTGAGATGATTTTATTTATTTAAGTTTTTTTATATACCAACATTCAAGACGATAGTCCCATCATGCAGGTTCACAAGAAACAGGAGTGCAATTAAAATAAACTTTACAATTTGAACAATAGTGCAGAAAAGCAGTTACATGTAACAGGGAAACAATAACTTGGAGTAAGAAGGAAAATGAAAATTTATGATACTTGTCTATCAGTGACACCTCCATAGATAAAATATTGTTTTTTCCAAGGAGGGGTTATTTTTCTCCTTTGCTTCTGATTGGTAGCACACTCAGTAATATGTTTTACTGCACAATACTGTATCTGATTTATCCATAAATGGTCCCTTTATGTATAATTATGGCCTTATTAATCTATAGATGTCAGGATCTTAGGCAGTCTTTCCCTCTTCTGGATCCTAGCATACATATCTATTTCCATACAAATCCTGCTATTCAACCACAAACTCAAATCTACTCATCTCGCCTCTTCACTATGCTTCCCATTGGCTAACCCTCATGTGTTATGCCTCCTATTTTCTGATATTTCACCTGTTGCCTCCAGTTGCTTTAGCTGTTATAGCCCCTTCTGACTTCAGCTCCTTGGCTATTCAGATGCTTCTCGTCACTTAATTGCTCCTGTACCTTTGTTCTGGTACTCCTCCTTACATTAATCTCATTTTCATGTATTGCACCATACTCACTGATCTCACTTGTTACCTCTTCCAACTGTTCTGGCTCTATTTCTCCTGGTATTTCTTGGATGTTGCTACACAAATCTCCTTTAGCATTTTTCTCCAGATCTTTTCTTTCAGCCTGTATTTCACTTTCTGCAGCAGTACTTTCCTGGAGTATTCTACACTACCCAATGCAGCACAGCATTCTCCTCTTGCTCTTAATTTATGTTTTTGGGCAGAATTTGGGAGAAAAGCCCAAGCTAAGTCCATCCCACTGGCGGTGAAGACTGGCAGGCCTGGCAGCCATTAGCTGGCCATGAGAAGAGCTCATCTTGCTGACGGTGAAGATCAGTGGGCCCAGCATGAGAGGCAAGAAAATTTGTGAGCTTGTGTGAGAGAGAGACTATTTGGGACGTGCCCACACCAGAGAAATGGAGTCTGTCTGTACATGTGAGAGGGAGCCTGTGCAAGTGTAAATGTCTGAGGGGGGAACCTGTGTGAGGGTCTGTGTGTATGGCAAGAGAGCCTGTGTGAGCGGGGTGTGTGAGCCCAACCAAGAAAGAGAGGGAGCTTGTATGAGAGAGGAGTCAAACTCTGGGAATGGATAGCGTGAAAGGAGTTGCGCCTGGAGGGATGAGGGGAGAGATAGTGAAGAACGGAGGACCTGGGGCCCGAGAGGAAAGAATGAAAGAACTAGCCAAAGGAGTAGGGAGAGGGGGTGGAAGGGACATATATATCTACAGTGTACTTCTAGGAGTATTCTGCTCAAACTTTAGCACACTGCTTCTCTGAGTAATACATTTTCTGTATTACATTTTATATCAATTACTCAGACTGATGTATATCGTGTTATTCTGAATATAAAGTATGCAGAATATCCCACCAGGAGTAGCTTAATTGCTCTAGAATTTCATATTCTTCTCTTTAATTTTTATTATAGATCTTAAATTTGAGTCAGTTGGTTCTAACTGCTTTTCCTTTGATATTTCTCCTTTCCTCCCGTTTTTGGCATGCTCTTTGTGAACTCTCTCTTAAGCATGGTCGATCCTCAAGGCAAAAAAAAACAAACAAAAAACAAGGGGGTCTCAGAAGGACCTGTATAACCCAATAATAAGAGTGTAGATTCGTTTGTCTTATGTCCTTTGTGTGGGGAATGAACACGTGGAAGAATTCAAATATAGAGCTTATGGGATAAAAATAGAAGCACATTATCTCCTTTGTATCTTCAGGAGTATATGCAACTCTTTTCCTCAAATTTTTCATTAAATTCTGTTTATCAAGTGCTACAGCAGGTCCATGAACAAGTCTAAAATGGCCTTTACCAAAATGGTCCTCTGATAAATCTGCAACATCACTTACGCCAGTGCTGAAGCAAAGGGTGATCACCTTTTTATCCTGTGGCCAGTATGAATTTTCTTCTTTCCCCCTCATACTTTAACAGATTTAATCCAGTTATACAACAAGGTCACCACATGAAGGTACTCAAAGGCTTAGAAGTTTACTACATTTAAGGGTAGATTTTAAACGGTTTACACGCGTAGCCGAGCTTTTCGCGTGCCAGGTACGTTTTCGAAGAGGCCCGGTCATGCACATAAATGCCAGTAGGCAAATAAGTTCCAGGCCTCTTCAAAGGGGCAGGCCATCACCATTGTTCGCTGTCCTGAAGACCCGGTTGCCAACGAGCAAACTGAAGTTGTGAAATGAACAAAAGAAAAAAAAAAAAAAGGTAGGGCGGGAAAGTTCCCTCCCAGTCCACAAAGTGAAAAATCTACCCCTTTGTCACCTCAGACTTCTCTTCTCATCCACTGTTATCCAATAGCATTCTTAACGCATGTTTTGGTAATATACAATATATGCATAAAGAATGACAGATTTTGCTGTGGTAAGCAACTATATTAACATATATACATTGAAAAGACAAGTTCTATTGTCGCATATTTTTAATGACATGATTCCCAACTTGCCTTCTAAACCAAAGGCTCCCAAACCACTGTACCATGGGGGAATGTGAGATGTGCTGCAGAATTTCTACTGGAAAGGAGGTGGAGGCAGGTGACATCTACTACCGCCAGCTACAGTGTCTAGCTCTCTCTCTTCCATGTCCTCCATGCAATCACTTAATCTCTCACCAGCAGCAGGAGCCAATGAGCAGCATGTTATAACTTTCTGCAGCTTTTACTGTCAGCTTCCTTATAAAGTCAGAACTGCATGGGGCCTGACAGTCTTACAAGACTGAAACCCTTGTGGTTTTTGATTCAGAGGAAAGCTGGCAAAGACAGCCACAACAGGTAAGAAGCATTACTCGCCAGATTCCTCTTGCTGGCTGAAGGCAATCTCTAGTGGGGGGGGGGGGGGGGGGGGGGGGGGGGGGGGGGGTGGGGGGTGGGGGGGGGGGGGAGAGGGGTGGGGGGGTGTGGGTTTATGTTTTTTGTTGTTTTGGGGGGGGGGGGGGGGGTTGGGGGGGGGGTGGGGGTGGGGGGGGGGGGGGAGCCAGCCCGTTGTGATGCTGTTATCAGAGCTGTTTGGGGAAAAATGATAGGGAAGGTGGTGGTGTGCTAAGGTAATTAACTCTGTGCAGTGTGTACTATTACAGAAAAAACAGATTGGGTGGTGTACCTGATGAACTGATAGAAAGCAGATACAGGAATGTCTAGTTCTGGCCCAGGCTTTAAAAAAATAAATACTAAAACCAACAAATTATCCTTTTTTTATGCTGGGTTCAGACTCTAGTTTTGTCAGATATGTCCACAAAATCCCTCTTGGGATCGTGGCTGATCATTCTAGCAAGCTGCAACACAGCACCAAGAAAACAAAAGCGGATAAAGTGAGTCAGCCCGAAGAGTCTGGTTCGGAGGAAGCGTGGCCTACACCAGTGACACCCTTCAATACCGTGAAACAGCTTTAGAAAAATGTTCTAAGATTTCTCAGAGAAGTTATCATCTGACAAAAAATAAATTGGGAATCATTGTGGAAAAAGTTGTCCAATTAGTTTCCTGTGTCCAAGAAAATGCCGCTTCATCTCAGATTGAGGACCACGTGAAGAACCTCAACGATCAGCAGTGCATGACAGAAGATAGATGCCTGGTAGTAGAGGGTCTGTGATGCCACTGAAAACCTGGATATCATCGAAAACTATAGCAGACAGCCCACCATTCACAAATGTTTCTGTCTGGAGTTCCGAGATCCAGTAGGTTTCTTCTCAAGATGGCTGCCGGAGACACTGGACAGAGGCCAAAAGAGGCCTTGTCAAACTCAAACAAACTTATGCTCTGGCCTCACCTCCAGCAGCCATCCAAGAGATGAGACTGTGAAAAATTATGAAACATTTTCTGTATAAGACCCTCACAATGGAGAAGGCCAGGGCTAAAAAGGAAGTCTATAATAATCATCAGATCCATTTTGTTCCAGATTTCTCACAGACCTTACCAAAAAGTGGGAGGGCTTCCATAACATTAAGAAGCAGCTACATGCTAGAGGTCTGCCATACATGCTGCTTTATCCCACCAGGTTGAAGATAACAGAAAACAAATTGTTTTTGACAATGCTGAGGTGGTTAAAAAAAAACAAAAAAAAACACAACCACATACTCACACACACCAACCCTGGCAGGGCTGGGGGGAAAATTTCCAGAGTAGCATTTCAGACATTATGTTGTTGAGGTGCTGCACAATTGCCAGCACTGACTGATCTAGTTGGGCTAGGGAGCGGTTCTCAAGATACGAGCCTTACAATATGACCCTGATGTACTTATTTTCTGGGGTTTATTGTTTTACCTAAACCCCTAGGATACCATTCTTCTAAGGAACCTGGTGCCCTGTGTATCAGCATGGCATTCCATGACCTTTTCACCTGAGGACCTGACCTTTGACACTATTTTCTGCCTTTTCAGCACACTGACAGGATGATGCAACAAGTGTAAAGAGCCTGTACACTGAATTTCAGCTCACAGTTTTAATGCAAAGTATAAACTCCCAATGTACTAAGCTAATGCATCAGTAGTTAATGTGCAGTCAGCAGAGGAAGCACACACATTTTATCTCGGGAGGGGATGAACAGGAAAGAGCATATAGGATCATATTTTTTGTTGTGTTCCTAGCTGGTTATCTGACCATGGTTAGACTTAAAAAAATAAAGAAATAAATGCACTACTAAGACTCTGCCTGTTTGTGTGGATAGTGGGGAGCTGTGGAGGCTGATCCAGCATTAGAAAGTTCACACTCTCAAACAGTCCTATTGCCAGATCGATTTTTTTGTGCAACCCCCATTCTGGTCGACATTTTGTCCTGCATAATCTCAGATAATCATGCTGTCTCCATGTCCTTTGGTTTTCTTTTATTCTCACAATTGCATAGGCCTTGAAGGCTTAATATTTCTTTGCTGGGGAAGAAGAAATTTAGAGAGAGACTTAGTGACTTTTGATTTTAACAGACAGCCAGGCCTCTGATTTTGATCCTACCTTGCACTAGGACACTCTTAAGGCAGTGGTTGGGGGTGGGATTCTTTGAGAGTTATTTGCACAAGTGTAGAAAGCCAAACAGAGTTGAAGGCCCAGATATACCAACTGGAACTTAAACACAAGTCTGATAGCTCAGTTACCATTCAAGAAATTAATTCTGGTCTGAGATGAGCTAAAAGGCTTACAAACTGTCAACACTGTAAAATCCCTACAGTTTACATAAGAGAAATATTATGAGCATGTAGGGGAAGCCAGGCCCATTCTTGACTAAAGCTGTCAGACAAGCTCAGCTGCTCTGTGATTTATGGCAGAGATGACCAAGGGAATCAAACATTTACCATTGTATATTACATAATTCCCACTTCGCATCTCACTTCTCTACTGTATGACTCTTTGCCTGAACCTCCTGTGGGGGAGTTGGTGAAATTTTTAGAACCTCTTGGATTGCCACACCTCCCTTGGTAAGCAAAAGAAGAGATGCAGCATCCCATTACTGCAGATGAGGTGACCAAGGTGATTAAGGTATTAGCCTCTGGTAAAAGCCCTGGACCGGACAGGTATCCGCTGGGTTTCTATAAAACACTCTTGAGCAATTGGTCCCTGTGCTTTGTGCACTCTTAATTATCTCCGGAAGCCTGTAACTAGGATGGGAAATCTCACAGAAGCCCTGATTGGATTTTTTAGGTATTAAAACAAAGACCTTCTGGAATGTTCCTCATATAGGCCCATTTCATTGATCAATGCAGATATTAAAATATTAGCAAAAATCCTGCAGCACAGCTGATTTGACATATCACATGGTGTTCACAAAGGGAAGATCCTCTAACACCCAGAAGCTTTTTAATATTATACAAATGGCTAATCAGAGCACAACTTCCGGTGATGACACAGAGCTTATCAGTTGTCTGGTTTTTCTGCTCCTAGGGAATCTGCAAGGTTGTATGATATTTCTCAGATATTCTGCTGGAGGAGCTGTCTTGGCATTGAATGGACAATATTGTAAGGAAACTGAGTACTGATATGACAACTCAACAGAAAAAAGAAAAAAATTCATTGGTGGGGAAGGGGGAGGGGGGACATGCTTATCAGATAAGATGCTGGCGCCGTTCATGTCATCTGATGGTATTTTTGAGCCTCTTTTAGTGAAATCACTAAAGCAGTCTCAACTGCATTAAATGGATCAATTGCAAAAATTCCAAATCTCTGGATAAACTGGAAAATAGTCAAATAAATTGTGGCTTGACGCCAAAAGGGGATCAATACGAAGAACAGCTGGACGACATGGAAACTCAGTATGTGAAGTTACAAAAGAAGAGCCAAGAGCTGGAAAATAAATCAGACTAATTTGAAAAATCACAGTAGAAGAAATCTGGGCACATTATTTACCAGTACTGTTACAGGGTGAAGAACTTCTCCAGTGATTTGAAAAATGGCTGCCAGAGGCCTTGACGATCACAGGGGCCGAACACATCATAGTAGAAGAGCTCATCTGTTAGGTGTACAAGCCGCAATGTCACGGAAACAGAGGCAGGCGATTGCCAAATACCTCAACTATATTGATAAAGTCAAGATTTTGGAGGATTACCAAAGAAAAAAAAAGCTGATATATGATGGAAAAAAAATTTCACTTTTCCCTGATTTCTCAGCAAAAGTGCTTGCAGTGCACTGGGAGATCACACCATGCCACACCCAACTTTTCAACAAGGCCATCACGTTTGCTCTACAATATCCAGCCTGGGAGTTTTCCAGCAGGGGAATGCACGTGCGTTTTCTACTAAAGAAGAAATTACAAAATTCATGGAGGAAATCTAATAATGTTGTAATGCCTATTTGAGTGCAGATAGTGATACAAAATGTTGGACTGTGTGTTTTTGAGTCATGCATAACAGAAAGATGGGGTGCCTTTATTGAGCTGTTATATTGCCATTACATCTTTCTTTCTTTTTTTTTTAACTAATTGGAATGAAGGGGAGTTAGAGCAGCATATCTACATAATTTTGCTTTTTCCTTGGCCGCACTGAAAAGTCAGTCAGCACACTCAGGGGTGTCTATTCTTGCATATGGGAGTTCACATGCTTGGTTTTGTGTTTGCTGGAATATCATGCAGTTATTCATCTGTTACATCTTGCATGTTTTTTCCCCTTGGATCTTGGGGATCTCGTACTAACCAGGTCCAACCAGGCTTAGCTTCCAAGATGAGACAAGATCAGCACATTCAGGGAGGTATGGATCTACTTGAGTTGCTCAAGATATATGTCAACTGGAAATTTCTGCTGAATAAGGACGAGCTCTGGAGTAGTATGGATCCCTGAAGATGAAACTAAAAGAGAACATGGAATTTTTTTGTTTGTTCTTTATTCCATGTGTTTTTTTTTCTGTTTCTCTTTTTGTCTCTGCAAAGGATTAGGTAATTGTGTGCATATGCATGTGTGCGCTTCCCATCACTGGAATGACAGCCTCTGGGTGGATGGGGACAATGTTTATAGGGCTACAGATGAGAAGTCTTGGCTTGGGGATTTCACCCATAGATGATTATGGCTAATGTCAGCTTTGGTACTTTAAACATTGCTGGGTTGTACTCCACTGTTAAAAGGGGGGAAAAAAAGTTCAGTTTTGCATAAATGAAAATCACTGTGGCGTTTTTGCAGGAAATGCATTTAGATAACCTAGAACATCAGAAATTAAGGAGAGAATGGGTCAGTCATTGTATGCTTCTTTTACTATTCAGAATGTAGCTCTTTCATATGGAATTTATCTAGGAAATTGATCACCGACCTAAATGGTAGATTTGTGATTTTAAAAGGCTCCTTTACAGGGGCTAAGGGTATTCATAGTCAACATATGCACTACATAGAAATGACGGCAGAAAAAGACCAATCGGCCCATCTAGTCTGCCCAGCAAGCTTCCACACGTTTTCCCATACTTATGTTTCAACTACCACCAAGTTCAGGGCCCTTGTTGGTAACTGTTTGATTCAAATTTCCTGCCATCCCCTGTTATTGATGCAGAGAGTAATGTTGCGAGTTGCATCAAAGGTGAGCATAAGGGTTAATGGTTAAGGATAGCAACAGCCACATCAAGCAAGTTACCCCGATGTTTGTTTACCCAGACTGCACAGATCAATGCCTTGTTGGATGTTGTCTGAATATAAATCCTGTTTTCTACATTCCCCCTGCCGTTGAAGCAGAGAGCAACGCTGTATAAGCATTCAAAGTGATGTATCAGGCTTCACTGGTGTAGGGTAGTAACCGCCGTAATAAGCAAATTTATCCAGATTGTGAAATTCAGTTCTTGTTGGTTGTTGTCTGAATGTAAAATCTTCTTTTCCACATTTCCCCTTGCCGCTGAAGCAGAGAGCAGTGTTGGAGTTGCATTAACCATGCGAAGGCTTATTGAGTAAGGGTAGTAATCACCAGGTTAATGTGTGTTCCCATTTTTTTTTTTCAGTTGGCATCAAATTTGTCTGATGTCCGATCAGACTTTGAGATGTCAGATTCCTTGGAACAGGCATCTGATTTATTTACATCTTTTGGACAGAGGTGTTATTTTACCCGGGGGGGAGGGGGGGGGGGATGAAATTCCTAGTGATGTCTATTCTTCTGGCAAAAAAAAAAAAAAAAAAGTAGCTCTGTTAAATTGGAACAATGATGAGCTACTCATAGTTCACACATGGAAGGACTTTTTGACTTATATGGCAAAAACTGAGTTACTTGGGAAAAATACAATTCAACAGCCTAAACTCCTGTATGCTCAAAAGTCTATTTTAGATTGTGGGACCTGGTTTTAAAAAAAGGAGCAAATCTAAGGCTATTCTCTCAAACACAGACAAGGCACTTGATTGCTTATCCTGGTTTTTCCTTTTTGGCACACTAACCCACTTTTGGATTTCCCCCAGTTTGCATCCTGGATAAAGACACTGTACTCTATCCTGACCACCAAAGTACTTTCCAAAGGGGTTAAGAACATAAGAACATGCCATGCTGGGTCAGACCAAGGGTCCATCAAGCCCAGCATCCTGTTTCCAACAGAGGCCAAAACCAGGCCACAAGAACCTGGCAATTACTGTTGTTTCTGCTCCATTCCCCATTTGTCACAGTACCTGTCGGGGATGTTCTTTGTCCCCATTGTTTGATTTGCCTATCCAGTTTCTGGCTCAGGCAATCTCCATTAATCCAGTATTTTACTATTTTATTTATTCAGCTTTTTGCCACTTCAATGCAGATGACAAGTGTCAGCAGCTAGAAACAATGCTCATACTTTATGAACAGAGAAGTCAACAACTAGAGGATGAGATAAAGAGAAATTGTCCAGCTCCTAACCCATTGTCCCCAAAGTGATTCAATGGGGATAGGGGGTGCTACTAATGGTTCCTGTATCAATGTGACTTACATTTCAAACTTTATCCCGAATACTTTGTGCAGGGCATTAACTACTCACGAAAGATGCCTTGAAATTGACCGCCACTTTAATGGAGCGGGAACCTCTCACAATGTGCAGTATTTTTCTTCACAAATTTAAACATTTTCCAATCCACCCCAGAAACATACGGCAGAGAAGGCTTAACACAACTACGACAAGGGGCAGGCTCTGTCCTATCTTATACTGCCTGCTTCCACCAATTACAAGATGTAGGATGGAGCGTGGAGCCGCTATTGCATCAATTCTGTCTGGGTTTAAGAAGAAATGGCAGGATTGAACCTCCCTCAAAGAGTTACTCAACACCAGCATCTGGATCAACACTTGTCTAGAAAACATCAAGAAGGAAAAACAAAAAGGTTAGTCCTAGGATGGTCACAACCCCCCTATGAAATTCTTCAATGGTCAAAAAAAAAAAAAAAAAAATCAGGACATCCCAATGCAAATTTGCACCACACCCTCCTGGGAGCCAGTTTCAAGGGGCATTAACCGACAGCTGCAACCATGAACTCATTATTGCTGCCTGTGGTGTGAAGGGTTCAAACACTTATGGCCCAGTCCTCCAACTGAAAATTACCCTGAGAAATAACATGTTACCCTGAGAGGAGGGATCCTGAGTAACTGGGGAAATGCGAGACCAAGTGTACAGGAGACAGAATATGGAGTGTTTCTTCACCTGCAGCAAAGTTATAATAATCTCATCCAAGTAACCTCTCAATCTCAAGGTACTCTGCTCAAAACTCAAGCCACAAGCAATCCACCTGATCCAAGAAAATTGGACCCAGATACAGCAACCTGGGCAGGTGCCAGAACTGCAGCGGCCTGTCCACGGCCAAGTTTACCAGATCTGCAAACCACAGACTCAGAGGCCACCAAAATTACCTTCCTGCAATGCAACTCTATATGCCTGAAGATCCTGCCTATTAGTGGCCAAAAGGAAAACACGTATAGCAGGACACCTCACGGTAAGGGATGGAAGAGAGAACAGAGTCCTCACCCCCACATCCCTTCTGAGACTGAAAAATCACTGAGCTTTGGCATTTGCCCTCAACTCCAAGTTCACCTGAGGCACACCCCACCTCACATGGATGAGAGACATCGCCTCGCTCGACAACTCCCACTCTGAGGTCTAGAATGTGTCTACACATTCTCCTCTCCAGCCATCTGAGACACTGACAGAACTAGGTGGTGCTGTTATGCCCAACAAAACTGCTGAACTTCCAAGGAAACCACTTTGCGCCTGGTTCCTCTTTGCCAATTGGTTTAGGCCACTGCCATCACCGTCAGAGAACCCTTACCACAAGACCACAAACTAATGATAGAAACAGGAGCAAAGCCTTACAGATCAATCTAGTTTCCAGTTAATGGAACAGGATGCCTCCTCTGATGACTAGAGTCCCTGTGCTGCTTCATCCTAACAGACGGCCCTCTCATCCTTTCAGACTGGTATCGTTACTACCACCCAGCCTGGAATCTCCAGCCCTACATCCCTCTCCAAATTGTCATGCAAGAGCTACCAGGACAGACTTGACCTGATCTCTCAGGGAGGGGCAAATTAAGCCCAAAATCCTCCAACTGGGGTTCCAGCTAGAAGTAGCACCCTCTGCAACAGACGCATATGCACAAACGCCCAGGGTACTAAATCCAGCATAGATGCTATAGAGCCAACCGTCTGCAAGAAGTCCCAGACCCTTGGACTCCAGAGGCGACCTAATTGCCACACCTGGTTCTGCAATTAGACTATCCTCTGTGATATGAGAAAAAAAAAAACACTGCTTTCCTGCCATATCTGCAACCCAACCCAGGGATTTTAACACCTGCAACACCCACTGCACTAACTGCTGGCCAGTCTCCCTTGATTTTGTCTTAATATGCAGGTCATCCAGATATGGGTGAACCAGAATGCCCTCCCTGCAGAAGACTGCAGCCACGATCATCTTGATAAATGTGCAAGGTGCTGTGACAAGACCAAAAGAAGAGCTCGAAATGGATAACTGTTCCCCCAACATTGTGGATCTGAGAAACCTTTATTTATTTATTTTGGATTTTTATATACCGACATTCTCAATACAATTATCGAATCAGGTCGGTTTACATATGACATATAAACCTTTGATCCAGGGATGCTAAAGACTCCTTTTCTGACCGCAGTATCTCCATGAGAAAGTGAGGCACACATAAGGAAGCATTCAACTTCTTGAGATCTAGGACAGGGCAAAAAATGCCTTCCTTTCTGGGGACCACAAAACATATAGAATGCCTTCCTTGTCCTCTCTCTCCTCCATGGGCATAGGAACCACTGCATCCAATTCTAAGAGGCACCCTAGCATGGCCTGGACTGCAGTCCACTTGGTCTCAAGAGTCATATGGAGAGATCATGAAGGCATCATGTAGCAGGCATGTAAAGTCTAAAGTGTAACTGTCCTATCATGGAAAGGACCCACTGGTATGACTATTTTGGCTCACTCCTCGAAAAATGACCCACAATGCTTATGTTCAAAGAATGATCAGCTGTATCTCATTGCACCCCTTAGGGACCTCCAGAGCCACATCCCAAACTTTCGAGTTTGCTTTCTGGATCCCTGAAAGGACTGTTTTTGCCAGAAAACAGATGCTGTAAGGAGGCCCTCTTTCCTGCCTACTGGGAAAGGTTCTCTTGGCCCCTTTGGGTTTATCCTCTGGTAATTTGTGCCCCTTCAATTCACCCGTGTTTCACCAGCTGCTCCAAGCCTTCTTCAAACAAGGGCTTGCCATTGAAGGGTAGACTTCCAAGTTGGAACTTGGATCAGACATCTGTTGACCAGTTACTTAGCCAGAACATATGATGTCCGCTGTTTGCTCTAGGCATAATTCAGGCCAATGTGCGTAGCAAATTAAACAGAGCATCTACTATGAAAGCCACGCCAGAATCTAAATGTTCTGCCCCTTTGGATGACAAAAGCACCTTGTCCTTCTCGAATCTGCTGAATCCAATGTAGACAGGCTCAAGCCATAAGACTGCACACTGCAGCACAAATTCCCACTGCCGAGACTCCAAAAAATCTTCTTCAAATGCAATTCTATTTTACAATCCTGCAGCAACACATCCCGCCACTGAAATGGTGGTTTCCTGGTCAGCACCAATACTATGGCATCCACCTATATGGTTCTAGAGCCTCTTCTGGTAGCAGATATAATTTTGCGATGGCCCTTTCAATCTTTAAGCCCACCTACAGAGTATCCCACTATCTAGAGACCAGCTTCTTTATGGTATAATGGAAGGGAAAGGCCTTTGCGAAGTCCCTAAGCCCCTCCATGATGGGATCTTCATGTTCAGATTACACCACAGATTCCTTTATCACCAAGTTCCTTTAGAGCTTGCAAAACTGGTCTCAGTTTCTCCTTACTGAAAAGGCAAACCACTTTTGGGTCATCATCTTCCGCCACTGGAATCTCCCCTTCCTCTAGGGAGGTCCTCATTCCCACTCATCTGTCGGCAGTTCTGATACCAGATCATCCATATTGTATTTTCCTTGGAATCTTTGGATTCCACATTCACGCCTGGGTCTGAAACACACTTCTGCTTAGCTGTGCAAGCCAGACTCCCTCCCCCTTTGGGGTCACCTTATGTGGCCTCAAAGCCTCTTTATTGCAGTTTCCTTCCTAACCTACATGGTCTTGTGCATAAGCACATATGCTGCAGGATGGGGGGGGGGGGGGAAGAGGAGGAATGTGTCTTCTGAATCAGGCCTCCTCTAAGGAATCACCAGCCCCCAGACTCCTCTCAAGTCGAATCCGGGGGCTCACCTGCCCAGGACAATGATGGAGAGCTATCTCCCACCACCCCCAAGACAGCCACATGAGGAGACAAGATGGATGCCCTTCCTGCACTACAGAGTTGCTCTATTCTGACTGCATCTGCAATTGCTTCTTCCTGGTAGTCATGGCACTCCCTGAGCCTGAAGGACCCACCTGTCACTGGCAAAGTTCCCACACAGCCTGGAAGAAGCTGACTTAACTAATTTACCACACACATTGCAGCGCTTGCCAAACTTAGCAAGAGCCAACATCACCAGCACTCATGTTACGTACTTTGAGAGCTGCCACCTGAAACCTCCCCGAGGCTCTGCCCCAGCTCTGCAGTGCTCCACCTTCCAACAACTACTGACCTCAGGAGCCAAGCACAGCTTGGTCTATATCAAAGTGTCCTCTCTCCTTGATCCCATTTTCTTTTAAAATAAACTTTAACAAAAGGACAGGCCCTTTGCACTAATAAAAAGAAATTAAAAATATAAAATACTTCCCTGGACCACCGAAGATGGTAAACTGAAGCTAGAAGGGGCAGAAACAGGATACAAGACAACTGTTTATCAGATTCTTTCCTCAGTACAGAGCAACTGATCCCCTGCTTGCCCCTACTCTACCACAGGTATGGTACCAAAGGCAGCACTAATACCCCTGGGAGCAATTTCTTCTGTAAAAAATCTCCAACTGCAGATTTTGCATCTCTACCATCTGCTAGAGACAGAATGCTGAGCAAATGCAGGTGGCACACTGTTTAATATTCAGTAAAAGCTTTTTTTCTGTCTCCATCTGCTGGTAGGGAAGAAAAACCCTTGCCTCTGGATTGATCTGGGGAACGATAAGGTATGGAACGGATTGCTTATGTGGTATAATATCAGGTGGCAAAGGTCAGGCAAAAAAAAAAGTAATCACTTCAAAAGGTCCAAATTAATGGAGCAAACTTGGAAGGCCTGTATCAGGGAAACTGAGGAGGTAGTGGCACCTTTTGTCCGACAGTTAGATAAGGTAAACACCATAGTTCTTCCTGCTATAAACAACTTGGATGAGGAAGTCTGATATATCCAGAAAGACCTGTCAGCAAGGACTCAAAGCCTCCAAGAGGAGCTGCTAAGGAGAGAACAGCAGAGGTCAGGGCACTCGCAAGCAATCCTCAAAGCCTGGAGGGGCTTACACAATTATAAAAAAGAAAATAAAAGACTGCCAGCAAAGGACTAGTGGTGCTGGAGGGAAGACATTCGCAGCAAATAAGCTGGCTTCAAGAATGGAGTCACTTCAAGATACCTCTGGCCTATACCCTAGTGAAGATACTAGGTAGGAAGAAGCCTTAGAGCCCATTCTACCATATATTTACTGTGCCATATGAATAAGGCTGCCCTTGCATTCCTCTAGGACAATGGCTGCCCAAGAGTTACCTATAAAAAGTAAAGTCTGACTTTTTTTTTCTCTTTTTCATGTTTCAACAAATGTCTGCAAATAATCTGTGCCTCTCATGGTAGGAACATCAGGGGGAGTGGGGGGCACAGTCTGATATGGTAAAAGAACAGAGGTGCCATGCGAGTCCTACGGAGGTCCTTTGGGCCCCAGAGGTCCCCCTTTTTTTTTGGGGGGGGGGGGGGGTGATTAATGTGAGGATGGTAGGGGTTTTTAACTGCTGGCCCTGCAGAGCACTGTTTTACCTATGGAGAATTGGGGAAGCAGTAGCCTTGTATCTTTTTCAAGTATTGTGGGCTGAATTATGCCCAGTCAGGAACTCTTTGGCTGTAAGACAGACCAGCCCTATTCACCCAGCTATTTTAAGTTCCAGCCAGCAGGAGTTCCTGCTGACCCAATGTGTTTCAGGTGTTTAAGACTGGGTCTGTACAGGGCTGTGGTGCATCATATTGAAACTGTATAGGATTTCTTCCTTTGGTTGCTCAGGAAAGGAAAACATTTTTTGACTCTACTACCTTAGTTGTTCTCTTGTAGTTTGTAACTCAGAGAGCATTTGTTTTGACCTCTATTTTCTTTCATTAAATATCAGTGAAAAGTGACGCTACTGTGTTGCACTTTAATTAGATCCTGATAGTTTATCAACCTTACTACAGCTCACTTCCACCTCATATGCATTCAAACATTAACAGAGATCCTCCTATTCTAGCACATACTCTATGCTTGGAGAATGGCCCAAAAAAAGCTGGGTTACTCTGTCATAACAGATCTGCACTAAATAGGAACCCTATGCTATCCCAGTAAACTCCCCCCCCCCCCCCCAGATGTTGAGCTTTGGAACATATGTGGATTTTGCTTTGCTTTCAAGGACAACTCCTTGATAGCCAATTTATGCCCTTCACACATCTAGTGACAGTTTCAGGTCTCCAATCGCATGCACGGATTTGTGAAGAGGGCACTTCACCTGTTCTGATTAGCAAATATAATTCAGATTTACAATAATGAAGTGTGGAAATTATTTGGAGGTGAGCAGCCTGCAGAATTTCTATTTGTAGTAAAGCACAAGAACTATTATTCAAATTATATAGAATGTATCACACTCAGTTTTTGCTGCTAAATTTAGTAAAGTGAGTGCTCTATTATGGACAGAGCATGACAGGGAGAGAAATTATACACATGTGGTGGAAATGTAAAGAAGTCAAATCCTTTTGGATCCAGGCGATAGATCTCATTTCCATTATTTGTGAGTGACTGCTGGTTAGTCCTTTTTTGTATCTTCTGGGTTTATGGACCAACAGATTCAGTACGAGAGGACAGAGGAAGCTGACTAATCAACTGGTACATGCTGTCGCCCACTTGATTAAAGCACATATGTGGAAGTGTTTTCCCATGATCATCTACTGGGACACTAATGTGGTTAACAGGCCGATACAGTACAGTGCGCTCCGGTGGAGCGCACTGTTAACCCACAATTGGATGCGCGTTTGAAGCGCTAGCTTTACCCCTTATTTAGTAAGGGGTAATAGCGCGTCGAAAACGCACGTCGAACCCAACTGAACCTAATAGCACCCGCAACATGCAAATGCATGTTGATGGCCCTATTAGGTATTCCCGCGTGATACAGTAAGTAAAATGTTCAGCCAAGCCGCACATTTTACTTTAAGAAATTAGCGCCTACCCAAAAGGTAGGCGTTAATTTCTGCCGGCGCCAGGAAGTACACAGAAAAGCAGTAAAAACTGCTTTTCTGTGCACCCTCCAACTTAATATCATGGTGATATTAAGTCAGAGGCCCCCAAAGTTAAAAAAAAAAAAAATTTGAAATGGGCCCATGGCTTGAAAACCAGACACTCAATTTTGCTGGCGTCCAGTTTCCGAACCCATGGCTGTCAGCGGGCCAGAGAACAGACGCCGACAAAATTGAGCATCAGCTGTTAAACCCGCTGGCAGCCGCCGTTCCTTTCCAAAAAGAGGCACTAGGGACTCTAGCACGTCCCTAGCGCCTCTTTTTGCCGCGGGCCCTAATTTAAATAAGTTAATTTAGTGAATCGCGCGCACAGGAGAGTGGCCTGTGCGCGCACCGGAAGAGCGGGCGTTTGCCTGCTCTCCCACGACTTTTACTGTATCGGCCCGTAAGATAGCAAACTCGGAATGGATGACCTATGCTCAAAGAACAAGTGGACTGCTACTCTGACATTTGGTCCCCATATTGGAATTGGATTGGGGGGGGGGGGGGGGGGGGGGGAGGGGGATATGCTGAATGCTTAGTTTTGCTCTTTTTTGCAAAGTTGTATATCTGCTTAGCCATTTGTATTCATTGTCTATACAGTACTGGTTCAGTGCTCTTTGTATCATGTATTGCTGCTATTTTGTTGCTGCTGAACTGTTTGTTCTTATATGTGCTTTGGGTCAAAATAAATAGTTTAAAGAAAATAAAGATTGGGAACCACTGCTCTAAACATGAAAAATAAGATTACTTTCAAATTTACTGACATACCAAAAATAAAAAACAAACAGATAACACCTGAAATATTTATGCTGAATTGTTGTAAATCACTGAACACATGACTGAATACACAGGAAATAAGTGCAACCAAATTAAATGCGTTTGCACTGTGCATCAGAAAAGCACTCACTAAACAAGGGAAAGACTTTTGCATAAATGTTTTATTTCTGACAACCTATGGGGTTTTGGTTTGGGGTTTTTTTGTTTTGTTTTTTTTTGGAGGGGCACTTTTTAAATTTTCTAATTTTGTTTTAAGTTTTCAATGTTCTTTACTCATCTTTCCCTTGCTTCTAAGCACTCTCCCTCCTCGGATTCCAGTCCCCTCCCTTTCAGCCAGTTTCTTCTTCTAAGCCCATCGGGAATCTCTTCCATCAGGTGCCAAGGCCAACGTTTTAAGTACCTTGCATTTAGGATTATCAAGCCACAACAACAGATACACTTAAGGTCTTTCACAGTCAAGACAACTTTGGCCAAGTTATGATTTTCTAGATACTTAAGGCCAAAGCCCTTGGTTTCCTGTTGCAAATTTGCATTTTAAATCTATTTTTTACTTTATAAAAATTAAGTCATTTTCTGACATGTGACCCCCGTTCATTTATTTGCTTCTTTAACAGAGAAAAGGGATATCTGATTAAGGCTGGCGAGGAAGGACGGAGAGGAGATCTGAAGAGAGGGAAAAAGGGATGTTAGAGGGAAATAAAGATGGAATCTTAGATGGGGTACTCGGGAAGGATAAGGAAAAGGAAGAAAGAAGAGGATGAGGATCAGGGATGGGGAGAAGAAAGGAAGAAAGATAAGGGGGGGGGGGGGGGGGGAACACCATGAGTGAGATCTTGGGGGAGTTTGAGGAGGAGGAGATTCAGAGAGAAGTGTCTCTTCTACCCCACACCAGCTTAATTTTTTTAAATTTATATTCTGTTCTTCACACTTTTTTCAGCGCTTCAAAGTGGATTACATTCAGGTTCTGTGGATTACATTCAGGTACTGTAGGTATCTCCCTATCCAAAGAGGGCTTACAATCTAACAGGCCGATACAGTAAAGTCCGCGGGAGAGCGGGCAAACGCCCACTCTCCCAGCACGCGCACAGGCCACTCTCCTGTGCGCGCGATTCAGTATGCAAATTAGGCCTGGCGGTAAAAACAGGTAAAAGGAGGCGCTAGGGACACTAGCGCATCCCTAGCGCCTCTTTTTGGACAGGAGCGGCGGCTGTCAGCGGGTTTGACAGCCGACATTCAATTTTGCTAGCATCAGTTCTCAAGCCCACTGACAGCCCGGACGATGGCAAAATTGAGCGTCCGGTTTTTGACCCGCAAGCCGACTTCAAATTTTTCTCTCTCTCTACTTTTGGTAACTTTCGGGAGGGTGCACAGAAGAGGGTGCCCAAAGAAATTAGCGCCTACCTTTCTGAATCGCGCGGGAATACCTAATAGGGCCATCAACATGCATTTGCATGTTGCGGGTGCTATTAGGTTTGGGGGGGGGGGGGGGGTGGATGCGCGTTTTCAGCCCCTTACTAAATAAGGGGTAACGCTAGCGCGTCGAAAACGCGCTTCCAATCAAGGTTAACAGTGCACTCCGGAGCTCCGTCAGGGCGCACTGTACTGTATCGGCCCGACAGTTTGTACCTGAGGAAATGGAGGGTAAAGTGACTTGCCCAAGGTCACAAGGAGCGACAGCAGGACTGAAACACCCTGGTCTCCTGGTTCATAGCCTGCTGCTCTAACCACTAGACTACTCCTCCCCTCCACAACTTCAGCCCTTCTTCCCCTTACATTCCAACATTACCCTCTCTCTATCACCCTTCCCACCTCATACTCTCTTCTTCTCTCCACCCCCATTATTTTTTTTTTTTTTAATTGTCCCGCATCCTTCCCTACAAAAACCCCAATTCCCCAGTACCCTCATCATACACACACCTCTCCTCCCAGCCCCTTTCCCATAAACCCCTCCAAGCTCCCTATGACACTCCCATCCTCTCCTTTTACACACAAACTCATCTTTCCTTTATCCCCCACAGCTTACATACACCACACACACACACCCTCAAGCATCTCTTACCAGACCTCACTTTCCTCAACATTGCCCTCACAGGTCACACTACAGGGAGGAGAGCAGCAGCAGCACGTTGGGTTGCATCATTGTTCTCTGCTGCTATCAGCCATGGTTGAAAGCAAACAGTTGAACCCAAGCAGCAGAGGAGGATGCAAACCAAACCAATCTGCTACTTTCCTTCTCTCTACCTGAACAGCATGCGTGGGGGGGTCTGGTGGTGGCAGTATCACCATGGAACAGCAACCTTTCCCAAACCCTCCAGACTCAGATTCTTGGTTTCTCACATTAATTCTGCAGGGATCAGAAAGTTCTGCAATCTAAAAACAGTGACCTTTTAATAGTACCCCATACACATTTCGCATTTGCCTGTGCATAGCAAGTCAAACTAAATACACAAAATAATTTAAATGAAAGCGGGATGGAAATATTACAGCTGAATTCCACCATATAATTTGATTTCTTGCTAAGAGCAAAAGTTGACTGAACCCTGCTAGCATGTAAACAGTGGAAAAATGCAACTGGCATAATTATCACGGTAATATGCAAGCACACAAACCATGGTGAAATAGAGTTCATTTCAAGCAGCCAACAACCAGACTTCCCATAATCAGGTTTAGGCAATATTCACCCAGTTCACATTTGCTTATCCACCACCAGCATGTTACTCAGCATTTAGACCCTCAGATCGTTTAGAATCTATTGAAGAAGAGATAGATAATCCATTTTCCCTACTGTATAAAGAAAGCATTAAAATGCAATTTCAGTACCATCTGCTGCACAGCAATGCCTTCCTGGATAGAAGCTAATCTATAACAAGGCAAGATACTGCAAAATAAAATAAAAAAAAAGTCCACTAAAAATGAAGTGGCGGAATTATATAAAACAAAAGTATTCTCTATAGACTCACTAGAGGAAAAAAGGAGACTACTTCACAGACTATTACAATTCTTATTTTTAAAAGCATTCTGTGCTGAATTTTCCTCACAAACCTGCAAAGAAAGAATACTAGCAAGCATGATTATCTAATTACAATCCATTCAGTGTTTTAAATAGTATTCCTTCCTAAAACATGGATTGCATCTGGATATACACGTTTCACAAGTGGGGGAGGGGGAGAGAGAGAGAGAGAGCGCAAGCTAGAACTGCATGCATAGTACTTACAAAAACAGGATGTTGGTTTAAACCTTAGGAGTCCGCCTTAAAATTCCAAATCAATATTGCCTTAACTTGCCCCACAAACCGATATTTGAAAAGAGGAAAGACAATGCAGCACCTTACATTTTACAGCCTATGCCTAAAGATTCCCAACCCCCAACTGCTTTCTCATTAGCTTCCCCTCCCCCTCCTTGTAGGTCCTAGCAGCCAAAAGAATGCAAACCCATTTATATACATGCAAATTTTTGCAGTACATTTATACAACAATAAGACATTTTTTAAAATAAGTAACCTTTCAAAAACGAAATCTTTATTTCAAGATCAACATACTGCCAAAAATAACAATGCTCAAGGCAAAAACATAAAACATATACTAGTATTTTAAGAACAGTCAGCACCATCTTTAAACATGCAAAAGTCTATATTTATTGCAGAGGGCAGATAAGAAAACAAAATAAGGAGAGGTGGGTTTGCGGATCATCAAAATACATCCGGAGTTGTGCCTTATACAACAGCAAAGAGAACTTAAACCAGTCGCATAATGTCAGAAATCGCTTACAAAATCACCTGCATATCTGAAAGATCGTACTAACCTGATAAAGTGCAGCAGTGCTTATATCCAGCAAATTGAGGCATTCAAGGTAAAAAAAAAAAAAAAAAAAAAAACTGAAAAAAAAAATTCTTCAAAACTGAATTTGTATATATCTTTCTTTTTAAATGTCTGTGTTCAGGAACCAGCAGAGTCCGGCGGCCATTTTGGCTTGAGCTTACACTCACTCTGGTCGCCCGTCTCTCTCACATTCCCTCCCTCTCTAAAGGAAGCAGCTTTTTGTGACCTTCAAATAGAGGCAAATCATGTGACTCAGGGTAAGCTGTCATTCAAGAGAGGGAGGGATGGGCTCGCCTTAAAGGGAAAGCATATTTTTTTACAACTACCATCAATACAAAGCTTTAGCCGGTTTTTATGTAGAAGTAAAACAGAATAAAAAATACGTGGGCTTCTTCTTCCAAACGTTCCAATAGCGCAATCCTACTTTTTAATTACAGTATTATAAGAAACACAAAATATCATTTTATAGAATTAGATACATTTTAATTTCATAAGTAGAAACTTGCACTACTACTTTATTCAGACACAGTTTCCCAATTGTTTTAATGCACAGATGGGTTTTTTTTTTCCTGCAGCATCCATTTTCCTCAATTAGTTATTTGGATTTATTACCCACCTTTTTTACTGGGAAATTCATCCAAAGCAAGATACAACATATTTGAATAGTAACATACAATCAGAGATCAGTAGCAACTTAACAATTCTAAGCTGCAGGTAAAGGCTAAACTGAACATAAATAAAACGTAGTGACTAAACTTAAAATAAAGCAGAGTTGCTTACCTGTAACAGGTGTTCTCACAGGACAGCAGGATGTTAGTCCTCACATATGGGTGACATCATCAGGATTGAGCCCAATCACGGAACACTTTTGTCAGTTTCCAGAACTTTGGCACCTACTGGGCATGCCTAGGATAGCACCAACCCTGCAGCCAGCAGAGGTCCCCCCTTCAGTCTCGTCTTATAGTAAAAGTACATGCAAAAAATAAAATAATAAATCGTAAGCGAACAGGTTTCGTGAGGACTAACATCCTGCTGTCCTGTGAGAACACCTGTTACAGGTAAGCAACTCTGTTTTCTCACAGGACAAGCAGGATGGTAGTCCTCACATATGGGTGAGTACCGAGCTGAGGATGCCCGAACAATGCACCAAATGTACCCAAAGACGTGCAACAGGCACAACAACTGGGGTGGAATTTGGTAGAGGACATCCTGAACCCTACCAAGCTGGCGGAAGGGTGTTGGTATCTCAGTTTGCAAATAAGTTGCGTAGCACAGACTGGCCAAAGATGGAATCTTGTCTTCCAGCCTTGTCTAAACAATAATGGGCTGCGAAGGTATGGAGAGAGCTCCAGGTAGCAGCCTTACAAATGTCAGGAAGCGGCACTGAGCGTAGTTGTGCTACTGAAGTCGCCATGGCCCTGACAAAGTGTGCTTTAACATGGTCTTGAAGCGGAACGCCTGCCTGTTGGTAACAAAAGGAAATACAGTGCGCTAACCAGGAGGAGAAAGTCTGCTTACCCACAGGTTTGCCCAATTTGATGGGAAAGGAGATACTTAGAGTAGTTATTTGTTGTTTATTTCTTGTTTTATTAGGATTATAGTATTTATTGTGTATTTACTTTATTAATGTTGTGTTATGTTCTTATTGATTTTTATACAATTTTATTAGGTTTTATTTTTTAGTAATTTGATGTATTTTATTATCTGATTATTAATATTTATTATGTTATTATGCCACATTGTATGAATTGTAAACCATTGTGATGGTCCCACTTAACGACGGTATATAAAAGCTGTTAAATAAAAATAAATAAATATTACATTGGTTGAAACCTTTATTAACTTTTGAAGACTTCCAAGCTGTACAGCAAACTCTAATTTTCTCATACCTAGACTAATGCAACTCATTTCTCAGTTTTCCCACTTATCTCTTAAAAGCACTACAAGTACTATGGGTGAATGGATGCGCTGTTTGTAGTAGGCAAGCGCACGTTTACAGTCTAAAGTATGGAGTTTTCTCTCATTTTCATTTGCATGAGGTTTTGGATGGAAGGTGGGTAAGGTGATGGTCTGGTTAATACGGAAACTGGAAATCACCTTTGGAAAAAATTTAGGGTGAGTGCCTAAGGTCACTTTGTCATGGTGAAATTGAAGATAAGGAAGGTAGTGAACCAAGGCTTGCAGTTCACTTACCCGTCTTGCTGAAGTTAAAGCAAACAGGAAAAGCACCTTCCTTGAGAGGTATCAAAGGTGATAAGTGTCTAATGGTTCAAAGGGTGGAAGTATATCCAGTATATATATAATATCCAGCATAGCTCCCTGCTTCAATGGCAGGGGAGAAGAAAAAAGGATTCGCACTCACAAAGCGGGGAGTAGCTGGCTTGTTACGGTGGTTACTACCCCAAACCAAATAAGCCTGATACTTCACTTTCAATGCATATCCAGCATAGCTCTCTGCTTCAACGGCAGGGGAGAAGAAAAACTGATACTTCACGCATATCCAGCATAGCTCTCTGCTTCAACGGCAGGGGAGAAGAAAAACTGATACTTCACGCATATCCAGCATAGCTCCCTGCTTCAACGGCAGGGGAGAAGAAAAACAACCAATAAGGGCTGAATAACATAGTCTGGGTAAAACAAATAAGCATGGGTGTAGCTTGCTTATTGCGGCGGTTACTTCCCCTACTACCCCTAACTAATCAAGCTTGATATTTCACTTGGATGCAGCTCCATCACTGCTCTCTACATTAATGGTGGGGGTGGAAGGGAAATAGAACCAAAGAGCTAAGAGAAACAGATAAGTATGAGAAAAAAATGTGTGAAGCTTGCTGGGCAGACTGGATGGGCCGTTTGGTCTTCTTCTGCCGTCATTTCTATGTTTCTATGTTTCAGTTGTTCGATGACTATATTAATGTCCCATGGCACAGGTGGTTTCTGTAAAGGTGGACAAAGGCGTAACACTCCCTTCATGAATCTGGATACTAGTGAATGACATGAAATGGGTTCCCCGTTTAGGTGAATGTGGTAAGGTGCTATAGCTCTTAAATTTATTTATTTTATTTATTTATTAGCTTTTTTTATACCGACATTCGTGGGTACATCATGCCGGTTTACAATATAACTGAAAGAAGGAAACTACAAAAAACAGGGAGGGGGAGGGGAGCAGCTGAGAAGAGAGGAAGAATGAGCGAAGAGAGGGAAAGAAAGACAGATGAAAAAGGTAATAGGAACAGTACCTGAAGGAGGAAAGTACAAGCACTGGGATAACCATATGATAAGCACTATATATAACATTGCAAAATATACACTCTGAGAGGACTATATATAACAGTGAAATTATACATTAAGCATTACATACAACTTTGCAGGATAAGTACAATGGACAGGGTATAATCTCTGAATGAAGAAAGGGAAACAGAGGGACTAAGTTGGGTCAGAGTCTGGGTAAGCCAATTTAAAGAGCCAAGTCTTAACCCCTTTTTTGAATTTGGAGGGAGGAGGTAGTGAGGCCTTCACTGTAGAGAAGATGGAGGTAGGAGAGAAGGTGTTCAGGTGGACAAGTTAGTGCATCCATACCTGTTGTTGAGCACCAGGAAGTGTAGCGTGACCACTTTCTTTGGTAATTGAGTCCGGTTGATGGTTTTCTCGAAGAGAGTAATATGTCTTGAAGAGCAGGAGAAATATTCAAGTGCTGGTACGCGAGCCTCTCAATCTCCATGCCGTGAGATGCAGGGAGGAGTGAAGAGGATGTAGTAGAGATCAGTTGTCCTGGGTAAGAAGCTGAGGGCTGCTGCCCAGGGGAATTGAGTTGCGGATTGATAAGTGCAGTAGGTAGCTATACCATAGTTGTCTTGGCCACGCTGGCGCGATTAGGATCAGATCCGCTTGGTCTTCGATGCATCTCTGGATCGTTCAAGAGATAAGTGGTATTGGAGGGAATGCACACAGTAGGTTGTGAGACCAACTTACAAGAAAAGCGTCTGGAGCGAGTCTCAGTGGGCTCGAGTAAACCGAGCAGACATTTTCCAGTTTCCTGTTGCTTTCTGTCACAAAGAGGTCAATGGAAGGAAGGCCCCAAACGGAGAATATGTGATGAGCCACCTTTCAATCCAGTTCCCATTCGTGGGGTTGAAATATTCTGCTGAGTTTGTCTGCTCTGGAATTGTGAATTCCAGGCAGATAAGTCGCTTGAAGAGAAATGGATCGCTGGTAAGCCCATTCCAGTATCTGAACTGCTTCCTTGCAGAGGCTCCAAGAACTGGACCCTCCTTCTTTGTTTATGTAGAACATTGTAACTTGGTTGTCCGTGTGAATCATTACTATTTTCTCCCGTAGGGAGTCTTCGAAGGCTCGAAGGGCGTTTTTTTACCGCTTTGAGTTCCAGAAGGTTTATGAGCAGTGTACATTCATACGAGGTCCATAGTCCCTGTGTCTGTAACTGATCCAGGTAAGCTCCCCATCCTTTGGGGGATGTGTCTGTGGTGAGTATTATCTGATGTTGAAGGGGTCGTAGGGGTGAGCCCGTCAGTAGTGTTAATGAGAGTAGCCACTACTGCAGGTCTTTTTTCACGTTGTTGGTTAAGGAGAAGGGAGTGGACAATGGATTGAGAAATTGAGTCCATTGGTGTTTCAGACCCCATTGTAGGCGACGCATATGTAGACACGAATGAGGAACTGCGTAGATGGATGCTGCTATGTCTCCTAGAACGGTTAGGACTTGGCGAGTTGGTACTGTTGCACTGTAAAGTAGAATTGTATACAATATGGAGAGAGCTAATGCTCTCGAGTGAGGAAGGAAAGCATTGTCTTGAATCGTGTCAATGTAGGCTCCTACAAATTGTAAGGTTTGAGTGGGTTCCAAACTTGACTTTTCTTAATTGATTAGGAGATCTAGATTGTCTAGGCAAGAAATCGTTCGAAGAAGATTGTCTCGTAGTAGTGTTTGATTGGATACTACTAGGAGCCAATCGCCCAGATAGGGAAATATTTGCACCCCCTGACGAAGAAGGTGCGCCACCGCCACACATTTGGTGAAGACCCTGGGGACAGAGGAAAGGCCGAATGGAAGAACTTTGTATTGGAAGTGTTGGTTGTCTGCCTGGAAACAAAGGTAACACCAGGAACTGGGGTGCATTGAATGTGAGCATATGCATCCTTCAAGTCCAGTGAACACATCCAATCCCTGGGTTGAAGAAATGGAAGAATGGATTTGCAAGAAGTCATTTTGAACCTCTCCCTGTGGAGGTGTTTGTTGAGTGAACGTAGGTCCAAGATGGGATGCTGACCTCCTGTTCTCTTGGGAATTAGGAAGTATTGTGAGTAAAACCCTTGATGAAATTGCAGCTAAGGCAGTTTCTGAATGCACTTGTTCTAGAGTCATCCTTTGTGTGATGTTATTTGTTTCTGAGGAACCCAGTGCGGGAGGGTGGAACGGGTGAGAAATGGAGAGAGTAACCTTGCTTTATTATTGAAAGGACCCACTGATCTAAAGTAATGTGGCTCCAGGCTGGAAGAAAGTTGGACAACCTGCCCACCATGGGGAGTGACTGTGACGGTGGCAGCATGATTTTTAAAAACCCAGCTGGGTTTTTGCAAGCTGAAGGTCAGCCTGTTGACGTGGCTGACGAGGGGCTCTGGCACACTGGTGTGGTGCTGATAAGGCTGTTGCCTCGATGGTTGATATGATTGAGGCTTATAGTATGAGTAAGGTTTGAATGTTTTAAAAGTGGTTCTTCTGTATGGAGCAGAAGAATAGTGACGCCGTGATGTGGATGGTTGGTGAGGGGATGTTAGCAAAAGGACTGCTGTTTTTTGCTCCTTAAGCTTCATCACTGTGTCTGTGAACTTATTTCCGAACAAATTTTCCGGATGACATGGCAGGTTTGCTATTTGTCGTGAACATCGTCCCTTATGGCGCTGGAATGTAACCATGTGAGACGTCTCACTGTTAAAGCATTCGCTGAAGTCTTGGAAGAGACATCAAATCCTTCATAAATAGACCTTAGCAGGTGTCTCAAACCTTCCTCTACTTTATGGTACTGAGAAGGCAAATTGGTGTACTGGGAGCCTTGTTGGAGGTGTGGTTTCAGTGCTTATAAACTATCGAAAAGATATTGTGAGATGTAAAATTGGTGGTTTTGAATATGGGCGTTCAGCATCCCACATTTAAAGGACATTTTTGCAAAGTCATCAAGTGTTTTGTTATCTTTGGTCGGCGGTGTATTGGAATGGATTCTTGATTTACGAGCCTTCTGCATTGCCGATTCTACTACCACTGAATAATGTGGGAGCTGAACTGACGAATGGAAGGGAGAATCTTTCATTCTATATTTGAGATCTATTTTGCATGATGTTGGAGGAATGGATAATGGAGTATCCCACGACTTCTCCATCAACGCTGTCAAAATAGGATGTTGCGGTAGGGCCACTGGTTCATTAGGCGTATCAACATTTTTTAGTATGCCTAGCATCTCCTGATGTGGATCAGGAATCCTCCTTGTTTCCACATTAAGCATTTGACCAACCTTTTCTATGAACTGTGAGTATGCAAGATCTTCTGAAGGTGAGGAGGGCTCAGGGGGCACCTCCGCTGGATCAGACGGGTAAGCCCATCAAAGAATTTGAGGAGGAATCCGAATCTGAAATTTCCTCAATTGGAGATGGAGGCAAGGTTGGAAGGTTCTTTGGTGCTGGACCTGGTATCGCTGGGTCCTCCGGAACTGTCGGTGATATGGGAGGAGACAGTTGAGGTGGCAGACGAGATTTTTCTACTGACTGTAAAAATTGAGTCAAAATATTAATAATCTGAGACATAGCTTGATTAGCCAGTCCAGACGTAGACGACGTATGTGGTGGTTCTGCAACCAGTGGTAGAGTGGATTGGAGTACATCTGCCTGTGTTCATCTTTTGCTGGGAGTCTTTTCTGCCGGGAGAACTGGTAGAGTTGGCTGAGGTTGATCAGGGGCGAGGGCGCCCATGGAGGTCAGGGAAACAGTTGACATTGCCCCAGTGATGTAGGAGTCGTATCTGATAGGTGAGGTGGAGAAATATCTGGATCAGATTCGATAATCAAGGGTGGTGACACCTCTCTGGGTCTTTTGTGGCCTGAGTGGTTTTTCAGGTTGTTTTTGCGTCGGGTGTGTCAGCAAAGCGCTGTGTGCGTCGATCGGGAGAGGATGCAATGCAGTGCCTTCCTTGCGCCAATGCGTTAGATGCGATGATGCGCCAGATTGGCGTGGCTTCGACGCAGCACTATCCTTGCGACGATGCTCCGCTCTCTTGGTGGTGCATCGATGTTCCGATGCTTCAGAGCGAAGCCGGCACATTTGTCTTCAGAGCGCCAATGCGTCGACTGCGTCATGAAGCAAGCAGCCGCAATGCCACCAACGCATCCCCCGCACCGATTTTTGGCGGGCGAGCAACTGTGGCCTCGGAAGGGGCACAAGAGCCCGAAGCTCTGGATTGTAGCTCCTGAAGCTTGGCAACCCATTGACACTGAGCTTGTGGGGACAAACGTCCGCAGTCCGCACAATTTGCCTGGTCATGTAAGGGTCCCAGGCATATATAGCAGGAAATGTGGCCATCTGTGGCCGACATTATCTTGCCGCAGGAACAAAATTTGAATCCTGGACGAGGCATGTCCCTGGATGTTGTCCTGATGATTTAAATCTTTTTTTTTTTAAACCTTTTCCTCACAGAAACGTTTCAGTCTCTCAGGGGAGTAGAGCTCCACATGCTAACTGCGGAAAAAAACTGACTGAGGAGCCTCAGGCAAACCCGAGGAGATACAAGAGGGAGCACCTAGCTGAAAGACTTTACTAGACTTAGCGAGCTCCGCCACCTAGTTGCATGGAAGACATACCCAGACAGCATGGCTAATTCAGCTGCTTATCTATGTGAAAATATGCTCTGCCCGTACAGAAAAGACATTATGTTAATTTTGATTAATAATGTGTCACTATAGGAAATTAGACAAATATATCTATATATATTTTTCATTATTCTCCACAGTGGAACTGGACAATAGCCTCAGAAGCGATTAATAGAGGCTAACATATTAAGCAGCAGATAACACCAGTTAAATACAGATGAAGAAAAATTTGGGCTATGTGGACTTGAAGACTTAAATGATAGCTTAAGTCTAAACAGTACATAAAAAAAAGTCTTTTAAAACTTCATATACTTTATTTATTAATTTATGTATTTCATCTATCAATGTTCCATGTATAGATCACAACAGTTTACAAGATGACATTCATAGTTATACATTCAACAGATAAACCTAGACAAAACAAAATGATAAGTTATGATGTTGGGAGTTCATATGTAGGTATTAATTTCTATCTAGAGACTGTTTCTGGGGCAAATGGAAATATGACCAGAGAATAGGAAAATTAGTTCTTACCTGTTAATTTTCGTTCCTGTAGTACCACGGATCAGTCCAGACAGTGGGTTGAGCCTCCTTTCCAGCAGGTGGAGACAGACTAAAACTTGAAGGATGCCCTATATCAGGACAGAGCCTATCGTCTAACCCAGGGGTGGGCAATTCCGGTCCTCGAGGGCCGCAAACCAGTCGGGTTTTCAGGATATCCGTAATGAATATGCATGAGAGAGACCTGCATACACACTGCCTCAGTTGTATGCAAATCTATTTCCTGCATATTCATTAGGGGTATCCTGAAAACCCGACTGGTTTGCGGCCCTCGAGGACCGGACTTGCCCACCCCTGGTCTAACCCTTCAGTATAACGTATGACAAAGCAGAAAACAACAAACCCAAGAATAGGATCAAGCAAGTAACTGTAAAGCTCAACGGAGCAACCATAGAATAATGTAGAAACATGGTATACCTATATGCTCTTGCATAAACTTGGTATAAAAAAACGACCAAGGCTTCCGGTGTAATTGCTCAGTAATCTTGCACAAAGTGAAAAATGAAAATCTGCGAACCTGCAAGAAAACAAGCTTCGAGAGGACAGAAGGACAGACAGGGAAGGGCGTCTGGACTGATCCGTGGTACTACAGGAACGAAAATTAACAGGTAAGAACTAATTTTCCTTTCCTGTACGTACCCAGATCAGTCCAGACAGTGGGATGTACCAAAGCTTCCCTAAACTAGGTGGGACCGAGACAGCCCCGCTCGAAGCACTCGCCGCCCAAAGGAACCGAAAACCGGAGCGTGCACATCCAGACGGTAGTGCCGAGCAAAAGTATGCAGAGACATCCAAGTGCCGGCCCTGCAAATCTCCTGCGGGAAGACAGATTGTCTCTCCGCCCTCGAAGTAGCCTGAGAACGTAGAGAATGGGCCATCAGACCCTCAGGAAGCGGACGACCTTGACAAAGATATGCCGAGGAAATGGCTTCTTTCAACCAGCGCGCAATCGTGGTCTTAGAAGCCTGTTTACCATGGTTGGGACCACTCCAAAGGACGAAGAGATGGTCCGATACGCGGAAGTCATTGGTGACCTGGAGATAGCGAAGCAAGACTCGTCTCACATCTAGCCGACGAAGGTCGCCACCAGCCGTACTCGCAATCTCCTCCGGAGAGAACGCGGGTAGTTCTACCGACTGGTTGACATGGAAGGCGGAGACAACCTTAGGCAAGAAAGAAGGAACCGTCCTGAGAAAGACCCCAGACTCAGAAAAACGCAAAAAGGGCTCCCGACAGGACAGCGCCTGGAGCTCGGAAATCCTGCGAGCGGAGGAGATAGAGACCAAAGAAACAGTCTTGAGTGTTAGATCCTTGAGCGTAGCGTGGCGAAGAGGCTCAAAGGGAGCCGCACAGAGAGCATGAAGGACCAGGTTGAGACTCCAAGATGGACACGTGGCACGAGAGGGGGGGGGGGGCGAAGGTGCCTAATACCCCTCAGGAAACGAATCACGTCCGGGTGAGCAGCTAAGGAATGACCGTCCACCCAACCCAGGAGAGAGCCGAGCGCAGAGACTTGAACTCGTAGAGAACTGAAGGAGAGGCCCTTAGAAAGACCCTTCTGAAGAAAAGAAAGAACCAGAGGGATCGAGGCGGAGCGTGCCAGAACACCCAACTCCGCACACACGGACTCAAAAACTTTCCAGATGCGCACATAGGCCAGAGAAGTCGACTGCTTTCGGGCTCGCAGTAGGGTGGAGATGACCTCCTCCTTATAACCCTTACGCCTCAGACAACGCCGTTCAAAAGCCAGGCCGCTAGACAGAAGCAATCGGCCTGGTCGAAAAATACAGGTCCCTGCCGGAGGAGACGAGGAAGATGACCGAGGCGCAGGGGCCCGTCCACCGCTAGATTGATGAGATCCGCGAACCACAGTCTTCGCGGCCACTCGGGAGCGACGAGAATCACCGGTACCCGGAGGAGTTCGATTCTCTTGAGAACTTTCCCCACCAGTGGCCACGGGGGAAACACGTACAGAAGGATGTCCGCTGGCCAAGGTAGAGCCAGAGCATCCACGCCCTCTGCGCCGTGCTCCCTCCAGCGGCTGAAGAACCGATTGGCCTTGGCATTGCGCAGAGTCGCCATGAGGTCGAGGTGAGGTGGACCCCACCTGTCCACTATCAGAGCAATGGCCGCGTCCGAGAGCTCCCACTCTCCCGGATCGAGCGACTGACGGCTGAGGAAGTCGGCTTGAACATTTTCCTTGCCCGCGATGTGAGAGGCCTCAAGGCACTGTAGGTGTCGCTCCGCCCAAGAGAGGAGACGGCTGGCTTCTAAGGCTACCATGGGACTGCGAGTGCCCCCTTGGCGATTGATGTAGGCCACTGTGGTGTTGTCGGACAGGACTCTCACCGCCTTGCCGCGGATCAGGGGAAGGAACTCCTGAAGAGCCAGGCGTACCACCAAGGTTTCCAGTCGATTGATGTGCCAGCGAGACTGAGTCTGCGACCAGGTTCCCTGGGTGGATTGAGAAAGGCAGACCGCACCCCAGCCCAACAGGCTGGCGTCCGTGGTCACTATCGTCCACTGTGGAGCTTGAAGAGGCATCCCTTGCAGAAGATGAGGAAGAGACAGCCACCACTGTAATTCGTCGACAGTAGAGACCAAGAACGGAAGGACTATGTGAAACTGCTCCGACACTGGCTGCCAACGGGATAGCAAAGCTTTCTGCAATGGACGCATATGAGCAAAAGCCCAGGGGACGAGGTCGATGGTGGAAGCCATGGATCCCAAGACTTGTAGATAATCCCAGGCTGTCGGGGAAGGTAGCGCAATCAGATTCCGGACCTGATCGATCAGCGTGAGGGCGCGCACCGATGGTAAGAAAACCTTGCCTACTCGGGTGTCGAAGTGGGCTCCCAGAAACTCCAACTCCTGGGAGGGCTGAAGCTTGCTCTTGGAAAAGTTCACTATCCACCAGAGGGAGGCAAGGAGCTCTAGGACGCGATGCACCGCCCGTTGACAGGAAGTCGCGACTTGGCCCTGATGAGCCAATCGCCAGATAGGGGTGGACGAGAATCCCCTCCCGGCGCACAGCCGCCGCTACCACTACCATGACCTTTGTGAAAGTGCGGGGAGCGGTCGCAAGGCCGAAGGGGAGAGCTTGAAACTGGAAGTCTTGATTGAGGATGTGGAATCGGAAAGATTTCTGGTTGTCGCGGTGGATAGGAATATGGAAGTACGCTTCTGCGAGATTGAGGGAAGCAAGGAACTCTCCGAGACGGACCGGCGCAATGACCGCATGCAGGGTTTCCTTGCGGAAGTGGGGAATCTTGAGGGCCCGATTGACCCTCTTGAGGTCCAGAATTGGGCGGAAGGACCTGTCCTTTTTGGGCACGGTGAAGTAAATAAAATACTGGCCGGCGCCAATCTCCCTTTCCGGAACTGGGACCATCGCCCCCAGATCCAGAAGTTTGGAGAGAGTCTGCACCACCGCGTCCCTCTTGGCCCATCCACAAGGCGAGAAAAGAAAGAGATCCGGCAGTTCCCCGACAATCTCGAAAGCGTACCCTTCTTTGATAATGTCGAGGACCCACTGATCCGATGTGATTTTGACCCATTCCTCGAAAAACAGGGAGAGGCATCCGCCGAGGTAAGGAACTGAGGAATGAGTCAGCTGAACTTCACTGCGTGGCAGGTTTAGTGGTGGCAGGCGCGGGCTGGCCCTCACGAAAGGGCCGCCTGCCACGAAAGGACTGCGACCAGGACTGAGCACGAGAAGAACCCCTCGCGGAACCGCCCCGCCCCCGAGGAGCGAAGCAACGCTGGCCCCTGAAACGAGAACGGGAAGGCGCGAAGGACTGGGAAGACTTAGGACGGTCCTCTGGAAGCTTATGGACCTTGTTATCAGCCAAGGAAATCATCAGCTTCTCGAGATCCTCTCCAAAGAGCATCTTACCTTTGAAGGGCAGCGTGCCCAGCCGAGTCTTCGACGACTGATCAGCCGACCAATGGCGTAGCCAAAGGAGCCTCCGGGCAGCCACCGCCAAAACCATTGCCTTCGCCTGCACACGGACCAGATCATAGAGGGCGTCCGATACGTAGGCGGTTAAGGCCTCCAGACGTTCGGCTTGCTCTGCCTCTGCTGGCAGAAGATCCCGGGTGCAGAGTAACTGTTGGACCCACTGAAGGCCTACCCGCATCATGAGGCTGCTACAGCAAGACGCCCGGACCCCAAGGGCCAAAACGTTGAAGATGCGCTTCAAGTGAGCCTCTAACTTCCGATCCTGTGGATCCTTCAGAGCCGTGGAACCTTATACCAGAATCATGGTGTGTTTGGCCACCGCAGAGACATAAGAATCCACAGCGGGATATCGCAGCAGCTCCAAACCTTCCTCCGGGAGGGGATAGAGCTTATCCATCGCACACCCCACCCGGAGCGCACCCTCAGGGGCCTCCCATTCCCGCAGGATTAGGAGCTTGAGCATGGGGTCGAAGGGAAAGGCCGAGGCCGGAGCCCGGAGCCCCCCCAGGACCAGATTCATATCCTTGGGCAGCGAGGCCAAGAGATTATCCACGGAAGGACTTTCCAGACCCAGATCCTGCAGAACAAAGGGAAGGAGGGGCTCCAATTCCTCCTTACGAAATAAACGGAGGGCTCTGGGGTCATCTCCCTCCAAGGGGGGGGGCATCCGCCGAATCCGGGGAAGCGGCGGGGTCTGAGGGCCCAGGAGACACCGGGGGGGAGGAAGGGGGGGGCACCCCGGGACCACCCGCACCCGAACTGGCCCCTGGGGCTCCGCAGCCGGTCCAGCGGTCAATGGCGCTGAGCGAGGGATTTTTGGCGGGGGGGCAAGGGGGGAGGGTTTCATCCTGCTCATGCAAGCTAGCTAAATAAGATTTATGCATGAGGAGGACGAAATCCGCCGAAAAAGGGACCCTGAATTTGCCGAGGGGGGCGAGGAGGGGTCAGGACCCCCCTCCTGGGGACCTGCAGGGGCCAAATTGGGGGTTAAATCAAAAAAATCTGGCCCCCCAGCCCCAGGGAGCACTGAAATCGGCCCCGATGAAAAATCCAACAAGGCCGCCATTCCCAGGCTCTGCCAACCCGGGAAAGGCCTGGCCATGCCGGGAGAAGTGGAGCCCCGGGCTAAATTTGCTTGTCCTGCCGAGGAGGCAGGGCCGGCGGAAGCACTAGGCGAACTAGGCGATCGCCTAGGGCGCTGAGCATTAGGGGGCGCCGAGCCGCTGACGGCCAATGGCCGCCGGTGGACGTCATCCCAATGGCAGATACACACAGCAAGAAGATCGCAGGGCCGTGGTACAGTCGCGTCTAAACATGCTGGTGCTCCTCCTCCTTCCTGCCCGCGCGGCCCCGGAAGAAAAATGTTGCCGGAGCCGCGCGGGCAGGAAGGAGGAGGAGCATCAGCCAATGCAGGAACTTCTCCTCCTTCCTGCCCGCGCGGCCCCGGAAGAAAAATGTTGCCGGAGCCGCGCGGGCAGGAAGGAGGAGCAGCATCAGCCAATGCAGGAACTTCTCCTCCTTCCTGCCCGCGCGGCCCCGGAAGAAAAATGTTGCCGGAGCCGCGCGGGCAGGAAAGAGGAGG
Source organism: Rhinatrema bivittatum (assembly GCF_901001135.1). Classification (NCBI taxonomy): domain Eukaryota; kingdom Metazoa; phylum Chordata; class Amphibia; order Gymnophiona; family Rhinatrematidae; genus Rhinatrema; species Rhinatrema bivittatum. Next base: position 422,876,772 of record NC_042616.1, on the reverse strand, counting down.
AGCATCAGCCGCGTGCCGGAAGGAGGAGAAGCATCTGCCACGTTCAGAAGAGGATCAGCGCGGCTCGAGAAGACCGGGGCCGCTGCAGAGCCCATCCTGCAGTGGCCCGTGAAGAGGAGGCCCAGAGGTGAGAGAGAGACTGAGGGTTTGTACAGTGTGTATGTGTGCGTGTATGAGATGAGTTGAGAGACTGTGTGTGTGTGTGGGAGTGAAGACCTGAATGTTTGCAGAGACAGCATGGGAGAGCCTTTGTGTGTGTGAGAGACAGCATGTGGTAGTGAGAGCCTGTGCTTGAGCAAGACAGCATGTGGGAGTGAGAGAGAGCCTGTGTGTGTGTGAGTCAGCATGTGACAGTGAGAGCCCTTGTGTAGGAATGATTGTATGAGAGAGAGCATGTGACAGTGAGAGCCTGTGCTTGAGCAGGACAGCATGTGGGAGTGAGAGAGAGCCTGTGTGTGTGAGTCAGCATGTGACAGTGAGAGCCTGTGTGTAGGAATGATTGTATGAGAGAGAGCATGTGACAGTGAGAACCTGTGCTTGAGCAAGACAGCATGTGGGAGTGAGAGTTAGACAGCATGTGCAAGAGAGAGACTGTGTATAAATGATTGTATGAGGGACAGCATGTGAGAATGAGTGCCTGTGTATGTGAGAGAGAGAAAGCATGTGAGAATGAGAACCTGACCGTGTGTTTGAGGGAAGCAGACAGATGGAGAGAAAATAAATATGTTATAAAAGGAATTGGCAAAAAAATAAGAAAGGGAAGGTGGAAAAAAAAAAGCCTGTGACCAACCGATTAGAAAACTAAGATCAGACAGCAAATGTAAAAAGAAATAAATTACTTTTTACTGATTGGAACATGTAATCTTTGGGAATGTGCAAGAGTAGCACTTTCTCTATGCGGATCTCACAATGTACGAGATCAGCATGGAGGAACTGGAAGCCCACGGGGCCTGCACAGAGGAGGCAGCAGAATGGGCTTCAGTGCCAATAGCAGCAATCAGCACCTCTGCAATAGCCATACAGCGGCAGTGACAGTGGCAGCAGAGGGATGAGAGAGGCTCTGAGGTTGCTGGCAAAAGAAAGAGAGGGGGTCTCTGCCTTTAGTGTGTGCATGTGTATGAATGGGAGTCTGCCTGGGGGTGTATGTGTGTGAATGCATGGGTGCCTGCCTGAGGGTGTGTCTGTGAATGAGAATGTATGGGTGTCTTCCTGGGGTTTGTATGTGTGAGAATAGGTGCCTGCCTGTTTGTGGTGTATGGGTGTGTGTGAGAATAAATTGGTGCCTGCCTGGGGGTCTGTGTGTGTGAGAATGAATGTGTGCATGCCTGGGGGATGGGGAGGGAGTGGTGTGAAAATGAATGGAAGCCTGCCTGGGGTTCAGTGTGAGAATGACTAGGAGCTTGCCTGTGTGTGTGTGTGTGAGAACGAGTGGGAGCTTGCCTGGGAGTGTGTGTTTGTGTGTATGTGAGGGAGCCAGTGAGAGTGAGAGCATGAGTGTGTATGAGAAAATCCAGGGGAGTAAGAGTTTGTGTGGGGGTGTGTGTGGAGGGGGAGAGAGTGCCTTAGAGCCTGAGTGTGTCAGTGTCTGTGAGAGCGAGAGGTTATGGTTGGGTATAAGAGCATGAATGTGTATGTATGTGACAGTGTATGTGTGAGAGAGAATGGACATGTGAGTATGTGTGAGAGAGAGAGGATAACCTCCTAATCCTCGACAATATCAGGGTGACTGGAAATCAAGAGCTCCCACGTATGGACAGCAGGGGCTTTTTAAAATCCTTATTAATTTTAATTATTGTGTGTTATTTGATATATGTACTGTTTTGAAATATTTTATTGGTGTTTGGGAAATTGTAAAAAATGTATATGATTTTAATTAATAGAAATTCTATTTATCAGTAGTTTTAAAATATTTTATTAGTATGGTTTTACTATTATAACTGATGCTTTGTTTCTTGATTTTATTTGTTTTATGAGGAATGGTTGTTCTGTTTTTCCATTGCTAATACACAGAGTCTGGCTTCTTGGGGTTTCCATTTCAGTTTTTTCTAATTTGTGCTCCTTTATTTTGTATTCTGTATTTGATGAGAGGTCTGTCTCTGCTCTGTATGTGTGACCATGATGAGAGATTCTGCTATCATATAGTGTCTGTATAGAGATCTATAGCAATTGGGTTTGTTTTGTTTCCTCAGTAGGTGGTGTATTGGTATTCTAGGACCCAGTGTAATATTTACCCTTGCTTATTCACAGGTAGGGTTATTGTTGTTTGAGTCCTTGGTGTTATTACTGTTATGTTATGCTGGGATTGCAGTATAGATTTTGGGTGTCTTTTTTGCGGTGCTTTGTGTTAGTTCACAATGTGTCTGGCAGTGGAAGGTGTTTGTGCTGCTGTTACTGTGAGGTGACACCAGAATTTGAAAATATCTTTTAGTGTGATGAGCTGTAAGGGAAACATCCAAGCTCCATTGTTGGGGGGATTTCAGTGGATGCACAGAGATACAGAACTGGAGGTGCAGGATTTATATTGACATTCTGTCCCTTCCTATATATTCCAGACTTCACTCTCATAATCCATATAGAATTAGTTGAATGAGGCTATCAAATAATTTTATAGTAGTTTTACTAGAAGTGTGAAACTGGCCAGCTTTTTAAAATAATGCAGAGGACCCTTTGGACTTTTTTTAACAACACTTTTTTTTATAACCAATTTTAAAGCAGGATCCATGCTATAGAGGTGGGTGTGATGAAGAAATGTCATTTTGGCTCCCCACCACCCAAAACAAATTCTTCTGTCTAGAGATGCCACTGATTTTCTGTGGCACACAAATGCATTGGCCCCTGGGCGCCGGAGACCCTTGGTGCGCCACTGGGTGCGAGCCATATGGGGCCGCAAGTGGTGGCAAAGAGGAGGGGAGATTTGGCGGGCCGCAAGCAGTGCCCAATCTGCTCGCGACCCAGAAAACCCCAGTCAGCGGGCGTGATTGAGAATGAGGTAGGAGTCGGGGCCGAGACCGGGGGGGGGGGGGGTGGGGCGCAAGGAAGAAGGCTCGCCTAGGGCGCCAAATCCCCTTGCACCGGCCCTGCGAGGAGGGACCTTCCCCATCCGGCAGGCAAGCAGTACAAAGTCCCTGCCGCGAAAAACGTGAGGAGGGCAGCCCACAAGAGAGGCAGGCAGGCTGCCTGCCGGGACATAGCCGAGCCGCGGTTGAAGAAAAAAAAGCAGAAAAAAAGCTTTGATTGGCAACCTGCACAGCAGGAGAGAGCAGGTGGGAAACCTGCTGCCTCTTGCTTGTCTGGCTGCCAGTTCAAGGCCTGCTCTGACCAGAGAAAGGAAAAAATGCTGGTCAACTGCTGCAAATAACTTAGAGGTAGGTGAGTACCTGCAACCTATTAAAGTTTAAAACTTTTTTTTTTTTTTTTTTTTTACTGAGCACAGCAGCAGGTTCCAAAAAAACCCTCCCGGCAGCCAGATGGGGGGGGGAACAAGACCCAGAGAGACTCAGTCCCCACACCTGGAAGCATCCACGGACTCAGGCTATGCGTTGCAAAAGGGGCAAAACCCCCCTGAGCCGGGCAAGAGCTGGGAGACGGAGCCGTCTCCCACACAGAAAAAGGAAAAATCACCAAAAAAGGCAAACTTTCCCTTTTTTTTTTTTTTAAACAAATGAGAACCAAAAGAACTACTTGCTTGAGCCTACAAAAAGACAGAAGAAAAGGCTGACTAGCCTACAGCAGAGAACCGAAGGGGAGATGTTACACCTGCTGGAGACAGACGAATACTGAAGGGTTAGAGGATAGGCTCTGTCCTGATATAGGGCATCCTTCAAGTTTTAGTCTGTCTCCACCTGCTGGAAAGGAGGCTCAACCCACTGTCTGGACTGATCCGGGTACGTATAGGAACATGCATTCTCTCATTTGATTTATTCTTCATGCTGCAATTATCATTTGTCTTGCTTTGTCTTTTATTAGGTCCGTATATGCTGAGGTTTAAGTTAAATTATATTCGTTAATGAATAGCCATGTTTTTAATTCATTTTATAGCATGTGTTTATTTTTAAAACATTTGATCAGATTTACTTTATTTTTATTCATTTTTATTTTTACTTTTTAGCCACATCAACACAAATTGTTTATTATTATTGTTACTTTTATGATTTTTTATTATTAGCGATTTTTCTCTTTAAGAGCGACTAGCTCCAGTGGGGATTTCCCTAAAACTGAATCACTGGTAACACACTGGTATTTGACTCTAATTGCATTTATATGTAAGTTGCTATTCTCCCATAGGTATATGCTCATAAATGTTCCAAATGCCATTGTTTTAAGTAGGCCTGTATATTTATAATATAAAAAAATGTTCATGTATTAGACAATTTTTGATAAAGGAAAAATAATTCAGATGCCAAATTTCCACCCAAAAAGTCTTTCAAGTTGGACACATCAAGCCAAAAAGGCTTTAAAAGTGGAAACAAAATGCACACTAGCTTAAAATTATTGCTTTTTTAAATCAATTTTTCTTTATCAGTTTTTCTTTGAATAACATTTTTTTTCAATTTTTTTCAATGTAAATGAGTGACAACAAAATAGTGTAAATATCCCATAAGAAAAAATATTAAAAGCTTACTAGTAGCCACAGAGGCATTCACGGAGCAGGATGCCAGTGGCCAGTAGTTGGTGTTCCACCTTCAGGCAGCAAAACACTGCACGGAGCGGCAGTAGCCACAGAGGCATTCACGGAGCAGGATGCCAGTGGCCAGTGGTTGGTGTTCCGCCTTCACGAGGGCTGCCATCTCAAAAAAAACAAAAACAAAAAACAAACAAACAAAGCAGGGGTGGGTAAGAGTATGGGGGCAGGGGTGTGGCCTGCTTGTTGCGGCGGTTGCTACCCCTGATTGAGCTGGATGTTCACTGGGATGCGGATACGGCGCTGCTCTCTGCATGGTGGAGGAGTGGAAGGGAGTTGGGGCCAGAGGGTGCTGGAAGCCAATAGTGATGAGTGGGAGGGAGAAAAAGGGTGGGGAAAAAAAAATGGATAAACTGCGTGGCTTGCTGGGCAGACTGGATGGGCTGTTTGGTCTTCTTCTGCCGTCATTTCTATGTTTCTATGTAGTTTTTTTAATATCAACTTAACTTAACAATAAATCTTCAGTTCTTACACTTCCAATAATTTATTCCTTTTTGTATTCCATTCAGACACTGTTAGCGTTTCGCCTTCAGGCTGCATCAGGGAAATCCATTTTGCTTATATGGTAAAGCCAAAACTAAGCATGCATATACTGTATAAAAACAATGTCCATATTCTTTGTTACTGTTCAAACACCAACAAAAAATATATATGGATTTGAATGCTTAAAATGTCAATGCTGTGCTATGCTTCTCAAAACAACAAGACTTAAACATGGTACAAACACCTATCGTGAAAATATCTTAAACGAAAATGGCTGAAGAGTAATATTCTATCCAATATCTTTGAAAAATTATTTGAAAAAGCTTACCCCATTAATATTGTCTCTACAGATCAAAATAGGGCTAAAACCGCCTTCACACACTATCAGAATTTTTAAGGAGAAGAAAATGTTTTATTAAAGGATCAGGCTTCATTTTGAAAGACTGTGTCCAATCAAAAAGTCACACGTTCTCTACATTCATTGGATAAAAAATACTAACCAATCAAGAGTGACAGATACAATCCTCAGCCAGTTAGTGATGATATTCACATCGATTTTTGAAAAGGAAGGTATATGAAAAAAATATTAATGTATGCACATCAATAGTTAGGATAATTCACAAAACATTTCCCACTCTATGCAATTTTTTAAACCGCTGGGTTCTAAAACTCTTTAAGATGTTTATCCATCTTTTCTCTTTCAGAACTAAGAGTTTCCCTCAGTCATCTCCACACGATGTCTTAAAACCATATCAGTTGCAAAAAAATGAAGCGCCACGAATTTGTAATTTACAGCCAAACAATGTGAAACCAACAGTACCTCCTTTCGTTCATGTTTATGACAACTCCTATGTTCTCTTATGTGAGTTCCCAAACTCCTGATGGTTTTACCATTGTAAATTTTATTACATGGATACATTAGCCCAAATTTTCAAAGCCGAGCACAACAACCGGGGGATACGTGTGTGCCGAGTGCATTTTAAAAATGACCTGGCCCCGCACATATCTCCCGATGCTCGCTGAAGTGTCGGGCAGCAGGGTCTGAGCGGGGGCCGACCTAGTCAGTGGCCATTAGACCCTGTCCCGGGTAAGCGCCCGCCGGCAGCTGGCTGGCATGCAGAACTTACTCCTGCTTGAAGGAGCAGGTAAGTTCTAAAACAAAAAAAATTACAATAGTTAGGGTACGTTTAGAGGTCAGGGAGGAGAGGAAAAAAAGGAGGAAGGCTAGGTAGGAGGATAGGAAAGTTCCCTCCCAGTCCGCTCCCTTAATTGGAGTGGACTGGGAGGGAACTGGTGTAGGTCCGATCGCGTCGCCGTGCGTTATTTTTTTTAAAACCCTCACTTGCATGCGCGAGATACCACATACCCGCACATGCATGTGCTGATATTAAAATTGGGCGCACATATGCACATGGGAATCGTATTTTATAATATGCGCGCATGTTATAAAATCGCTGCATCCACATGCACGCCGGGAACTGTGCACACATGGACACACGCACGGGCCTTTGAAAAATCTACCCCATTCTTTTTTATATATAAAGATTATATAGATATAGATATTGATAGATAAATATAAAAATTGGTAAAATTTCTCAAAATGTACTTCTTTCTGGCTGGATTAATGAATTCTTTCTTAATCTTTATATGTCAGAAAACGAAACACAATGGGTAAAGGAGTTTCCATTTTCTGAACACATAGCTCTTTGAAAAAGGTACATAGACGATGGGGTAGATCTTAAAAGCCCAGCGCGCCTGCGCGCCTATTTTGCATAGGCCGCCGGCGTGCACGGCAACGGTTCGGGGGCAGGCCGGGAGGGTGGTCCCGAGTCCCCCGGCACTGCGGCCTGTGCCAGGGGATGCCAAGGCGGCGTGCACAAGTTACGCCTGCCTCAAGCAGGTTGCGCGTACTTTTTAAAGATCTACCTCAAAGTGTTTATGTTTTTGGATTGATCTGCAGAAGAGTTGAACCAGTTTCATTGTTGGCTAAATACCTGCAGTATGAAATACAGTTTGATAGATCATAGTGGCAAGGAAATGTCATTTCTGGATGTGGCAGTTCAAAAGAATGTTCTAATGGGTTTTAACACTCATGTACATAAGAGAACGGACCGCAATAAATGTTTACATTATAGGAGTGCCCATCCACAAATGCTTAGAGAAAATAATGCTCGAAAATGCTAGCTACGAGCATGATTTTTCTCCCTCGACTTAAAAGTACCTCTGGGAATGCTGCATCCTAATGGGGCTAAAAATGTATGCACTGGGGGCCACCACACCATCTGGGTAAAGGGTGGACAATTATCTGACAGCTATTTTACCTGAGGAGATGGATTATGAAAATTGCCATCCCATCAAATGTAGTTTACAAGCTGTTCAGACTTTAGAAAGACAAGGTAGTGAGTGTGTGTGTGCACCGCATGACAGGCATGTGGGTGTGTGATTTAAAGCCTTTGTGCTTGAGAGAGAGTGTGTGTTTGTGTATATGAGTGAGAGAGAGCCTATTTGCAGAGGTGTATGAGAGTGCAAAAGACAGAAGGAGCCTGTGTTTGTGTTTGCCAGAAAGAGATGGAGCCTCTCTGAGGGTGCATGTGTGTGCACAAGAGAGGGGGGAGTCTGTGAAAGGAAGTGTGTTTGAGAGAAGAAGCCTGTGAGTGCTAGGGTGACCAAATGTGATAGAGCAAGCCTGTGTGTCAGTGTATCCATTGAGAGAGAGGGAGCGTGTATTTATTTATTTATTGTTTTTGTTATACCGAGTTTCATGACAGGCATCACATCAACCCGGTTTACAATTAACAAAGTGTGTAAAACATAACATAACGTAAAACAATGTTCTCAAAAAGAACCTTGAACTTTAAATATCGTGAATCAGATATAGGAATTGAGAAAGTTACAATAAATCAGGGAAATCAACTTGGAGCTGGAAAAGGGGAGAGATTGCACAGAGCAATATTAACATTTATATGTGTATGAGAAAATAAACTGTGTGTGTATATATGAGAGAAGAAAGTTTGTGCATCCCCCTTGCCTCCCTCCACTCCCCAGTAATCCATGTAATCTCGGGAACTCCCAGGTATAGAGAGTTGGAGGTTTTTAAATTCTTAACTATTGAGTGTTATTTGATTAGTTTGCTGTTTTTAAATATTTTATTGGTGGTTAGAAAATTTTATAAAGTTTTTAAGTTTAAATGAACTTTTAAATTTAGAGTTTTGTTCATCAGATGTTTTGAATTATTTACTCTATTTATTAATATGGTTTTACTATTGCAATTGATGTTTTATATTTCTTGATTTATTAGTTATTTTATGAGTTATTGTGATGTTTCTGTTTTTCCATTATTGCACTGCATGTAGAGTTGCGTTTCCAGGTCAGTTCTTGTTATATGTTTTAACTTAAACTATGGTCTCTTTATTCTGTTTTTGGCAAGTGTCTGACTCTGCATGTGTAACAGAGGTGAGGTAGCTAGCATGCTAGCATGTAGCTTCTGTGTAGGAATTATTGCAGCTTGGTTTGTTCTTTTACCATAATAGAAAGTATATTGGTGTTTTAGGGTCTGGTATAATATTTGTAGTGTTGCCTTTTTATGAGTAAGGTTGTTACTGTTTGAGAACTGGCAGTTCATCCTGTTTTTGTCTAGGAAGTCTACCAATTTGAAATAGCAATTTAATTTATCATGGCTTTCTGAGGGCCGAGCCCACAAACAATGCATGTTATAATATGCCTGATACCATGAGATTAAGGAGGATGATCTGAAATGGGTGCAAATTAATGCAAATGAGGAAGGACACCATGCCTCCTTGTGATGCCTCCCCCAGAGTACTCAAGTGTGCAGTCGTGGTCTGTGGAAAAGTTGGCAACCCTAATTATAGATGAGGATCTTGATGTGCCTGTGAAATAGCGACCATTAAGAAGGAATTCATTAATCCAGCCACGGAAAAGAAGTACATTTTGAGAAATTTTACCAATTGTGTTTCAACCCACATTATATATATATATATGGTCACCGCCACACAGGTGTCTTAAAACTATGTCTGTTGCAAAAAAACAAATGAAGCTCCACGAATTTCTGATTTGCAGCCAAACAATGTGTCCTTGTAATAAAATTTACATTGGTAAAACCATCACGAGTTTGAGAACACACATATCAGAACATCTGAGTAGTCTAAAGGAGGCACCACTGGGGTTACAAACAGGCCGATACAGTACAGTGCGCTCCGGAGTGCACTGTTAGCCTGCTATTGGACGCGCATTTTCCCTTACCCCTTATTCAGTAAGGGGAGGAAAAAGCGCGGCACCTAATAGCGCCCTCAACATGTAAATGCATGCTGATGGCCCTATTAGGTATGCGCGCGGGATACAGAAAGTAAAATGTGCAGCCAAGCTGCACATTTTACTTTCAGAAATTATCGCCGACCCAAAGGTCGGCGCTAATTTCTTCTGGCGCTGGGAAAGGGCACAGAAAAGCAGTAAAAACTGCTTTTCTGAGCACCCTCCGACTTAATATCATAGCAATATTAAGTCGGAGGTCCCGAAAAGTAAAAAAAAAAAAATTTGAATTCGGCCCGCAGCTGTCGGGCCGAAAACCAGACGCTCAATTTTGCCAGCGTCCGGTTTCCGAGCCCGTGGCTGTCAGCGGGATCGAGAACAGAGGCCGGCAAAATTGAGCGTCGGCTGTCAAACCCGCTGACAGCCATCGCTCCTGTCAAAAAGGAGGCGCTAGGGATGCGCTAGTGTCCCTAGCGCCTCCTTTTCCCCGTTTTTACCGTGTCACCTAATTTAAATACAGAATCGCTCACACCGGCAAAGGGCCGGTGAGCGCGCCAGGAGAGCGGGCGTTCGTCCGCTCTCCCGCGGACTTTACTGAATCGGCCTGATTGTTTGGCTGCAAATCAGAAATTTGTGGAGATAACTGTGAGAAACTCTTAGTTCAAAAAGAGTGAAGATGGATACACATCTTAAATAGTTTAGAACCCGGTGGTTTAAACAATTAAATAGAGTGGTTAGTATTTTCTATCCAATCAATGCAGAGAACGTGTCACTTTTTGATTGGACACAGTCTTTCAAAATTAAGTCAGATCTTTGAACAAAGCTTCCTCACCTCCTTAGAAATGCGGATAGTGTGTGTGAAGGAGGTTTTTATCATATTTTGATCTTTGGAAAAGCAAGTGTTGCTTACCTGTAACAGGTGTTCTCACATCCTGTGATGTCACATATAGGTGACATGACAGGATGGAGCCCAATCACGGAACACTTTTGTCAAAGTTTCCAGAACTTTGACTGGCCCCTACTGGGCATGCCCAGCATGGCACTAACCAGGCAGCCAGTAGGGGTCCCCCTTTAGTCTTGTTTAAAAGCTACAGGCAGTGCCGAAAAATAAAATAAGAAAACGTTACGAACCCAACACCGCGGGGCGGCGGGTGGGTTTCGTGAGGACTAACATCCTGCTGTCCTGTGAGAACACCTGTTACAGGTAGGCAACACTTGCTTTCTCACAGGACAAGCAGGATGGTAGTCCTCACACATGCGTGAGTACCGAGCTGAGGATGTCCGAACATGAACCAAATGTACCCAAAGGCGTGCAACAGGCACAACAACTGGGGTGGAATTTGGTAGAGGGCATCCTGAACCCCACCGGGCAGGCAGAAGGGTGTTGGTACGTCACGTTGTAAACAGGTTACGAAGGACAGACTGGCCGAAGATGGAATCTTGTCTTCCGGCTTTGTCCAAGCAATAGTGGGCTGCAAAGGTGTGGCGAGAACTCCAGGTGGCAGCCCTGCAAATATCAGGAAGCGGCACCAATTGCAGGTGTGCTACTGAAGTCGACATGGCCCTCATAGAGTGTGCTTTAACACGGTCTTGAAATGGAATGGCCGCTTGCTGATAGCACAAGGATATGCAGTCCGCCAACCAGGAGGAGAGAGTCTGCTTACCCACAGGCTGCCCTAATTTGTTAGGGTGGAAAGAGATGAACAACTGAGTGCTTTTCCTGTGGGCAGCTGTATGGTCTAGATAGAATGCTAGAGCCCGTTTACAGTCAAGGGTATGCAGAGCCTGCTCTCCTGGATTGGAATGGGGCCTGGGAAAAAAGGTAGGTAGTATGATGGATTGATTGTGGTGAAAATCCGAAACTACCTTAGGTAAGAATTTAGGGTGAGTGCAGAGTACTGCCCGGTCCTGCAGAAGTTTAGTGTAAGGCGGATAGGTAATTAGGGCCTGTAATTCACTAACTCTGCTAGCTGAAGTGATTGCCAAAAGGAAAATCTCTTTCCATGTGAGATATCAAAGTTCACAAGAGTGAAGAGGCTCGAATGGTGGTTTCATGAGCTGACCCAAAACCAGGTTAAGGTCCCAAGGGGCAGGAGGACGCAGTGGAGGCTTGAGGTGAAGCAAGCCCTTCAAAAAACGTGTTACAAGGGGTTGTGTACTGATATAGGAACATCCCCGATACCTTTATGGAAGGCGGCTACCGCACTGACATGCATTCTGATGGAAGAAGTCTTTAGACCTGACTCTGATAAATGCCAGAAATAGTCCAAAAACTTTGTGATTGGACAGGAAAAGGGGTCAAGGGACTGAGAAGAGCACCATGACGTGAACCTTTTCCATTTGTAAGAGTAAGCTTTTCTCGTGGAAGGCTTCCGTGAAGCAATCAAGACACGGGAAACTGGTTCAGAAAGGTTAAGTGACTGAAGGATTAACCTTTCAACATCCATGCCGTCAGGGACAAGGCTTGAAGATTGAGATGGCGGAGGCATCCTTCGTTTTGAGTGATCAGAAGCAGGTCCTTTCCTAAGGGAATGCGCCTGCGAATGGAGAGATCCTGCAGTATTGGAAACCACGCTTGGCGTGGACAGTGAGGTGCTATCAGGATCACGGTTCCCTTGTCCTGAAGTAACTTCACGAGAGTCTTCGAGAGAAGAGGAAGTGGAGGGAATGCATAGAGCAGAAAGGTTGTCCATGAGAGGGAGAATGCATCTCTGGGCTGAGAGTGTTTGCTGCAAATGAGAGAGCAGAAGTTCTCTACTTTGCAGATTTGAGGAGACTCAAAGAGGTCTATCCGAGGATATCCCCATTGTTGGAAGATGGAGTTCGCTACTGAGGGGTTGAGAGACCACTCGTGCGGTTGAAAGATGCGACTCAGCTTGTCTGCCAACACATTGTCCACTCCCGGCAAGTAGGTGGCCCTGAGGTACATCAAATGGAAGAGAGCTTCCGCTCATATCTGTGCAGCTTCCTGACACAGAAGGAAGGAGCCCGTGCCTCCCTGTTTGTTGATGTACCACATGGCCACCTGGTTGTCCGTCTGGATCAGGATAACTTGATTTGAGAGGCGATCCTGAAATGCCCTGAGAGCATATCTTATTACTCGAAGCTCCAGGAAATTTATTTGGTGTTTGGCTTCCTCTAGAGACCAAGATCTTTGTGTCTGCAGATTGGCCACATGGGCTCCCCAGCCGAGGTTGGAAGCATCGGTGGTGAGAGTTATTGGAGGGTCTGGAGCCTGAAAGGGCAAGCCTTGGAGGAGATTGTTCTGATTTTTCCACAGGTAAGAGACTGACGGAGTGAGTCGGTTACGTGGACAATGGTCGACAGGTGCTGAATGCTTTGAGTCCATTGAGACCGTAGAGTCCACTGCATGACTCTCATGGCCAAACGGGCCATTGGTGTGACCTGAACTGAGGACGCCATATGTCCCAGGAGGATGAGAAAGTAGCGTGCAGTTGTGGAACGCTGAGACTGCAGCTGGTGTGCAAGAGACACAAGAGTGAGAGCTCGTTGTTGAGGCAGAAAAGCCTTTGCCTGCAAGGTGTCCAAGTCTGCCCCAATGAACAACAGGGTTTGAGATGGGACTAAGTAGGATTGTCGTAATTGATGAGAAATCCTAATGAAATTTAGAGTGAGTAAGGTTAGATTGAGGGACGACAGAGCAGCTTGCTGAGTGGAAGCCCTGATTAACCAGTCGTCTAGGTAGGGGTAGACGAGAACACCTTGGGTCCTGAGGAAGGCTGCAACTACTACGAGGCATTTTGTGAAGACTCGTGGCACAGATGCTAGGCTGAATGGAAGCACTCGGTATTGATAGTGCTTGGGGCCTACTAGAAACCTCAGGTATTTGCGATGAGATGGAGTTATCGCAATATGAGTGTATGCGTCCTGGAGGTCCAGAGAGCAGAGCCAGTCTCCTCTTTGTAGAAGAGGAAGAAGCGAGCCTAAGGTTACCATCTTGAACTTCTCTCACTGGAGGTACATGTTGAGGGCCCGTAGGTCCAGGATAGGACGAACGCCTCCCGATTTTTTGGGGGATTAGAAAGTACCAGGAATAGAACCCTAGGCCGTGCTGAGAGTAGGGTACGGGTTCTATTGCCTTGGACTTGAGAAGGAGGGAGACCTCTTGATCCAGAAGGATGGAGTGATCGGATGTTCTCCACCTCTGTAGAGGTGGGGAGTCTGGTGGCAGGGAGAGAAAGTTCAGATGGTAACCCTGAGCAATTATCGCCGGTACCCATTGATCTGAGGTGATTGAGTGCCATATGTTGTGGAAGTGGCACAATCGACCTCCCACTGGTATGTGAGGCAGCGAAATCTGGCTGCTGCTCTCTAGGTGGAAGTCAAAAACCTGAAGCAGGTCCTGGCTGAGGAGCTGCTTGTGGCTTTTGTTTACGTGGTTGACAAGACTGTGCTTTTTGAAAAGGTCTCGTGGCACGGAATCTGGTTGGTGGCGGGTAGGACTTCTTCGGGCGGAAGAATATGACTTTTTAGAGTCCTTTCTGAAGGGCTGTTTAGAAGAATAGTCAGCAGGCATCAGAGAGAGCTGACTTAGGGTCTCATGATGGTCCTTAAGTTCCGCCACCGTTCACTGAATCTGTTCACCAAACAGATTGTCCCCCACACAGGGCAGGTCGGATAGCCTGTCTTGTACTTCAGGGCGAAGGTCGGAAGACTTGAGCCAGGCCCATCTTCTTACCGAAATAGCGGCTGCAGATACTCTAGTGGCAGTGTCAAAGATATCATAAGATGATCTGATCTCATGCTTGCCTGCTTCAAAGCCCTTGTTGACTAGGGTTTGAAGCTGATCTTGGAATTGTTGAGGCAGGGTATCTGTCAAATCTTGTATCTGCTTAAAAATGACCCTATTATATTGGGTCATATAGAGCGGATAGGCGGCAATCCGGGAGATGAGCATTGATCCTTGGAATACTCAGCGGCCAATGGCATCTAAAAATTTCTGATCCTTGCCTGGGGGAAAAGAGGTATGAGGCTTTGATCTCTTTGCTCTTTTTTGTGCAGATTCAACAACTACAGATTGGTGATCCAATTGAGTTTTCTGAAAACCTGGAGCTGACTGCACCAAATAGGTAGTGTCAGCCTTTCTGTGCACTGGAGCAATGGAGCCAGGATGTTCCCAGTTCTTCTTGAGAAGGTCCAGAAGAACCTGGTGGATAGGGATGGAGGTTATTTCCTTGGTAGCATCCAGGAATTGGAGCAACTCCATCATCTGATGTCTGTCATCCTGTTCAGTCTGTAATTGGAAGGGAACCAATTCAGACAGTTCCTTCACAAAATTCATAAAGGAGAGGTCCTCTGGAGGAAAACGCTTCCTACTTTCAGTGGGTGAAGGTAAATCATGTGTCTGGCGAGGAATCATCAGTCCAGGTATCATAAGGATCAGCACCTGTCCCTCTAGGAACTAGAGGGAGACGGGATGGTGGGATACCTGAAGGTCCTGGTCTCCTGGTCTAGGCTCCGAAGGAATCGGAGGAATTATTGGAGGCACCGATGAAGGCATTGAGGGCATCGATGGATGGCTCGGTGGCGCCGGACATATCGGCACCGATGGTTGAATTGGTGGTGAGGGACATATCGGCATCGATGGCTGAGGCAGGACTCTGGATGGAGGGATGCGGAATGGTGTTTCTCCTCCCGATGACAGAGTAAGTGGAGAGGGCACCGGAGCCATCGGTGACCCGGGGGTCCATCGGTGGAAAAGCGGCAATGAGCGCTTCCATCCTGGATAGCAGCAGTGCCAACGATGCTGGAATCGGGTCGGCGCTCGGTTCCACAATCGGTACCGGGGTCGGTGCCGGAGGAACCTGGAGTCGTTGCATCGCCTTGTCGATGGCCTCCTGAACCATCCGGTCCAGTTCTTCTTGGAGACCTGGAACAAGCAGCCCCGGTTCTGGAACAGAAGAAGGAGGCAGAGGCATAGCCGGAAGGACCACTGTTAAAGGCGGAGTCGCGGCTCCCGATCCCCTGTCAGGTGAGGGTTGCCTCGGTGACCTGGTCGCCGAAAAGGTCGGTGCCTTTTCTGGACAGGGTTTTTTCGACGGCAGCTTGGATGATGACAAGGTAGATGACTTCGCTCCCTCAATGGTCCGAGACTTACGATGTCGATAGTGATGTTTCTCTCTGCAATCGTCTCAGTCCTGAGGGGAGTAGAAGGTGTCGAAGGCTGAGATGTCATCGATGCCGGGGAGTTGGGGTTTGAGCACGGAAGAGAAGCTTCATCTTCTCCATTCTGGCCTTTCGACCCTTAGGTGTCATTAGGGCACATTTGGTGCAGGTTAGGACATCGTGCTCTCGTCCAAGACACAGACTCGTACACAGACTTTATGAGGATCTGTGATAGACATGGTGTGATTACAGTCCGGGCTTCGACGGAACCCAGACGCCATGGCAAAATTGAGCCGTGGTACAGTCGACGGCCAGTAGGCCACGAGGGCCAAACTAGACTGTAATCGACGGAAAATGGGTAAAAACTTACCGGAGTACCGTGGCTTGAAAAAAGTTAAAGGAGGGACCCCTGTGGGGGCAAATAAACTTTTAGTAATTCCATGAGGAAAATTCCTGTCAGGAATCTCTGCAGAGCTCCTTTACCATGAGGCTGCTGCTGCACGGAAAAAAGAAGACTGAAGGGGGACCCCTGCTGGCTGCAGGGTTAGTGTCATGCTGGGCATTCCCAGTAGGGGCCAGTCAAAGTTCTGGAAACTTTGACAAAAGTGCTCCGTGATTGGGCTCCATCCTGTGATGTCACCCATATGTGAGGACTACCATCCTGCTTGTCCTGTGAGAACTATATTAATGGGGTAAATTTTTTCAAATAGTTTTTCAAAGATATTGGGTGGAATACTGCTCTTTACTTCAGCCATTTTCATTTAAGTTATTTTCATGATAGGTGTTTGCGCCATGTTTAAGTCTTTTTGTTTTGAGAAGCATAGGTCAACATTAACATTTTAAGCATTCAAATCCATATTTTTTTTCATTAGTGTTGCAACAGTAACAAAGAGGATGGACATTCTGTATATACACGTTTAGCTTTGGCTTTAGTGTATAAGTGAACTGAATTTCCTTGTCGCAGCTTGTAGGTGAAATGCTAACAGTGTCAGAATGGAATGCAAAAAAGGAATAAATCATTGGGAGTGTTGCAGTCCTGACCGCCTCCTCCATGTTCGGGGTCGGGTCCGCTTACCTCCACTCCGGTCCACGAGAAGACGCGCCAAGGTCCCGGTCCGGTGGGCCGCATGGTCGCTGCTTCCCCACGTGGAGAACGCCGTCCAGGCCCCCAGAAGCTCCGCCCCTCTCTTTGCCGCGCGCGCGAGGAAGGCCCTTATGTGCGTCCAGCACCCAGAAGTACGGTGCAGCCCCCAAGCTGACGTCACACCCCGGGCCTGCATTTAACCAGCGTCCAGACTCCTAGTAGACGCCTTGCAACGAGGTTCCGTGAATACTAGTTGCCTTCTCGTCTCTGCTGGCTCCTGTTCCGTTCCCGTCCCTGCTTCAGAGACTCCTCGACTGTCTTCCTGGTTCTCGACCCCGGCCTGCTTCAGTACTTCGCCTGCCTGCCGCCAGCCACGACCCCGGTCTGCTTCAGTACTTTGCCGCCAGCCACGACCCCGGTCTGCTCCAGCACTTTGCCAGCTTGCCGCCAGCCACGACCCCGGCCTGCTTCAGCACTTTGCCAGCTTGCCGCCAGCCACGACCTCGGTCTGCTTCAGTGCTCTGCCAGCTTACCGCCAGCCACGACCTTGGTTGGTTCAGAACTCTGCCCACTGGCTGCCAGGCCTGTCCCTGGCCCGCTTCCGAACTTTGTTTGCCTGTTACCGCTCTTGGCCTGGTCCGGCCTCAGTACACTATTGGCTAGCAGCCTGTCTGCCCCAGGCCTGCTTCTGGACTTGCTTACTTATCTCTACCTAACCTGGGCCTGCTTCCGTCATACCTTGCGGCCCACCTTCAGCCTAAGCCCCAAGGGCCCGGATCCCTACGGGCTCCTCCTGGGGGGATTCTGGGTCCCGGGTGAAGCCCTGCCAGACCCATAGACTCCGCCTCCCAGACTGCTTAGGAAGCATCCCTACAGTCCGGCCCAAGGGTCCACAGTATCACAACAGTAACTGTAACAGGGAGGGTAAGAATTGAAGATTTATTGCCAAGTTAAGTTGATATATTTTTCTAATTGAATGGACAAAACACTAATATATTCTTAATATTTTTTCTGTTGGGACATTTAGACAGTTTTGTTGTCACTCATTTATACTTAAAAAATGGGAAAAAATGTTTTCAAAGAAAAACAGATAAAGAGCAATAATTTTAAGCTAAAAGAAGGTTTTTTGACTGATGATGGTGCATTTAGTGTGCATTATGGGGTAGATTTTCAAAGGGATACGCGCGTAACCCCCGAAAACCTAACCCTGGTCTGTCTCTCATACATGGTCTGCTTTACAGTTGTTGATGGTGTGGTTTTGGATTCCAAAAACAGTACCTTTGGCGATAATATGGTGTGTAGCGTCTAGACTGATAATAGAATGGTTTCTTAAAATGACTGTGGTTCAAATATTTTGTCTAAGGTTAATGAAATTGTGGTGTCTGTGGTTAAGGTTTGTACGGTTGTACAGTGGACTTATTCAGATCTTTATTCAGATTTATGAATCGACTAAAACAAAACACTAGGTGATGTACAAACAAAACATACCTAAAAAGTTTACAGTTAGTCACGAACTCATAAAATACATATAATGGGACCAGTTCAACTGCCAAGTTTTCAGCAAAGTTTTTAAAGTTTTTAAACCTTCGGCCAGACAAAGCCTCTGGAAGGGCATTCCAGAGGGTTGGGGAAGCCACAAAGAAAGCGCAGTCTCTAGTGCAACATAATCTTGCATGACGCACAGATGGTATGTCCACAAGGCCCCTTTGAGAGGAACGCAGTTGGCGTGTTGGGCAATACGTATGTAGCAATGCATTGCCCCAAGGTGACATAAGTGAGAAACTCAGTTTAAAGGTAATGACAGTGATTTTGTATTTAATTCGTTCCGTGATGGGGAGCCAATGAAGGTCCATAAGCACGGGCGTAATGTGGTCACGTCTTTTGCAACCAGAGATCAGACGGGCAGCAGCATTAAGCAATAACTGCAGAGGTTTCGTCGTCATGACATGTAAACTGAGGAGGATGTATCAAAATTGTCAGTCTATCAGATGCTTAGAACATTCATCCATATCTTGTGTGTCTCAAATCTTATCTGGAGGTCAACCGGGACAGAGCTACAATATCTTAACTTTCTAAAATGTTAAGCGCTGCATCGTATGAAACTGATGAGATGATATCCTACTCTGCAACACTGAAGAATGTAAGATCTACCTAAATTATCTAAGAGCTTACACTCTTCTTGGTGGATTATTGTTATATATCTTAGATTTTTTGTTTTTGTTTTCTAAGCTCTGACTCTACTATTACCAAATCATTAGATAGCTATACCCTGTCATGACCTGGAAGGTTTTTAAATTTGTACTTGAAGCCTATCCTCCTGGCTACTATTGTTATGGAGAGGGGATTAGCCTATGTCATGGCTAAAGTGCTTTGTGAACAGAAACAGCACACTGTTATTTCAGTTCTTTTATATATTTTAAGAATCTTGGGAAATTATCAGCTGGTTCAGGGCCTTCTTGTAGCTGGAAAAGGAGGGATTCTACCATTTTTTTGGATAAACTGTGGATGGGAAGTCATATTGAGGGATGTTGCTCCTGGCTCTCTAAATAAGAATCAAGGGGCCCAAAATTGAAAGATGCCATTCAAGTAACTTAATACAATACATACACCAAAGGAGAAAGCAATCATTTAAATAATTATACCTCAATTTTAATGAAAGTACACAAATCTATGTCCGCAAGACACATTTGTCAAATATCCTACCTATACACATTAAAAACTACCTATCACACCCGTCATTCAATACAGGAGGGGCTAAGAGCCTGGATGAAGTATTATTTGAATTGGATTAATGTAAAGAAGAGCACTGGATATATAAACAAACTTACAATAACCTAAGCAGACCCTTGAAGTTATACCTTTCAGACATGATGTTCCAAAATAAGTAATTCATTGCTCATTTAAGGTTTTAGGAGACATTGGAATTAATAGTTATGTTTGTAATCATATATAGGATAGACTTGTGAGTTACAATGTAACATTGTTAGAGTGATTTTGTAAAAATTTGATACATTGTATTTTTAATGGTGCGTATGAATGCGGTATAGGGCTTGTATTGAATGATGGGTGAGATAGGTAGTTTTTAATGTGTATAGGTAGGATATTTGATAAGTGTTTTGTGGTCATAGATTTGTATACTTTCATTAAAATTGAGGTATAATAATATAAATGATTGTTTTCTCCTTTAGTGTAGGTATTGTATTGATATGTGAGAAAATATAAATAGTGCCTTCATTGTAGTTATTACCATTCAAGTAACAGCCAGATATGAGTTATCCAGCTAAGTTACAAGGGATATTCAGTGGCACAGTTATGCCGCTACTTAGCCAGATAAGCTAAACCTGGTCATTGGTAGGTATAACTTACCTTTATAACTTATCTGGCTAACGCTGAATAAGTTATACTGCTAAGCAGCACTGCCCAGATACACCCACTATCATGCCAGCTAAGAGACAGCTGGATAAGCGACTTATCTAGCTAAGTAGCGGCCTCTGATTTTCAGTCCTACTTATCAGGCTATCAAGCGCTGAACGTGCTTTCAATATCTGGCCTAGGAGGTATATCCCTGGAGAGTTCAGTAGAGATGGTTCTGAAAATGCTTCATAGGAAGATTAATACTGTAAATTAGAATCTGAATCCAATATGTGAATTAGTGAAGAAGATTGCTGTTTCAATGATTGAGGCATATGCAGTTTCTCAGCACACTGTGGTAGTATTTGAAAAGGACATGACAACTCCAACTCCAAGTGTTGAAAATAGTTTTCCAGTGCATTCTTAAGGAATCTATATGCTCTATCTTTCATTAATTATGGCCAAATCCCTTCCACATCATCTTACTTGGTCGATTGGACCATTAGATGATAGAGGAGTTAAAGGGCTCTTAGGGAACATAAGGTCATTGCAGAAAGACTAATTGAATTGTTTACTTCCATGTTTAGCAATGAGGATGTTGAGGAGATGCCAGTTCTGGAGACAGTTTCAAAGGGTGATGAGTCAGATGAATTGAACCAAATCACAGTGAACTTGGAAGATGTAGTAGGCCAGACTGAGAAAATAAAAAGTAGCAAATCACCTGGACAGGATGGTATACACCCCAGGATTCTTATAGAACTCAGAAATGAAATTTCAGATCTATTAATAAAAATGTGTAACTTATTAAAATCGTCCGTTGCACCTGAAGACTGGAGGGTGGCCAATGTAGCCACGGTATTTAAAAAAGGCTCCAGGGTGATCTGGGAAACTATAGAACAATGAGCCTGACTTCAGTGCCAGGAAAAATAGTGGAAACTATTTTAAAGAACAAAATCACAGAACATATAAAAAGACATGGTTTAATGGGACACAGCCAACATAGATTTACCCAAGGGATGTCTTGCCTCACAAATCTTCTACATTTTCTTTGAAGGGGTCAATAAACATATGGATAAAGGTGAATCAGTAGTTGTATTGTATTTGGATTTTCAGGTGTTTTACAAAGTCCCTCATGAGAGGCTTCTAAAAAAACTAAAATGTCATGAGATATGAGGTAATGTCCCTTCATGGATTACAAATTGGTCAAAAGACAGGAAATTTATTTATTTATTTATTTCAGATTTTTATATACCGGCATTCGAGACAGCAGTCACATCGTGCTGGTTCACATAAAACAGGGGTGCATAGTAAACATAACTATAACAATGGTGCAGAAAAGGCAGTTACATATAACAGGGTGATAAGAACTTGGCTGAGAAGGAAGAGAAAGGACAGAAATAGAAAGTAGGATTAAATGGTCAAGTTATCTCAGCGGAAAAAGGTAAAGAGCGGAGTGCCTTAGGGATCTGTACTTGGACCGGTGCTTGTCAATATATTTATAAATGATCTGGAAATGGATACCATGAGTGAGATGATCAAATTTGCAGATGACAAAATTGTTCAGAGTAGTTAAATCTCAAGCAGATTGTGATAGATTGCAGGAAGACCTTGTGAGACTGGAAAATTGGGCACTGAAATGGCAGATGAAATTTAATGTGGATAAGTGCAAGGTGATGCATATAGGGAAGAATAACTCATGCTATAATTACACAATGTTGGGTTCCATATTAGGTGCTACCACCCAAGAAAGAGATCTAGGCGTCATAGTGGATAACACATTGAAATCGTTGGTTCAGTGTGCTGCGGCAGTCAAAAAAGCAAACAGAATGTTGGGAATTATTAGGAAGGGAATGGTGAATAAAACAGAAAATGTCATAATGCCTCTGTATCGCTCCATGGTTGTAATAAATCTGCTGTTAGACTGCGAGCTCCTGAAGAGGGAGGAGTTAGCAATCTGTAATAAATCTGGTAAGAAAGCTGGGCGTAGATGGGAGGAGCAATCTGAATGAATGGCTCCTAAGAAGGAGGAGACAGCTATCTTGTAGTGTCTCAGATTCAGTTATATTCCGCTTCTGTTAGGGTACTCCGTGAGGAGTTAGCAATCAGTTGGGAAAGCTCTGTGTTAGAGCTAGAAGTTAACAATCTGTTATGAATCTGAGATAGTAGTGGTGAATCCCTGGGCTGGTGGCAGATGACCACGCCCCCGGGAGGATATCCCGAGAGGGACCACCGGCTAGGCTTGAGTATGGAGACAGACACACATTAGTTCTTTTATTAAACAAGTTTTGGAAACCACCAGAGGTGTCAGTAGTGAGCTGATATGCCCGACAGGGCTGTAGTCCCTCAGGCACTGGAACCGCGATCCAGGATGGCTGAGCTGTAGAAAGTGAGTAGGTAGAGTAGATAAGGTTCATGAACAGAACTAGATGACAAAACTCACATAAGGTCTCAAGGAAGCTCAGGAGCTGGAAAGGTTTAGGCCCTCGAGGAGCGAGTACCTGGTCCCAGGGAAAGCTCTGAGAGAGCGATGGTAACTCACAATTGTTTGTAGCAGTGATAGCTTCCAGGCAGTAGAGAATCTTCAGAATGTCCAGGAACATGGGCCCTCGGGGAGCGAGTACCGGTCCCTATCTGTAATCTGAAAGTAAAGAAAAGAGCGAGGCCCCCAAGGAGCGGGTACCTCTGGTAAGTCCGAGGAGGCAGAGCAGCTTGGGAGAAAAGCCGAAGCAATCCCCTTGCTAACTCAGTTAGATAGTGAATTAGAGACCTTTAAATATTGGAAGCAGATGACGTCATCTCAAGGTGACGCCCCTGAGGTTCGCGCCCTTGCTGGTACTTCAGAGCAAGCGCGCCCTAGGTCTTCAGGCAACATGGCAGATCTGCAACGTCGATCCGGTACGGGGACGCCGGAGGGAGACACCGCGGCAGCCAGCCATCCTTCAGACCCGAAGGGGGTCACCTCAGAGATAAAGATGGCGGAGTGAGAGCGTTGAGCAGCAACGGACACAACAATGGTGAGAACCCACCTTGAATACTGTGTACAATTCTGGTCGCCGCATCTCAAAAAAGATATAATTGCGATGGAGAAGGTACAGAGAAGGGCTACCAAAATTATAAGGGGAATGGAACAACTCCCCTATGAGGAAAGACTAAAGAGGTTAGGACTTTTCAGCTTGGAGAAGAGACAGTTGAGGGGGGATATGATAGAGGTGTTTAAAATCATGAGAGGTGTACAACGGGTAGATGTGAATCGGTTATTTATTCTTTCAGATAATAGAAAGACTAGGGGGCACTCCATGAAGTTAGCATGTGGCACATTTAAATCTAATTGGAGAAAGTTCTTCTTCACTCAACGCACAATTAAACTCTGGAATTTGTTGCCAGAGGACGTGATTAGTTCAGTTAGTATAGCTGTGTTTAAAAAAGGACTGGATAAGTTTTTGGAGAAGTCCATTACTTGCTATCAATTAAGTTGACTTAGAAAATAGCCACTGCTATTACTAGCAACAGTAACATGAAATAGACTTAGTTTTTGGGTACTTGCCAGGTTCTTATGGCCTGGATTGGCCACTGTTGGAAACAGGATGCTGGGCTTGATCGACCCTTGGTCTGACCCAGTATGGCATGTTCTTATTTTACTCTACTGCACTCAAGGCTAGCAAAATGTTATGTAAAAAGGCCATCTCAGCAAAATATATGTATGTCACGTAAAATGGAAGACAAAGGAGACAGTTGGTAAGTGTTATGATGGATTTGGGTTAGAGTATCACAGAATTAAAGGAAAAAGACAAACATTTTCCTCAGTGGAAAAAATTGCAAAAAACTCAAAATCATATGTAAAACAATATGGGAATATAACATAGAAAAAGAGATAAAGGATATGATACTCCAAAGCCAGTTTCACTGGAATGCTTCACATCATTGAATCTGCCACTTTGAATACATTTATGACTCACTGTTTGTTCTCTTCCCCAGGAGGTGGAGTCTTGCCATGTCCTTCCATTGCAAAATCCTCCTGTTCCACCTGTCAAGGCAAGCACTGGAGGTCACCAATGTGCGGAATATAAAAGAGAAGGAAAAGTGACATTTGGAATGTGTACATAAGTGACAGTAGTGTAACAGAAAGAGAAACAACTGTCAGTTGTCTTGTGTGTCACACATGAGCAAATCTATTGACCAACCCCTTTTTTTTTTTATACAGAGAAAGGATATTAGCATTCCTTTCTCCTCATCCAGTTATCATATTATGACCACATATAGCCTCTTTTTGTAATATCCTTCAGACCCTATCAGGAAGTCAAAATACTGTGATGCAGTAGTGTCTAGGGTTTGGGGGGGTTTTTTTTACCCCAGTTGTACCACTCAGCGGGCTTTCCCTGCTACACATTAGGGCTGCAGGGGGTCACTAATCTATAACTCAAATACGCAAGTGTGCTTTAAGTTGCAAGTTACTGATTACAGTTATCTCCAGCAGAAAGGTGTCAAGTATGGCCTCATATAGAAAAACGAGCAAGGAGTGAAGCACAGTTTAAGCACAAGAGAGATTTCAAACTAGCGAATAAGATAAACAGAAAGGAAGGAAAAACTACAAGAGGACCTCGCAAGAATGGACATCCAAATGACAGCTGACATTAATGTGGATAAGCGCAAAGTGATGCATGTAAGGAAGGGCAACCCAAATTACAGCTACGCAATGCAAGGTACCACATTGGGTGTCACCATGCAAGAAAAGGATCTAGGCATAACTGCGGATAATATGATGAAATCCTTTGCTCAGTGTGCAGCAGCAGTCAAGAAAGCAAATAGAATGCTAAGAATTATTAGGAAAGGCATGGAGAATAAAACCAAGAATATCATGACTCTGCATTGCTCCATGGTACAACCGCACCTTGAGTATTGTATGTAGTTCTGGTCACCACATCTCAAAAAAGACATAGCAAAATTAGAAAAGGTAGAGCAGGGCGACCAAAATGATAAAGGGATGAAATGATTCCCTATGAGGAAGAGTTAAAGAGATTAGGGCTCTTCAGTTTGGAGAACAGTCAGCTGAGGGAAGATATGATAGGTCTATAAACTAATGAGTGGAGTGGAGCATGTAAATGCAAATCAATTGTTTCATTTTTCAAAAAGTAGAAAGACTAAGGGACATTCAAAGAAGTTACTAGGTGATACAATTAAGACAAACAGAAGAAAATCTTTTTTACTCAGTATATAATTAAACTCTGGAATTCATTGCCAGAAGATGTGGTGAAAACTGTGGTGAATGTAACTGAGTTTAAAAAGGTTTATACAAGTTCCTGGAAGAAAAGTCCATAAACCATTATTAAGGTAGACTTCGGGAAATCCACTGCTAGTCCCTGGGATAAGAAGCATGGAATCTATCAACCATTTGGGATCCTGCCAGGTATTTTTGACCTGGAATGGCCACTGTTGGAACTCCAACAGCCAATGTAATACTATTCGTTCTGCTCTAATTTTTAACAAAAAAAAAAAAAAAAAATTATAATATCAGAG